>NC_068565.1:48333334-49042834 GCF_025698545.1 Gossypium raimondii
TTGTGTGAGATGGTCAAGTGCCAAATGAGCACTACTATTGCAAGTTGGTTGTCGTTATAGTACATACTATATGATCCCACTTGTGTCGTAAGTTGCCGTGCTCTAATAATTCTATTCTTAAAGTACCAAGTGACAGGTGAGCCCGCTTATCTTTGTACGAAGGGTTTTGAGTAAGTGAGATCCTTAAAGTATATACTGTAACAAGTTATTACAATAGGTCCGAATGAAACCACAAAAATCATCATGAGAAATTCAAGGGAAACTATTTATCATGTGTTTTTAATTTCTTATGAACTACCAACTTGTTTGGTTGTAATTATTTTATCAATCAAAGATTGATATACCTACATATGCTATTATTTGATACCTGCAGTTAGAGAATGTTGACTTCCAAACATTAACCAAATTGTTGATGTTGAAAAGCATATATAGGTTAAATAATAATATTTTTTGTGAAATCATAAGTCAATAATATTAAATACAAAAACATAGATTAGATGAATTAATTAATGTATAGATACATGTACTCAACTGCTTCAACCCATGCCTCTTTTGATTCCTATTTTATTAGACAACCCTACATTATTAAGTGGAGTCAACAACAACATATACCAACACCAATCACACAATTGAGATTTTTGTGTGATTTTATACATGAAATTCTGATTTGACTTAATTTTCATAAATTATCGACACCATTCTACATTTATATGCTGCGTACCCAAATAAATATATTTATTCAATATAAAATAAGTGATGTTTTTATTTCTTTAAATGTGTATAATTGAATTAAAATTAAAATTTCATATATATATTTAAACGTGTATAATTACAGTAAGTTAAAGTTGATGTATTAATTGTACATTTAATTAAAATTTATGTACCGTTTTAAATTTTATCTCGAAAAATACACACACAAAACTTTTTCCACTCACTTATATTTCATTCATTAAATAACTTTTTTTATAAATGCCTTATGTATATAATTATTTAACTTTCATCCAAGTCATGGATATGATTTAATCTAATAAAATATAAATTACAATCATAATTAATTATTAATGTCTATAAAATAAATAAAATTCCATTTAAACCTAAATCATCATAATTTTACCATTTTATCACGTAAGCTTTCAATAAATAAAATTTCAAGTTTGACTTTTGGGAAGGACTGCTTCAAGCAAATAGTAAACATCTCCTTTATAATTGTGGTGTCCCTTTTGATAATTAAAGCATGGAATATTTTGTTGTCAAAAATAAAAATATTAAAAAGTCAACTAAACAATAATTAAGGAATTAAGATAGGATTAATATTGTATTATAATTTCAAGCAATTCAAGAAACTGGGAAGGAACAGTATGATTCATCTTGATCCGTAATATTAAAAGGCTTTTCTAATGTGATTGGACAATTCGCTTAATACAATACATGTTTTCAAAGAATGTAATAGGGTAATTGATGGTTTGGCAAATTTATATTCATGCAACTCCCGGATGAAGTCCTTTAATCTCTACATAATGATCTATCTAATGTAGTGTGACCTTGTTTTACTTTGTTTCAGTTTAATCCCTCTTTTGTATTTAAAAATATAATATTGTATTATACTATACCATTGTTCTCTGAACTTAATCGTAAGCAGAATTTTTCAATTTTCTTTTTGGTGAATTATAATAATAGGGCAAAGCCCAAACAACCAACGCGGCTAGCACGACTCAAACTCAGGCTACACTTGGAGCGGTAAACGCTCTTAACCATCATATCATCACATGAGATTCAGAATTTAATTTTCAATTTTAATTGACTTGTTTTGGTTTTCTTTATAGGTTGAGACAAGAAATTTATAAAAATTGATGAAAGAACCAAAAGTAAAAACAAATGGCTTTTTTTTTCCAAATACATTCGACCCATTTTTTTTTATAATTTGAGTTACTTGTTTTTTTTAATTACCTATTTTTAAATGTTTTAGTTAAAATTAAATTAAATTAGAGAATATATTAAATATGGATGAGTATATAATACTAATTTTAGGGAAAATTAGTAAAAAATGTCGGTTTAAAAAAATAATTAGGAAATTAGGTTTTTTTAAAATTTAGGGAAATTTAGACTGATTTTGTAGAGAGAAACAAAAAAACGGGTCTAGCAAGACATGTTTTCTTCCCACACATTTTCAACCTTAAGCCTATAAGGGAATCCCATGAAAAAATTTTAGAACTCGAGAATCCAAAAATAATTTTCAAACATCCCATCCCGGAAATCCTAGACGGTCATGGACTCCCGCATGATTTATTTTTTTGAAAATTTTCTCCCTGGTTGCCTATATAAAGGGGGTTTTGCTTCCCCTTACTCCATCAGCTCTCTCGTCCATTGTCCCTTAGAAAATTTTTTAATTGTTATTTTTTGTTGAATGTTGAAATTTTGGGAGGGAAAGTTTGTTTGTGTTGGAGTTTTAGGGAGACATTGTGATAGTTTTAAGGTATGTTTAAGTTCATGGTGATGTGACGGTGGAGAAAAGCTGAAACACGACTCGAGGCAACAGCGATTGCTATGATTAAAGAACTCATTAATAACCACAATCGCTGCTGCCTCGACTCGAGTTTCAGCTTTTCTCCACCATCATAGTCACTCCCCCCCTGAAAGTCTTCTTGCTCCCAACTCTATCACATGTTTCAAACAATGAGGTTAAGGATATTACTTTGATAGAGATGGAGAAAATGAATAAGTTGATTATATTGGAAAACCTCTTTTTTCCCCTATGATTATGATGTCAAACTTATGTATGAGGTTTATAAAGCATCCTCTTCTAGTGGCATGAAACTTGAACCCGTGACTGCAATATCACCATTAATTGGGAGCTTGAGTTGCAATGCGATATCTTCTAAGGTGATAGTGCAGTCCCCATTTTAAAAACGTGTCTCGGTCCTCTAACTTCGCCACTGATTAGGTGATAGAAGGGTGAAAAAGAAATTAGGATAATATTTCAAAACGAAAATTAGGGTTTTCCTTTTACATAATAAACAAAAGTTTATGTTATGGGGGAAACTGAATTGTGATTGTGAGGATGGAAATGTGGACTCAACCAATGAAAGGAGTTGGTAGAAATTGTAGCTACTTCAATGCCCTTTAACAATCATTTTACTTTTTTGTAGCCTCTTCCATATACCTAATCCAAATAATTCTGGGTTTTAGTACATATTGTATTATATATTGTATAAATTAAAGCAACTAGTTTTTGTTTTT
This sequence comes from Gossypium raimondii, assembly GCF_025698545.1. Lineage (NCBI taxonomy): Eukaryota > Viridiplantae > Streptophyta > Magnoliopsida > Malvales > Malvaceae > Gossypium > Gossypium raimondii. Next base: position 48,336,572 of record NC_068565.1, read on the forward strand.
GAGTACTCAATTTAGCTATCTTGATAAAGACTGTCCATATGGGAAAAAAAAATCTATAAATAAAAAATACTGATGTTTATTTTTAAGTATAATGGACGTATCTAAACTCCAAATCAGATTTTATATTTTTTTGTACTTTTATTTTAATATACCAAGATAGAATGGACCATTTTCTTATATTATAAGATAGGGTTAAATTATTTTTAGGGTTTAAATTTGATCATTATTCTCATATTGGTATGAATTAGGTTAGTCCTTGGACTAGACAATTGTTCTCCTACAGAGGCCTGGACTTTTTTTGCCCAAATTAATCCTTGAATTGGTCCAAGTTAGTCTATTATATTTTCTTGAAAACCTTAAATGTAAGAACAATTATCAAGTTCAAGCCACAATATGAGAATAATTATTAGGTCCCGAGATTAATTTGGACAAAAAAAGTTCAAGCCCCATTATAGAAACAGTTGACTAATCCACATGCCCCAATATGAAAATGATCACTAAATTTAGAGATTAACTTAGACAAAAAAATTCAAAGCCCAATATAAAAATTATTATAACATTCATACTCTAAATAATAGGATATAATCCTATTTGCATGGGAAGGTGAATTAACTTGGAAATACCCCCAACATTTGCAAGAAGATATAGATACATGCCATATTTATCCACAAGGCACTTTAAACTGGCCAAAATACCATCCAGACGGTGATTTTCTCGGAAAATTGACTGACTATTATCCACGTGTAATATGTCCCATAGGTGCTGGGTTGACGATGCCCTTTCCCAGCTCTTTTTCAAGCTAGGTTTGCGTCGCTTGTCCTTTCAACTGTTCTATATGTCGTATTCACTTCACACGTGTTTTGGCCATCAAATACGAATAACATTTGCTTTTCACACCAGCTCCAATAATAATAATAATAATAACGGTGAATTTTTGTTTTTTAACTATAAATAATAATTATATATATGTTTTTTTATATAATACTTAAAACTATTTCGTTTTTGTAGGTTGGTCCGGCATATTACTCTTTCTTTGTGCCTATTTCGTTGTACAACCTTTGTAACTTCGTGGTACACTCATGGATTGGCCAGCTCCTATTTAGAAGGTTGCAATTTCTTAACCACTGCAGTTCCTACCCCTGCTAATTTTCTCAACCCATAAATAGAAGGATACTGCGCTTTAACGCATTCGAACCTACGCCATCTTATATTAACAATAATGTTCATACCAGTCGAACTAAGACTCAATCGACAAACCATTGAATTCTTATAATTACATGCCAATTAATTTTCGAATTAATTTTCATCATCAAATCAAATTATTGATGAAACTATCTCAACCATTTAATTTATCTCACCAACTAGTTATTTATACCATTAATCTTTTTTATAACAATTTTATGTATTTGTCAAGATTTTGAAAGTTGTAAAAATGAATATAGTATATTTATAGCATATTTATGTTATATTTATATATATATATTTAAAATTTTAAATTAAAAAATTGTGATGTATGAATAATTTATCTTTTAACTTTATAAAAAATGTCATTTTAGGCTTCCATTTAATTTTTCGCCTCTTTTAACTCTTAAACTTGTTTTGTTTGTCAAATCACCCCAAAATGAATGGAAAAGTTAATGTTTGTTAATTTTGTTGTCACGACAATCCGTAATTATGCCAAAATTAAAAATTTTCATCTATTTTGAAGTGATTTGACAAACCTTACAAGTTTAATGGCTAAAATAGGCAAAAAAAAAAGAGTAAATGGAGGACAAAATAAGTCATTATGCCTATTAATAGTTAGATTTAGATAATATCTTTGATAAAAACTACAAATTTACTTCCATTTATTAAACATTATTTTTATTAATAAAAATATTAATAATTTTATGTAAAATTTAAACATTTTATTCAAATAATAACTTAAGAATAGAATTTATTAATTTTATTGAAGTTGAGGTCTTAGGAATTCTAAAATCCCGTATTAGAGTTTCACTCTATGTAAATCGTATGTAGATATTTTTAAATTTATTATGGTTTAAGTTTCATGATGAATAGATCTTATCTAAATTTATTGTAATCTAAATTCGATTATTAATTCCGATATAAAATTGTTAAAAGCGATTGTGATTATACTTGTAATTTTTTGAAATATAAATATAAAATTTATGGATAATTCTAAAAATTATTAAATAAATGGGGAAATATGGGCCCCACAGTCCTCGAAATGGGACAGCCGTTGGATTGTTTATAGTTTTACTTTGATGTTGTGGGCTCCACTTTCCCTTCCGTTCTTTTTTTCTTCTTCTTGCAAATATCAATTTGAGAACTCTAATCTCACACGTGTTTTGCAGTCAACAGTCCTACCTTTCTCCTTCGTTTACACGTGTCTATAGGAGATCTGTCTGTCCACCCGGTAATAACAAATTTTACTTGTTTCTGTTTTTTTTTTTAAGAAAAAGGATTAATTATCATTAACTACGGATAACTCAAATTGGAGTTTCATTTTTTACACTTAATTTTAATTATAATTTATTTAAAAATAAATAGCTAAATTAACAAATTAGCTGGTTGTGTAAATGATAAGTAATTTCCACGTAAGAAAAATAAATAAATAAATGCCTCTAAAATAGAAGAAAAATTAACAATAAAACAAGATTCATACAATCTTCAAACAATAAAAACAAAATAGTAGCAATATAATAGCAAAACAACAACAGAAAAAAAAATTTAGGTAGCTTCAGGCCTGGTTTGGGAAAAAAAAATCCTACCCGAGGCCCAACTCATTTAGAAAACAAGTCTTATTTTTTGTCCAAGCTCATTTTCGAGCCTATATTTTTGCTCAAACCATCTCACTTTTTGGGTTGGCCTTCGGGCTTGGGCGGGTGGCTCGACCATGATCAGGTCTACTTTTAATAAATTTAATTTTAATCTTTATATTTTGATTTTTAGGAATTTAGTCTCTTTACTTTTCAAATTTCAAAATTCAAGTACAGTTATTAATACAATTAAAATTATTTTGTTAAATTCAACTTCATTGCAACGTCATATTTTTATTCACATTGCTATCAAGTGAGATTTTTTAATTTTAAAATGTCACACCAACAAATTTAACAAAGAAATTTAATAGTGTTAATAATTTCCACCATCATTAGTACACGTTAAACTCAATTAAATTCACATGTTAACCATGTAGTAAACATATCAATTTCAAGTAATCTAAACAGTCGTGCCAAGTATTATTACTTTTAATTATTATTATCTTAAAGTAAAATCGTGATAATAATGTGTTATAAAATAACGTGTAAACTATAAAGTAGAAAAATGAATATAATTAGGAAAACAATAAATTTCATATATATCATTTCAATTAAATGATTTAGGAGAGTTATATAAAGATATCCATGGGAGATTACTTGAATGAATTCTTATAGTAAAAATATTTAAAGAAAATGTGTAGTAAAATGCATTCACATATATAAATTTTCCTATTATTAATGAGTGGGAATTTAAGGATTTTGACCCTACTTGTCTTGAAATTTAACATTGTTAAAGTGAACACATTGAGAAGGTGTGAAATGTTGGTCCAAATATATTTATAAATGTATGGACCATTCAAAATCCAAAACCCCACACAACAATATTATTTACCTTTCAACATCTATGTTCACATTGAATTTAATCTACACTTGCCATAATTTCTTTTCTCAATAATTTATTAAAATGAATTATAGCTCATTTTACGAAAAATTTATTGTTATAAAAACAAACTAATGAGAAATTAACAAGAACTTTAAGGTATGTATCAATGTCACTTTCTTTAAGGTTCCATTTGCCCTCGCCTATATTATAGTGTGCAAAAGAGTTACTTGTAAATGAATCTCGAGGATACAATGAAACCCAATGACTTGTCTACATTCTACTACATTCATAGAAACGGTCTATTGAGCACTGAGTGGAGCATAGTAATGATATCAATTTTCTATAAATAATTATTGCATAATAATAGTTTTAGCCTTCCAATGTTTATAGATTCTGTTAATTTGGTCTTAGTTCTAAAAAATCAACAAATTTAACCTCCAATACTTTACATATTCTATTAATTTATTCTTGATTCTTAAAATTCAAAAATAAAAACTTAAAAAATAAAATTTGTTTAAAGGTTTATTTTGATAAAAAATACATATAGAATTATAAATAAAATATCAATAAATGAATACTGCAAATAATATTTAAACCAGTTTTTTTAGAGTTTTTTTTTTATAAATAATAATTTATTTATTATACATTTTGCCTCATTCCTTAGTCCTTGCCAAATTTACCAAGCCTTGGACATTGCCTTTGCCCATAACCACTGGCACCAATAACTCTTATAACTTTGAACTCCTCGATTTTCACATCTTCTATTGTCATGCCATTGAACCAAGAATTGGTTGTGAAGCTACTGACATAGTCTTCCACATGCTAGACATCCAAAACTTCATCCTCACCTATATATCCCAAATCATGCCCACCTTCAAGCAAAACCTCAAACGCAATAAACTCGTTTTGAATAACAACCTAAACACATCGATTCTTACCCTTTTTCACCTCAGGCTATAGGTTTTTACCCAAACTGAACATGGTGGTCATTACTGTTGAAAAAAGAGAAAAGTTGAATCTGCTTAAGTTTTCTTCATGGTTTTTTCCTTAATTTGTTTTAGTTATAAATATTTTATAATATTGTATGTGTTTTTATCAAAAATAAACTTTTAAAATAAATTTTTTAAGTTTTTTTTTAATTTTTAAGAATCATGACCAAATTGATAGAATTTACATACATCGGATGACTAAATTTATTATTATGTAGATAAAAATGCCACACCAACATTCCATTAGTAACTGAAATGGGAATTTTAAACCTGAATGACAAAAATGTAAATGCGCTAATAGACAATGTTTCAATTTATCAATTATTCTTTTTATCTTTTACCTATTTCATTTTACATACTTTTCTTTGGGTGGGGATAAATCATTGACTTTGGGATTTGAATTCTTTCAATTTATCAATATTGTTTCAACCATAAATTCAAATTAATGTGATTTATGGTAGACAATACTTTTAGGAATGCCATTCAACTTTTCAAAGCTTTAACCTTTAAGGAATATAGTTTAAGGTTTTTTTTTTTTAAAATAAAATAGAGATCAATTACAGATATAAGGCAATTGCACTACAAGTTGAGACCCCATCAATTTGAACTTGCTCAATAATATCTGTAGGAATTTCCTTGAACTTGATAAATCCATACGGATTCTTTTACATTGCACCAGCCAACATGTGAGCTGTAGCATTAATTTCTCTTGCTACCTTCTATAAAACCACTTGGCACTTTCTACTACTAAGTTCATTTATTCTAATCACTAAATCCCTATTCGACTTACCACAAGAATTGTTTGAGATTGCGAGAATAGTTTAAGCGTTTTTAAGTGTGAAATAGAGTGATTGTGCTTTAGTTTAGTTGGTATTGTTGTTATTAAATTATTTTATAAATTGGTATTTAAATTATATATATTTTTCATTTTGGTATCTAATTTTGTTTTGTATCGTAAGTGGTACCTAAACTATTCTTCTCTTACCCATTTTATATCAAAATGTTATACTAACGTGATAATTTATTATTAGTTGGAACTTTTAGGAACGAACTTGGAAAATGAGTGTAGTTTAGGTACTAATTTGTGGGTTAAGCCCTTTTAGATATAGATTTAACAGCTGGACTAACAGAGGTACCAACTTGAGAAGAAAAAAATAGTTTAAGTATCACTTGTGACTCCAAAAAAAAGGCACAAAAATAGGAAAAACGAGTATAATTTAGGTACCAATTTGTGGATTAAGCCTTGTTATTACAACAATAAAGAGGCAGTAGGCTCGAGCATACTTAAACATGTACTTCTTCGAAATAAAAATCTTACTTAAAAATTAAGCTGAGAAGATAATTAGATTATTAAAAACTATATTAAGGCTAATAAAGTACCAATTAATTTGTAAAAAGGATAAAAATAATAATTTACATCTTAAATATATATTGCTTTCTTTTCTCAAACTTTTAAAAGCATTTTATTTGCATAAAGTGCTTAGTATTAATCGATTATTTAAAGTTGAAATAAAATTATCTAAACCAATTTTTATTGTTAAAATACTAAAATATGATAAATTACATCAATATTTTGGTGATTACTTTTCAAAATGCTTAGAATTATTTATAGTCTCTCATTTATCCTTATATAATAAGATAAATGTGTTTTAGCGCACTCGAACCCACGTTCTCCTAACAATAATGTCGATACTAACTAAACTAAGACTTAGTCAGCTTTAAGGAAACTCTAAAATGAAAGTTAATACCAATTTGTTTGGATATTCATTGTATTATTACAAATGTTTTATATTATTTCTCTAATTTTAATAGGATTTATATTTAATTTATTCAAAGTGTATATATTTAGTGAATAAAATGATAAATTATTAAAATAAATTCATTTTGATTTAATTATTTTAAGGAAATTATTTGGTACACTGCTAGTGAAATTTTTAGACTTCACAAGCGAGTTAGGGGTTAACAAGTGCCCTATAGGAGTATAGTAAAATATTTTAAAAAAGAGACATGTCAAATTTTTAAGACCACTGTAGAATAAAAAAATACACTACTAAGTATCAAATATTGATCCTTATTTTAAACGCGTTGTATTTTAATTCACTAATTGTATTTAGAATTATATAAGATGAAGTTAAAAAACTATATATTTTAGGGATGCCATATCAGCATATATCACTTTCATTCAAGGCATGATAGTTTTATTACACATCATATGTAATAGTTAAGTAATTAATTAATGATGTAATTGACTTTTCTTTTAAAAAAATTATGCATCATATTTTTAGTGGAAGTGATATATATATCGGGGTCACTAAATTATACAATTTTTTATATGATCAATATATTAAATTTAAATGTTGATGCTAGTTTTCAATAAGGAAGAAGGTAAGGAAGAGAAGGCGGCTAAGAGGAGTGTTGGTTCACCTGTGATAGGTGGAGAGCCGGAGTTCAAGTGCTGAGGGAGAAGGAGAAGGTGAAGGAGGAAGAGACTAGGTTGATACTTAGGTTTTTCTTAGGGAAGAAGGGACATCATTAGTCCCTTGTGCTTTGGGGCTTATATAGAGAGGTAACCCATTCTCTTTAGTGCCACATAGCCAACAATACAAGGAATCTACATGACCGTGTGGTGGCTAAGTGATGGGGTCGTTACAAGTAAGCTGTCACCATATAATGTACTGTGTAGTGACATTCTCATTCATGAGGCTATACAAAGTTGTTAAGACTCAATGGTCCCTACAAAAGATGTGTAGGGAGTAGTACGCTAATGATTCCCCCATACCTCAGGAGATGCATAGCAAGTCCGCTCCAAGCTAATTCAGATATAATATGCGAAGAGTTCTTCACGAACCATCGTAAGTGAGGTTGTATGCAGGCATTTCCTCACAGAAGGTCTTCTATGGGCTATTTCATGTTTTTTGTATGATACTTGCAGTGGTAAGGGCAAACATAATAATTTTTACTCTCACTCCCTCAATTTAATTTATATGATTATATTAGTCAAATGGAAAAATATACATAAGAAAGATTACAATTTACGAAAGGTAGAATGTAAAAAAAGTAGGGCTAAAAAGTAAAGGCACGAAACGGCAGTTGTTGTCGTTTGAAGGAGAGGAGAGCCGCCACCACAACATCTACGTGTAAGTTTGCATGAAAATGTCAATTGTAAATTTGCTTTTTCATAAGGGCATTATCGTCCTTCAATTTAAATCAATATGGAAACTCCACCAAGGAAGCCTGAAGCGGGATTTCCATCCAAAAATGGTTTTTAAATGAAAAAATATTAAAGATGTTGTTGTTGTTTTATTATTATTTTAATAATTAAATTAGTGTGTAATTACTAATTTTTTTTGTAATCGTAATTACACATTATTTTAATAATAAATTTTCACTTAATTATACTTAATTAGAGTATCCCAATTTATAATAACAACTGAGAATTAAAGAAACTATCTATTTATATTTATTTTAAATATTTTATTAAATTAATAATACTAGTTAATTCAACCCAACTCAATTATGAAATTATTAAAATATTTTTCACATCCAATTAAATTTGGGTTAGTATACAAATTCGCCACTATATTTTAGTTTTGTTGATACTTTTAAATTAATGGTAAATTTACCACTCCACTTCAACACTATATTAAAATTTGTTTATTTGAGTGAATTTTGAAATTAAAGTTTAATTTTAATTAAATTTTACTATTCAATTTTAATTTAAATTAATCTTAGTTAAATCCAAATTAAAATGTTTTATTTAAATAATTAACTAATTAACATAATGTTAGCTATTAATAAAATTGTTATTTATAGAAAATAAAGTATTTTTCTATATTTTAAAAATTTCAAGTCTTCCTTCCATTAAATTAAAATCCGAAATTAATATATAATTTTAGTAATTTTATAAAATAACTTATCGTTGACTCTTAAAATAAAAATATTTGAAATACTATTTTCTCATTAAAATTTATTTTTAAATCATTAAAATTAGTATCTAATTTAAAAATCAAATTTAATGAAAAATTAATTAAAATTTAAAGTTTAGTCTATCAAATAAAAGCAGTTTTAGAGTATATAATATCAATTAAAATAAAATATAGTGACAAGTTTTAATATTTATATTTTTATAAGAATATTTTATCTTTTTCATAATAAATTAATAAAACTTAAACCGAAACACTAATGTGAATTTTAATGAATATATTTACTACATAATCATAAATCTTGTCTAATTTCTTTATATTTTTATTACAACTTTTCTAAAGGATGCCTTAAAACCGCTTTATCTAAAAATTTGTGTCTGAAAAAATATTAATTTGATTTTATTTATAGAGAGATAAAAGGGTTTTGTCCTTCATTCATATATGCATTCAAAAGTTTTTTTTCTCTTCTCTGACTCTCTCTCTCTCTCATAAAAAAATTTTTCTTGTTTTGTTTCAAATTATAACCGACTCTTTTATTTTCTTTTCTTTGTTGATGACTATTGAGATGATGGAGCAAGAAAAAGAAAAAGGAATAAAAGGAAGGTTGTTATGCCATTAATGGTGAATTCAATAACTCTCCTCAAAGTAGAACAAAAAGAGCAAGAAGAAGAAGAAGAAGCTTAGCTATAGCTTGGCCTTGGCCTTGGCCTTGTTATTTTCATGGCTACCAGTAGAAGCAACATGAATCACTCCATCCAACTAGACCATCACCATCATCATCAAAATCAAGACCATCATCAAAGTCATCAGATTCCTTATGCAATGATGCAATCATCTTCATCATCTTCCATCCCTGCAAACTTCGTGTAAACTTTTTTTTTTGTTCTTTTTAACTATAAAAAAACTAAACCCAGAATCAACCTTTCTTCATCCTCTAGTTTTTTTTTTTTTTGAATAAGCAGAAGCAAAGAAACTGGAGCTTACGATTTAGGCGAATTAGATCAAGCCCTTTTTCTCTACCTTGATGGACAAGACCCTTCCACTATTCAAGACCAAAGACGTGAGTGTTTTTATTTCCTGCATCTCCTGTCTTGTTTTTTGTTTGGTCACAAGAAAAACATGTTCATGTTTTCAAACAGATTAAATTTCCCAGAACTTTCTTTGACCAGATCCTTACAGAAACAAAACCCAAAAACTAAAGAAAGAATTCAAAGAAAAATAATTTCTTTTTATTTATTATAGCTTTGGACCATGACTTGTAACAAACACCTCTTTATGATCATGAATTCCTTGAAAAAAAAAAAGAATCTCTTTACATGTACTGCCAAGTGTACGTTTAAGGGGTATGGGTTTTGTTTGCCTTTCCCCCCCTCTTTTCGATGGAACAAAGCTACAAATGGATGATGCATGACGATCCCTATGTGTTTTTTTTTCTTACATCTCTTGTCTTTGTCTCCCTTCCTTTTCTTTTGGGTCTTTTTTGAATAATCAGTTTCTTTTATAAATGCAGATCATAGCTCTGGAATAAAGCCTCCTACTCTCAACATTTTCCCTTCACAGCCTATGCACGTTGAACCACCATCATCAACAAAAGTAAATAAAACTTTATATATATTGATCTACAGCTTTTATGGTAAGTAGAAATTATATATATTTAATTTTCAAAGTGGGTTTGTTTTTGTATTTGGTATAGACAAGTAGAGGATTAGTTTCTCCATCAACTAGTGGTTCAAAAAGACCATCAGAGCCGTCCATGGAGTTGGCCAACCCCAGAACTGATAATATTGCTTCAGCTTCTGCTCCAAATCAGCCACCTAAAGCTGTCAAGGTATGATTGGCTCCCTTGCATCATCTTATTGAAAAAGAAAACTGAGATTCCCATGTTTTTTATTATTATTTTGTTTGGAATCTATTGTAACACTGCATGTCTTAATTTAGCAGCGTGAGGGGAATCGAAAAGGACCAACAACTTCAAGTTCAGAACAGGAAGGACCCAAAACACCAGACCCTAAGGTGAGACACTTTGACTCTCTTTTTATAGACATTCAATTATATTGAACCACCATATTGTAATTTTTTTTGGAGCAGACACTGAGAAGACTTGCTCAGAATAGAGAGGCAGCAAGGAAAAGCAGACTGAGAAAAAAGGTCAGCTTGTAAAATGAATTAATTACTACCTACTGGTACTGCTTTCTTTGCTACTAATTTTCTTGGGTTTTTAAACACAGGCTTATGTTCAGCAATTAGAGTCAAGTAGGATTAGGCTTACCCAACTGGAGCAAGAACTTCAAAGAGCCAGGGCTCAAGTGAGAGCATTAAACCACCCATAGTTCATTTTATATCATCTGTTTTATAATATAATTGAAATCTTTTCTTTTAGGGCATGTTTTTTGGTGGTGGTAATATGTTGGGAGGAGAACAAGGGCTTCCTGTTGGAATTAACAACATAAGCTCAGGTTGTGTACTACTATAAATGATCTCTCTCTCTCTCTCTCTCTTTCGTATATATTATAAAGTGAAATATGTTTTATTATGGTGCAGAGGCTGCAGTGTTTGACATGGAGTATGGAAGATGGGTAGAAGAACACCATCGACTGATGTGTGAGCTACGAGCAGCGGTACAAGAGCACTTACCGGAGAACGAGCTCCGGATGTACGTGGACAACTGCTTAGCACATTTCGACGAGGTGATGAACCTAAAAGGCATGGCGGCCAAAACCGATGTGTTTCACCTTGTGTCTGGCATGTGGAAAACTCCCGCCGAACGCTGCTTCATGTGGATTGCTGGATTTCGTCCCTCTCACCTCATCAAGGTACTGTAATCTAACCCAAACTACCACACACATGTTTAAAAAATCTTTAAAACTAATTGCATTAGGATCCTAATTTTACAGTATTCTTTCTTATACAATTTTTTTATTCCTTGTCTTCTATAATATATCTGAGTTAATTTGCACAAAATTTAAGAAATATACTTTTTTAAAAGAAGGCATGAAATTGAATGACGAAAGGTATGGAAAAGTTATTTCTGTAAAAGGATTAGGCTAGTTGTTTAAATTATAAAGCCATGTCTGTTAACTACAAATTGAGGCAGTAGAAAAGAGAGAACTTCACGTTTCTCTTCTCTTCTCTTCTCGACTCTCCACTGATCTCTTTTGTCTTCTCCTTCACGGAAATCAAGGCTTGTTTTCATCTTCCCATCTTTGTTTCCTGTTCATAAATATCCAAGCAAAATGGCCAAAAGTAGTTCAGTTTCAGACTTTCAGTTCACACTTCACATTTCACAACAAACATATATACATAACACGAAGCAAGCAAGACAAAGATAATGTTTTTGTATTTCAGGTTATATTGAATCAGATAGAGCCATTGACGGAACAACAGATAATGGGCATATGTGCATTGCAGCAATCCACACAAGAAGCTGAGGAAGCACTATCACAAGGCTTGGAAGCTTTGAATCAGTCTCTGTCTGATATCATAATCTCTGATTCACTTAGCTGCCCGTCTAATATGAGTAACTACATGGGCCAAATGGCTATCGCCATCAACAAGCTCTCCACCCTTGAAGGTTTCGTTAGACAGGTATGTATGTGCATGCCAACTTTCATCATTTTTTACCTGCCCTTGCTTTGCATTTACTAGCTAGTTAGCTCTCATATTATTATTATTATTATTTGATTGGTGGGCTTGTGGGCCCCACGCCCCATTTATGATGATGATGATCTCACCAACATGGGTTCATACTTCATACCTATTCATATATACTTATGTGGGATCCAAAAGAATTTGGCCGGAAATCAAACCTAACCTCGAACCTAGAAGTCATGCACATATTATCAACCAACCCCACATACAAATATATATATATATATACTAGATTATGACTAAAAACAAAGTTATATAATATATAAATAATTATTATAATATATAAATTTTTAGGAGGCGGTTGCTTTTTACTCTCTTTACTAAAAAAAAGGGGATAAAATAATCATTGTAAGTTAAATTAAATAGCAAATTGATCATTCTGTTAAAATTTTTATCCATTTCTACTCTTAAAAATTTATCAATATGTCAACATGAGGTACCCATGGAACACCACCTGTCATTATCTGGTTATTCCGTTAGCCACACTAGTTTTTAACAGTATAAATGGATGAAATTCTTAACAGAGATAACCAATTTGTTCTTTGATCTAAGGTACGAAGATTAATTTACCCACTTTTTTAATAGAAGGGATAAAATGCAACCTGACTCCTAGTACAGAGACCTCTATGATATTTTTACCAGAGTAAAGCAAAAATATTAAAAATCATAATGTCTTAAATAAAAATCCCATTATGTATACACAATTCTCTATTTCTATATAAAAATATAAAAAGATAAAAATATTCTCGAAAGAATATAATTCGTTCAGTAAAACAATGATATTTTAGTTATTATTCAACCGAGTTAATATCTTATTACTATATAGCATATATATCTGCCATCTCAAAAAATAGTAAGGACATTTCATAGGAAAGTGACATATGTATGGAGAAGTGTTTTAGGTTTGTGGGTAAAATTAAAATGTTGCCCATGCCATCTGAGGATCATCTAAAAATGACCAGGTTCAGCTTGTGTAGATTTAGGTAAATTTTCCCAATATAACATGGCTTATCAGTTTAGAGTAAAAGAAGAAAACAAAAGTTAATTTTATGGTTAAAATTTAGCCAGTTTCTTACTACTACCAATATTAGATGCCTGAAATGTATGAGAATATCTGTCCATTGAAGAATCAAACTCTACTTGTAGTTGTAGGAGTTATGAACTTCGTCCTTTCCTCCATTCCCCCAATGCTTAGCACTCTGGGTTTTCTTTTCTATTGAAAAACGAGATTAGCACAATGCCATATACCTTAGCAACCTCTCAAAAATTTGATAATGTAATTCAAGTGATTCCAATTCAATTAAAGAAATTACATAAAATTAAATCGTGAAATCACATAAAATTATATATATTTTTTATTAATTCACCCGTATTATTTGATTTTACACTCCAACACCTACAATTATCTCTCTTTTTTTTTTGTTGATTTTACGAGATGCGTAAAAAGTGAAATAATTAAGGATTGAATTCAAATTCTTATATCACACGATACGATAATCTTGTAATTAGTTGAAAGTGTTTGCTAGTTGTAACATGAATATGAACAAGAAACAAGTTCAAGAATATTTGCATTTTCAGTACTTTCACATGCTAATGGGTCCACTCCCTTTAATAATGCATATGGAGGTCCAAAGATATGCTTGATGTCCATATGTTTGTGATGTCATGGTCGTAACTGATTGACTTGAAAAGATAAATCTCCTCCAAACTAGCTTTTCTCCATCATTGTTACTTTAATTCATACCCAAAGTTATAAGTAAGTCATTGTACGAAATAATTAAGGTTGAACCCGGAAATTCTCTGTTGAAACCTTGTAGATCAAGCTAAGTAAATCCATAAACCAAGAAATTGAAATGGAACAACTATCCTTGCATAATTTTCAACCTTCTTTTTTTTTTTCCATTTGACAATCAAGTATGGTGCCACAAAGTCATGGGTTGATTAGCAAATTATTAACTTGCCCTTAATCATGTTTTCTTTCTCTCTCTTTTTTCTAAAAAAATTAAATTGCTTATAACACAAAGATTTACATATGTTCCATGTATCATTGGTCTTGTTTTTATTCTATATTTGATATAAATATATATATAGGCAGATAATCTGAGGCACCAAGCCATTCATCGACTGCATCAGATATTGACGATCCGCCAAGCAGCAAGGTGTTTGTTGGCGATAGCTGAGTACTTCCATCGCCTAAGAGCTCTTAGCTCTCTGTGGTTGGCTCGACCTCGGCAGGAACAATAGAAACCCTAGCTAGCTAGGCCTTTTTTAAGTTGACTTTGATTATTAATGTCTTCTTTGATATTTTCATCAAGATTTCTACATATATAGATAGAATAGATTTGAAAAAGTTCATAATTAAAAGTGGGTATAAGTTTCTCTCTCTCTATACATATTTTTCTTCTTTGGCCAAAGGAATATGGATTTGATTTTGCAGATATTTCTGACTGATTAAAAAGAGAATGTTGAGAATAAGAAAGAATAGAGAAGAGGGGTTTGAACTTCTTTTACTATTATCTATTTTCAAAAGAGGACAAAATTTGATTTAGTCTTAGAAGAAAAAAGGATGCAAGTGTTGAATGTATATCTGGGTTTTCTCTGGTTATAGGTTAGAATATAGGATTAAATGATTAAATCATTGGCTCATCTTAATCCTTAAAAGATAAGACAAAGTGGATGGAAATGTTTGGATTCAAAATTGATATAACTTTTAAGTGAACTGCTATTGAAATAATTAGGAGTATGTGAATTCAAACGTATTTAAATGTGTTATTTTATTAAAGGGTTAGGAAGGATTATTTTATGAATTAACTTAATAAAAATATATATTATTCATGGCGTGTTGGTAACTTTTGAGTAAGGTCGAGTCTGTGTTTGCTTCAATCTTTTTTAATTGTTTGTGATAATTCGCTTTAGTTTTTTTTTGTTATTTTTCATACTAATTTTGAGCTTTTATATATTGAAAAACTGACTTTATTTTATGGCTTTTGGATATTATTGAATAAAGTTAAAAATCATAATTTTTTAATTTTTCAAGTAAATAAAAATAATCAATAATTTATATATAATATTATTTCAAAAACAATTTTATATAGCATTTTAAAATTATTTTTACTATATTTAATATAAACATTCTCTTTTACATCATAAAGATTAAAATTAATTATAAATTAAATAACACATAAAATTCAATTCAATTCAATAACTATGATTGTTTTTAACAAAAAACTTTCCAAACACTATCAACTCGGATCGGGTTTCGATTTTCCCCTTTTCTCCCCCCAAAACCTTACTTTTGAGGTAATAAAATAAAGCATAATACGAAGTTGATAATGTAACACCCCATACCCTGTCCAATCGTCGGACCAGAGCTACAGGATACTACAACAGTAAATCAGAACATTCATATGCAATTTACTCATTAATAATCATTAAATCAATGTATAAATGTTAAGTCTATCGTTAACATGCGTTACAAGCAAAATTGTTCTTAATCGAGCTTACGAAAGCCCTTAAATCAGCTCGGAACCAAATCAAAACCATTTTGAAACATTTACAAAAAAAGATAGATAAAAATGTAAAACAATGGTCACACGGCCGTGTGATAGGCTGAGGCCATGTGGTGCAATATCACACTCGTGTCCCCAAACCATGTAACAGACTGTTGTCGTATAATCCAGGGTCACACAGCCGTGTAAATCACTGAGGCCGTGTGAACTAAAAAACACCCTGAACGTGTTGAATACACGACCATGTCAACTAACCATGTGTGACACATGACCGTGTGGTAGCCTGCATACAGCAAAAATAGCACTTTTAAACAAGTTTCATACCATTCAAGCAAAATGACCTAAAATGCTAATTTATGCCATTCAGTCTAACGCCAAAGCATACATATTTCATAGCCAAAACACTAATTCAAATAATCATTTAAACTATGCTCATTGACACCAACAATTCAATAAACTCAAATCAAATACAATTCATACCAAAGCTTTTAACCATTTCATATCACAACCTATTTCATATGCATAATACCATTCAAACTTTGTCGTTATCCTTAACCTTCTAATTGTCAATTTGGCACCAACCACATATGTAACATCCCAAAAATCGGATTGAAAGAAATTCAGTTAGTGAAATCGAGAGTGGTTATGTCTTAAATTTGAGTTAAGGTTGTGATATTATGACTAATGAATTGTTTTGGTTTAGTGGTTAAGTGTTTTGATTATGTGTGCGAGGATCTGGATTCGAATCCTGTTTCTTGAAATTTTGCTATTTTACCTAAACCCCTACCTTTGAACAATTGGTTTACAAGTTAATTGTGTTCAACTGATGTCAAGAATGAGTCTGTTGGTTTAATGGTTAAGCTTTTGAATACTCTCTGATTCTGTGTTTGAAACTTTGTGAAAGTAATGAGAAAAATGTTTTTTTTTTCATTATGCTACTTTGTGAAATTGTTTTGTTTTGTTTTAAAATAACTAAATTCTGTTTTTTTTTCAAAAACTTCTTTGTTCACGTTTGTTTTTCTTCCCCTTCTTCATTTTCTTTTTATTTTTTTCTAACAACTCCGCTATAGGTTTTGTTGAGGAGATTGTGTGTTCTTGGTTCGATTTAAAGGTTAGCAGGGTAAGTCTTTGCCTTTGAATTTTTAGTAATGTTCGCTTTCGCTAGTTTTTGTCAAGATTGAGATTTTCTGCTCGTTTCGCTCTATCCTTCTTGTTGAGTGTTCAATTGATTCTTTTCCTAGGCGAAGGGTTTATGAAGCAAGTTCTCCGACGATCTAAGTTTAGGTGTTACTGTCTTACGAGCGAGGGTAAGAAAAAGTTTCGATTTGAGGATTTTGTGTTGCATGTATTTCGACGTAATTTTGGTTTAGATGTTAGTTTTTAAAGTTCTGATTGCGAATTAATTGTTTGATTGAGGTGTGATTGTCGTTTTAAGGTCGGGAATTCATCCTTGTTGCTTATGCATTGAATCCGTATCAAGTGTGTAACGAAAACCCAAAAAATTATGATCAAAGAGTCTAGAAAATATGTTTGTCGATGCTACACAGTTGTGTGGTAGGTCGTGTAACTCACTATTTTAGAATGATAGGCACACGGGCTGGAGACACGACGCGTGTCTAGGTCGTGTACCTCACTGTTTTGGAATTAGAGACACATAGGCGAGGGACACGGGCGGGTGTCAAGCCGTGTGAAGTGCTAATATGAGTTACATGGCCGTGTGGCCCTATGTGCCAAGTCGTGCAGGCCACACGGGCCAAACATGTAGGCTGTGTGGGCCAAACTTCCAAAATTTTTCCTAAGGCTGTAAACATCATTTGGATCAAACATAGGCCTCCCGTAAGGTCCGTATGATCTAGATTAAGCTATAAAACCCAATATTTATTGATCTATTAGTGTATAATTCGTTATCTGTACGTATGTTTGATATGATATAAGCTAAGTAAGTATGATATGTTAGCGTATAATGTGCTTTTGTTTTAGATGTGTTTAAGGTATGTGATTTATTCAAGTATGATCCGTGTTTTGTTAATTTGATGGTACATTTATGTGTTACTTATTGGATGAGAACCTGCTATATCTGAATATGTTGATTTATTTGATACTGATTTTGATATATAACCATGCATGTGACTTCATAAAAAATCTGATATGATACATTAAGATATGTTACATCTGTTCTGCAAAGTGTGGATTCCCATGCCTTTTGTTTCAGTTGTTTTATGACAACATGTTCTACATGCTCATCATTCTGGTTTTGTATATGCATGCCATGAGACATTGCATGTGGTTTAGGATGATGTGAAAGGAGGAAGTTTTTGACAATTTAATAATCTACAATGTCTGGTGGGTTATCCACAATTCTGTCTGGTAGCTTATCTGCAATCATAGTGGCTTGACCACATATATCCGATCTAGCAATTTTAACTACAATTCTGGTGGCACTATCCACAATTATTTGTTTGTGTGATTTGGTTGGATGAGTTTTGGGGAACTCTATTGGCATGTTTTGAGGAGTTAGGTAGGATGTTTTCTGAAAATTTTGCATTTTAATTTTCTGAAAAATACCGCATTGGCATAGTCATGCATTCTCTATTCTGATTATATGATCATTACAAAATTCTCTACATTACTCTGTTTTGTTTATTGTATTTAGTATGATCTTTGTTTGAGTTAGTTATATACTGAGCTTTATAGCTCACCCTTTTGTTTATCTTTGACTGTTCAAGTAACCTTCTGACTTAGGACTGGATGGTGTGTGAAAGCTCGGATTGTTTTCGCATTTAATGTAAATATGGTTATGTTTCGTAATTATTTGTTTTGGACTTTTGGGTTGTAATTTGTTTCTGAACTTGTTTTGGGCTTCGTTAAATTCGTCGGTAATTAATGTTTTCAAATGTGAAACTGTTAAATCACGTAAGTCGACAAAATAGATTTCAGTTTTCAGAACTAAAACTCTGAAAGAGATTTTACGCTGCAAATTAAGTAATTTCTTAAGCGTTTCCTGTAAATGAACAAATAGTTTTTCTAATCATTGTTTCACATACGTGTATTTGGAAAATACTTACTGAAAGCAATTTTCCAAACGAGTCGATGTAATTTCTCTAGATTCGCTCATAACTTTTCGATCGATTTTGGGGTGTTATAACATAACACAAATTGAGTTACATATATAAGTTTGTATACAAATCTAGTGTGCCAAAACATATTCACAACTTGCAAAGCTTAATCGTCCTATGTACATGCCACAAGTAACCAACTTCAAAACATCAAAAGTCTACCGAATCGAGAGATGATAGGTATGAGTTTCTCGCTGATCCAATTAACATGTTCTGGACGTCCAAAACCTACAGAAAAGTAGTAACACGAGTAAGTATTTAAAATACTTAGTAAGCTCATACAATGTAAACATTTACTTACCTAAATTTCTTATCACATACAAAATCATTATGTAATACAATTATACCTATCAAGAATTCAAACAACATCATTAACATATAAGGATTTGAGCTCAAACATATATATAACCTCATTTATTCACATTTTCATTTCAAACCAAATTATATATTATATCCAAATCATAAATACTACTTTGCCAACATCCAATGGCATATCATCACATTTTCATTCACAATATTACTCAATGAAACTTCGTAAAAGAACTCTATACACAGGTGAAAGTAATAGTGCCTAAGTACCCATTTGGGTTAAACCTACACGAGTAATGAATCATAGTGCCTGGTCACCCATTAGGGTTGAACCTGCACGAATTAGATAATAGTGCCTGGTCACCCATTAAGGTTGAACCTACACAACAAATAGCCTGGCCAAGGGTTAATATACCTGTTTTCTCGAGTCCACAACACATGCTAGAGCTCAGAACCTGCGAGGAATAACTCGTAACCTCGTATACGAGACTTTTACTAATTTTATTGGGATTTATCTCATATTGCACCGCCATTCATAATCACCAACTATCACCATTACCAAATGAAATATAACATATTAACATTAGTAATTTAATTATATTGTATGAACTTACCTGACAAAATCATAGTGGTTTAGCTAGTAGGGACTAGTTTGTAATTTTTCTTTTTTCATTCACAATATTACTCAATGAAACTTCGTAAAAGAAATCTGATAGAGGGTTGCGCACGGACCAAGATCGAGTTGCCAAGTCACGGGAAACTCCTACGAAAAACCCTAAACAATCAGATCTGAAACGAAATGAAAATTAAAAGATTAGAATTTTGAATTTCAGATCTCAAATAAAATCCCAAAACAAAGAAAGAATCAAATTGAGAATAGAAATAAGTGTTAATAAGGATTCTTGAAACCCTAAAGGAGATTGCGATTCTGCCCAATTGAACACCAAAATAGTTTTCCCCAAATTTTGGCAATCTAATTTCTCCCAAAAAGAGTATGGATGAATCGGCAAGAACCCTAGAAATTGGGGATTTTTGGGCTAATTCTTTAAGATAGAAAAAGGCTGAAAACACAATAAGAACAGAAAATAAATTAGATAAAGATTCGGCACAAGCAGAAACAAAGAAAGAATTGACAGTAAGAAATTAAAAGATAAGTCCTAAGAAGCCTTGAAATCCGAAAGATCTCACAACTCCTTCAAACGGCTCTAATATCCCTCCAAAGAATATCAATGGCAAGAAGAAGGTTGAAGATGGCTCCACAATCAAAAGATTGTTAAAACAACTTCTAAAGAAAGCTCAAGAGAGAATTCTTGGAGAAAACCTCAAAGAAAATTTCGCACTCAACAAATCAAATTTAATATATATTTGAGAAGTTCTTTACAAGGTGGCCACCATGCCTTTAAATAGGCCTTATAACTAGTCCTAATCTAATTAGAAAACTAAAATAAAAAACTCCTAATTATTTTAATATGGAAATTCGGTCAAAGGTCTTTATTTGGGACTCTTGGACTGAATATTTACATAAAAATTTAAACTAAGTAAATAAATAAATAAATAATAAAAATAAAACTTTACAACTTGGGCCACTTTGACAATTTGGCCTGATTTTCAACTAAGTATGTATGGATTTCTTGATTGGGCTGGGAATTTGCTTATTGGACCTTGCCTTCAAGAATTTGGGCTTTTGTGACTCGTATCATTCCCCCTTCCTCAAAAAGATTCGTCCTCGAATCTGAAAAATCAAATGGACTCGACTTTCCTCGATCGAACGGGACTAATGGCAATTGAGTCCACTTTATAAGCAGAATAATAAGGGTCGATTTACCTTTTCCATTTAATACAAACCTTCGCTCATCGGGAGCATAGTGTAGTCGAAGCTCTTCGGGCTCATGTAGTGTGATTTTATCTTTGCCTATGTTGATCGTTTGAAAGCGTCTTTCATTTGAGAGGTATTGAAGTTGAAAGTTATCTTTCGGTCTTTCGAACTCGAAAAGTAGCAACACTAGAAAATTCATATCTTGGTTAGTGGAAACATTCCTCACTACCATTTCCTCGTCTTTTCTTTTGTTTCTTTTTCTAACTCATTTCTCTTCTTTCTTCAACTTCTTTTCAATTTTCTTGTCTGTTTACATTCCTTTTCACTCTCAATCTCTTTTGCTCTTTTCATTCTCTTTTCTTTTCCTCACTTGTTTTAACAACAGAATTTTTCAGTTTGATTTGGTCCTCATGGACTTGTTCCGGAGTGAGCGGCACTAAGGTGATTTTCTTTCCTTGATGCTTGAAAGAATACCTATTTGTACGACCATCGTGAGTGACCTTTCGATCCAGTTGCCATGGTTCTCCTAGCAACAAATGGCAAGCTTGCATAGGCACTACGTCGCACACAACTTCGTCTTGATACTTACCGATAGAAAAGGCAATGCGCACTTGTTGAGTGACCTTAAATTGGCCTTCGTTGCTAAGCCCTTGTAGTTGATAAGGTTGTGGATGCTTGGTAGTGGTTAAGCAAAGCTTTTCCACCATCGTCGTGCTGGCTACGTTCGAGCAACTTTCACCATCAATAATAACTCTACAAAGCTTACCTTGTACATGGCAGTGAGTATGAAAGAGATGTTCTCGTTGCTGCTCGCTCTTTGGTTTTGCCAAAGAAGGTTGCCCACGATCATGAAAATCATTATCCATTTAGGGACACATCGAGGGCCGCGCCTATGGGGCTGGTTATCTCTATCTTCGTTGATTGGATCCCGATAATGAGGATCTTGATTCAATCTCACCTCATTGAAAGCGGTACTCAATGTTCGAAGTGTGGCAGCGTTCATCTAATTGTTGTTGGAGTTTTTGAAACATGTCATAGACATCATTATGGTCAATATCACCTTTAGACAATTTCCAAAAATCTGCAAAAATAAACACTCAACACTCAAAAATAAAATTTAGCAAATCTCACCGTTAATCACTCAAAAAGAAAATTTTAAATTCTCAATGAGCTAGAATTCAGTCTTGTGAGTCCTTTAGGAGAGTTTATATCAACCAATTAGAGAGTGGATGAACCAATCTACCAAAGAATCCTAATTTGCACTAGGATGCCAAAAACTGACGAGACACCAATTGATTCGTGTTGCACCGAGGGAGAATTGGGCACACGTTTAAATCCTACTAACACAAGAAACAAGAAGGTGTTAGATATCGTAAAGGAAAAATAAAGGCAAACAAATGAAAACTCACAGCTAAGAATCAATAAAAATTGCTGAAAACAGAAAACCCGAAAAATTACGGAGTAACTTGACAACTTCGTTCGAGGTGTTCCCGATCTAAAAAATTCATGAAATTAAATCTGGAATGTCCTTAAATATTGAATTTTTGATCTGGAAAGTTTGGGCACCAAATTCAACCCGCTGAATATTTTTTTTAAATTTTTATTGGATTTCGTCTTTTTTCAATTTTTTGACTTTTTCGACTAATTTTTTTGCGGGAAATATTTTTTTCTATTCAATAACAGTGCCACAAATATGTATGTAAAACTTTAGATCAATCGGACAACGTTTACCCACTCAAATGAATTTTTTTCAAAAAATTTTTCTAGGTAAAACTGCTGTTTGTGCTTTAAAAAAAATTGATATCAGTTTAGAAATCAACCAAGAACACCCAAAACGCCCAAAATCTGATACCAAATGATACGGGGTTGCGTGCGGACCAAGATTGAGTTGCCAAGTCACGGGAAACTCCTACGAAAAACCCTAAACAATCAGATCTGAAACGAAACAGAAAATTAAAAGATTAGAATTTTGAATTTCCAGATTTGAAATAAAATCCCCAAAACAGCAAAGAATCAAATTGAGAATAGAAATAAGTGTTAATAAGGATTCTTGAAACCCTAAAGGAGATTACGATTCTGCCCAATTGAACACCAAAATAGTTTTCCCCAAATTTCGGCAATCTAATTTCTCCCAAAAAAAGTATGGATGAATCGGCAAGAACCCTAGAAATTGGGGATTTTTGGGCTAATTCCTTAAGATAGAAAAAGGCTAAAAACACAATAAGAACAGAAAATAAATTAGATAAAGATTCGGCACAAGCAGAAATAAAGAAAGAATTGACAGTAAGAAATTAAAAGATAAGTCCTAAGAAGCCTTGAAATCCCGAAAGATCTCACAACTCCCTTCAAACGGCTCTAATCTCCCCTCCAAAGAATATCAATGGCAAGAAGAAGGTTGAAGATGGCTCCCACAATCAAAATATTGTTAAAACAACTTCTAAAGAAAGCTCAAGAGAGAATTCTTGGAGAAAACCTCAAAGAAAATTCTGCACTCAACAAATCTGAAATTTAATATATATTTGAGAAGTTCTTTACAAGGTGGCCAGCCATGCCTTTAAATAGGCCTTATAACTAGTCCTAATCTAATTAGAAAACTAAAATAAAAAAAACTCCTAATTATTTTAATATGGAAATTCGGTCAAAGGTCTTTATTTGGGACTCTTGGACTGAATATTTACATAAAAATTTAAACTAAGTAAATAAATAAATAAATAAATAAATAATAAAAATAAAACTTTACAACTTGGGCCACTTTGACAATTTGGCCTGATTTTCAACTAAGTATGTATGGATTTCTTGATTGGGCTGGGAATTTGCTTATTGGGCATTGCCTTCAAGAATTTGGGCTTTTGTGACTCGTATCAAACTCTATACACATGTGAAAGTAATAGTGCCTAAGTACCCGTTTGGGTTAAACCTACACGAGTAATGAATCATAGTGCCTGGTCACCCATTAGGGTTGAACCTGAACGAATTAGATAATAGTGCCTGGTCACCCATTAAGGTTGAACCTACACAACAAATAGCCTGGCCAGGGGTTAATATACCTGTTTTCTCGAGTCCACAACACATGCTAGAGCTCAGAACCTGCGAGGAATAACTCGTAACCTCGTATATGAGACTTTTACTAATTTTATTGGGATTTATCTCATATTGCACCGCCATTCATAATCACCAACTATCACCATTACCAAATGAAATATAACATATTAACATTAGTAATTTAATTATATTGTATGAACTTACCTGACAAAATCATAGTGGTTTAGCTAGTAGGGACTAGTTTGTAATTTTTCTTTTTCCTCGTACATCCTCTAGTTGTTGTAATTCTTGATCTAAAGCATAATTTGACTCAATTAACCTTTAACAGTACAAAGAAGTCATATGATATTAAATAGAAATTAGAGATTAAATTTTACGTCTTTTACGATTTAGTCTTTTTCTTAATTAACTAGCCAAATGTCAAAATTACCGGACCAAATCTTAATACAACACTTAAATAACTTCGTAAATATTAAATAAATAATGTTTACGGACTCACACATTGAATTTTTGGTCTTGAAACCACTGTTTTCGACACCACTAAAAACAGGTTGTTATAAACAAACTTATTTTTAGTTTTGGCTTTGTTTGGGTTTTGTCCTTTGTTTTTTTTTTATGTTTTATGTTTGGGGTTCATAGGTGTCTCTCCTAACATTATCATCTTCAAAATTCGAGCATGTATTCCCTCATTAGGAATACAATTTGTCTTACTATCACATGCAACATTTCTATATAAATTTTGCCATTCGTGAGGGAGGACTTCAGTCATTTAAAGGTTAACTTGTCAAAGATATTTATTAATTGACTTCCATTAAATAATAATCTCTCCCGACCTTGTTTAGTCAAATAATAAAGGGTAAACTACTCTAGATGCTACTGAAATTTGATTAATTTTTACTTTTTGTCACTGAACTTTTAAAACTTACAAAGATGTCGCTAATGTTAAAAATTTTTTAAAAATACCACCGATTGATTCCACCATCACCGATGGCTTCCTTGGACACTGAACCTGTTGATGGATCTCCCAAGGTTGTCTCTTATTCCGATAAACCCAGCCCTAAACCTTAATCCCACCTTTAGAAAATCATTCAAAGCTAAGTCATGACAAAGAATAGTACATGGAATAAAAAAGAAGAAGTTAAAATTTAAAACACATGCATGTATTACCTGGGAAATGCATCCACCAAGTCCCATGCCTTCAAAGAACTGATGAAAGGTGAGTGCAGCCACCAAAGGTTTTATAGCCTTTGGACTTTCAGAAGCACCCAATGGTATCCCTATAATCATAGAGTGTGCCATTCCAATACCTTAAAAAAATCACATATATTGATTTTCATATTACAGTTTCAAACTCATATTACAATTGAGTCAGTTACAGAAAAGATTGAAAACAACAAAAACAACCAAAATCACAAAATATATATTTTCATAAAATAACAATATATATGATTCATAAAACATATTTGGAGTCTATGAAGTTGAGCTGAATCCGAACGCTCAAGCATAGAAACCGAATCATGACCATGGGTTTTCCCTATTTTCTCTTCATCAACATAGTTGCTCTCATGGGTTTTGTGAAGGTGAGACTTGGTGCAATGAGATGTAGCAAACACACCAACCATCAATCTACCAATCTTAGCAGCCATAGCCAACAGTTTGGCTAATTGAAACTTATCCCAAGGATTTTCACTAAGGCAAGGAGATGTTAAGTTTTCATTGGCGTCAGAAAGAACATGGATGAAGCCAATGGACAACATCACACCAGCAACAAAGGCTTTGATGATGAAAAATAGGGGTTTTTTGAGGAAAGCCTTGAGGTCCACAGGCGGGTTATACGCATTATATGTTAGTCCAAACTAACAAAAGAACAAATGATGAGTTTAGATTGGTCTTTACTTTGTCTAGTGGCTAAGTTTTAGAGCTAACAATTTTCTTTGAGTTAATTATAGTTTTGGTATCCCAACTTTGACTAAATGTATAAATTGATTCCAAAATTTCAATTCCTGTACACCATCATCTATTTCCTCAAGGTGTAGGGTCTATATTCAAGAGAGCTTGTGGGCTGTTTTCTAATATCATCATGCATTCATTTCTCACAAAACGGAGCTAGGGAGGAAGAGATTTTGTGTTGTTAGATGGATGCTAAATTTTAGGTTTGTTTTATAGGTTGAGATGAAATTTGAGTCTAAAATTTTGCACAAGTCCAACCCTAATAAAAAAAAAATCCTAAACCGAGTTCAATTTAGTCCGTCCGTATTAATTTTTTTATATTATTATTTTTATATAAAAGTATATTTAAAAAATATAATACATCAAATACACTAAAAATATTTAAAAAATATCTTCCTACAAATTGAAAATACATTAAAAAGTCTTTATACTTAAATAACACTAAGATAGTTGTAATTTAACAAGCAAATGCGTCTAAAATAGTAGTAAAATTAATAATAAGATAAGAGTTGTATGATATCCAAACAATAACAACAAAATAGTAACAACATAATAACAAAATGAGAACAAAACAACAACAAACAGCAAACTACAACAGAAAAAAGAAATTTAGGCAGATTTGGATTGGGCTAAGCCCAGGCTAAAATTTTTTACTTTAGGCTTGGCTCTTTTAGAAAGCAAGCATTATTTTTTGTTTGAGTTTATATTTTTGTTCAAATCTTTCCATTTTTTGGCCAGGCCTTTCGATTTAGGTGAGCAACCTGATCTATGATTAGATCTAAAACATGAAAAATGCTGGTAAAATTATTCAATTTTGTGTTACATTTATATTGGTATTTCAATAATATAAAATTAAGACTCACCACTATAAAACTAATACATTAACTTTTAATATTTAAGTATTTTCATTTAATTAGTAGCTAAAAACCACAATTTTTAATTTAATTATTATTTTCATTTAGGCTTTAATTATGGTTTGATTTTCTTTACGGGTGTAATATTTTAATTATCTGAATGGTTAATACATTTTATTATGTTTAACAATGTGAATAATATTTCTTTTATTAATTACATTACATTATATAAAATTATATTATTTAATGAATTAAAATACGTAAAACCATATGGAACATGTGTAAAATACAAGTTAATATACATAAAATCACAAATATATGGAGAATCTTATGAACCCACAAAACTATAACTTATAGTTTATCATATTATAAAATTAATATGAGAATAATATTTATCATGACTTATTGTTATATACACCTGTGTAATTTTTTTTAATTCTACAAGCAGATTAAAAAAATATATACTAAGTTAATATTAAATTTACGTAATTAAAGATACATAACCACTTCTTAACCCTACTTGAAGAGCGGGAGAAAATAACATCTAAATCTGCCACTAGGAAAACAAAATAATTGGGCAGTAAAAAGTATTTTTGGGTTCGATTTCTCAAAATGTGGCCTTCATTTTAAATTGTTTCTCTAAATTTTAAATATTCTAATCACATCTTTAAATTATTGATTTTATATCAATTAAGTCATTTAATTATTAAACGGTTAATTTAATTATTAAATGACATATCAAACTTTATGTAATATAATTTAAAATGAAGAATTTAGATAAAAGTAAAATGTTACCACATAACTTTCAAAAGTAAAACAAAAATAAAGTAAAATTGAAAAAGAGAGAGTGATCGATAAAGGTTTGTAAAGTTTCAAATACCTCAAAATCAAGATATATATTTTTAAAAATTTTCATTTTAAACTATGCCACATAAGGCTTGACATCTCATTTAACTATTAAATTAATGATTTTAGTGATGGAGGGACCATATTGATATAATCTCGTTAGTTTAAGGATGTAATTAGAATATTTTAAAGATTTGGGAACCAATTTAAAATGGAAATTATAGTTTAGGGATGTATGGTGTAATTAACTCTATTAAAATTAATTTTAACTAAAAACTTGAAGATATCATGGGTTGAGTTTTATGGGACCTATGTATTCTATTAACATGCATTATATCTACCTAGCTTAACTTGAAATACGAGTCTTAATTTTTACCCAAATTTGTCTTTATTTTATATAGCTAACTCAAATTCATTTTAAACCGTTCAGTATTATTATTAATTTAATATATATTAATTATATATTTTTCATTTATTAAAATTTTAAACATAGACAAATTAATACATTTTAATGTATATATTATAATATTATATATTTAATTTTATTTTATATAAATTATAAAAATAAATAAAACAATATATTATAAAATAGAAATCAAGTCGAGCTAGACTCAACATAGCTAGTACCTTAAAAGTTGTAGTTTTAACGTGATTCATATTTTAAACGAGTTTAATTTATTTACTCATTGGATAAAAGATATATTTTGTGATATAAAGCCCATAAGGATAAAAGCCCAAAATAGAGTTGAGCCCAAAATAAAGAATTTTGTCACTCACTACATTACCCATAGAAAAACCCTAGTTAGAGAATCGATATATTTGATAGAATTGAATTTGCTAGACGCCACACGGATAGCCCTATAGCAGCAGCAGCAGCAGAAGCAGAAGCAAGGGGTTTAGAGACGAAATGGCAGCGAAAAGGAAGACTCCCGTCAAGACCAGAAACCCAGATCTGATCCGTGGTGTGGGAAAGTATTCCAGGTCTAAGATGTACCACAAGCGTGGCCTTTGGGCAATCAAGGCCAAAAATGGCGGTGCTTTCCCCCGCCATGATCCCAAACCTAAGGCCCCCGCTGCCGCTGAGAAACCTCCCAAGTTTTACCCGGCTGAGGATGTCAAGAAGCCGCTTCTTAACAAGCGCAAACCTAAACCCACCAAACTCAGGTTCTTCTTTTGAAAACCATTATTCCTTTATTTATAGATTTCTGAAGAAATGTTCCTTATTTTTGGGTTTTTACTTGTTTTTTGTTTGTTTAGAGCAAGCATTACACCAGGGACTGTGTTGATTTTGTTGGCTGGAAGGTTTATGGGGAAGAGAGTTGTTTTCTTGAAGCAACTTACTTCTGGGCTCCTTTTGGTCACCGGTGGGCATTACATATTTTACTGCTATCCTTTTTTCGTCATTGATTTGCTTACTGCTTGAAAATATTGGATGTATGATATATGTTATTCAATTGCGAGTTGGATATATGAACATGTTTGTTAAAACCCTTGTTATTGATTTCTGCAGTATTACTTCCATAGTTTCTCACTTGGTTTATTTTCTAGAAGCATTATGTTGCATTTCCATTTTGTGCTGCTTTTATCTTATAGATAAGATTTGATGGTAACAAACCAATTTAACATTCAATATGCCCGAGATTGAGTGATGCTATCTTGAAAATTTGATGCTTGTACTTGTTCGTTTTATGTATATAATGTAGTATCCGCATTTGTTGTCTGTTCGTCATAAGCTAGATTTTCTTTTTCATTCCATGGTTTGTTCACGTTTTTTGCTTAAATTTGGGAGTCTCAAACGATGGCAGGACCATTCAAGATCAACGGTGTTCCTTTAAGGCGTGTTAACCAATCCTATGTCATTGCTACTTCCACCAAGGTTGACATCTCAGGGGTTATCGTAGACAAGTTTGATGACAAGTACTTTGCCAAGGAAGTAGAGAAGAGGAAGAAGAAGACTGAGGGAGAGTTTTTCGAGGCTGAAAAAGAGGCAAGTTTGTTTTGGTTTGCATGTAATTATAGCTTAAGCTTGTCCTAATTGGATTCTTATATTTTAATGTGCTGATTGTCTTCTCTTTTACAGGATAAGAAAAAACTGCCTGAAGACAAGAAAGAAGACCAGAAAGCAGTCGACGCCTCTTTGATAAAGTCCATTGAGGGAGTCCCAGACTTGAAGGCCTACCTCGCCGCAAGGTTTTCTCTCAAGTCTGGCATGAAACCGCATGAGCTTGTCTTCTAGAGGATATTTTGCATTCCTTTATGTTAAAGGGCTTTTACTTTTGAATTCTTTTGGTTTAGATTATCTATGGTTTTATTATGGGGTGCTATTGCTATATGTCCAGAACTTAAATTTTGGATAGTATCTTCTGTTATGCAAGAACTTAAAGTTTCCTTCTTTGTTTGTGTTCTGTGCTCATATGATTGAAGCTTGTTCTATTTTAATGATGGCCGATGGGAACACAGTTATTTCTACCTGAATAATTTTCATATCAGTAAATAAAGTCTCTTAATTTTGAACACATTTAATCACTAGCTTTTTTCCATCCCTGAAGGCTGCATCTTTAATCATGAAATGCTTGCATTTGAAATTTCTTTATCATAGAAAATTATGATTTGGGTCAAAAAAACTGATTTGGATTTGAAGATCTAAATTCTTTGTGTGGATAATAAATAAAAAAGTTGGACTTGAATTTGAGAAAATTCAAGTTCAATTTTAAAAAACATGAGAATTTTTTTTGTTCTCTTTTTTCACACTTTTTTCGGAACTCAATCAAAATTAGATTGATAGGTGAAACGGTCGATTCTTCAATTGATTTGACCTAATCAATCTATTCGATTGAATAAATTATTAAAAATAAAAATTATTTCAAAATAGATAAAAATTGGTTCAATCGATTCAATTTCATGAGTTAATCAATTTAACCCTCCACTCTTGTTGATTTGATTTTGAAAATAATGACGAAACTTCATGCATCTAATTTAATACAATATAAATATTAAAAAATTTCATTTATACCATAATTTCCACAATTTTAATTAATAAATCTCTTCCTTTTAATTTGTAATTTCCATAATTAGGTCACTGGTTTGTTGTTCCAATTGATTCGATCAATTCAACCGGTTTGATTAGTATGATTAGTTTGATCGGTCCATCTGGATCTATTAAATAAAGCATGTAAAAATTCATAAAAAATTTGGTTCAATCGATTCAATTGCCCAATCAACTGATCGATAGCGATTCTCAATTCAACCGGTCTAATGCCTTTCTCCAGACCGATACGTTGATTTGTCCCCAATAGACTGGTTCAAACAACAATGTTCAAAGTCCTCTTAAATAATTAAATTTTAAAAAAAATATATTTTTAAGACTTAGAATTAATTGAAATCTAAATCTAAATTTGAATTATACAAATAATAAATTTGAATTAATTCAAAATCTTAAATTTCAAATATTTTAATTCCCAAACAACATAAAAATAATTAATTCACAACTCATAAATTGCAAAACTAAAATTCTAAAATCCAAATTTAAAACTAACCTTCTTGATTAATTTCAAGAACATAAAAAGCATGCAAGTAGCCTTCAATTGCAACTATGCCCTTCCTTTCAATAACTATATGCTCTTTGTTGCCAATTTCCACTATTGAAAATATTATTTATTTTAATTAATTTTGAACATAAATTTTATTAATTTTGACATTAATTGATCATTTTTTTATGTAAGTATTACAATTATTGATGTGTCGGAAAACAAATTTATATGTAAATTGCATGGAAATTTTGACACGGAAACTCGAATTGGCATACAAGACGTTTAGAATTTAGGATTATTTATGTCGAAACCATTTTCTATATTTTGAAAAAATGGGGATCGACTTTAAAAAATAAAACTGGGAGTCGCCACCGATCCTTTATTGAGGTGTGATCGGTTCACCATTAAAAATGATTTTGGTCTGCGTAATTTGAGAAAACAAGTTCGGGAGTCGGTTACGCACGAGGAAGGGTTAGCACCCTCGTAACGCCCAAAATTGGTACCAAATTGATTGTTTAATGTCTTCAGTGTCAAAAATTTGAAAAGATTTTAGAATACGATCCCCTGAAATGAAAACCCGAATAAACGAATTGAATAATAAGACATACCCATTTCAAAGAAATAAATTGTCACACTCAGTGAGTTAGGGTGCAACAATTCAATCTTCGAAATTAAATTCGACCCCCTTTTTTAAGAAAATCATGTGTTTTAAGAAGGTTATTCGATTATTTAAGTCAATCGAGAAATTAAAATCCAGTAAGTTAGGGTTCAATTTCTCAAAATTCCTAAACATCAGACATTGCCTTTATTTTAAAATTGAGATAACAAAATGTTGTATCCAGTAAGTTAGGATCCATCACTTTGAAGTTTCAAAAGCTTTATTTTAAAGCTGTATGGTTTTTACCAAAATAAACGCTTGGCTATTCAAATTTGTCAAAAAGAATTGAAGCCCAGTAAATTAGGGCTTAATTCTTGAGAACTATGAACACTGGGTCCTTTTGAAAATTATGAAATAAAAATGATTGTAATGCTCCAATAAAATACAATTTTTACAAATGAGACATGACAGAAGCAATATATATAACGTAAAAAATAAATAAATAACAACTCAAATATACACTAACAAGTGGCAAACAAATAGTAGGTAAATGCAAATAACCATAATGATTTTAATTATACTATACAAACATCGATGTCAATGCTCAAAACTAAATAAATTTATCATAAATTCAAAAGATACATTAAGATAATAAAAAACAATATATCCTATGTACGAAAGCTTCCAAATAAATTACATATATGATCTTCAAAATTGACACAAAATATAATAAAACATTAGATAATTGGTATTTGAAATAAATTGAAAATAAATTTAAAATAGACAATATACATTTATTAGTTTGATATATAAATAATGCTTATAATAATATAATAATAATGATATATATATACTAGTAAAAAATAGAATAGGAAATTGCATTTTAAAAAACATAATTATATATAAATAAAACCGATTTAAAAGACATATAAATAAAAATTTAAAGCTAATAATCATAATGAAATCAAAATATTAATATATACTTAAGAAAAGAATAATTTCGTGAGTTATATCTATTTATAAATAATAGTATAAAAAAAAGAAAGTGTAGTAGGCTTAAAATATTAATGTATGATGAATTTAAATAATGCTAATAATGATTTAAAATAATAATATGTCATATCTTAAAACATACTAATAATAAAATTAAAAAGATAATATCAAAATTAAAAATTGAAATAATATAAGCTTTTAGAAATAAATATGTCAAAACTAAGAATTAAATAGAATTAGAATTAAATAAAAAAACTAAATTTCTAGTAGAATTAAAAACGAGCTAGATTGATAATTGATTCAAAAGCGAGGGATCAACACGACAATTAAACATAAATGCTAAGATGCTCCAATCCGATCAATGAAAATGGCGGCGTTTAGATATGGATCTAAATGAAATAAAAATAAAAATGCAATAACAATTTAAAAGAATCGAAAGGAAACTGAATCAAAAAGAAAGCCAATGCAGAGGGATTCAATGCGAAAATTTCCCCTTAATTTCAAAAGGCGAGATCCTCCCCGAATCAAGTCGGATCATCGGGTCAAGGCACCAAACGGTTCTGTTTTGGGAGCCACTAAGTCTAGCCCCAAACGGTGCTGTTTGGAATACCCGCAAACATCATTCTAAACCCTAAATTAGAAAGAAACTAAGTCATTTTCTTTTTTTCTTTTCAACACAATCAGCAACCTTATGCCCCCCATTCTTTCTCATCTGCCGCTTCAACAAATTCAAAGCCTCATCTAGCTCCGATTTGGACAGAGCAGATAAGGCTTTGTCACCGTCTCCGCGCAGGTAAGTATACTCCCTCCTTTATTCTATTTGTTTTACAAAGAAGAAAGAAAAAGAGAACAAAAATAAAACTTAAACTAAAGAAAACTCTGCGCCGTTCGACAATCTGTTCCTCAGGTTCTTCGATCCCCTTTTCAACTCCGATGACGACGGAGAGAAAGGAGATGCGGTCACCAGGTATATGACTCTTTAACTCCTATTTTCTTTTCTTTTTTATTTTTTTTTGCACTGAATATGGAATAAGTATAAAAAAACGAAGCAGAAGAAAGAATGAAAAGAAAAAGGAAATCTGCAATCACCTTTCAAGTTTTTTTGATTTCTCTCGATTTTTTTTGTATTCAATATCGTGTAAAAAAAGGAAGAAGAATCCCCTTTCAATACAGAAAATGGGGTTTTATAGCCCCCGAAAATACAAAATATATAAAAAGAAAATAATACAAAATCCTCTCCGCTATTTCTGTTTTTCTATTTCTTTTCTTCGATCTGCTATGTTGTTTGTTTCATTGCAGGTGTGGCGTTTGTTGTGTGCAGTACGGCTGGAGAAGCGCGCGTGGACTTGGCGCGAGGCGCAAGACGCTGAGGATCTCGACATCTTCGCGACACGAGGCGTAAAGTCTTCTTCGAGGCGCGAAAGCATTTTAGAAAACCTAGGGGTTTCTGGGATTCGGGTCGTTTAGTTTGGGCTTTAATTGGGTTTGGGCTTGTTGGGCTAAGTGGTTTGCTGGGCTTAGAATCAGGTTTAGGTTTGGGCTAGAGTCTTCTGATTTAGTGGGCTAGGTTAAATTTTGGTTGTAATTTTGGGCTGATTTGGGCTAAGTGTAATTGGGTTTGAGGCTCAATGTAATCCAGGTTTGGATTCTATTACATGTAATACTGGACTGTATTGGACTTTTATTATATTTATTATATATATTTTATATTTGGGTTTTAATTTTGGGCTCGGGTCGGGTAAAATTTGGGTATTACAATTTATTTTTATTAATATTTTTGTTAAAAAATATTTTTGGTAAATTACACTAACAATCACTCAATTTTGATGTCACTGGCAGAACAGTCAGTCTGCTTTCAATTTAGTCACTCAACTTTCGAAAAATAACAAACCAACCACTATTGTTATCGAGTTGACGTGGCCAATTAAACTGTTTACGGTGTAGCCTAGAGGCCCATATGACCACGTCAGCTCGATAACGTTAGTGACTTAATTTATTATTTTTCGAAAGTTGAGTGACTGAATTGAAAGCAAAATAACTGTTTTGTTAGTGACATCAAAATTGAGTGACTATTGGTGTAATTTACCCAAATACTTTTAAGAGATAAATTAGAATTAGATTAAATTTACCTTTGAGATCAACTAGAATCAGATTAGATATTTTTGGTTTGACACATTAGGTTTATTGTTTCTTCTTGGATTTAGATTTCAATTATTACTTAAATGGCAATAACAATGGACAAATTGGTTGAAATTCAGTCAAATCTAGAAATATTTGAAAGATATTAAATTTATTACTGAATAGGCTTCTATGGATTAGAGAAATGATAATGAATCTTACATTCTGAAATCTTTTACTAAATTTACCCTATTTTTGAAATCCAATTTCACACACATTATTCTTCTGTCAAAACACTTGATGACACATCAAGAAACTAGACAGATATAAACAAACTCGATTAATTGAGTGAAGAACTTAAAACTCTAAATAATGAAGTGTAAAAGAAATCGAGTAACTTGCGGTGTAGTTAACTTTATAAAGTAAGTGTAAGTTAAATTTATAAGCACATTAGAGAAGAAATAATGTATTCACAAAGCACTACCCCCTTCTCTTTTCAATTTTAAGGGGGTGCCATCAAATTTCAGTTGCTATTAGCCCATTTTTCTGAAGTGATCAACAAAAACAGTCATTTAACCACCGGGACTGGCTGATGCACTGTCATAAGGAGGATTCTTTCCACTCTAATCTGTTAAGCCCGTCAACGATTGCCTTTCGGAACTCATTGTTATGTAGAAGAAACGACGAGACATGGCCACCTGTGACCCATCTCACTTCTGAACCAGGCCAAGCCTTTTGAAGCTCCAGCACCGAGTGTTTTGGTATGTAACCATCATCCTGAAACGCATAATTGCAGTTGAAATATATAGATAGCACCATTGGCATTCTATGAAAACTATAAAACATATGAATGGTATACATATGTGTGTGTGTGTATATATATATATAGGTGTTTGATTATCGTAAGACCTTATTTACAGTATGTGGAAATACCCAAGCCCCTTTATCCTTCACAAGGGGAAGAAAACTTAATCGTGGACCTTCAAATAAGACTTAACATGGATGATCCAAACAATCAACAACCTTTTTCATAACTAGAAATTTTAAATGGTCAATAGTTAAGCATTGAATGTTTTGAATCAAATCTTTACTGGCCTTATGAATGACGATGCATTTAAATGGTCAAAATAGTTAAGAAATTGAAATCTGAATATTAACACAAATTACTTATAGAATGCATCATAACTCATAAGGTCAGTAAAGATGCTAGACAAGCTAAACTTTGAAACAATCAAGCTCCCCACATGAATCATCCATTAAAAAGCCATGATAGATTTATTCGCAGCAAAATTTAATAGTAAGAAGTTTTCATGTTCTTAAGCAACATCCATTAAAAAACAAGATGAAGAAAGTGATTCAATAACAATATCAACAAGCTCCTTATTCATATTCTTAAGCAACATCCATATTGTCAAATAGAGATATGGTACTTACAGTTGCTGCAACAAATATTATGGCATTAGGGTTTTTGGGAATTGGAAAGCGTGTGACATCTGTGAGAGACAGTACATTTCGCATTCGTTCTCTCACCTCCTCGAGAGTCATTGCAGCCTTTTTTGCTGCAAGATCCTCTCTCAGTGCCTCCCATGCAGTGGCATGCTTCAATATACCCTCACAGAATGCCACAACAGCAGAATGTGGGGAGAGAAAAGGAAGGGTTGCAACAGGTGTGGGGTGCAGTGATCCAACCATTGCAGCATGCACTCCCCCTATTCCCATAAAAGCATCAAACTTCAAAAGGGTGTGCTAACTAACAATACAAATAGAATAAAAGCACCACAAGAACAACAATTCTTACCCATGCTAAGTCCACACACACCCATCTTGCCAAACCCTGCCTCAGAGTCTAACCAGTATAAAAGGCTCCGAGCCTCTTCAATGGTTGCTCGTCCTAATAAAAGCAAATCACTGACACACAAGAGTTTTGCACCACGCTGCAGCATAGGACGCCTTTGACCATAGAAAGGGCTATAAAAACAGTTATATTAATTAGAAAGCCTAAAAGCACAAGTACAAGAAGATAAGCTTAGCTTCAAAAAGTAGTTGATAATACAGAAAGGACTCTGACCTCTCAAGCACCATAGTTGCAATGTTTTGTTTCAATAATGGTCCACCAAGACGCAATCTCCGTTCAAATGTATGGTCTCCTGTGCCTGTCAAAGAGGTTACATTTTATATCATTAAAGATGAGTTTTAAACATCAAATTCACAACCTAAAATAATTTTAAATTTGAAGCAATACTTGCAAGATTGTAGTATACATCTAAGCTGAAATACTTGGAATGAATAATCTAGGAAATAACAGGTAACAAATGATACAGGTATAGCAAACAATACAAAGGTTTTATACACGAGTAAACAAAACAGCAGCACGAGAACACGAAATCTAGTGAATATGTCTATGTTTTCTTATTTGATAGTAGGATCCAGTAGAAAATAGTAAGCCTCGAAAGTCGAAAGTTGAAACAACCACAATAAACTGTATTCATTTCAATATCCACAGAGGCATTTCAGGGTGTTGATGTAATCTTCAAACAGACTTGTGCTATACCATCCACTGCTTATAAGCATTCTCTTATCTTCTTTAAGATTTTAGATTTTGAACATTGGGCATAGCATGTAGGCTTCAGTCAAAATCTACATCAGGAATAAAGCAGCCTAGATATTCATTACTAGATGATCATTCTAAGCTCAAACCAAGAATATAAACAATCAATTTGCACTATCCAGGAAGATAAACATAAACAAACAACTAAGATTCACCAACTTAAAAAGTGAATCACTAATAAACTAAACTACACTCAAACTATGAGAAGACCAAATTCTTGTAAACCAGCTTAATTAATCAACAAAAGCAATCAAAAAGCGCACACAAAGATACCTGCTAGGTGAACCACACATGCCATCTTTTGAGGTGGCACATCTTTTGGGACAAGGAAAGCGACCCTCGCATTATGACTTTCAGGAGGCAATGCACTAAGCAACTGCTCATCACAAGGGGTCCTAAACACACCTTCTCTCAAACAAGCATTTTGGGTCTCCCAAACAGTTCTCCAAATGGGTTGAATCAAGCTTGGAGGCCAGTTTTGGCCTTCAACTTCAGGGAACAACTGGCTTATCAATCTCTCCAAAAGCTCAAGCTTTGTTCCACCCCACCCTCTTGAGAAGAACGGTGGGGTTATCTTTGTTCTATGCACAAATGCACCATATACATGGTCTAGAATGTAATGAAGCATCCCTATATTAACTGTAACCATATTTTTTTCTCTTTTTGAAGAAAACCCAGATTTCAAAATTGCTTAAAAGAGAGGAAATTTGTATCTCTTTATTGATTCCGCTTCAGTATCAACAACCCAGTAATCAGAACTCAATAACAAGATCAGTTTTTTTTCATAAAAAGAACATTGATTAGAATGTGGAGAAAAGCACAATACAAGATCTGTTGAATAAAACCATACCTTCCCCTCTAAAATCAATGAAGCAATAACATTGCAAGAGAAAATTTTTTTTCAAGAGCTGTAAAGTATTCAGGGTAAGCAATTAACAAGAAAAAGAGAAGATTTGAGATAATGAAGTGAGACCCAGAAAGATAGAAAAAGGACGGATTATGAAGAAAGGATGTAGCTTTCGAATTGTTTTCGGGGGTTTTTTATTCGAAGCAAATAGGTTAAAACATACTATTAGTCCCTGTTCTTTTAACGAAATTTGAGATTTAGTCCATGGACTTAAAAGGTTAAAATTGATTTTAAAATATCAATCCCATCATTAAAATCTTTATGGCATGTTAATTTTATGACAATTATTGGATTAATATTTTTAAATTGAAAACAAATGAATCATTAACTTTTATAGTATAGAGACTAAATATCAAATTATATAAAAGTAGAGGGACTAATAAAAAATTTAAACCAAACAAATATTAGGAACCAAGCTAAAGCAAACCATACCGCCGCTCTAATCTGTGGGTGGTATTAAGGATTGGGTCCTACATGCCACGTCATTGAACATCTATTTGCCACGTCGTCATTGCCGATTTGCTGTTTTATTGTCTCACTTTCATGTCTGTGTAGTATATGCCTATATGGTGGTGAGTGGGTGAGGGTCCCCACTGTCTTCCCCATAATTGTAGAAGCCAGCATGGAACACAGTGGATAAGGTTGTAATTATGTTTATTTTCATTTTCTTACTAAATAATTTTGAATAAATAATTTAATAAAAATTTTAAAAAAGTTGGTTGAGGATTTGATGTGGATGATCATATTGTAATCAAGTATCTTAATACAAGGACCCAGCTGTTATTATTATTTTTTATTTTTATTCCTTGATATATCTTAAGCAACTTTTAAAATATGATTATTTTTATTTATTTGGATGAAAATCACTAACATAGAATTTTGTTTTTAGTGTATATAGGTGAATTGTTTATCTCAAGTCTCAACCTTGACATTATAAGTTTACTAAAGTTTATATGAAATTAGGTTAGGGGACTTATATGATAATATTATCATTCAATAAATTACATTAATAATCATCCGATTAGAGGTGTCTATGGTCGGGCCCAACAAAAAATTTAGGCTCGGGCTTGGCCCAAAAATGGGCCTAAAATTTTGTCTAATTTCGGCTTGGATAAAAATATTAAAACCCGAGCCCGGCCGTATAATTTTTTATATAATTTTTTAAAAAATAATACATAAAAATATTAAAAATATTAAAATAAATGTTTCCCAACAAATTAAAAAAAATTAAAAATATGTATACTTAAATAATACTAACTTAACAAGTAACTGCGAAAAATAGTAACAAAATTAATAATAAAACAAAAGTTATACAATATCCAAATAATAACAATAAAATAGTAGCAACATGGCTGTGAAATTGAAGCAAAATAGTGAAAAAAACAAATAAAATAGCAAGAAAATAATAAAAAAAGTAAAAAAAAAAACAACAAGTTTTTCTTTTCATATTTGGTTCGGGCTGGGCTCAAGTAAAAAAATATTTACTCGAAGCTCGACTCGTTTTCTAAACAAGCAATACTTTTTTACCCAAACCTATTTTTCGTGTATGTATTTTTACTCAAACCCTCATATTTTTGAGCGGAGTCCCAACTCAACCCACCCAACATTGATCTCTTCATTAAAAGTTGTCTCAACCGAGTCTTTTAAAATCTCAAGGCCCAAACCGAAGGCCCTATAAAGGGTTGACTCCTTTGCAGCACAATTTGAAGAAGGCTACGTTGACCAATGATAGAACTAACACTTGGTAACAATTTGCCTTATCATTGGTTATAAAAGTGGTAAAAATATCATGGAGCCTTTTAATTAAAAGTTGGATTGAGTTTAAGTGTACTAAATTGCATGATGTTTTAATAAAAAAGTCCTTTTCTTAAGATTTTAAACCCTAATATCTTTATATAAGTTGAAGGGTTTATTATGGTAAAAATATCTTTCATATTTTATAGTTAATAAAAATTAAAATTTTCAAAGTTGATATTTCATAATTGTTCCCTCCCATGCTCAAAATTTATGTTATCTTGAACAATTTATATTCTCATTCACTAGGGATCCAACCGGAATTAATGAGAAAGCAAACCCAATCTGATATATCCAAAAGCCACATACATTACAGTTTTGTATTACTACAAATTCAGATCAACAGGATGGAAATGGATTTAGCCTAAGGATAGGGGCACAAATGAGGGGATGAGCTCGTGGAAGTGTAAGTCCAGGTCCTTCTTCCATATCAACACTTCCATCAACCTTCCAATCAAAGCATTGAATCATAATAGCAAGACTGGTTTGAACAACTTGCAACGCCATTGAAGTTCCAGGGCATGATCTTCTCCCACTCCCAAATGGCAACAAATGAAAATGTTGTCCCCTTACATCCATTTGACTACTTCTCCCATTCACAAACCTCTCTGGTCGGAATTCAAGCGGGTTCTCCCAGTGATCCCGGTCCCTACCGATCGCCCATACGTTAATGAACAGTCGTGTCTTTGCCGGAATTTCGTAACCTTCAATATTACAATCCTCGCTTGATTCCCTTACAATCATAGGACCAGCCGGATGAAGCCTTAATGTTTCCTTTACAATAGCTTGAAGGTAAGGGAGGTTGGTGATATCTGATTCTTGTACTATTTTGTCTTTCCCTACAACAATATCTATCTCTTGTCTTGCTTTTTCCATTATGTTTGGATGATTAATAAGCTCTGATAATGCCCATTCTATTGTAACAGCACTTGTGTCTGTCCCAGCTACAAATAGGTCCTAAAAATCCATATAGAGTATCAGTCAGTTAATTCGACTCCAAATGTTTGTAAAATTATAAAATTTTCTGAAAGTTTTTATTTATGTTATTGAAAGAAATGTCTTTTAATGAGTTAACTTAACCTAAATTACTTTGATTTATGCTTTTTTTTTAAGTTCTTGATCAAGTAACAACATCAGCTTATTTTAAACCCTAGTCTCTTTTCATTGTCACTTGACATCTATGGCATTCTCTATTTGCATTGCTGACATTAATTGAAAGCACACTTTTTCTTCTCATTTTCTATGACTTAATTTTTCTCATGAACTAACTTTAAATGTCACGAATTTGTGAATTAAAACCCAAACAATTTTCTTCTTCTTCAATTTTTAATGTTGATCATTAGTATATTCTTTTACTTGTTGCTGAGTACTATACTATCATATATCGATTATCGAATTATCAATTAAACTCATCAACCAGATTTCAATTAAAACTTAATGACTCAGTTAATTAGATAAAAATTTAGAACAGATCACTAAATAACCAAAACTTACTAACAATCCATTGACTTCGGGTGTAGTTAACCTAAAGATTATATAATTCAAATATTATAAAAGTAGATGATAAAAGAAGGTTACCACTTACCAGGATGAATGCCTTAATGTTTTCTCTGGTTAATCTCATCTCCGAGCTTTCATCTTGTGAAATATCAAGTAAAACATCAAGTAAATCTTTTACTGTATTATCATCCTTGTTTGTCTTCCTTGCTTCTTCATGTTCCTTTATTATTCTATCCATCATTGAATCAAACTTATCACGTACTTGTTTCAGCTTCTTGTTCATTCCTTGCAAATCCAAATTCTTACAAAACCAGATAAAATCCGATAAATTAAACTGTCCCGACAGCTTAGCTATAACTTCCACCAACTTCCTTACCTCTTCAGCTTCATCTTCATTATTACAACATCTATCATTCATTATCATTCTCGACACAATATTATTGGTCAACCTTACTAGCTCACCTCCAACATCTACTTTTTCACTAGCATTAGCTGTTTTCAGCATGAACTGCAAAAACCGGATTAATTCTTCACGTCGAACCAGAAGAAACTGATCCAACATTCGACCACTTAACAGCTCCGACATGCAGATTTTCTTCATGAATTTCCAGTACGGTCCGTAAGGAGCAAAGGAGAAATCAGCTGAGCCATATGTAAGGTAGTCAACAACGGCGGTTATCGGTCGGTTTGAGAAAGATGATTCGTGGGTTTTGAGGAACTGCTTGGCTATTTCCGGAGAGGAAGCCACGACACATGGGACAGAACCGAGACGGATATGTATTAAGGGTCCATGTTTAGTTGAAAGCTTGTGAAGGGCTTGGTGAGGTATGGGAGCAAGGAGGTGGAGGTGTCCGATGATTGGTAAGGCTATTGGACTAGGTGGAAGACGTGTGGTGGTCCGGTTCTTGGTGAATATGGTTCTGAACAAAATGAAAGACAGTAGCCAAAGGAAGAAAACTAAGAAGTAGGCTTGAAAATCAGCCATTTTTGAACCTTGGTTAATCAATTAACACGTAGACTTTTGATTTTATAAGTGGTAGGATGATCGACTTCCATTAATTGGTTTAAAGTTTGTATTTGTCATGTAATTGAATTTTGGGTGTTGGTTTGCCATGACTAGGTCAGTGGCCGTCTCCCTTGGATATTGACAAGTTCAAAAGTATTTAGTTTTTTTTTTTTATATGTAAGGACATTTTTGTAGACTTATGATTTTATAAGTGGTAGGATGCTAGACTTCCATTAATTGGTTTAAAGTTTGTGTATTCGTCATGTAATTGAATTTTGGGTGCTGATTTGCCATGACTAGGTCGATGGTCGTCTCCCAAGGATAACAAGTTCAAAAGTATTTAGTTATTTTTATATGTAAGGACATTTTTTTTTTGTCTTGTTCTTCCAATCATTCTTTCTTTTGGCTTTATGTTGCTTTTAGATGAACCTTTCTTTCTCTTAGAAAAGGCTTTTGGTTGTTTCCGCAAGTAGCCGGCCAGGAGCAAATCAAGGGTTATCTAAATAATGGGAAATGATTCTACGAAAACATACACACTACATCATCTTCTATCTCTTATTAATTATTTAACGTCATTTTAATATTATTTTTTATATTATTGATACATTATTTTGATAATATTTATAACCTGAATCCTTGATATTAAACTTTGGATTTTAGACCCAAAACCTTAAATCCTAGACTTAAGAACCGGAACCCTAGATATTGAGCCTTAGACTATGGCCTTGGATGGGTCCAGGGGCTAGGGTCCATGGTCCAAGGTCCAAGGTCCAGGGTGTAAGGTTTAATGTCCAGTGCTCAGGGTTCAGGTTAAAAAATTTACCAAAATGTGTCAATAACATGAAAAAAAGATGCTGAAAAGATATTAAATAATTGGTAAGAAATACAAGATGATGTGGCGTCTTTATTTCATACAATTCTTTTCCATAAATAATTTTGTTTGAACAAATTAGATCGAAAATTAATCGGGTTAAATCTATTTTCTAAAATTATTCATTGATTATGAAAGAATTTATTGATCATAAACATATTTAATTTTGATAAACCCATTAAAATACAAAATATTATTTTTAAATATTTTATAATAGCAACTTTTATTTTATATAAATAAGTTATAAAAATAAAAAATTTAATGAACTAAACTGAAATATTTTGATTCAGTTATGACAATAAATCTAGTTTGATTTATTCGATTTTAGACACTTAGGGCTAGTTTAACATTGCTTTTGAGAAGTACTTTTAAAAAGTGCTTTGGAAATGTAATTTTGAAAAGTTTGGTCCAAGATTTAAATGTTTAGTATTGCTATCAAAAAGCGCTTTTGAGAAATAAAATGTCCATTTTAGATATGGTGTTATAAAGTAACAAATAAGCATTTAAATAATGTTTAAATTAGTTAATATTATGATATTTTAATAAGAATATAGAAAATAATTTATTATAATTTGTTGTTAATATTTTAATATATAAAAATAAATTTTAAATATTTTTAAGCAATTAACCGAAAAGGAAAAGTATCATGTGTTGGAGGTATGAAAACATAATTAAGTTGTTAAAAGTGATTTTGAGAGAGAAAAGCGAAAAATTTTAACTTCTCCATTTGGGAAAAAGTGGTTTTAAAAAACAAAAAATTTCCTTCAAAAGTTATTTGTTTAGTAATCCTTTTGTTTCAAAAGTGTTTTTCATATCAAAAGTGCTTCTAAAAAGCACTACTAAACACAACCTTAGTTGATTTATTTGGTTATTGATATTAAATAATCGAATCAATCGATTATAGGTTCTTAATAAAAGACATTGCGCTTTCAAAAAGAAAATGTACGTTCAAATTTTGAAAATGATATTATTAAAAGAGATAACAATAAATCGTAAAATGAAATAGAAAAAAAATAGTGAAACTCACGGGATGGACAAGTTTTCTTACCTTCCAAACTTAATCTTACGCTAGCTAAGTGATAGCCAAAATGCTCATCTCTCTTTTCCGCCTTCACTTGCCGGTTCTCACAAGCTTAGAGTGGGAAATTTGTCAAGCTTTTGGCTTTGACACCTAGCATGAGTTTAACCACCAATTCACCTAGTTATGCCATCTAT
Source organism: Gossypium raimondii (assembly GCF_025698545.1). Classification (NCBI taxonomy): domain Eukaryota; kingdom Viridiplantae; phylum Streptophyta; class Magnoliopsida; order Malvales; family Malvaceae; genus Gossypium; species Gossypium raimondii. The sequence continues at coordinate 48,381,356 of NC_068565.1, forward strand.
CCCACTAATTCTTTGAATATTCCAGGCTTCACAATGGATCTGCGAAAAGTAGTAAACGTTGGTGGGAAGAAACATCTCTTAACTCCTACTATTCTAAAAAAAGGAAGACCATAAGAAATGTCAACAAAATCAAAAGCCTATGATGATGGTTACAGCAGATACCATGTCATTTGTAAATGAAGTCGGGTGATCAATGCTTTTCCAAGTGATTTTACCTTACTTGTATGTAAGATCTCTGGTAGATCCAAATAGAAACATTTCAGGTTCATAACTCGTTTGAACTTGTTGCTGAAAGCTTTTTATGATTCATATTAAATAATTCATAGCAAATTAAGAAAGAAAAAAGTTCGAATTAGTAAGCGAAACCATATTAGAATATTTAAACTATAGTACTAGGAATTTAATCTATACCAATGGATGGAATTTTGACATTAAGAAAGAAAGAATTGCCTATATAAGCTTGGGTGATGATATTTCCTCTCAATTAAAGGTCACGGCTACATAGTTTTCCTCTTATCTCTATGGTGGACCAATTGTACATGCAACTAGTCCCTCCTGACCCATTTACCATATTCTTAATATCACCTTTAAACTTTACACTTAGCTTTTGAGTAGATTTATTCATGAGTTGAATTAAACTATAGTTGGATATTAAAATTTTTAAACTCTAAATTTATTAATTTATTTTACTCAAAAAATCTGTTTAACTGTTCAAAAATTAATAAATTATTATTTTATATATTATATTTAAAAATATTCTTATATTCAGATACACCCAAAACCTTGTACAAACCCAACCCAACCCAATTCAGGCCGGCCTTATGTACTAAACATTTTGTTTATCAGCAAATATCCACTCGAAATTGCCTCACTATTATCGATGCATAGGGTTTAATTACCATCTAACCGCTTTGTCCTTTCATGGTGATATTTGCATTTAAGTCCCTCCTATTTCACCACAATCCCAACTCAATCCTTGCTCACAGTTTAATAATTATACTTCCATCAACTTAAATTACCTTGTTAAGTGTCACTTTAAATCTACAGTCCTTTTTCCGCAAATAATAATTACTTAAAAATTTTGGAGCACCGGGAATTTCCGGAATTATTCTTTAAAAATTAAGTTTTTTTTTAGTAAACTGATTTTTTGAGTTTAACATTTTTGTGTTGTACAATATTAAATTAAGATGATGTCTGCTCTAAGACAAACGATGACATGTATTCTTGGTTGAGTGGGGATGTGTATATATGATATAATATTAAGGTTGGGCAGCTGATTGATACATTTCAAATTTTCTACTAAGGTGTACTATGAAACAGGGACCCAAATTGATGTGTATATATTACCTTAAGAATCAACGACCAAAATTAATATTTTATTCAAAAAATAAATAAATTAGATTAAAATTGAAATTAAATTCCATATCATCTCCTCACAGTCTAACCCTCTTAGTGGCTCGATTAGTCCTCTTTAATCCAACTAAGCTCGATGCAGCAAGCTTTTCCTTGTATGAATTGGCGAAAGTGTCCATTAATCGAAAATGTTGATGATGCAATACTTAGTATAATTTGTTTTGGAGTTTAGTTTCATGATGGTAAGCAATCTACAACAGTGGTCCATGGGATCAAACACCGTAGCTTCCTGGATGTTTATATCAATCTGTCATATCATTTTTTGTTTGAGTTAAGTAGGTTCTATCCTTGGTTTTATTCAAATCTCACATCATTTTCCAGGTTTTATAGTTTAATTTATGTTCTCCATCACTAAAGTAATTGTGCATTGACTGGACCACTTCAGAGATGGCTCAAGTATTAGATGCCAGTTAATAGTATTTCACCTCATGAATGCCATGGAAATGAAACTGATATATTGAGAAATACTGCATTAGAAGGGTTAAAGGTCAGTTAGAAAATGGTAGAGAATCTATCTATCTATAATGACTGCAACATTAATTCCTGATAGGATCCGAACCAAAATGGGATTTTCAGTGGGAACTTATGCCCCTTTCAGATGGATTCATACTGGTTTGCATATTTCGAGCACCTCATCATATGATATATATTTGATCATAGTAGCAAACTTTGCACTCTTTGTATCTTTATTAGGCAACATAAAAAAGAAAGATACATGGATATAGACGCTGCATGCATCACCAGAAAACACTCCTAATAACACAGCATACAATAGATTACAATCAAATAGAGGGAAATGGATTAAGCCTGGCTACTGGGAAACAAATCAAGTCATTTGCCCTAAGTAGAGTCATCCCATTCTTCTCTTCCATGTCAACGTTGCCAGCACCATCCCCAAGCTTCCATTCAAAGCACTGTATCATACAACCAAGGACGGTTGATACAATGCTGAGTGCTAGTGCAGCACCAGGACAGCTTCTTCTTCCACTCCCAAATGGCAAAAGATTAAAATCGTTTCCCATCACATCTAACATCCATGGACTCCTCGCTTGCCATTCTTCACTGTTAAGAAACCTCTCTGGTCGGAACTCACGGTGGTTCTTCCACTGTTTTGGGTTTCTTCCAAGTGACCATACATTAACATACAGACGAGTATCTGCTGGGATTTCATAACCAGCAATAACACAAGCTTTAGTTGATTCTCTTACGATAAATGGTCCACTGGGATGAAGCCTTAGTGTTTCTTTCACTATAGCTTGTAAGTAAGGCAAGTTGCCAACATCTGATTCCTCTAATATTCTCTTCTTCCCAACAACACAATCGATTTCCTCTCTTGCTTTCTCCATAACTTCTGGGTTATTAAGTATCTCTGCAAGTCCCCATCCCATTGTTGTTGATGATGTATCAGTGCCAGCCCCAAATAAATTCTGCAAACACATCAAAGCATACAAAATAAAGGCACATGAAACAAATTACAACACTATATGTGCATATGAAACATACCAAAATGAAAGCCTTAACGTTTTCCCTTGTTAATTTGACCTCTGAGCTCTCATCTTCATAAACATCAAGTAAAATATCGAGAAAATCTTTCACTTCATCACCACTTTCATTCCTTTTCTTCCTTTCTTCTTCATGCTCTTTTATGATTCTTTCCATCATTGTATCATACCGGTGCCGAACTTCCACTAGTCTTTTCTTAAAACCCTGCAAATCCAAGTTCTTACAAAACCAAATAATATCAGCTAAATTAAACTTTGTGCCAAGGTCATTCATCTCTCTCATCATTTTCCTTATTTCGTCAGCTTTGTTCTCGTCACTAGAACATCGATGACTGACCGTCATTCGGGATATTGTGTTATTGGTCAATGTCATAAGCTCAGCTACAACATCAACAGATCCTCCTATTTCAGCTTTGTTTTTGATCATTTTGAGAAATGACCTTATCTCTTCACGTCTAATTGGAAGGAGCTTCTCTAATGTCCGGGGACCAAGTACTTCAGACATGCAAAGCTTCTTCATCAACTTCCAACGTGGTCCATACGGTGCGGTCGAAAAATCAGACGTGCCATAGGTAAGGTAATCGAAGTTGGCCATTTTAGGGCGGTCCAAATAAGATGTTTCATTAGTTCTAAGGAATTCTTCTGCTATTTCCGGGGATGAAACAACGACACAATGTTTGGAGCCAAGGTAGAAGGATACTATTGGTCCATAGCCGGTTGAGAGCTTGTGAAGACCTCGGTGTGGTATAGGGCGAAGAAGGTGGAGATGTCCGATGATCGGTAAGGCTGGAGGGCTAGGTGGCCGTCGGCCCTTTGCCCGAGTCTTCACAAAGATGGCTAGGAACAAGAAAATGGTTGCTAGGCATATTGTGACAAGTATAGCATGATCTCCTAGATCAGCCATAGTTTGAACTTGTGAAAGAGAAAAGAACTGATGCTATGGAGCTATTGCAGGGTGATAAAGAAGGGATGCTTATACATAAATAAAGATTGTGAATTATGATCTTGGGATTTTCTATTAAAATTGTAACCACCGGTGTATAATTACAAACATATAAGTATAAATTTAATTAAATCAGCACAAATAAACGATATATAATAATCAAAATTTATACACAACAATTATGTGTTTTAAAGTAAACAAGAGATAATTGTTTAAACATTTCTTTATTTTTAGTTTTAATTTTAAAAGTTATACGACAACACTCGATTTCTTTAAAATTTACATTTTAAATTTAGTTACATAAGATTTGACGTGTTATTTAATGATTTCAATATCAAAATGACTTGGTTGGCATAACAACAATAGTTTAAGAGTGTAATAGAACGTTTTGAAGTTTGAAAATGAATTTAAAATGAAGATCATAATTTGAAATAAACAATAATAATTTAAATTTTAATAAAATGGAATTTAATAATTAATAACAGCACCATAGCTCTGCCCTATGTCACTAGTTAAATTACAAAAGTGTGATAATAATTCAAATATGCTTTGATAGGAACATGAGTTGGGGCCTGGGGCTACTAATGTATGTAGTGAGAGAGATATGTATTGTATTTAATTATTCTTGGATTTAAAATAGAGAAATAAAAACAATATAATTATTTCATGCCAATATCTCTAAAAATGTCGAAGTTGTTGAGTAGTTATTATTATGGTTGTAACTTTAAAAGAATATGTAAAAGAGAATTTGAATAATCAAATACACGAAGTTGTTTACGCAATTTACTTTAACAACTTACTTTTATAATACATTGTTCAATGAGAAATCCATTAAGAGTGAGATTGGGTCAGTTCGATTTTTTTATTTTTTTTAATTTTTTCGAACTAAATCGGGGTATTCGATTTTTTCATTTTCTGAATTGATGGACATATGAACTCGGTTATTATCGAACCGTAGTAAATTGGTGGTTTGGTTCGGGTTTTGGGTTTTCATATTGCTTTTGGGCCTTGGACCTTTGAACTTAAATTAGACAAAATTATCTTCGGTTTTGAACTTTTCTACTTTAATTTGATAAAATTGTCTTTGTTTTATGTTTCTTAGACTATTTAAAAATTTTATTCTCATTTTATCTAAAAATAATCATTTATAAAATTTATAATTATAAATATTTATTAAAAATCTAATTAAACATTAATTTAACCACTTAATCTTCAGTAAACATAAAAACTCCAATATATTTCCTAACAAAACATAAACAACTAAACCCAAATAAAATGGTCACAAATTTGTTAAACCAAGATTTGTCAATGAATTGTGAAATTAGTGCTCAAAAGAATCAAGGAACAATGTGAAATAAAGCAAATGACTTTGGAAGATTGAGGCTAAATTAGATTTAGGAGTTTTTTATTTAATTATAAAATATAAGCTATATTTAAGATTTAGAAATAATTTGTTTTGTATTGAGTTTTAGATGGGTTTATATATTAAAATTGAATTTAAAAAATTAATCATTTTTTTGGATTTTTTTTGGAGTTTAATGGAATAAACCAAAACTAAATCAAATTGAATTGAATGACATCATCTAACCAAATTTGAACTGAACTATAAAAAAAAACTCAAATCAAATCGAATTGTTGGTTCAACTCGGTTACTTAATTTGGTCGTTTTTTTTGTTCAGCCTTAAAATCTACTATAAATTCTCAAAAAAGCTACGATTTAAGCCCAACCAATCTTAGATTGTTGCAACTTACTCTCGTACATGTACAATAAATTGATAAAACAACTCTATTAATACATGTAATAACACTCATGAAATGTCCCTTAAATGAATTGAGCTTGTGCATCAACGCTAAATGATACTTCAATATAAAGACTTTATAAGTATAACTTCAAATCAACTTAAAAGGATCAAACTCGATCTTCATAATCAATCTCAATATATAAAATATCACACATATAAGGTATCTTTAAAATAAGATATAAAATCAACCCTTTAAAGTATATCTCAATCTCTTCAAAAGCATATCTCTAAAAATAAAGATTGTTAATCCTTGAACATTCTAGAATTTAACATAATTTTATTTCCTTTAATAGGGTTTAATAATTATATCCTAATTTTTTTAAAGGAAAAATATTTTATTAAGTGAAATGAAAGTGAAAGAAACCAGGCATAGGAGGATGTACTAAACCTCAAGCCAACACCAACAGGCCTTACCCCATACATTCCAATCTATTATCCAACCTATCCCCTAGACTAAAAGAAACTGAATACAAAACAAAACTTAAACAAGGAAGGATATGATCCCAAGTTGCATGATGTGTTTATAACAAAGCTGCCCGAGCCAAAGAATGAGCGACCTTATTAGCACTTCATCGAGTCTAATGGAAGGACACTTCATAACGTTGATTTTTCAAAACAATGCAATCACCAATAACCATACCAAATTCAGATAGACTTACTAAGGAGCTTACCAAAGCATTACAAAATATCAAGCTATCTAGTTCAACAACAACCTTATTTAGCTGCAACCTTTTAACCTAAGTCAAAGCCTTGGTAATATGTGGCTCCAATAGCCCCGATCTATGGCCTGAAATAGTTGTAACAAAATGGCCAGTATCAACTCCAAAAATCACTGCAAAACTCAAAGCTTCTTTAGTCTGAAAGGTTGCGACATCAGTATTGCATTTACACCACCCCAGTTTTGGAGGCATCCAAACTATACCAGCATCTATTCCCTGGTGTTCTTGGTAAGGAAGTCGACGGCTCTTGAATCCTGTCAATTCGGTATGCAATTTTAGACATCGGTCAAAGCTAATAACATAAAATATACTATTGGCACCAAAGAAACATGTTGCGATGGAACCATATTGAGGTTTAAAATAGTAGTTAACTGTTATAGTTAGTTGTTAACAGTTAATTAGTTGATAGTAGGTATTGGTGTTAGTTAGCCTTGTAAAAACTCTATAAATACAGGAAGCTGGTTGTTCAGCTGATTATCTTTTCTGAATAAAAATTCATTCTTTTTCTTGAATCGATGTTTTCTATTATGGTATCTGAGCCATAAATATAAAGATTTTCTTTCTTTTTCATGGCCACTGAAGCTGCTTCTGGTAATAAATTCAAGAATCATCAGTCGTTTAACAATGAGGTTCCTGCAGATGGTTCTTCCGGTCCTAGCATCACTTCTTTAAGAAAGATTCAACAGTTTTCTAAGCATGATACTGTAAAACTTGTTGAGCGTAATTTTCTTTTGTGGAAGCAACAAATTCTATTAATTCTTGAAGGTTATGGCCTCCATGAGTTTATTCTTGGTACTGTTAGCATTCCTCTACAGTCTGTTGCTGATACAGAAGGTAATCTTGTTCCCAATCCTGACTTCTTGTTTCATAAACAACAAGACAAGTTATTAGCTTCTTGGCGTTTGTCCACCATTTGTGATGAGATCTTGGTTCATCGTACTAATACTCAGTTTAGCTTTGATATTTGGAATACTGTTATACGTTGTTTTACTTCAAAGTCGAGCTTAACAGTTCTACCTTGCGTCACTCCTTGTACTATAAAAAAGGGTCAGTTAATTATGAAGGAATACTTGGCAAAGATTAAAAGTTTGTGTGATACACTTACAGCTGCAGGTAATGATGTTTCTGAACAAGAGTAGATTAGTATTATTCTTGCTGGTCTGCCTGTGGAGTTTGAATCTATTAGGATTGTAGCATCTACAATGAGGGTTCCTCTTGATCTTCTTGCAGAAATGCTCACTGATTGTGAAGCTCGACAACAAGAGCTTCTTTTGAATGTATCTTTTCAGGCTAATCTTGTTCAGCAGTATGAAAATACTGATGACACTATCAATAAGAGTGATAGGGGTGCTCGAACTTCTTACAGAGGCAATGAAAGGTTTTCTCGAGGCTGAGGTCGAAGAAGGAAGTTTAGTCACACTAAACCCTAATGTCAGTTATGTGGATGAGTTGGGCGTACTGTTCAGAAGTGCTATTATCGTTTTGATGAGAATTTTGAGGGTGTGCCTGACCAGTTTATATAGGCTCATTGTCATCAGTTTTAGGAGCCTTCAATTTCTTCTTGTGCTCACTGCTGTTCTCATGCGAGTGCTTCCCCTGATGCTGTAGCTACTTCCAACAACAGGTCGTGTTCTTCGAACTCTTTAAATTCAACTATGTGGTATCCCGATTCAGGAGCAACCAATCATGTTACTAATGATTTGGATAATTTGAAGGGTGCTGCACCATATACAGGTAACCATAAGCTTTACATGGGAAATAGGATGTCAGTGCCTGTAGCTCATATTGGCTCAGGTTTTCTTCCAACTACTAGTAGAGTGTTTCAGTTGGAAAATATCTTACATATTCCTCGCATTTGCAAAAATCTATTGTTTGTAGCTCAATTTGCAAAAGATAATCAGGTTTACTTTGAATTTCATCCTCTGCATTGTTTTGTGAAGGATGTCAAGACAGGGAGCGTTTTATTGGAGGGTCACATGCATAATGGCCTGTACAAGTTTGATATGTCTGCTTTCCAAAAGTCCAGCACTGTTGGTTCCTCTCCTGCCACTGTTTATGTTACTAGTCTGGTGCCTCCTGCTTTCAGTAATAGTGTTTTTGATTTGTGGCATCAAAGACTTGGCCACCATTGTAATAGAACTGTTACTACAGTACTTAAAAAATGTAATATAGTTGCAAAGAAATCTTAGCTAAGCTCAATATGTTCTGTGTGCCAGCTTGGAAAATATCTTAAGCTCCCTTTTCCCCCCTCTACAACAGTGTATTCAGCTCCTTTTGAGCTCATTGTAGTTGATCTTGGCGGCCAGCTTCTATACCCTCTGATAGACATTCGTACTATATTTCGTTTGTTGATGCTTACTCCAGATTTACTTGGGTTTATTTTCTTAAACATAAGTCTGAGGCTCTTGTAAAGTTTCTACATATTAAAAAGTTTGCTAAAGTTCAATTTGGTGGTGAGGTGAAGGTACTTCAAACTGACTAGGGAAATAGTTTTGGCCCTTCTTGCCCGCATACCTCGGAGCAGAATGGCTTGGTTGAAAGAAAACATAAACATATAGTGGATGTTGGCCTAACTTTGTTGGCTCAAGCGAATGTTCCCATGCATCTATGGTCTCATGCCTTTATCATTGATGTTCACATCATTAACAGGCTACCAATACCTGTTCTTAATGGAAAGTCTCCATATGAGATGTTGTACAAGTCTGTGCATGCTTACATGCACTTAAAAGTTTTTGGTTGTCGGTGTTATCCTTATCTCAGGCCATTCAACTCTCATAAGTTACAGTTTCGTTCCAAGCCATGTGTTTTTCTTGGTTACAGTCCTAGTTACAAGGGGTACAAGTGCTTTGATGATAGTGGGAAGTTGTTTATCTCTCGCTATGTGACATTTGATGAGTCTTGTTTTACTTTTACGGATTCTGTCAGCTCAGCTAGTAATGCGAATCTCCATGGCTTTCGGCCTCAGTTTTTGTATCAACAGTCGCATGTTCCAGTAGTGATGCCTACGAATCAACCTTCAAATCTGAGTTATTCTACTCCACCTGGAACTGGTAATTCTCCTGGTGTACAGTTTGGGTCTCTTGGTTTGTCTGTTTCAACTGCTGTAGATAGCGAGAGTAGGTCTACATCTTCTTCATCACTTTCTCCTCAAACAGAAGTAGGTTCTGGTTCTCATGTTAGTGCTCCAGTTGTTGAGGAAATATCTGTTCCTCCTATCAATGTGCATCCAATGCAAACTAGGGCTAAAAGTGGTATTTTTAAACCTCAATCCTGAACCTCTAACAATTGATGAAGCCTTCTCTTCTAAGGAGTGGACTCGAGCTGCTCAACAAGAGTATGATGGGTTAATAAAGAACAATACCTGGGATTTGGTTCCCCTACCTGCCAATAGGAGAGTTGTGGGGTGCAAGTGACTATTCAAACTTAAGCGTCATTCAGATGGCTCTATTGCTCGATATAAGGGTCGTTTGGTGGTAAAAGGATATCTCCAGGAAGCTGAAATTGATTTTTATGAAACCTTTAGCCCAGTTGTGAAGCCAGTTACAATTCGTGTTGGTCTAGCTTTGGCAGTGAAGTTTGGCTGGCAGTTAAGGCAAATTGACATAAATAATGCCTTCCTTAATGGGGACTTAACTAAAGAGATCTACATGGTTCAACCTCCTGGTTTTGAGCAGTAACATGGTAGCCAAAATCTGGTATGTAGGTTAAAGAAGGCGTAATATGGTATTAAGCAGGCACCACGAGCCTGGTTTTCTAAACTTAGAGACTTCTTAATTTCTTCTCAGTTTGTGTTAGCAAAGTCAGATGGTTCATTGTTTGTCAAGAAAGCTGGAGGCATGTTGCTATATGTACTTGTCTAAGTTGATGACATAATTGTCATTGGTAGTCATCAAAGCAGCATTGATGAATTTGTTCTTGCTTTAGATGCAAAGTTTTCTTTGAAGGATTTAGGGTCCCTTAGTTATTTCCTGGGTATTGAAGTCCTGCCTACTACAAATGGGTTATTCTTGAGTCAACAAAAATATGTTCTTGACCTTTTGAAGAGAGCTCGAATGGATTATGTGAAGGGTTCTCCTACGCCCATGACTACTTCAACACATTTGTCTCAGCATGAAGGGAGTGCTATTGAAAATGGGTCTGATTATAGGAGCATTGTAGGCGCACTTCAGTATGTTTCTATCACTCGGCCTGATATTACATTTGTTGTAAATAGAGTTTGTCAGTTCATGCATCAGCCTCTTGATCAGCATTTTAAGGCTGTCAAACGAATTCTTCGATACCTTCAAAATACTGTAGAGTATGGCCTTCATTTTACTACTGCTGCCAACTTGGATCTCGTTGGTTTTTCTGATGCGAACTGGGGAACTGATGTCGATAATAGGCGGTCTACTTCAGGGTTCTGTGTGTTTTTTGTGGTAATCCTGTGGCCTGGGGATCCAAGAAACAATAGGTTGTCTCCCAATCAACTGCAGAGGCTAGGTATAATGGACTTACTCATGCGGTTACTGAGGCTGTGTGGCTCGAGTCTCTATTGTCTGAGTTGCATGTTGTTCCTTCTAAGAGAGCTAAGTGTGGTGCGATAGTTCTAGGGCTGTTGCTATGTCCGCCAATCCAGTGTTGCATTCAAAGTTGAAGCACGTGGAGTTGGATTTGTTCTTTGTTAAAGAAAAAGTTACTGCTGGACAGTTGATTGTGGGGCATGTTCCAGCACAGGATCAGGTAGCCGATATTTTCACAAAACCCTTGTCTGCTTCCATGTTTACAAATTTTTGGTCGAGTCTCAAGGTTGTTTCCTAACAAGAACCAGCAACAGAGGTCAAGTAGCTAGAGGCATATTAAGGTTTAAAATAGTAGTTAACTGTTATAGTTAGTTGTTAGCAGTTAGTTAGTTGATAGCAGGTACTGGTGTTAGTTAGCCTTGTAAAAACTCTATAAATACAATAAGCTGGTTGTCCAGCTGATTATCTTTTCTGAATAAAAATTCATTCTTTTTCTTGAATCGGTGTTTTCTATTAAACCACAAGTACCACAAATAAGTGAGCAGATGATGACTAATCGAACCATGCCTCCCCTCCAAACAATCTTCAATAAAGCTCACAACTGAGACATTATCGACCGTAACACCCAAATCATCCCACGCCTTCCGAGCCTCAAAACAATAAAGTAAAACATGATCTATTATTTCAATCTTACCACACCAGTAGCAAGTGTCGATATTCAAGCCTCACATTGCTAATAAAACCTTACAAGGGATAAAATTTCGCAGCATCCTCCAACATAATTGCTTTACTTTTAGAGGCAGCACATTACTCCAAACCGAAACTCAATGCCCCTCGACTATTTAATTTGTGATATTTGTAAGCATTTCAACAACAAATCGATACCCTGATTTAACTTTGTAGGTACCATTATTTTCAAGATGCCATATCCATTTGTCAAGCGACTTACTCATATCGATAGGGATGCGTAAAAATTTTTAAGCATTAGTTGGCGCAAACAATCCCCAAACCAATTCAACATCCTAATCCTTCCCTTGATCATTTAAAAGAGCATTAGCGATGAGGTTTTCCATGTTGGGAAATGTGCCCATATTGGTAAATATTAAGTTATTTTCTATTTATTTGAACGATGAATAAAAAAATAAAGTTAATTTTACTTTTTAATATTATATCTTTTGTGTTTCTGTCTTTCATGTTTTTCATATATAGTGAAATTGTGACAAGAAAATGTTACCTCATTAATTTTCTAAGTTCAAATTGATGATAAGATGCACTGTTAGAATGTTTACATTACGAGAAAGACATCTTACTTTAGTAGATAATCTAAACAAGTCTGTAATACTGTAAAAGAATCAAAGTAAGCATTTGATTCAAATACTCAGAAAGATCATTATGTCATCTAAAATTCCAATTAAGGAGATGAATATTCTTGGCTATCGAAGTAGTTGACTCCACGAGTAAAGACATAAATGTACTCATTGGAAGGATAATAAATTGTACTAGACCCAAGTTGAATGAATTCTGAATCTGTTTATGAATTAATTTATTTGTGACGTTCATGGTGTGACTTACCTAAATCTTGAGTTAGCCACTGACCATGCGTATGTAACTCATGTGTTTTGATATAAGTGGAGGCTTATGCTTTAAAAAATGATCGAGTCAATAGCCAATTTGTTGGGTACATGACTTATGTATGACATGACTTTACTAGCAACAACGAAAATCAAAGCTTGATTAAAGAGTTAACGATATCCTCTTATTAGCATTGTGTGGATTGATAAATATGGAGCGTGGCCATGGGTTGCTTATTCTCGAACGAGCAATTTATCACAGTCATTAGTTGACAATGATAATATTAATCATTAAGAAGACATAATGGTGACAATATGATAAAATAAAATTGTATTGAGTGAATGTATTTAACTCAAAGGAATCAAGGTTATCATATGAGGGTAACATACACATGGTAAGGTCATTGGACAAAGTAGTTGGATGAACTCATTCACATCCCAAAAATCGAGTTAGTAAAAATTGGGTTAGTGAACCGAGAGAGTGGTCACGCCTTGTTTTTAAAAAAAAATAAATGTTGTGAAATTGTGTCAAGTGATATAGTTTAATGGTTGAGTGTTGTGTTTGTGTGTGTGAGGTTTTGGGTTTGAATCCTTTCCCTTGAACTTTTAGTATTTTTATTCCAACCCCTGACTTTGAATATTTAGCTTATATAGTAATTTTGTTCAACTACCTATTGGTCCAGTGGTAAGATTTCAACTTACGAGGGGTCTCGTGTTTAAATTCTGTGTGTGGAAGCTGAGAATATTTTTTCTATTTCTTTACCTGTGCTGCCCATATGGTAGAATTTGAGTTGAGTTTGAATTCTAATGGAAATTTGATAAGAGGATAGTGTTTCAGTTTTAGTGGTGATATGGGTAGTTATCTAAAAAAAAAAAACCTTTTTGAAAATTATTTTCCCAAAAATCTTTTAGTCATTCCATTCTCTCAATTTCTTATCTTTTTTTTTGTCCCATTTTGTTCATTTTCTCTATCACGTTTGTTTTTTCCCCTCTCCTTCTTTCTTTTCTTTTGTTATAGTAAACCGACGATAGTGTCGTTTTCCTTTGTTTTTCCTAAAAATTCCTTTTAATTTTTCCCTCATTGCCTTCTTGATTCTCGTTGCCATCTTGCTCGGTGGTGTTGATTGGTAACACCTCGTTGTGGTGTGGTCGAGTGTGTGTTAGAGGTCTAATAAATTCTTCTAATTGGTGGAAGAAGGTTGTGTTTTATAAGTTCGGAAATTGAGTTGTTATGTTGTTGATTGATGTTTTTGTTCGGTTCTGTTTAGGTAAAGATTTGGTAACGATTAACTTCCTAAGGCTGCAGCTTCTTTCAAGGGTAAGTGATTAAAGCTTTTGATTAGGGGTTGACTCATTTTGTTAAGGCCAAAGGTTAGTGGTTGTGGCTGAATTAGTATCATTGTTAATTGTTCATTCTTAATGTTGTTCTTAGGTTCTGGAATCTTCGTTGTGGTGTTAGCATCAAAAAATGGCCAGGTGTATAATGATAATCTCTAAAAACAATGAACAGTGTAAAGCCAAAAAATTTACTGTTGACGCCACACGATCGTGTGGGCGACACGAGCTAAGTTAAGTAGGCCATGTGGGCCACACGAGCATGTGTGAAGCCGTGTGCCAGACCGTGTGGGCCATATGAGATGGTCCAGTTAGGCCATGTGGGTCACACAGGCGTGTGGGACCATTTTCAATAAAATTTAGTTAGGGCTGTGTTTTGATGTGCGGTTCAAGGTCAGTGATTTCATAGGTTTTGTTAAGTGATATGTATAGTGTTTGTTTAATGAAAATTTTTGTTTTGATATGATTGCATAAATTCTGAAGGTATGTCACCTTATAAAATTTGGTTTTGATATGTAAAATTGTGAGCATCGTTAGTGTGATTCTGATTAGCTAAGTATATATGTTTATTGTTGAGTTATGTTTGTTCCAGTTCTCATGGCATGTGACATTGTGGCTATTCTAATTAAGGTGATTTGTAATTATTGAAATCTGACATTTTTTTTTGCAAAGCATAAAATCTCATGCCTATCGAATTCTATTAAATATACGATTGCATGTTCAACATGCTTATTGTTCTGATTCTGTATTTGCATGCCATGTCACATTGTATAAGGCTGGGATAATATGGTAAGTAGGAAGTTCTAGTAGTTTAATGATCTACACTATCTGGTGGTTTATCCATGTATCTATTCTGGCAGCTTGTCTGCAATTATAGTGACACGACCACACATCTGTTTTGGCAGCTTGACTGTAACAGCCCGAATTTAGGGCTAGTCGGAATAGTGGTTTCGGGACCACAAATTTGAGGAGAAAAAATTTATTTTCATTATATTTTTATGGTCTACGATTTCACAAAATGATTTCATGAAAATTTCGTTCGAAAATTTTGACGTTTGGGCACTCAATTTAGTCAAAATGACTAAATTGTAAAAAGTGTAAAATTTGAGTTCTATATGTTAGAGGTGTCCAATTGTTATGAAATTTTAAATTGGAGATCTTTATATGGCAATTAGACCATTGGTTAAGTTGGTGGACAAAAATGGGTATGGTTAGGCATGTTTCCAAAGTTTTTCATTAATGGCATTTTGGTCATTTAGTTATTAAAATGAATTAAAAACAAAATTAAAAGCCATTTTTTCTCTATTTTCAACCCCTAGACCAAAAATTTCTTCAAGCTTCCAAGCTCGATTGTAAGTCCGTTCTATCCCGATTTTTAATGATTTTTACGTTTTTGAAATCCTCATAACAAGATTTACCTATTTTTACCATTGTTTTGAACTAGGGTTTGTGTTTAAAAATTTACCCATGAATGATATGCATGTATTTTGATGTTTTATGGAAGAATATGAATGTTTGGAGTGTGATAAATGATTTGTACTAAGAATTTTTCGATGAAAATGCCTAAAAGGATTAATTTGTAAAAGTTATAAAAATATGTCACAAGTGTGTGAATAAGTGAGTATCGTGGACTGCTATAGTTATGAAAATGGTTCATCTAGGCCTAAAATGCAAGGAAATTGAATAAAAATTATTTTACGAGCCTAGGGGCAAAATTGTAATTTTGTGAAACTTTAGGGGCAAAAATATAATTTTTCCAAAGTATGATTTTTGGATTGGAATGAATAGTGTGAAGGTTATATAAGTTAAATGTATTGTTATAAATCAAGAAAGACGAGAAATTGAAATTGATCGATAAAATGAAAAGTGAGAAAAAGTGAAAAATTCTTGAATGAACCTTTGGAATAAAAAGGGATACAAATGAAGTGACAGAAATGATCACATGTGTGGCACAGATTGTGTGTAGGCCACTATGTAAAAGTGAAAGTGATGGTCACGTGTGTAGTACTATGTGCAGGCTACTACATGTACCGGAATGATAGGTCGCATGTGTAGTACTATGTGCAGGCTACTATGCATACCGGATAGTTTCGATCACGTGTGTAGTACTATGTGCAGGCTACTACGTGTATTGGATGGTAATGGTTACATGTATAGTACTATGTGCAGGCTACTATGTGAACCGAACATCATTGATTAATAAGGTGGTTGCTATGTGCTGAATCCACCGAGTATCTCTTATTATTCCGAAGTGTTCGTCAGGAAATTGACTAAGTGTAATTGAATAATGAATATAGGTGTGAAATTGAATTGAATATCGACTTAGAAATGAAAAAGTGAATTTTGAATTGAATTGTGATTGAAAGTGAAAATGTGAAATTATGAATAGAGTACATTTAGCAATAAAACAATTTAGACAGCAACAGTTGTGCGACTTTGAAAAATCACCAAAAATGGTGGAGATTGTATTAGAGGCTGAATAATATATGAACTTGAAGCTGAATGAGTCTATTTTCACATAAAAGAAACAGAGCAAGCAAAAAAGTTATATATTTTGAGATATTTTAAGTTCAGTTAGACAGAGTCCGAATGAGTTTGGAATCCCCTATTCTGAATTTGGAAAATTGTAAAAAAATGTAAAAAAATAATTATGGGATACAGTTTATATGTTTAGAATCCTCAGGAATCTATTTTCAAGAGAAACAAATAGAAACAATATCCAAATTCTGTATAATGAGATAATTAATTTTTAGTGAAGAGAGGCAAAACTGTAGAGCAGTGAAACAGGGGAAATTTAAAGAATAAACTGTACTATTTGGGTAAACAAAAAATTCTAAAAATTTTATGGTAAGAAAATATGTGAATCTAGGTTTAGGGAAAATTTACAGATCTTAATTTGGAGTTCTGTAGCTCCGAGTAAAAATAATTTAGTGACTCTGACTTGAATAGAAAACTTTGAATATACATGTGAGTGAATAGTAAAATTGTAGTTAATGTTGTTTAAGTGTGTTATACACATTAATGATGTGGAATGGAGAGGAGGAAGAGGAAAATTGGAAGAACATATGAATGATTTGTGTAAAATTGGCCATATGCTCGATTATAATCGATAAACGATTGAAAAAAAATATGTTTATAATTGTGCATTATTAGTTATAGTTAAAGTTCATGTGAGAAAATAAAGTTTCATAGTATGTGTATGTGGTATACTTGGTATATGATTTGATATGTAGCAATATCATAAATGGTTTATGAATTAACTCATGTTGATAAGTTTGATACATAAATAAATATGGTGCTTATCCATGCTTATAATGCTTATACTATATATTTATTTGGCTAGCATGTTTGGTGTGTATGCTTAGGCTTTGGCCAAGTTGTGGCTGGATTGCGCCACATTAAATTTATAAAATTATGCATTGAGATGGTAAATGTTTAGATGGAAATATGCTTGTGATCATAAAAGGGTGGTAAGGTTTAAAGTTTGTAATCTTTATTAAAATGGTTTATCATGTGGTTAGTCTTCAAAAAGACTAGCTTGCGACTATGGTTGAGTGTAATGTTTATATCTTGTGTAATATGCATAAGAAATGGGAGTGGAAAGAAAATGAAATACTAGGTTCATGCTTGAAGTGTAAAATGATGCAAAGAGGGGACGTTAAGTTAAACGATAAATATGCAAATTAAATGGAAATTGCAAATGATATGATGTGAATTAAATGAATTATTGTGGTACTGAAATGTATATTGGATTGAGAAATTGAATTGAATCGTGAACATGAGAATCGTGAATTAAATGAAATGGAAATGAAGTATTGAATTGCATGAGTATGTATTGGGTCTCAAAAACCCTATTTGTTACAAATATAGTATTTTGAAGTTATAACGTGAAGATTTATAAAAGCCTATTAAAAATTTGAAGAGTTTAAATTTGAATGAAATTTTATAACTCGGTTTAACATGTTTATAAGTGTATATGTTTTGGTCAAGCCTCGTACCCTATTCTGGCGTCGAATACGGGTAAGGGGTGTTATAATGCGACATCGCCAGATTCGGCCATAACATTTATGCTGGGTTTGGGGTGTTACATTGACTGCAATATAGTGGATTAACCACATATATCTGATTTGGTAGTTTAACTGCAACTCTGGTGGCATTGTGCACAATTATCCGTTGGTGTGCTTTTGGATGGATGAGTTTTGAGGAACTCTATTTGATGTGTAACGGAGTTGGGTAGGAAGTTTTCTGAAATATCTGCATTATGTTTTTTTTTTAAATACTGCATTGACATAACCATGCATGCACAATTTTCCCCATTTGAATTTGATGAAATTCTATGCAATGTTTTGATTTGTTTATTATGTTATTTGTGTTTCTGTTTGAGTTAAAGTTACACACCAAGCTTTATAGTTTACCCCTTTTCATTTCCCCATTTCAGGTAATCAACAGAATTAGGAATGGGTGACATTTAGGAACTTGCATCGATTTTCTCGTATAAAATGGTTTGAATTATTAATAATTAAAATTTTTGGACTTTTAGTTTTTGGACTAATTTTTGGATTAATTTTGGTTTCGGGTTTTCTGTGTGGAGGTTTTTGTTATTTAGTTAAAGGTTTCTACATGATTTCTGTCAATTAAAATAAATGCTTGGTTTTTCAAAATTAAACAATCTAAATATTTTTCCGCTGCAAAAATTAAGTATAAAATTGAGAGTTTTTTTGTAAAATAAATAATTTTTGCGTGTGATTTTGTAAAGAAAAATATATAAGAGTATTTGCAAAAATAATATTTTCAGATCATACGATTTTCAAAGCTAGTTTTTAGTTTGAGTTTTCAAACGAGAAGCGTAATACCTCAAGATTTGGCCATAACGACTAGGCCGGGTGTGGGGTGTTACAAATTGCTTTGGCAAAAAGTATATAATAAGGTGTTTTCAATCATGGTACTTCTTGTGGACTGAATCCATGATTAAGTAAATTGCAAATTATCAGAATGATACTTTTGGATGTAATTGTACTTATTCGAGCCAGACTGTATTTGAATGAGAAGAAAATTCTACGATTTTGGAAATAGTTTAATTAAATTGATTTATTCGATGTGAAATTAAATTAGATGGTAGTGAGAATTGTTCAAATAAAGAATTTGATTAATAAATTTTCTGAAAAAAATAAATTTGAAATTTCTTAGTGATTTTAGGAAAAATTAAGTTTGATTAAGTAAAATTAAAATAATCAAATTAATTAAAATAAATATGATATTTTTGAAAATTAATTTTAAAGTCAGAAAATTAGCCCAGTGGGTAATTGAACTTGAAAACTAGAGACGAGATTGAAAATTGAACCCGATAACCAAAACTCGAGACTAAAACTCAAAAACTGGTTGAACCGATGGTCCAACTGGTGGCTGGACTAGATTAGTCAGCCCATTATTATCCTAGGCCCATTTAGGAAAAATGACGACAGTTCAGGGTGCTAGGGGAGTCACGTCAACAATGGCACCGTCGGACATGCCGACGATCTAGCGATCAACAGATGGTCGACAGCGGCGATTTTTCGATGGTAAAGTAGTGGAAAAATTAGACTCCTAGTGGGACTCTACTAGGTAACTTGATTTCAAATTAACTTTTCTAAAGATAATATTTTATTAATTTAATATTAATGTGATTAGTTTTAATCCTAGTTGAAATTTCTATAAACTCTCTCTATATAAAGAAAGCATGAGTCATTATTCTCATACACTTGAATTCAAGAAAAGTTGCAGAAAGAAATTATTTTGTAAAAATTTTTCTGATTCTAAGCGAGCCCACACTCGACGGACATGAGGTTGGGGATAACGAAGAAGACTACTCGGTCGAAGCATTTATCCTAGACAAATCATAAAGGTATGATTTTGATCAAGTGTTTATTACTTTAGATAATACAACCAAGTTTTATTTTTGAAAAAAAATTTAAAATTCTGGTTTTCCCTTAAACCTATTTTCTGCTGCATTTTTCGAACCCGATTTTCCAACATTTTGTACCATTAAAAGGGCCAGAGGTAACATAAAAAGTATTTTCATTACAAAGCCGAGGATCTTGATAGACATGAATTGATTCCCTGTTTCCAAAACTCCACCGCACCCCTCTACATAATAGTTGTTTAGACTTGTACAAGCTCTTCCACACATAACTTAGGTTAGTACCGTTAATCGAATCAAAGAGTCTACAAGTAGGGAAATAGCAAGCCTTAAATATTTGGCTAACAAGAGAATCCAGAGAAGAGAAGAGTTGCCAACTTTGTTTACATAGCATATCAAGATTAAAATAATAGAGATTGCGAAAACCTATACCACTGAGCTTCTTTGGCATGCATAGTATTTCCCTACAAGCCTAATGGATCTTCTAGCATTCTCCTTCGAAACCCACCAATGTAAGTTCATCATGAACTGAAGATCCTTACGAAGCCCCTTTGGCACCAAAACACACTCAAAGCAATAATTGGAAAAGTCGAAGACACATTTTTTATGACAAGCTCTTGGCTAACTTCGAAAAGGAACCTGTTTCTCTAGCAAGAGAGTCGAGTCTTCAATCTCTCCTTGAAAAAATAGAAAACACTCTTCTTATTACGGCCAATAAGTGAGGGCAATTTGAGATAACGACCATGATCAAAAGGTGTAATTGTCCAATTTTCAGTGGTACCAAAAAATGTAGTTTCAGAACCCTATTTCCTGCAAATTGAGCCTGTAAATATTAACTATGAATATTTATAAAGATAATATAAAAATATATTAAATATTGGTTGAGTAATTTTGCCGAATTAATTGTTAATTAAGACTTAGGGACTAAATTGTAAAGTTCAATCGCTATTAGTTATTAATTTACAAAAGAATTAAGTATTGAAATAGAAATTAAACGAAGGTCTTAAAATGATAATTAAACCAATATTTAGTGAATGTTAGTGGGAGATGATGGACATCTCCCCTAATTCAAGTTAAAATGTAATTATGTTAATTAATTAAGAAATATTAAGTTAATTAAGCATTAATTATCATGGCTAATTCTTCATACGAAGGAAAACACAAAAAAATCCTTTTAAGATTTTGACATTCGACCAAGCAAATTAGTATGTAATTCAGGTCCTTTTCGTATAACTTTTATAATTTTGAAGTCGTGGGAGCTTTGATTTAGCTAGCTTATGTACCAATTCATAAAGCTATTAAAGTATTTTAAAGTTTCCATTATTGATTTTTTGAAGAATTAGGCTTGAAATTAATAGGTTTTAAGCTTAGATTATGAAAATGACTAGATTGTAAAGTTAATTTAGTTTAATTGTTAACTTTGTTACATTAAGGACCAAACTAAATAAAAGTAAAATTTGTCATGAAATTATGTTAGAAATAGAAAGTGTAAGGTCTTTAATAAAAGTATGTGAAATCGATTTTAATCCAAAGCTAAAAATTTAAAGTTATACTTATCCCGAGTTCAAGGACTAAATTGAATAAAATGTAAAATACTAGAAATTTTGAATAATGGAATGATATAGGATCATGCATACCATGGTATATGTGAAAATATTTGGTATTGATTGGTTATATAAAATAATTGTATAGATCAAGATTTGGATCAAATTGGAGCTAATAGGGAAAAGTTAAAATTGTGGATTAATCCTAAAGCATTCAATCTTTTCACATTTTAAACAAGTTCATATGGAACATACTATTTCACTTTTATTATAATTGTATGCTTGCATTTAATTTAATATATGAATGTTTCTATATGGCTGCAATATTATGGAATTTGGCACGTTTAGCTAGTAATGTATTGAATTGAAATAGTGTGTGGTGATTGATGATTATGAAATAGTACAAGGTACAAATTTGAAAATACGAATGATGACATGATATAGAATAAAAGATGTTACCTTTTTTATAGGGTGTCATATGCAAATGTAAACGATTACAGGGATTATATTAAAATATGTGAAAATTGGTGCCCGTGTGAACTTAGTAAAGGTTAGGATATGATTAGCATGTCAATAGGGTCTTGTGTGCACTTGCACGAGATTTATTGCAGATGCTAATGAGATCCAGCATTTGTTGCGAATTCTCAAGTATTATATGACACAAGTTTAGCTCAGACGAGTAATCTGATGTGTCGTTATAAATGTTTAGCCCAGACGGGTAACCTGATGTATATATATACTTAGCTCAGATGAGCAACTAGTGTGGTGTAGTTTACTCTTGTATCTGTGTCTACTTACTTGGGTTCATCGGTGAAACGTTATAAATGAAATTGAAATTTTAAAAATGTGATGAAATGGACTTGATAACCAAATTAAAATGTTATTGAAGGGATTGAATTGTAATGGTATATTCTTATGATTGTTGATGGCAAAGGTGATTGAATTGAATTATGTTTACTTGGTATAATCTTATGATCTGTTGATTGAATATGCTATTTTGATAAGTTATATGAAAATAACATGAATTTTGAATGTTAATTTACATGTAATACTTAATGATCATGTTATAGATATTTGCTCACCTTGTTTATGTTTTGAGTGTCATGTTCTAGCCAAACTTTTGTCAAACTAATTTAGTTTTAATGCTTATTGTAAAAACAAGGCAAGCTTAGTACTTTCCATTTGAACTTACTAAGCATTTTAAATGTTTACTCCTATTGTGTCCTTCCCTTGTAGATCGTTGCCTTACAGAACTAGTTGACTTAGATCAACGCAAAGCTCACACTATCAAAAGATGATAGAATTATGTCCATTTTGAGTCTAATGTTGTGGCATGTATATAAGGGCACTTGTTGTGCATATAGTCAACTTTGAGTGGATAATTATGTAGTATATTTAAGTATATTTGAACTTGAGTATTAAACTTGGCATGTGGTCTATTAATGCATGGTTTGGACTTGTTTAATGTTAGTATATGAGTGATTATGCACTTGTAAGAAATTGAGATGCTAAATGCTACATAAATGGATTAGTTGAATAAGTCAAGTTGATGAATGACTTAGGGTTTCTATAATTGAATGTTAAGCATGATGTATAAGTTAGGTTATGTACGGTTTAGCTCAAATTGTGGACATATATGTTCCTAGTTTAAAAAAGGGCTTAGTTAGAAATGAATTTGAATTTAAAAAAAGTACTTTGGTATGATAAATATTGAGCATATAACTTGGATAAGTTTAGTTGATGTTCTTGTAAAATGTATCATGTTAAAGGTTGATTTCAAATGTTAATGTTCTTGATTTGTTATGTTTTGACATGGGTTGTGGTTGGTTTAAATTGAGAAAGATATCATGTAAGCATTAAGGTATTTTTTGGAGGCTTGAAATAGGTACAAAATGTGCATTTTACCAAAAATAGGGGTGACGTTGCAACTACGAGGCCCCAACTCCGCAACATCGTCCGATAGTGAGTGATGTCGTGACATGAATATTCATGTCATCACGACATAACTCACTAATTTGATGATGTTGTGAAGAGAAATTTATGAAGTTGCGACCTCGGCCTGGGATTTTGAAAACTTTAGAATTTGATCCTAATTTATGCTTGGGTTAGTAAAAAAGCTTTCGTAAGCTCGTGTGGGATCCAAAATTAACTGTTTAGCATAGAATAAATGTGAAATACATTAATTAGTTTTTTTTGAATGGTTGTATGGTGAATTTGTGATTATAATTACTCAGAAAATGGTTGTAAAATCTCATAGCTTGAACTTGACGATCAGGTCGAGTATAGGGTGTTACAAAAGGTGCATTCACTCCCAATAAAGTTTTAATACTAGCGACAAGATGAGGCACCATATTAGGACTGAAAAAGATCCCAAGTTTCTAATAATTGTTCGCTTGGTTAGACAATCACTCATAAACATTTAGAATAGATTTATCCTTCTAACTCTCATCCATCGTAGCGTAAAAGAAAAAAAACTGTCATAAACGAAAAATAGGTGTGACACTCAATGAGCTCTTCTACACACCGCAACCTATGTATACTCTCACTTTCCTCAACTTTTTGAAACAAACTAAACAACCTTTCAACATAAATAATAAACAAATATGGCAAGAGCGTACTGCTTTGTCGCAACCCAACGATACTCAGCACCCCCCATTTTATCATTAAGAGAAA
Organism: Gossypium raimondii; assembly: GCF_025698545.1. Lineage (NCBI taxonomy): Eukaryota > Viridiplantae > Streptophyta > Magnoliopsida > Malvales > Malvaceae > Gossypium > Gossypium raimondii. The sequence continues at coordinate 48,405,253 of NC_068565.1, forward strand.
TTAAATTATTGAAGTCTCTGATATAATCCCGATGGTGCTCATTTAAACCAACCAAATAACGTAACAAGCTCTACAAAGCTCTTTTCCTACTAAACTAGAAACCCATAGAAATCGGTTAATCTCCACCGGGGGCAACCTACTACATCCACAAGCATATCAACATAATTAGATGAATAACTCAAAATAGAAACATCCACCATACGCTTACAAAGTACAACTAAACCACCACTTCTACGTACTCTATCATAAAATAAGAATCATACTTGAACCAAACACAAAGCTCTTCCATTCTACTAGCATCCACCATTTCCATCAAAAAACCAATATTGGGTTTATTCGAATTTAACAACTCAATGTGAGCTAACACTGCTCAAGGATTCCCCAAACCTCGACAGTTCCAACTTAGGCTATTCATTGTTGCCGGTTGACTTGCTAAACAAGTCCATCTGTAACCAAGTTTGTAGAAGAATGAAGAGGGACCGAAGAAGAAATGACTCTACCACACAACTTTTTGTCGGTAAAAGACCTGTTTCAATATGAGGATGTTTCTTAATGAAATTTGTATCCATAACCACTTTTTCATTTTCATGCATACTGTTCTTAGGATTCTTTATGGACCCCAAAGAGAACTAATAGTTATAACCACATTTGAATTAACCTAACCCCTTTAGTAGTAGTAGTTGAATTAACCTGAAATTATTTTGAAAAGAAATCAAACCGATTCTCAATCCTTAAATTACGCCCGCTAGTACATACAACATTCTTTCTTTCTTGAAAAATCGCCCCTAATCTAACAGTGGACTCTTGTTGCATCTCACAACACCAAGGGACCAATTATTTTCGTGACACAATTCTCGTTTCTACCTGGATTCTTTTAAGCCACTCATAGACAACATTCTCTTCCCCGATCTATATAAGCACATAAAAAGAAAACTAGAGGGATATGTTCATAACTAAAACTGACCTGGAAGAAATCATCACCTTGCTTAAGAATCTTCTTCCAATGCAAAAAAGGTTGTTGAACATCCAAACGAACCCACAACTGTATATACATATTCCATCCACCTCTACCCGCCGACGTATCATAATCTAGGAAAGACCTCATGCTATTCCCCAGCCTCTTTGTCAATGATTCCAATGTAAACCCCAGGGTAGGTCATGCACCGAAACCCAAAAATCTGTAAAATAGAAATTGACATCCTCCGGATTCCTTCTCTTTTTCAACTGATGAATAAGAAAAACAAAATTATTAAAAGTCCAAGGTCCCCCACAAGCCATTCTTTTCAAGTTGACTTTATGAAAAAATTGAAACAAATAAAGATTTTCACCTAAAGGTCGAACATGGGCACATTGGATCGACCTTTAAATATTAAGGAGAGTATGCTCTATTGCATTAAAATTTATCATTCGTTCACCCAAAATTTTTCCTACCACACAGAGGTCATAATCAGTATCAATATTAAAAATTTCCTTTGCTTGCATAACCAACTCGTCTTCTTCATTATCTTTAATTGAAAGGTTTTGAAACTTAGGATCCATACCTAAAATCAAACAGATACTTGACAGAGTAATATGAAACACATGCACAAAGCAAGATGACAAAACTTGCACTTTACAAACCCTAAAACAATAAAATCCTTATAGGGAGGCGCGAGAGAAAAAAGGCAAGGCGTGAGAAGCAAGACTAAATATATACGAATAAATTATTATCCTAAATTTGTTACACTATTACAAATATAAAACATGTAAAAAATAGTTAATTTAAAAATGCAACTTTGTAGCCAACAACCTTTTGACCTAGTGACAAGAGTACTCTGTTGTAAGCATGATAGCTTGTTTTTTATCTCAAGGAACCCCATTCCCCTCCCCTAATTATAAAAAAATGCAACTTTGTAAATACTTGTTGTAATGTTTTTGAAAATTGATCCATTTGAAGCAACTTATCTTAAAGATTGGATCAGATCAGATCAGATCGAATTGAATCAAGCAATCAGATCCTTTGAAATTAGGAAATTGGATCGATACTACATTAAAGACGTATCCTTAATATCTCCTCAGTATCTTGGACTTTATTAATATATTGTATATGTTGTTTTAGTAGCTTTTTAGTAGGGAAGATTGATTAGAAAGTGATCTAGTATGTTAGTAAGTTGAAACTAGTATATATGCTTGAGACTTGTATAGGTTTTGTATCGAGAGTTTTAGAACTTATATGTTCACTAAGGAACTTGTTGGTAAAAAAGGCGTTGCTAAGAACACAAACAAATTGGTGCATAAGTTGGTGGACACTTTTCTAGACACTAAATGAGAAAACAGAAAACATACAAAACACAAAAAGATGATTACATAGTTTGGTTTCCCTACATATACGGGCTCTGTAAGAAATATGCACTCTCTTCAACAATTACAAAGTGAACATACCCAATCACATACACCGTGATTGTTTCCCTCACCCTTGCACTTTGAAGATACAATACTCTCACCACTATGAACACCCCTGTGATCACAACAAGTAAAACCACACCAACATGTTTTACTTTAAAAATATCACTCTTGTAAAAATATTCTGACAAGAACAAATTAAGTGCCTAATAATTAATACATTTTCCTATGCAAGTCTCTTAAATATATAGACATGATTTCGAGACTTGCTTACAATAGAATATGTAATACAATCCCAATAAAATAGTAATTCCATCAATAGTAATACAATATGCTAACAACATACATGATAGTTATAAAATCTTGACAGCTCAACATCAGAATCATGATTCAATCTAAAGTCCATAATCCAAAGGATTGCTTTGAGGAATTTTGATCCAAATCAATTACCAATATTTGTATTCCATAGCAACATGATCTTTCATAATGAGCTAGATATTCACCAAGTAATCAGCATAGCCTAAATATAAGGTTCAATAAATTGCCAACACCTAACTATGGAAATTGCTTCCATAAAGATTTGGTGGGCAAAGAAGTAGGCACTTCCTTTGGCACCAAATTGCCAATTTCATATTTTTCAATTGAACTTATAATTGTGAGTGCATTCAAAGTGTAAACAAGTGTTTTACTTAATTTACAACCTATGTTTTCAGAGAGGAACTTAGAGAAGAGTGATCTAGATTTTTAGATACAAAGGTGAGGTTGTTAAACCGGTGTGTGTTAAGACTTAAATCAATTGTATAAGGTTGAAAGATAGCGGATTATCTCTCTAAATAAGGACCCAAAGACGTAGGGAAACTGAACTTTATAAGCAACTCACTTGTATTCTTCATTGTTTATCTCAATTACACTCACAATGCCCACTACTCTTATCAATGCCTACTTCTTCTTATTTTTGATATAAAGCCTAGAACTACCCATAACCCTTCTCCAACATTAAATAAGAGAATAAACACTGCTTACTTTGTTCTTACAATCATTGATTTATCTCTTCAAATGTATTAATATATTTTTATTTAAAATAAATACAATTTATAAATACATTAATTGTGTGTTAGTTAACAATAAACTAACTATTTTTCATAATAAATATTATTGGAAATATTAAAATTAATAAAACTTGTATTTTATTTGATGAGGTTGATTTTGATAATTATTATAGCATTCTTAATAAAATATTTATTGAACTAAACATATCAATTTAACTTGTTCAATATTTTAATTAGTACATTTTTATGTATGCCAAATATTATAATGTTATTGCTTATCATTCACGTCATTAAAATTATAAAAATATATATTTCATTAAAATTATAATTTGAAAAATTACTAATTAATATAGAGAGATGATAGATGATATATTGCATTAATTATTACATAAAAATTAGGTTTATGTGAGGGGACCAAATTATGATATTAATTAGCTACATTACTTAAATATATATAAGAAGAAAAATTGATATTGAATTATTAATTTCATTGAATTTTTACTACTTTAAAATTTATTTATTTCTTATTAGTTATACTTTCATGTCATACATGGTCCCTTATATGGTTATATACTTATATTTAATTATTTAGATAATTTGATAATCTTTGGTATAATAACTCTCAATACTCTCTTTGTTGTGACAATTTTTTATTTGGTCTAGATTGTTGTGATAATCTTTTATATACACACTTTCTTGGCTAAGCGAATTATAGTATATAAAAAATTACTAAAATTAATATCCAATAAATTTAAATTTGAATACTAGTATATGTATTTTTTTCTTAATCTTAGACCAGGTTTATCATTTTATACCAAAATATTAAAAGCAAGCACGAAATAAGTTGAAAACAACTGACAAGCCAACATGAAGTTAAATATGTGAAGTGTCATCTGTCGAGTAGTGGACTTGATCCCCAACAATCAAAGGTATTGTCCCAGTATCAAGATTTTGTCTCCCATGCTTTCCTAAGAGCCAACGTGCCGTGAGTGGCTATCTGGAGGGTTTGGTTCACAGGGTCGAGAGTGTCTCATTTAGTAGTTGCCGAGAGCCAGCATATCGTGAGCGGCTGCTCAAAGGGCTTAGTTCACAAAGCCGAGAGTGCCTTAGTTGGTTGTACCTGTAAGACTTAGGAGTGGTGTTAGTATTATGCATGAGAATAATTATGAAGTTACTTGAGAGCAGGACAACTTGAACCACCAACCTGAGGCTTATAGCCCACTTACCTACAACCATGGTATCACTTGGGCTACGTAACTTCATAGATGTTCTCATGCACAATGCTAACAACTCTCCCAACTCTTGCAAGTGCCACCAACCAAGGCACTCTCAACTCTGTGACCCAAGCTCTCTGGGTAGCTGCTCACGGCACGTGGTTCTCAGCAGAACACAAAAAATAAAATTCCAACATGGAAACAATACTTTTAATTATTGGGATTCAACCCATTACTTAATAAATAACAATTTAAAAACTTCTCTAAAAATTAAACCAAACTCATTCACCATGACACTTTGGAAGTATCTAATGATTGTAGTCAGTATATGCGATTGGCTACAAGCTTTTGGAGTTCCAAAATAATTGTGGAAAAAGTTATTTAAATCCTAAGGTCATTATACCATAGCTTTTTTCTTTAAAAAAAATCCTATGTTAGCATCATCTTTAAAAGTGGTCCATGAAGTCGAAACTGGTCCTCAATATCTATGTAATTTCATGATGATTCAAGATTTTTACCCTCTTAATATCCATCTAACATTATTTGATTTCTAGGATTCAAGTTTAAACAAACAATTTTTTAATAAATACCCAATCTAATATATAACTAGTAAAATTATCGCAATTGATGATGAGATTAACTATTTTCATCAATAAATTATTGGTTTAATTTGCGATTTAGCCTCAAAAGTCTCACGTTTGTATTTAAACTTTTGTTGTCTCAATTTGATACTTAAAGTATGTTTTTGTTATATTTTTAGCTAATTTTCTGCCAGACATTAAAAAAATTTACTGTCAATCACAAAGCGTCACTTACTATCTTTATGTAAAAAATAAATATTTTCTTTTAAATAAATGTATATACACATTAAAAATATAAAAATAGAAATAAATATATAAAATGTTCAAATATATATAAATAAAATCTAGAAAATATATATAATTTATTAAATAAAATTTGCAAAAAAAACACTATAATTGATAAGATATTAGCTGAAATTAAAATATTATTTCAGAAAATGTAAAAAATTGTTAAAATTTTAAAATAATTTAAAAATATTTTTTATAAAATTCTAAAATTGTATTTAGATTTCAATTTTTTGCAATTACTTGAAATTTAAATGCATTTTAATTTTTATATATTATTTTGACTTCTTAAAATTTATAATTATATATTTTATAATTTTATAATAAAAATATTTATTTTTAAACTTTTAAAAATTTATTTTATATATTATATATGATTTCTTTTATATTTTTAATCAATACAATATATAATACTAAAAATAAAAAGGTAATGCTCAGTCAACGACCGGTCAAAAGCTGGTCAAAGTCAAAAGTATTTTCTAATATTTAGGTATCAAATTGGGACAAAAAAATTTAAGTACCAAAGTGAAAAAATAGGTATACTTCAAAAGCTAAATCGTGAATTAGAGTTAAATTATAAAGTAAGAAGCAATTTAGTTTCTATCAAAATAAACAAGGCAATTGAAACTAAGTAAATAAAGGCAATTGATGTGACCATTACTAAATGTTAATGTGATTATATATTAAGGTTGTTTAAATAGAATCGGAGTGGCCCATCGAACTGATTGAACCAAAAATCGACTAGAGTATTTGTTTAAAGAAGGGTATTGAACTAGTTGACTTAGGAACTAGTATGGTCCGGTCAAAAAACCATTTGCATCAGGCAATTGAATTGGATTTTTAATTTTTTTTATAAATTTTTTAATGATTTATTTAATTGAGTTGATCTGGTTTTGAAAATTTTAATATATATATATATATATATATATATATATATATATAAAAGTAACTACTTGTAGAAGAACAAATGGTTGAATTATTTTAAAAAATAGCTAAAGTAAAGAAACCTTATAAAATATTCTACAAATTCAAAAATTCATAAAACAATTTTGAAATTTCAAAGTTTTGGAAAATGAAAATCTAAAGAAGTTCTTTAAATCATTATAAAAAGGGACAAATTTAAAACTATAAATTTAAAAATTATGTGTGAACTTTAATTTAATGTACAATATATAACACTAACTGATGGTTTGACTAATTTGACCATTGATTTGGTTTTGAAAATTTTGATATATATATATATATATATATATATATATATATATATATATATAGCTACTTGTAAAATAACAAATTGTTGAATTATTTAAAAATAACTGAAGTAAAGAAACCTTATAAAATGTTCTACAAATTCAAAAATTCATAAAACAAATTTGAAATTTCAAAGGTTTATAAAGAAGTTTCAAAGTTTTGGAAAAAAATCTAAAGTTCTTTAAATCATTATAAAAGGGATAAATTTAAAATTATCGTGAACTTTAGTTTAATTTGTAATGTGATACATGAATTTGATTTATGCAATTTTAGTTTGATTCAATTCTCTTATATTATCTGGCGCAATTATTTTCATGTTTAATACTCACGAAAGCAAAAACATGTTATTTTAGGTCATGGATTTAAAAGTTACTATTTAAGTTAAGACTAAAATTTTAAAATCCAAAAAGTATAGGGGCAATAAATGATCAAATTGGGGAACATGGACTAAAGTCACAACTTGTGGATTATACGAGACAAATAGCATAATTTGACCTAACATATTTAATTACTACCATTTTAATCATGTTTGAAATTTCAAAATTCAAAACGCGTAAGAAATAAAATTGACCAAATTAGAGCACACGAACTAAATCTACAACTTATTTATATAAACTAATAGAAGAATTTCACCAATTTCAAATTGATATTTGGGTATTTGTTATACCAACCTATTTGGGTTTGAATAGTGTTAATATCTAAATTTATTTTAAAAAATATGAAAATGATAATTGAGAGTCTAAGAGAGTTCTCACTCCCTAGCTCATCAATGAAGATCATATCACTTGAGGAAATACATTTGGAAGATTGGACCAAATCACTTGAATTTTGAATTGAATTGGAACGTTATATTCTTAGATGTCAAGAGTCCATATTTACCTTGTACATTATTATCATATGGCTTAAATATAAGTTTGGCGTATGAACTTGTGCACTTCTCTCAGATTGACGCTGACAATTTTTATGTCTTAGGTTGGTATCTAATCTTCAACTAATTTGATACTTTTTTTAACAATATTAAATTTGGGACAAATGGCAATATTAGACAAATACACGTGTCATTAGTACCATCAAAATGATGTTTGAATATAAAAATTAAATAAAAATTATTGAAAAATTTAAAAGTATATATATAAATAATAATGAATACATAAATAAAAAAACATTACAAAATAAAAACATATAAAAAGTTGCTTCATCTCATCTTGGTTTGTTCATCTTCATCTCTTAATATTCTTCATTTTCAAAACTTCATTTCTTTCTTCAAAAACCCATAACTTAATCTTCAATTTTGCTTCGTCACCATTATCACTCCAAACAACTCAGAACCAAAATAAAAAGACATTTCAGATTCGGACTCAGAACTCAAAACTTTGCAAATTGGAACCCAAACCCAAAAAAGTCAAAATAATCTAGAACCCCAATATCAACTTTTTTTGGTAAAATACTCGGTCAAATCTACAAAATCCACACATAAATGTTTATACAAAATTCCACGGAACCATCAAGACAATCGCAAAAATCAAATTTGAGAATTAAAATTCGACTTTGATATACCTCAGTATATGGGATGCCCAGAAAATTGTAAGCACAAGACCAAGAGAGTATATTGTTTCTGTGATATGCATCCTTTGGCCCTTCAGCCCACTCCCAGTCCCACAAGCAGATTCCCTAGCCTGTGGCGGAGATCGAAGTTTTGAAAACCCAAGGATCAATCTTTGATTTTTTCGGCTTTGAAGAGATTTCCTTGGAAATACAAGGCAGGATTTGAGACGAGGTTGAAGAGAGAAATATTTTGGTGGTAGGATCGGCCGGAGAAGGCCATGGATGGCAGTGGTTAAGGTATGAAGAAAGAAGAGAAGGGAGAAGATGAAAGAGGAAAAGAAAAAAATAATAAGGAAAAAAAAAGTTAATGAAGTGAGAAAAAAAAAAGGTTTTTTTGTTATTTTGATTTAATTTTTGGTAACTTTGTTAGTTTATAACTTTTTTTTAAATTTTATTTAGTTTTTAATATTTATTGATTTTTTATAATTTTTATAATTTCTAATCTATTTTAGATTTTTTAAAACATTTTAAAATATTTTTAAAATGATTATATCATTCATTGGCATGTGGCATAATTTCATAAGGCCACATGTCTCAAACTTAACACCATTAAAAAAAGTATAGTGGACAAAATGAAAATTTGAGTACCAACTTAAAACAAAAGAAAACTTAAGTACCAATTTAGAAAAATTGGACAAATTTATGTACCAAATTTATATTTAAGCCTTTATTATATTTCATTCAGCATTTATAATGGTTGTTTTATAGGATTGATATAGATCTTCTTATGTTATCAAGTCTCGAAATATCCTATATAATTAAGAGAATGATATATGTTATTGTATTTAGAGATTGAGCACTTAATCTATTCTAGTAAGGAACTTTGCTTTGTCACTGTATTTTGATTGTAAAACCTTTTGTGGTGTGGTTTTACTTGCTTAATTTATAGGGGTGAATTTAGTTATGAGAGTATCATTCTTCAAGGTGCAAATGTGAACAAATTCTCACAGGTATGTGATAGATTTAGGATCATTTATTGTAAGTATTGAAGATTGTGAATATTTTTCACTAAGTTAGGCTCTACAAATATAAAGAAACCGAATTGCATAAACAAACTTTGTGTCCCCTATTTATTTTCTGGTTTACGGAAGTGCTCACTTTTTTAGCCACTCTTTCACTCAGCAATTGTTTTAAAGCTTAAGGATGATTTGATTATTCAAATTTAACATCTATTTATATCTTTATTTTTTATTAAAAATTTATTCAATAAATATGAGTATGTTATAAAATAAAAAGACAAAAAGTAAAGAACAAAGAAAATAGGAGAGCAAAAGAGAGAGCGTATTTTATTGATCAATAGGAATATTTCTATTGTAACATCCCAAAAAACGGGTTAGAAGAAATTGAGTAGTGAAACCAAGGGTGATTATGTCTTGAATTTGAGTTAAGGTTGCAAAATTATAATAAGTAAATTGATCTGGTTTAGTGATTAAGTGTTTTGGTTTTGTATGTGAGGTTCTAGGTTCGAATCTTGTTTCTTGAAAATTTTGTTATTTTTGCCTAAACCCTTTGAACAATTGGGTTATAAAATATTTTTGAATGAGCATGTTGGTTCAATGGTTAAGTATCTGTAAACTCTTTGGTTTTGTGTTTGAATATCTGTGCAAGCATTAAGATTTTTTTTTTTTTTGTTTCCTTTGAGAGTTAGTTTTATTTTTTTTAAACTAACTAAAATTCTTGATTTTAAAATATGTTATTTTCACGTTTAGTTCACCCCAACATTCTATTAATGTTTCTTTGTTTTGCTTCTTCGTTCTTTTTTTTCTTTTCGTTCTTCCGTTAGTCTGGTGTGGGATTGTCGAAGAATTGGATTGTTCTTGTTCGATTGAAAGGCTATAGCATAAGTTTCGTCGTTGTTTTCTTCTGTTACTGATTGATTTTGTCTATACCTTATCGAGGTTTAAGTTACTATTGTTTCATTCGGAACCCCCATTAAGTATTCGATTGATTTTGCTTTTAGGCAAAGAGGTTGTTAATCAAGATCCTCTAGCGTTTTAAGTTTTGTGTTGTTGATTTCATGCGAGGGTAAGTGTTAGTTTTTATTTCGAGATTTTGCGTCGAAGTCCTTCGACGTAGTTTCGATTTTGAGTGCTAGTTAGCGATTTGATTTGATGAGTTCTTTAATTGATCATTTGAACATCGCTTCTAGGTTCTGGTATCGTCATTGTTGATTCTACATCGAGATTGTATCAGGAGGGTAAACCGAAACCCAAATTTTTGTAATTTGCGAATGTCGAGAAACATGGCCTTCGATGCCATACGGGCGTGTGTCGGGTCGTATGGTAGATCGTGTAGGCACTATTTTGACCAACACGGCTAGGGACACGGATGTGTGTCTAGGTCGTGCTCGAGACTGTTTTGCATTAAGGACACATGGGCCAGGGACACGGGCATGTGTCCAGGCCGTGTGAGAGGATTTGGGGATTTAGTCACACGAACGTGTACTAGGCCGTGTGAGAGACCGTGTAACTCACTACTTTGGGTTACACGACCGTGTGTCAGGCTGTGTGTGATCATAAATAGGCCACACAGGCGTGTGCAAGGCCGAATGGACTACATGGGATAGCTAACCAGGGCGTGTGGGTCAAGATTCTAAAATTTTCCTTAGGACCATAATCATCGTTCAGACCAAACGTAAGCTTTCCACAAAGTCTATATGATTTGTATTAAGCTATAAACCTCAGTATTTGTTGATCCATTAGTGTATAATATGTTATCCGTATGTATGTCTATTCTGATATAAGTTAAGTAATGATGACTTGCTAATGTATAATGTGCCTCTGTTTAGATGCGTTAAAGTATGTGTCTTACCCAGGTACGTTTCATAATCTGTTAAGTTTGTTGGTGCACCTCTGCGTCACTCTGTTGATTAAGAATATGTGATATATGAATGTGTTAAATTGATTGATATTGATTCTGGTTCTGATTTATAACCATGCATGCGACTTCATGGAAAATATGATATGATTTGTTAAGGTTTAATAAGTATGTTTTACAAAACATGGAATCACATGTCTACTGATTCTATTATTGAATGATAGTATGACTTACATGCTCATCACTCTGATTTTGTATATGCATGCCATGACACATTGCATGGGATTTGGGTTGATGTGAAAGGAGGAAGTTTCTGACAGTTTAATGATCTGCATTATCTAGTGGTTCGGTTGCAATATAGTGATTTGACCACATATATCTAGTCTAGCAATTGTGGTTTGACCATAATCTCAAATATTTAAACCATATATCAAGTTGATTTAATATTTAAAGATGTAGTTTTTTTTTCTACGTTGAGTCTTGAAGATTTTATCAAGAAGTAAGTAAATTAAAATCCAGTAATAGACTTTGAATCCAATCAAAATCTATTAATAGCAAACTTTGAGAGTGAATCTTATTTTCCAAGTGTACAGGTACATAACCAATGACTTTTCATACATAAGTTTTCTCTCTTGCAAGTTCTCATCAATAATATTTTTCTACATAATCTTAATTGAAAACTTATTCTGAATACTATAGAGTTTTACTCACAGTTTAAAAAAAACTTGCAACTTTAGGTGCATCCAACCGTAACGAGTTTTATATAGAATTACAATATTTTATTGCTCATAAGTATATCTTTCACAGTCAAATATTTTGCTTTGAACCCCTTAATGGGGATGATGACAAAAAAAGATCACAAAGATAGTCACAATCAGTTCAATATAATAACAAGAGTAATCAATAACTTAATCGTCCCTCCTTTTTTTTCATTCTGTTAAAATAGATATTTATAACAATAATGATTCATATGAAATATAATCTTTTCTTCATTCACAATCTCAATATAAGATCCATTACAGTGAATATCTTTTAAAACTAATGGATTAACCATCACAAATTTTGTGTTTTTTAAATATTGATATATTAGCTCTTCTAGAGCTTTCAACTAATTTTGTTCTAACAAATATTGGAATAATATTTGTTAGTTTCAGACAAATAAGATAAATATTTTCTATCCGTAATGATAGAATTCATTAATGCGTTCTCATATCTTTCCTCAAAGAATATTAATAGAAACAAAATATTTGAGTATACGCCACATATGTGGCCAATAATCTTTCATATCACATTGATAACATAAGTTATCTTACTCTTAAATAGTTATCTTGAGAACTCTCATTGTTCTCTTATTTATTACTATGTTCCCACTTTTAGTGGTCCACGTTTATATCTTTTATTTTCTTTATATTTGCATTCACTTCGGGGAATGCAACAAATTTAGTAGGACAGACTTCTAAACACCTCCATTGATTCTTTTATTTTATAATTACCATAGCAAACATACGTGGATTTCAATTCAAAATCTATTTATTCATGTTGTCATGATTAGTGTCCAATTCTAATAAACATGATATAATAAATAAATCATAGTAAAATATACTTGAAGATTTTTAACATCATCGTCATCACGCACATAAGGATTATATAAATTTGTTAGGATAATGATTACCCATAATGTGCAATCCTCAATTGAAAACTGAAATTGCAATAGCTCTAGAAAGCAATCGACAACAACTTTATAGTAGTAGGTTTGGAGTGGTCGTATTATAAAATAAAATAGAATCGTGTTGATAACATATTATAAAATAAAAAGACAGAAAGTAAAGAACAAAAGAAAATAGGATAGCAAAAGAGAGAGCGTATTTTATTTATCAATGGGAATACTTCTACAATACTTCTCCAAAGTTTATATTTATAGACATAATAAGTATAAATGAAATAGAACTCTATTTCTAATGACTATTAGAATTTAAAGTGTATCAAAATTTATCTAGATTTTAATGGAAATTCACTTAATAATAAAATATTTATAACAAAATATAATTTTTTTCAAATAATATAATATTTCAATAGTAAACAAATAGTAGAGAAATAAAGATAATTCCAATAAATTAAACAAATTATTGATTGGAAAACGAAGTTTCTATATAATTGAGTGTATTTTGTCCTCAAGTATTTCCAAGTTTTTGAGATTTTTGTTCTACTTTTTAAAACAAAATTTCTAAAATTATTGCATGGTCCCTGCTGGTAATATACCAATCAGATGGTCCCCTAACCTTACTTAGTCTCCATCCCTTGTTTGTCCTATGCAGGGGGGAAATTTTGGGATAAAAGATTCTCTTCTTTCTTTAAGCATTGAAAACTTGGTTAAATATTCTTAAATAATATTGGTGGTAATTTATGTAGTTTATTCAGAGTTGATGGTTCTTTTAACACGTTTGATGTTGTTTTTAGAAAGGTTTTATCTTTCGATTTTGTGAAAATCTCAAATATTTAAAAAGGTAGATTGAAGAGGTTGTAAGTTTAATAGATTGAGAGTGTCTCATTGAATTCCTAATAAAGTGACCTGTACGAGTATACCATGGGTTTAAATTCTACCAAGTACAAATATTGAGATTTCATTGGGGTGACAATATGGGCCGTGTGGTTCATCTATCACACCTTATAAGACACTTCCACTCTATTGAACTCATTAATTCTTTAAGTTGTTTCTTCAAGCACTTAGTCTCTTCGTAGAATTGGGATACAAATCTTCACTAAAAATAATACTGGACATGCGAGCGGACGAAACTTTGCAGGCTTCTGAAATGAAAATCTCTTAACAAAAATTTAAATAAACAATAAAGTATAAAATTGTACTATGTTACACGTCATAAGAATAATAATTGTACTATGTTGCATGCTATAACAATAAAAAAAAATTTTAAATCCAGCATAAATGCATATGATATATTTGATGTATTAAAAATATACATATAAATTTATATATTTTCAATAAATTAGATAACATATGTATTATGACATAGAATATAAATTTAGTTGTTGAGTTTAGGGGCATAGTTAAGGCTCGCATGGCCTCTACTCTTTAAAATAGAAAATTTTTCATTTATGCTAGTAAAGATAAAATTTCACTTTGAAAAGTGATAAAATTTAATTTAATCATTTAAAAATTATAAAGATATAAGGTATTAAAATGGAAAAATTACATTTTATTATCGTAAAACTACAATTTACTTTTGACCCCTAAAAATTTTCTGGCTTCGCTCCTAGCTAAGGTTTATATAGTTAATGTCCTCAATAATTGTGTAAGTTATTTTTAAAAATAGTTGATAATGTGTCATTGTTTAATTTAGTTAGGTGGTATAAAATTATAACTTGTAAGTGTACTTGATCCAAAATTTATCAATCAAATAATAAGAATGTATATTCTTATTAAATGGAAACATATGGCCAAAAAACAAAAAAATGAGAGAAATTAAATTGCTCTATAAAAGGCATGTTAAAAGCCAAGCATTGACAAGCCACTCTCCAATTCACCATGGCATTGATTTCCATAGATGTTCAATATTACTTTCAATGTTTCATTTGGTTCATCACTGTTGTCCTACTCCACTCTTTCATGAAAAACATTTTGAAGCATCAAGACCCCGAGCCACCGAGCCCGTTTTCTCTCCCTTTCATTGGCCACCTCCACATGGTCACCTCTGTCCTTCCAAAATCTTTCCAAGCCCTAGCTAAACGCTATGGCCCTCTCATGAAAATCCGCCTCGGTGCATCATCTTGCGTTGTTGTATCCAACGCCATTGTTGCCAAAGAAATCTTTAAAACCCAAGAACTCAATTTTTGTTCTAGACCCGAATTTGGTTCCTCAGAATACTTCATTTATAGAGGCTCAAGGTTTGTTTTAGCTCAATACGGTGATTACTGGCGTTTCATGAAGAAACTTTGCATGACAAGGCTCTTAGCCGTCCCTCAGCTAGACAAGTTCGCTGATATCCGAGACCAAGAGAAGGTGAAGCTGGTGGAGTACGTGATGAAGCGTTGTAAAGAAGGAAAGCCCTGTGATTTGAGCAGCGAGTTGACTACCTTGACAAACAATACTATCTGTAGAATGGCAATGAGTACTCGTTGTTCAGGGAATGATAATGATGCTTCTGAGATTGAAGAGCTGATTAGGACATGTTTGAAGCTTTCAGGGAAGATTAGTATTGGAGATGTGTTGGGTCCTTTGAAGGTATTGGATTTCTCGGGGAATGGGAAGAAGCTTAAAGCGGCTTTGTTGAAGTATGATCGTTTGGTGGAAAGGATCATTCAAGAACATCAAGAGAAAGCAATTAAGGGTTATTATGATGAGAATCAAGAGCAAGATTTGTTGGATATTTTGTTGGAGGTTTATAGAGATCCTACTGCTGAAGTCAAGATTTCCATGAAGGATATCAAGTCTTTCTTGCTGGTAAGTTATTATTGCTTTTAAGGTAAACTATATACCAAGGTTACTAAACTATTAGTATTTTTATGGTTTGGTCATTTTTCTTCAATAAGTTGCAAAATGTCACTAAATTATTTAAAAAATTTTATTTAAGTTACTGGATTGTTAAAATTGTTACTGCATAGCCTTCTTTATTCACATTATCACTTGCACCAATCGTAAACCTCCTTTTCTTTCTTTTCTACAATTCAGTTTTCTTTTATGAAATAACTTTGAACGTAACGAATTTACGAATTAAAATTCAAACAGTTTTCTTCTACTTGTCGATAGATACTAATCCGCCATACCAATCCTCTCGCAAGCCGGACTTTTTTTCTTAAAAAACTAAATAGCCCAATGACTTAAATAAAAACTTTTGAATAGTTCAATGACCATTTGGTAACTTTTAAAAATTAAGTAACTAAAATATAGACTTACTAATAGTTTATTCAACTTGGTGGTGTACCCTAGCTTTTATTAGGTGCTTAATTAATTAAGCCGTGAAAGTGCTGCCTCTAACTTGATAATTAATGTGCAAAAAAAGGATATTTTCATGGCAGGTACTGATACATCATCGTCAGCCATGCAATGGGCAATGGGGGAGCTCATTAATAACCCAAAAGCCTTTCACAAGCTTAGAGATGAAATCAATACAATAGTAGGACCTAACAGGCTAATCAAAGAATCTGATATCCCAAATCTTCCATATCTTAGAGCTGTCATAAGAGAAACTCTAAGGCTTCATCCTTCAGCTCCCTTGATCATCAGGGAATGTGGTGAAGATTGTACTGTGAATGGGTTCATGGTGAAAGCTAAGACCCGAGTACTGGTCAACTGCTATGCTGTCATGAGAGACCCTGATTCATGGAAAAACCCTGATGAATTCGATCCTGAAAGGTTCTTAGACAGCTCTGATGAGAAAATCGGAGAGCATCAAATGGAATTCAAGGGTCAAAACTTTAGGTTCCTTCCATTCGGGAGTGGTCGAAGAGGATGCCCGGGAGCTTCACTTGCCATGTTGGTGATGCATGCAGCAGTAGGGTCGTTGGTTCAGTGCTTTGATTGGGAAGTGAAGGGTGGTGAGAAAGTTGATTTAAACCCAGGGCCAGGGTTCGCTTCAGAAATGGCTCAACCACTTGTGTGCTACCCTATACTACGTTTTAATCCCTTCTAAGCAACACCATATTTGTGCTTGAAATCTGTAGCTGCTGAGCAAATAAAATAAATGTAAAGCCTGTAGCTTACATCTTACCAATTCCAATCACACCAGCAGCACATCAATACTATTCTCAAACAAAAGTAAATTAATAAAATTATCACTTTTGTTTGCCTTAAGTTACATTTTAGTCACTTAAGTTATTGTTTTATTATAAAATGATCACTCTATTATTAAGAAATATTACCTCTCAAACTGCAATCTGATAACTAGGGCTTTAATTTTCTTTCTTTAATTAAAATATATAATTTCTAAAATATATAATTTCTAAAAATAAAAAAAAGTATAAAAAATATTTTAAAAGCTAGAAAATGATTTGACTGGCTTTGATCGTGATGACCAACATCGATTATCAATGCTGACCGACGATTAGAATTCGTTTTCAGTCAATGTCAGCCAGTATTAGTCAAAGATGGTCAAATTATTTTTTGAATTTTTATACTTTTTAGAGATTATGTATTTTTTTATACAATTTTAACCAAGATATATATTTTCTTCAACTTATAGTACTTTTAGAATATATATTTGAATTTTTATAATTTTAAACTACTTGCATTTTTATAATTTTCCTAATATTTTGTAACTTATTTTAAACTTTCTATTTTTTTTGTAATTTTCTACAATTTTAACCAAGATATTCTTTTTTAAAATTGTAATTTCTTCAAGTACTTTTTGATATTTGAATTTTTATAAAATTTAATTTTCTTGAATTTTATAATTTTTAATAAAAAATAATTTTTTTAAACTTTCCCTTTTCTTTTGAATTTTCTAAAATACGTGCAGGCTGTGGGGTTCGAACCCACGCGTACTTATGTACAGAAGATCTTAAGTCTTCCCCCTTAACCTCTCGGGCAAACCTGCTGTTGAGCTTAAAGGATCTGTAATCTTTATTTGTCTTTGCTTTAAAAAATAATGAGCCAATTATATCTGATGTGTCTTTTATCTAGTCGAAAGCAACAAGATGCCAAATAAAAAAGAAAATCATAATTTTGTAAGGTGTACCACCAAATGCTTGAATTTACTTTTTCTGAAATAATAACGGTAAATTCAGTTTTCAATTAAAAAATCATGTTAAATAGAATAAGTATAATTCTGAAAATATCATTTAAAATAAATTCTTTTTAAACAAAATATTTAAATTATTTTCGAAAATCATTTAAAATAATATTAATAAAATTAAAATTATCAAATTATCAAATCCAATATATCTTATATATACTATTTAAAGCGGAAGCTTTTACAAGAAATAGAAATAGGATAACAAAAGGCAAGACTTGAAATAAAAAACCTTGTTATTTCCTATACATTTCTCGTTTTATTCCATATTATTTCCTCGAAGTGGGAAGCTCTCTAAGCTTAGGATTCGAGTCTCGTGATGAAAATGCAACCAAACGTTTTACATTCCAAAAAAACCCGACAACAACAACTCTTTCGTATCAAAATTCTGCCTATTTTGACTTAATACGGAACAGTGATTAAAGTTCTTGTCAAACATTTATTTGATACGGATTCAAATCCTATCATCTCATCCTCCATCTTTAATATTATATCAGAAAAAAATTCTGCCCCACTTCTCTCCATCCTTGTCGATGATGGATCTTTCCCACAAAAGAAAAGGAAATCATAAAATTTGATTAGGGACTGTCTTCTGAGTATTTAAGCACTTGCAGTTTGCACGACTGTCACTTAGAGTCTGCAACAAAACCATCATCATTGCAATTGTAAGACAATGATTATAAAAGTTTTTGCAAAAGAGTAAAAAGGGTGTCCTTCACTACGTACCTTGAACTGTTTTTGAAGGTCCTTGATGTACTCCACAGCCAAATCCAACATGTCTGCTGTGTTTGTTTGCTGCCCAAAATTTCATTTCAGTTTCTAATTACAGACACTATATATTCTGTCCAAAACTGTGACCAAAAACCTCTTACCTTGTCCATGTTTGGAACAAGCTCTTGAAGTTTTCTCATCCGTTCACTGATACGAGTTCTTCTCACCTGCAAAAAGTAATTTTTTTAACCCTTTACAATCCACATTAACAAATCTCCAAATAAGGTTGAATTACCCTTTCTGCAATGCTTCGAGGATGAGTAGCACAACCACGCTTAGCTCTAATCTTACAAGGGACTGAATCTTGGAACTGTAGATACTTCTCCATGACAGCCATCTCGTTCGAAGTTTTTGGCAGACTCAAATGGCGCGGTAATACATGAACACCACTTCCAATATCTCCATTCTATTTGATAAAAACAGTCACTACATGATACAATAATAAAACTATGTTGACAAATATACCTGGTTATTGGTAAACAACTTGTGCTTCTCAGTCAATTGTGCAGATTCATTCCAAGAACCACATTGGTATTCAGGTTTGCCACCATCAAAGCTATTAGCCCCAAGGTTTTCATTTTCGATTTCAGAAATCTGAGACAAAATGCCTAATGATGAAGGTTGTCTTGATGAGAAACTAATCTGATTCTTTAATCTATTTGATGATGGACTTAATTCTCCACTTGTACCATTCACCCCACAGTAGTTTCCCAAACCTTTCATGCCGGAAAACCCTGCAAGTTATTCAATCTATTTGGCTTAACATCACTAGATATACAGCATCTATCCATTCAGGTTCTATAACGATCAAAGTAACATGGAGACCCTTGTACTAGGTATCATATTGCATTATCCCCTTTACTCAAAAATGGGTAAATTAGTCTATATATTGGATCAAAGAGCAAACTGATTCTTTTGTTAAAGATTTTATCCATTTATACAGTTAAAAATTAACTCATGTATGAGGTACAGGTATTTTGTCAACCACACTAGTTTTTAACGACAAAAATGGATGAAATTATTAACAAAAAAGACCAATTTGCACTTTAATCTGACGACTAATTTTACTATTTTTTATTAAAGGAGTAAAATATAATTTGACTCGTAATTTAAGGATCTCCATAGTACTTTTACCGTTCCATAGTTTATAGATCAAGATGTCAATTTTTGCCAATTAAGTCTTAGCTCGATTAAAATTGATATTGTTGTCATGTGAGTGTAAACATGCAAAAACATATTTATTATTCTATTTAAGAGTTAAAAAGAAGACTAATCAACAGTTATAAACATTATAAAAAATATCAACTTTAAATCTGTGCCAAATTATAAAAAGGGAGTACAAAAGTCAAAAGCATAAAGTTTTCTATATATGCTAACTAAATCAAAGTGAAAACATACTTAAACATGACTTTAACCTTAAGATTAAATCGATAAAACATAAAATTTAGTGAGTCCGAAAGAAGGAATGCACTTAAACATGGTTTGAATCCTCGTAACAGTGCCAAGTGAGGTAATGTTAAATCCCGAAAGAAAGTGAACGCATCAAATGGTAAAACACGAAAAAGCTAAGCATTTTTAAACAAGAAAGAATACCATTTTGAACAGATAAGTTGGTAAAAAGCCCTGGAGGGGAGCTGCTTTGTCTCATTAAGCTAGAAGTAACGGGTTTCCCTTGACTGTGATGATTCAATCCCAATAACTCATATGAGTTATCCATTGCAGAACTCTGCCTCGGATACTGAGGCGGCAATCCTGAATAAGTCGGCGCCGAATTGGCATAGTTAACAGCCGCCTCTAACCCAGATTTATCCTCGGTTTCGTTATCGCCGCCACTGCTTGAATTTATGAATCTAGACTCGAAACCACCTTTGTTGACGCCGCAATCAACGGTAGCGAGGAGAGAACTTGGAGCTGAACGAAAACGTAATAACCCAGAATTGGATTGGTTGTTTTGATTTTGATAGCTTTGATGGGTACTTGAATCCATTGACAACCTCTGTTTAAATTTTTTTTTTTCTGCTATGTTTATGCTAGGAGCTAGAAAACCATTCTCCTTATCCCAAGTCTACGTTCTTTAAAACGAGGATGAAGAAGATTCTGAAGGAATTTCACCATGAAAAAAAAAACACTTTCAGCTTAGTTTATAAGCAGAGTTAGATAAGATCTTGAAGAAGAAGCAACCAAAAAGGAATAGCTCTGTTTTAAGAACTGCAAAACCCAAGCTCCAAAACAATACTAAGTTGACAAGAGAAGAAAGAAAAATGCCCCAAACTAGAGAAAATGAAAGCTTAAATAAATGGGAAGTTGAAGGTTTTAGAAGATTGGAATCAGATAAAAGAAAAAGACGGATTTGTGAAAGAACAGAGGAAAAGAGAGAGACAGATAGATGGAGAAGAGGCTGAGATTTGGGTTTCAGAGCAGCAAAAGCAAGGAAGATCTAGTTAAGACCCAAAAAAAGGAGCGGTGTGGATACAAATAGAAAAAAGTTAAATGAAGAAAGGTGGGTTTATATGTCTAAATTTAGATACATATATAATATATATAATTTATTTCTCATAGTGGAGTTTTTCTTTTAACTTATACTTCCTTAATGCTTTGTTTTTAAGATTTGAATCTAAGTCTTTTTTTTAAATCGAATTTTTATAAAAATATTAGTCTGGCCAGTTTAACTATAAATCCAATTCTCATAACTTTACTTACTATTACACCAAATATTTATTGGTAACATTTGGTAATGGTGGAGGTCTTTTAGCTACACTGTGATATTAACAAACTGTTTTATGTCATTAATTAGAATTATGGGGCATCTTGGATGGTCTATCATTGATGTTGGAAAACTAATGAAATGAAGTGATGATACAAATAGACAATTTCGAGACTATTGAAGCTATCCAAATTTCGGATTCAACACCCTCGAAATCAACGATAATCAAGCACATTCACCTTCTCCTGAAGACTATTGATAAATGGGCACTCGAATACATGTGTTCATAGCCTTATTGATTGTATATCTTTTCTTTTCTTTCAAAAAAAAAAGTGGTGTGATGACTTTTTAATCTCGCTTATACAATTAAAAAAAGTCTACCGTCAATTTATTAAATCAAACTATAAAAATTTAATATTTTGTCAAGTAAACATTTGTGGAGGGAAAAATTGCGATATAAACCCGTCCACCTTTTTAATATAATTTTATTGGTGTTCGTAAGTTATATTTTTATAATAAATCCTTCTAATTTATTTAGATTCAATAATTCAACTTACATTTTACATATTAACAACATGTTATAAATAATATAGTTATATAATTTAATACAACAGATTATATTTATATTAATTATATATTATCTATTAACTATTATGTTCAATTGACTTTTAAAAATAAAAAATTGAGTGAATAATTTAATTTACAATATATTAATATTTTTTATAGTTTTTACAAATTCTTTAAGGATGATTAGGTAAGAAATGTGAATTATCAAAATAATTAATATATTTTAATTATGTTATTAGTTATTATTTTGATTTTTAGATTTTTTAGATTTTATTTATCGGATTTCACTTCTATAATGGAGGTTGTTAACATTAATAAGTTAAAAGTATCTAAAAAAAGATTGGAGTATTAAAGTGGAAGTATTAAATCACATTCAAATTAGGATCGCAGAGAAATAGAAAGTTATTTTAATCGATGATGGGTTAATATTATTATGTTCATTTTCTAATTTATTTTTAAAATTTTTAAAATTTTGTTTTCATTCAAATTATTATCTTAGAGAAGTGGCCAATTTCAGTTTTGGTCCTCTATTATGATTAAATTAGAGATTTAATTTCTATAATTTAATTTATAACTTATTTTAGTTTTTATATTTTTTTAAAATGAATTTACTTTAAATAGTGAATATTGATAACTATTTCAATAAATTGTTAACCATTTTTAAATTACTATTCTAACCAAAAATATTCGATAATGAGTTAGAATAAGTGTGTTAAAAAATCCACATCACTCTTTAAAAATCATTAAGAGTGCTAACTATATGGATAGGCTAATGACGCAAGTATTTATCTTCTCTTTTTATGATCATTATAAGATAACGGTAAATTTATAGTTTTGATCCTCTATTGCTGTTACATTTGAGATTTAGCCTTTATATTTTAATTTGATGCTCCATCTGCTGACGAGTTTATTATTACTTTTTCCTGAATTGTATAGTTTCATTCATTAAATGAATTAATGAATTTAACTTTCAAAAAATAGTTAACATCTTCAATTATTTCGATTAAAATGATAGCATAAAATTCTCATAAAAGACCTTCCTAACACACACACCAAAAAAAATATTTCCAAATGATACGTTGAATGTTTATTTTAACAAAATATTTGTCCTCAGCATTTAAATTAGAATAATTAAATGTGTCAACTATTTCGATTGGCTAATGGTATTATACATAAGAATCAAACTATTTCAATATAAAATATAAATATTAAATTCTAAATTTAAATAGGGACCATTAATTTTTTTTAAAATTAAATTAAATTAATCTAATCTAATTAGTGCAAGTGATTATTGTTAAAGTAAAAAGCTTAGAGAGTGATATCGGTTCGATTCAATCAAATTTCTTAGATTTTTTGAATCGTCCATCATAATTCGGTTCGGCTCCTTCAGTTTTCTGTTTTTTCATATTAATTTTTTGTTTTGATTTTTAGACTTATTTTGATAAAAATGAACTTTATTTTATGACTTTTGAATATTATTTAACAAAATTTCAAGTCTTTTTCATAAATATTTCTAAAAAACAATAATTTTTATTAATTTCACCTTTTTTAAATATAAAATATTTACTTTTAAGGTAAACTAAAAAAAAGTCACTTTTGTTTGCCTCAGATTACATTTTAGTCAATTATGTTTGAAATGCTACGTTTTAGTTACTTACGTTATCGTTTTGTTACGAAGTAGTCACTCTACCGTTAAGTTGCGTTACCTCCCTAATGACAGTCCTACGTGGCAGTCCAAATGGGTTTTAAATGTCAACTTGGATGTCCAATTGATGGGATGAAAAAAGGTTTTTAATTAAATAAATTTAATTAAAATTGCCACATAAGACATCTAAGTTGGCATTTAAAACCATTTGGGCTGTCACATAAGACCGCTATTAGGGAGGTAACGGAACTTAATGGTAGAGTGACTACTTCGTAACAAAACGATAACGTAAGTGACTAAAACGTAACATTTCAAACATAAGTAACTAAAACGATACGTGGCAATCCAAATGGGTTTTAAATGACAACTTGTATATCTAGTTGTTGGGATGAAAATAGGTTTTTAATTAAATAAATTTAATTAAAACTACCACGTAGGACATCCAAGTTGACATTTAAAACCATTTGGGCTGCCACGTAAGACTATTTCGTAACAAAACGATAATGTAAGTGACTAAAAGGTAACATTTCAAATATAAGTGACTAAAATATAATCTAAGGTAAACAAAAATGACTATTTTTATGGTTTACCCTCACTTTTATAATATAAAAAATTAAAATTAATTATATATTAAATAATTTGATGTTATAATTTTGATGAGTTATTTGTGAGCCCTAATAAAAAGGGTAAGTGTTTGTGTGAAAGGAAACAAAGACACGTGAAAACGCACACACACTCCGCCTTCAAGGGGTTTTGTTTTAAGTGTAATTATTTATTGGGTTGATCTTTGTTTTACTGATTTTAATTAAAATTTACCACATCTTAACCTCTTATTTATTTTTACTGTAATAAAATGGGTAAATATTATCTTTTTTAATTTTAAAATAATTGTTGAGTCATTTTCTCAATTTGGGTTTTTATTATATGTCCAAAAAGGGATGGGTTTAATATAAAGAAAGTGCTTCTAATTGAAGCAAACATCTTTTTGGCTTTTGTTTCACCTTTCACTTTCCTTTCCTACTTTTGAGAAATAAAGAGAGAGAGAGATGTAAAGTCACTGGGCCCTTACTTTCCTTTCAAACTTTTTTTCTTTGGGATAAAAAAAAGTAGTTATTTTTACCTAACTTAATTATTATTCAAATATTTGTATAAGTTGTCGACTTACTCTTAGCTCAATTGGTATTGGTATTATTGTTAGTGTAGAAGGACGTGAATTTAAGTGTGTTGAAGTGTATTATCCTCTTGTTTAAGAGTTGGGGAGGGGTTATGAGTAATTCTAAGTATTGTATTAATTATCCTTAGACGCTCACTTTCAAAATTTACAATGATTAAGTTTTTTTAATCTTTTTAAATGGACCAATTTACACACTTTGAGAAAGATAGGAGAGGCTTTTTTTTAATATATTTGGGTAACGAAAATAAAAAATTTCTAACCATGATTCAATCAGTTCTAATCTATGTACAAATCTATGTAAAAATTACCCATAAATCCCCAAATCCCAATTAATTAAACTAGAAGATATTACATGCTTAACTGCAATCGAACTCACAATTACAACAACAATAATGCCAACCAAATTAGTATTTTGTTGGCACTTTTAATTGTTGGTAAAAAGAGTTCAAAAAATGGAAGTTACAATTTAGTATGATGAATATGTGTTAAAGGATAAAATTGATGGAATTTGCAAATATAGAGGGTTAAATTTATTGAAGTATTTAGAATTAAGACCAAATTGATAGAATGTGCAAGTGTTTAGGGTTAAGTAGTTATTATATCAATTTAAAAAGGTCATCTCATCATTCCAGTTAAGGATTTAACAAAGGGTGACAAAAAAAGAACTGATCAAAAATGTTAGTGACAAAATTAAAAGTTTCTGTAATACCCTGATACCTAACCCGATCGTCGGGTCCGAGCTACAGGATGTTACATTCGTTTCGGAGCAACTAAAAACAATTACATTCAATTTAGAATCATTAAACATCCAAATATGAGTAGTACCCGTGTATAATATGATATGTAATCATTTTCGGGTCTTATATGAGCTTACGAAAACTCTTTTGCAAACCTGAGGTCAAATTAGGGCTAAATTGTAAAGATTTCAAAGTATCGGGTTGACATCATGACTTTTAGGGTTTCTCGTTGCGACACAACTCACTGATTAGGCTTCGTCGCAATGTGACTCACTATTTCCACAAGGTCCAATTTGGTACCTATTCACTGATTAGGCTCGTTTTCAGTGAAATTGGAACAGTAGTTTCGGGATCACAAATCTGAATCCGAAAAGAAAATTATTTTAATATTTTTTCATGGTCTGAATTATAATATGAAAATCGTATGAAAAATTTTTTAAGAAACTTTTACCGATTACATGTCTAATTGATAAAATGACCAAATTGCATGAAATGCAAAAGTTGGGTTCTAGTAGCTATAAGTATCAAATAGCTATGGAATTCAAAGTTTGAGGTCCTTATATGACAAATATACCATTAAGAGAAGTTAGTAGATAAGGATAATGATTCATCCATGAAAATTTAATTAAAGAAAAAGATGAAATTGGAAACAAAAGATATTAAAATATGATAAATGATTAAATAAAGAAAATATCATCATTATCATCATCTTTCCCAAATTTTTTATGGAAACTCCAGCTAAGAGAAAAGAGCTCAACCAAGCTTTCTTGGCATAATTAGGTATGAATTCTTGTCCCGTTTTTAGTAATTTTTATGTTTCTGAAATTGTAATAGCATAATTAAGCTATTTTGGGGATTAATTTACAAAGCTATCAAAGTTCTAGGATTTTCCCATGGATGAATATAGTTGAATGATGAGTTTTATGGTAGAAAATGAAAGGTTGTTGATAGATAAACAACTTTTGTTAGAGGAATTTTGAAGAAAATGTGATTTAGGAACTAAATTGTAAAAATGTAAAATCCGTGGAAATTTTTTTATTTTTGTGAAAAACATGGGCTGTTATTGATACATGTAAAATTCGGCTAGGCTTGGAATAAAGATTAAATTGCATGAATTTCACTTTCCGAGCCTAAGGACAAAATTATAATTAATTAAAAGTATAGGGGCAAAACGATAATTTTGCCTAAGATGTGGATTGAATTGAATGTAAAGTGTATCAAACTAATGTTAAATTTAATCGTATAGATCAGGATAGATCAAAAACGGAGTTAGATCATGGAAAATAAAAAGTATCGAATTAGTAGTTTACAAGTCACAAACAATTGTCAAGATAAGTTCGTGTAACTTAATTGTGTAATTGCATGTTCGATTTGATTTGAATGATTTGTATGTGAATTGTGTATTAGCCATGTATATGAAATTTGATCACATATCTGGAAAATACCCGATAAATGTTAAATCTCGTTTGAATGAATGAAATTTGATTGGATACAGGGTTCTATTTCCCGAAATGGTAGTGTTCCTGCATATGTTACGGACGTGCCGTAGCTCAAAAGAGCATCCCGTTATAAGCCCTCTCAAGCTCCCCG
Organism: Gossypium raimondii; assembly: GCF_025698545.1. Classification (NCBI taxonomy): domain Eukaryota; kingdom Viridiplantae; phylum Streptophyta; class Magnoliopsida; order Malvales; family Malvaceae; genus Gossypium; species Gossypium raimondii. Next base: position 48,432,368 of record NC_068565.1, read on the forward strand.
TTATATAGTGTTCTTGTGAGCTTCCCGTTAAATACTTTTCTGAGCATCCCGATCAGTTGTGACCCTACATGTGTTGTGGGCACACCACAGCTCTTATGAGCGTTTCGTTATATGGCTCTTCGTGAGCTTCTCGATTAAAGGCTCTTTGTGAGCTTCCCGTCAGTGCTTGTTTGAATTTCTTGTTATATGACTATCCAGTGCTTCCCGTTAAGTGCTTTTCGGAGCTACCCGTTAATTGCTCTTCGGCGCTACCCATTATAAGGTCTTTGTGAGCTTTTCGTTATATTGTCCGGATAAGCTTCCTGTACAAGGCTTAATGAGCTTCCCATTATAGTGCTTGAGATAGAGCTTTCTGTTTAAGTGCTCATAAAAGTACTCTCGGATATAAATTGACGGATTTATAGTATTGTACACTTTAGGTGTACTACCCAAGTATCCATCGGGATTTCAAATGATTCAACAGTTGAAATTCTGACATGAGAACATGTGAAATCAAAATGAAACTATTATCTGTGAAATCAAAATGAAACTATTATCTGACATGAGAACATGTGAAATCAAAATGACTCGATACCTGATGAGCTCATCCTTGTTCTTATTATTCACATGAAATACATGACAAACATGTTTGTTGAGATTATATGTGTTAGGCTAATTGTCAAATTGCTTTGGAGTATTATGCATGTTTATTGTATGAGTAAATGAATGGTAAGATAATTTCCTGTTATACGAACTTACTAAGCATTAAGTTCTTACTCAGTTGTATTTCCTCTGTTTTATAGTACTCGGAAGCTCGTTGGTTTGGAAGCTTGGCGGAGATCACTCACACTATCCACCAGCCCATTTCGGTACAATTATGAAACTAATTTTCGTTATAATGGCATGTATAGGTTAACTTAGTCATTGTTGGCATTTTAAATATTTTGGTTGTAACTAGCCATTGGTATGGCTTGTGTTTGGTATATTTTGAAATATATATATACGGCCTTAACATGTTTGATGTGTTAAATTGAAATGGTTTAATGATGGTAAGCATATGGATGAACGGATGGAGTATAGGAATTTGATCAATTAGGTAAGATTGAGTATAGGAATACATGTGATGAAAATATCATGCATATTGTAATGGCCCAAATTCAAAGTTATCGGAATAGTGGTTTCGTAACCACAAATCCGATTTAAAGAAAAATTTATTTTAATATTTTTGCATGAATATTGGTGTGATAGGAAAATCGTATGAAAATATTGATAGAAAAATTTTACCGATTTAGTGGTTAGTTAGAAAAGGAAATTATTGAAGAAATTGGGTAAAAATAAGGTATCGAGACTTTGATCTCGTAAAACCGAGTCAAAAATAATTTTATAAATAATTATGAAATATTATTAATATGGTATAAAAATTTCGTTAGAAAATTTTAATGTTTGGATAGTCAATTACGTAAAAAGGACTAAATTGAAAAAGGTGTAAAAGTTACTACAAGGATTAAATAGCTCCATTGTTAAATGAAGAGGGACATAAATTGAAAATAACCCCAAAAGGAGATATTTTGGGCGGCATACGCTGAGAAAAATCAGGAGAATTGAAGAATTAAGGGTAAAATTGGAATATTGCAAAATTTGCTTTAAAAGTTAGGACTAAAGTGGAATTATCTAGATTCCTCTTTATTTTTCTGCATTCCCATCAGCCAAAAACGTCCTAAGGGTTTCTTCAAGCTGGTTTTTCATAATTTTTGCCCCAAGTGAGTTAATTATTTCCTTTTTCTTATAATTTTTGTGTTTCTAAGACTTTTACAACTAGGTCCTATTACTAAATTCATTATTTTTTGATTTTATGAATGAATTTGAAAGTTTCTATGAATATGTGCTGGAATTTTATGATGAAATAGGATGAAATTGAAGCTTTAATTTGTTTATGAGATGATTTTATTAGGTAATTTCAATAGAAATTGATTTATAGGACCTAATTGTGAAAAAGTTTGGAATTAAAGACTAGTATTAAAATTCTGAATTCCAAAGCTTATAAAGTAGTTTAAAATGATGGGATAAAGTGTTAATTGAGAAGAATCAGCTCAATTGAGAGGTTAATTGAGCAGGGATGAAATTATCATTTATTGAAAGTTTGGGGAAAAATGGTAATTAACATCATACACTAAAACAGTTTTGGACAGCAGCAGTAGTCCAACTTTGAAAAATCAAAAAAAATTGTATAGATTTAATTAGAGGATGAATAAAATATGAAATTAAATCTTATTGAGTCTAGTTTCTCATAGAAGAAACGGTTTAATCAATGAAATTGTAAATCATGAGATATGATAGATTTTGTGAGACAAGGTCAGAATGAATTCGGGTTCCCCTGTTCTGACTTTGGAAAATCATTAAAAATTGTAAAAAAATTATTATGAGTTATACTTTATATGGTTAGAATCCTTAATGAGTCTATTTTCAGATGAAACAAACGGAAACATCATCCAAATTTTGTACAATGAGATAATTAATTTTTAGTGAAGAGGGGTCGGAACTGTCAAACAGTGAAACAGGGGAAAATTTAAAGAATAAACTGTACATTGGCTACACCAAAAATTCTTAAAATTTTATGGTAATAAGATATGTGAGTCTAGTTTCAGGGAAAATTAATGGATGTTGATTTGGAGTTCCGTAGCTCAAGATATAAATAATTTAGTGACTGTGACTCAGTAAGACAGCTTTGAATGCACTATAAATAATAATGGAATTTTAGAGAATGTTACATATGAACATGAAATGTATTAGATTAATGATTAAATTTATTTATTTAGATCCGAAAAATTCAAATACGAAGCTAGATCGAGGAAAAGAAAAAGTTCGGGATTAGTAGATTTTTGTTTACGAACAAGTGTCGAGGTAAGTTCGTGTAACTTGAATTATATTCTTAAATGAGTTGTATGTTTATTGTATGATAATTGATGAAGTATTGATATATTTGATAAAAAGAGGAAATAAATCCCGGTTGAATGAAAGGAAAATTCGATGAATCTCTGAAAAGGAATTGACGATAAAAAGGATCTAGCCCGGACGGGTGATCCTATCCTGATATAGCCCTCCCGAAGAATATGTGGAAAATGGATTTAGCCCGGACGGGTAATCCGAATTAGGGTCTGAATTTAGCTTTGGTGGTAATTCAGATCCAAGCTCATTAGAGTAATTGTCGTTGCGAGGATTTAGCCTGGTGGTAATCCCGACAATACTCTATGAGTTTATATTCTGAGGATTTAGCTCGATGGTAATCCATTGTAAGGATGAGGTCCATGGAGTGTGCTCTCTGAAATGGAAATGTGCGCACATGAATATGAATTAACGGACCCGGATTTGTACACTAAAGTGTACCTCTGAAAATCCATCGAAATTCCAAGTAGTTCAACGGGATAAATATGGAAAAATAACAAGGAAATGGAAATCATGAAATTGATGAGCTCATCAATCATGGTATAAATTATTGATACATGGAAATTATTGGACTAATTTGAATGTTGAGCTTGTGCATGATAGGGGAATAATGCATGGAATGGGTGTATGAATGTTTATTACATTGTATGGAAAATATTAGGTAAGTATAATTCTTGTTACATGAGCTTACTAAGCACAAAGTGCTTATCCTGTTTCTTTTTCCCCTGTTTTGTAGTGTTAAGAGCTCGGAGGTCGGATTTTTTCGGAGAAGCATCACACTATCAATGTCAAGATCTCGGTACATAAAGAAACTTATTTTGGAAATCAATGGCATGTATAAGCTAGTAAAGTAGATGTTAATGTGGAATGAATGTATGGCTAGCCATTGGTATGGCTAACAAATTTTGATTTTGGCATGTGATGAGATTATCTTATGAATACAATAAATCTATCTTGAAAATATGTTGAAATGGATTGGTTGTGTTGGCTTGGTCTCGGTTTAAAATTTGCAGGGAAGATTAGATATTTATAAAGGGGTTATAATTTTTTTTTAAAAATCAGTAAAATCTGGTAATACCTCGTATCCTATTTCGGCGATGGATACGGGTAGGGGGTGTTACACATATGACTTGGTTTTGGCTTGGTTTAAATGTCTTGAATTAGATTGGGGATGTGTTTAAGTGTTAATGTAAGTGGAAGACAATATTGGGTAGTAAAAGAGCAGCCTTGAGTAGTAAAATGCCCGTTTTTTAGGGACGAAGAGGAGAGGCTAAAGAAGCCTTCTTTCAAATAATGAATGAATTGTTTATTGAATTTGTAAGAATAAATCCGGCTATACAACAACCTTCACCCCTCCTGTTTCTCAACCGGTTCCCAACATGCCACAAGGTGCATAACTTGTTAGAACTGGTAAACCTTTTGGTAATAAAATCCGTACATATGGGGTAAAAGAATTTAGAGAAACAACCAAAGATGACCCTAAAAAGGCTAAATTTTGGCTAAAAAATACTATCAGGTTTTTGGATGAATTATCATGTACACCGACCGAATGTTTGACATGTGTTGTATCTCTATTAAAAGATTCGGCTTATCGGTGGTGTAATACATTGATTTATGTTGTGCCAAAAGAACAGATTACATGAGAATTTTTCCAAACTGAATTCTGAAATAAATATATCAGCTAGAGGTTTCTTGATCAGAAACAGAAAGAATTTCTGGAGCTTAAACAGGGGAATATGATGGTATCCGAATATGAAAGAGAATTTGTCTGACTGAGTAAGTATGTCAGAGAATGTATTTCGACTAAAACCGCCATGTGTAAGTTGTTTGAAGAGGGTTTAAATGAAGACATCAAGTTGTTAGTTGGGATTTTGGAATTAAAAAAATTTCTTGTACTAGTTGACCAGGCACGTAAAGTCGAAGAATTAAGCAAAGAAAAGAGACAAGCAGAGATTGAAGCCCGAACTTCAAGTAAAAGACTTACAAGAAAGTCATATCCGTCGGCCTCAAACAAATCAAAGAAAAACTTTGATCATTTTACTACCTCTACCGTGTATTCTGGGAAAGATAGAAGTATTCAACATTCCAATTCAAGATCTCAAGCTACATCTGTAGCAAGTATTGGTAGTGTTGGAAATCCCAAACCCCGGTGCAAACATTGTAATAAATTTCACTTTGGAGAGTGTCGCATGAAAAGTGGAGCATGTTTTAGATGTAGTTCTTTTGACCACTATCTCAAAGTGTAACAGCCCGATTCTGGGCCTAGTCGGAATAGTAGTTTCGGGACCACAAATCCAACGAGGGAAAATATGGTTATTATTATATTTTTATGGTCTACAATTTCACGGAAAATTTTCGTAAAAATTTCGTTCGAAAATTTCGATGTTTGGGCACTCAATTTAGTCAAAAGGACTAAATTGTAAATAGTGCAAAAGTTGAGTTCTACATCTTAGAGGTGTCTAATTGTTATGAAATTTTAAATTGGAGGTCTTTATGTGGTAATTAGACCATTAGTTAGTTGATGGACAAAAATAGACATAAGAAATGGGTGAAATAGATTTTTTTTAAATGGGGCATTTTAGTCATTTGGTTATTAAATAGAATTAAATGGGAAAAAGATGGCAAAATATGCTCATCTTCTTCATGGTGAACGAAATCAGCAAGGGGGAAGCCATATTTAGGGTTTTTAAGCTTTCAAGCTCCATAGTAAGTGATTCTAAGCCCCGTTTTTAATGTTCTTCGTATTTTTGGAGTCCCGGTAACTTGGTTTAGCTTATTCTACCATTAATTCGTGTTAGGGTTCATATTTGGAAAAATATCCATAGGTGAAATGTGTTTATTTTGCTGTTTTATGGTGGAATATGAAGCTAGAGATTTTGTTAAACAACTTTTGCTAAGCAATTTTAAGCGAAAACGGGTAAATAGACATAATCGGTAAAAATAATTAATATTCAAAAGTATGTGTTGGAGTGGGAATTTGATGTTGCCATAGAAGGGAAAAATGTTCAGCATGTTATAAAACTTAAGAATAAGTGATGAAGTTTAATTTGCGAGCTTGGGGACAAAAGTGTAATTATGCAAAAGTTTGGGGGCAAAATTGTAATTTTCAAAAAGTTGGGTGGTGGATTATTTTAATAAATGTGAATATTAAACGAGTTAAATTTGCTATTATAGATCAAGAAAGACGTGAAGAGTATATCAAACGGGGAAAAGGAAAGATAGTGGAGTAAAGTGCAAAATTACGATATTTTGCACCGAGGTAAGTAAACACGTGACTTAATGTATTATTTTGATATTATTTGATATATGTTGAGATTTATTTGGAATTAAAATAAATGTTTGGCAATATCCTAAAAATGTTGTTAAATCGGGAAAGGTGATAAAGGGTTGCAATATATGGGTTATGGGTTGAACACTCGGAATAAGCCGTAGTATGTTGTATATAAAAGGGGTTGCTGTGTGCTGATTCCCCGATTTCATTGGTGGTGCTAAGTGCGATATCCACCATATCTTTGAAATGAAAAGGGGGGTTGCTATGTGCTGATTCCCCCGAGGGGTTGCTAAGTGCTGATTCCCCGATTCATTGGTGGTGCTAAGTGCGATATCCACCATATCTTTGAAATAAAAAGGGGGTTGCTATGTGCTGATTCCCCCGAGGGGTTGCTAAGTGCTGATTCCCCGATTCAGTGGTGGTGCTAAGTGCGGGATCCACCAATAACGGCTAACATTCCGAGTGTTCAACGAAAAAGTGTGGAAGATGAATATTGCCATATGGTGGAAAATTTTATGGGGTAAATATTGAGTTGAATACTAAATCGACCCATGTATGAGATGGGAGAAAATATCAAAAACGCAAAAGGAACGATTTAATTATAAACTGTGTTGAACAACAGCAATTGGGTAACTTTGAAAAAATCACCATAAATGGTGGAAAATGAATGGGAAGCTGAATAATATATGAAATTGAAGTTGAATGTATCTATTCTCATATGAAAGAAATAGAATAAGCAAAGGAGTTGTATTTTTGGAGATATCTGAATTTTACTGAAACAGGGCTGGATTGATTTCGAGATCCCCTGTTCTAACTTTGGAAAATTACCAAAAATTTTAAAAAAATAATTATGGCATGAAATTTATATCCCTGGAATCCTTATTGAGTTTTATTTTATTAGAAACAAGCGAAACCATTTTTCAAATTTTGTACAGAGAGTTAAGTAAATTTTAGTGAGGAAGGGTCAGAACCGTTGGGCAGTGAAACAGGGAAGGTTTAATGAATAAACTGTACTAATTGGCTGGGTTAAAATTCTGAAATTTTATGGTGAAATGGTATATGAGTCTAGTTTCAGGAAAATTTACGGAACTCAATTTGGAGCCCTGTAGCTCCAGATAAAAATAAATTAGCGACTATGACGCAGAAAAACAGCTTGCTGGAAATTGCCTAAACAATAAAGTTATTCATGAATAAGTTTATATTTTGGTGTAGTTATGGGAGTAATTACTTATTTATCATGTGTTTGTTTACTTACTAAGCTATATGCTTACTCGATTTTATTTTTCTCTTGGTTATAGTGACTTCCAACAACTCGGAAATTGGAACGAAGTCAGACAATCATCTACACTATCCTTCACATTTGGGGTATTTTACTACTAGTGTTCCGAAATTTTATGGCATGTATAGACACTTTATGTAATGTGGGATCATCATGTAAATATATGTTATGGTTCCCTTTTAAATGTAGTGTTTATTAATAGTTAAACTATATGTGTGTTTATACAAATGAAATTGGTTGGTATATTGGAATGTGTTCTAAATTTGCAGGAGGTTTAAGCAAAAATAAGTAGGAATGCTGTCGAAAATTTTTAAAAAATTTAGTAATACCTCATACTCTGTTCCGGTAAGGAATACGGGTAAGGGGTGTTACACAAAGACTGCCCGGAAAAGTCTGAGAACGATATTGTACAGACTTCAAGGCTGAGCAACCCCGCCTCGAGAGGTAGACTACCTCGTAACCCTGGTAATGTGAGTAGTAGCGAGGTACAGCAAAAGATTCAACTATCAAATCTGAAGCACGAGCACCGGCAATAACATATGTTATTTGTGCACGTGAGAATGCCTTTACACCTGATGTGATTACTGGTACTTTTTCTCGTCTTGATACTTATATAATTACTTTAATTGATCCTAGTTCAACTCATTCATATATCTGTACGAATTTAGTGGATAATAAAATTTACGGCCTGACCACACGGGCGTGTGACCCCTGCACTTGAGAAAATTTTTAAAGTTTCACGAAAAAAATTCTCTAGGTTGCCGATTTTGTCCCAACTTGTTTCTAATGTATGTTTTGGGCCTCGAGGGCTCATATAAGGGACAATATAATTCATAATTAATTTCTGGTATGAATGTTAAGTAATATAAAATATCTAATTTTGATCTGAAAACTCCGGTAATGCTCTTAAACCCTGTTCCGGTGACGGATACGGGATAGGGGTGTTACACTTTCCTTTATTCAAACAAGCAAAATACTATAATCCAATGCTTATTTATAAGCATTAACACAACTTACACATACACGTTATATCAAAACATCATTCCAATTGATTTACCAAACACATTTTCTTCATGCCAACTACTGGTTTTAAGGTACCAACTCATTTCATTCACATCAAAACTATATATGCATATCAACTTCTTTTCATTATCAACAATTTCAAAACATGATTTGAACAATACTAGTATTCCATATTTAGCTAACCATTACTAGCTCAATTTCAACATGATTATAATACGTACACAAAATCGACTTGAGACTTAGGTACATACCACTTATCAAAACAAAAGGGATTATACAAACATTGTCAAGTTGCAGATAGCTTCCTCGAGGATGGAATCACTTCTTGGGACCTCAAGATGAACCTATACCTAAAGGTAAACAAAACTCGATTCAATTCGAAAAAAAATTAAATTTTGAGTTATTCAAATTGAGTTATACGAGTAAATTAAAATAAGTATTTTGAGTTTTGAGTTCGAGTCGAGTCGAGTCGAGTTTAATTTTACAACTCGAATAATTTAAATAACAGATTGGTGTAAATACCTCTTTAGTCCCTGTCAATTTGAAAATGAGCAAATTGGTCTCTTTCTCTCAACAAAATTACAAAAAAATTAAAAATATTTTCAAAAATTCAAATTATTTTTTAAAATACAAAATATTTATAAAATTCAAAAGAATATATAAAGAATGTTAAAATTTTAAAATTTTCTAAAATAATAATTTTGGGACCTAAATAAGTTAATTAATTATTCAAGTTTATCAAACTAAAGTATCTTATTTTTATTTCTTATTTTACTTTGAAAAATTTTTCAAATATATATAGTTTCAAATTTATGTATTTTAATATGGAATTAATTATATCATAACAAGATTTTAATTCGGCATATTTAATTTTTTAATTTAACTCAAAAATTTTCCTCAATTCAACTCGACTGGATTCGAAAAAAATTCAAATCAAGTTTGGATGATAAAATAGGACTCATCAACTCGGTTAACTCGAAATTTTTTCACTTGATTCGATCGAATGCTCACCCCTACCTATACCTACGCATGGAGAAAACAAATCGTACACTGAGCGATAAAGCTCAATGGTATTTCCATGATTCAAGTCAAAGCATTACAAGTTTATATAAATTGCATACATCCAATTCAAATATCAACAACCATTTTACGTTGGAAAATCAAGTTTAAAAAACGAAAAATAGGTCTAAGGGAAAACCAGAGTTTTAATTTTTTTCCAAAAATAAGAACTTGGTTGTTTTATCTAAAGTAATAAACACTTAATCAAAATTATACATTTATTATTCGTTTAGGATGAATGCTTTGACCGAATAGTCTTCTCTGCTATCCTCAAGCTCCTGTTTGTCGAATGTGGGCTCACTTCAAATAAAAAATTCACAAAATTACCTGTAGGGCAATTTTGTAATTTCTCTAAACTTCTAGGGTCAAGATGTAAATGACAAGAATACATCCAATTTTGTAATTACAAGTTTATATAAATTGCATACATCCAATTCAAATATCATTAACAACCATTTTATGTTGGAAAATCAAGTTTAAAAAACGTAACGAAAAATAGGTCTAAGGGAAAACCAGAGTTTTAAATTTTTTTTCCAAAAATAAGAACTTGGTTGTTTTATCTAAAGTAATAAACACTTAATCAAAATTATACATTTATTATTCGTTTAGGATGAATGTTTTGACCGAGTAGCCTTCTCTGCTATCCTCAAGCTCCTGTTTGCCGAATGTGGGCTCACTTCAAATAAAAAATTCACAAAATTACCTGTAGGGCAATTTTGTAATTTCTCTAAACTTCTAGGGTCAAGATGTAAATGACAAGAATATCTCTAAGAATTTTCTGAAATAATTTCTTTAGTTAATTTTCTCTTTCTACAACTTTTCTTGAATTCAAGTGTTTGAGAATAATGACCAATGCTCTTTTTATGTAGAGAGAGTTCAACTAAGATTAAAATTAATCACATTAATATTAAATTAATAAAATATTATCTAGATAAATATTTAATTTAATTTAATGTCTCATATTAATATTAAATTAATAAAATATTATCTAGATAAATAGTAAATTAAATTTAATATTAAATTTATTAAAACAATATTATCTTTGGAAAAGTTAATTTAAAATCAAGTTATCCGGTAGAGTCTCACTAGGAGTCTAATTTTTCCACTGCTCAGCCACCGAAGAACCACTTTCGTTGACCATCCGTCGATCATTAGATCACTACCATCGTGCCCAACAATGTCATCGCCAACACGACTCCCATAACACCACGAATAGTCTTTGTTTTGCCCGAATAGGCCTGGCTGGTTCGGCTGCTACCGGTTCGATCCGAGCAAATGACTACTCGATTAGTCTGGTCAAGTCACCGGTTGGACCGCCAACCCAGTTTCACACACAGGGCCCGGTTCAGACAATTTTTAGGTTTCAATCTCGTGTTTTCGCGACTGTGAGGCAAGTTGGAAACCTGCTGAGGCCTTGTGACAATTCCAAGGTAAGATAAACCAGTTTCATGCAAAGGATGTAACGTGGGCATCGCTAGAACAGGTAGGGGAGAATATCATGGGTTGAGTGTGGGAGCCCGCAACCATGACACACTTGTGTGATCCATCAAGTTCAAGGGAGGTCATTTGGCCCAATCGGACTAATCCGTTGCTTAGAGAGATTGAAAGTCCATATACAAAGCTGGCAAATATGGAACATAATCTTCATATATATGCAATCTTAGATATGATATGTAAATCTTAGAAGATATGATTCTGTAATCTTAGAGATTTAATTTGTAGACAGCTTTTAATATCAGTCGTTGATGTATTTTGATCTGTACCATTGAATTTGGGGAGGCTCAACTATAAATAGAGGCCTCTCCCCTTCATTGTAAATCATTTCATTCTTGAGTAATAAGAATTCTTGATAGCATTCACTCAAAACTTCTCTTTTGTTCTTAGTTTTTCTATGTCTTTGTTCTTTGTTCATCTTTATTCATCTTTGAATTGCTTCCGCTTTGTGTTGGTTCCTTGGAGGAATTCTGTTGAATCCTTAATTGTTTGGAGTTAGGCTAACTTAGGCGTTTTTGTGCAAAAGAATTACCTAAATCCAAGTTTGTGACACTAGTGGGTCCTTAAATTTTTTTAACCTAATTGATACCTAAACTTGTATTCTATCAAACCAAGTTGGTACCACTGCACTAACATCATTAGTTCGAGCTGACGTGGCATTGTTAACCAATATAATGGTGCACGTGGTAGCCTCTCAGTATACCACATAGCAAACATAAATTAAATTTTTTTTTAAACTTTAAAAATATAAAATAATAAAAAGTATACATTTTTCACATCAAGAATAAACATGGACAAATTGTTTTCTCGATATATTTGTATATGGACAATCATTTGTCCAAATTCATTCTAGTTGTGTTTTTAATATTTTATATTATTTATATTATTTTAAATTAAAAATAAAATATATATACATTAACAAAAAGTATAAAATTTTATTAAGAATGAACTGAGATTTGGTTGTCTAGATTCATTCTAGACATGCTTTATAAAAATAAATTTATAAATTATATACTTTTCAAAATATTATACGCTTTTTATATATTTTTATATTTTCTATTTTTTTCAAAATAATAACATAAATAACTTGATATTTATAAGAAAAAATTAAAAATATATAAAATCACTAAAAATGCATCAAGAATCAATTTGGACAAATGATTGCCGAGATACAAATTAATTTATATATTTTATAAATATTTTTATATTTTCACATTTATGTTTGCTATGTTGTATACTAAGAGACTACCATGTCGCACCACCAGATTGTCTAGCGGTGCCACGTGAGTACAAACTAACGGTGTTAGTGCGAAGGTACCAAACTGGTTAATAAAATACAAGTTTAGGTACCAATTAGGATAAAATACAACTAGACAAGTTCAAAGCACAAAATATATATTAACCTTATTGTTTTTAAACCTTTAACTAAGTTGGTGTCATGAGTTAACTCCAAACTAATTCGGTCATGGAAATTACTTAAAAATTGGGTTTTAGTAGAATAATGAATATGAATATTAATATGATTATGTTTTCGTCTTTTACTATTTTTATATGAAATGCTTAAATAAAACAACTAAAATAGAATATCTATAGATTGAACCCGAGCTTAAAGAAGACTTATTCATTTTGACACATGTCACATTTATTTATTTTTATCTTTGTTAAATACAATTTAAGAATATATAACAAAATTTCAATTCACTTATAGAGTTTAAACTTTTCACCACCAATATATCAAATAATTATCCTTCCATAACCAAGTGAGATAGAATATTATGATATGCACTTACTTTCAAAAGGAATTTATATTTAATAGAATAATTATTATCATTCAAGCGTATAGGATTTGTCGAAACCATTTTTTAATAAAAGGATCGACTTAGATTTTGAAAAACAAAAAACAAGAGTCATCACCGATATATTTTGGGTGTGATTAGATCACCTTGCGATTCAATCGTTTTAATAAAACGTTTTGATTTTATTAAAAAAATAATTTTGGTCTTCGGAATTCAAGAAAAACGGGTTCGGAAGTCGGTTACATGCGAGGAAAGATTAGCACCCTCATCATGCCCAAAATTGGTACCTAATCAATTAATTAATGTCTTAATGTCGAAAAATTAAAAATTCGAAAAGAAAATTAAAAATATGATCCTTTTTAAAATCACTTAATAAATTAAGGAAGGGTGTATTTCACATTAATCGAGAAAAATAATTATATCCAGTGAGTTAAGACACAATACTTTAATCCCGACACGAGAATAAACACCAAAAATTTATTTATTTTTTAGAAATTTTGATTATCTCGATTTTAGAAAAGATCATATCCCGTAAGTTAGAACACGATCCTTTATTGATCCGAGATTATTTTAAAATGTATTTTAAAAATGGTTAAATATATTGTCTTTGCTTTTAAAAATCTTCTTTTCGAATTTGAATGAAAATTAATGCAATGTTTAAAGTGATATGCGAATAAAATATCAAGTTATCGAATGATTACAATGAATGTATTAATAAGCAAATCGTTGTACATACAATAACGATAATAATATAGCATACATCATTTCAATACTAATATTAACAATCAACAAGTAAATAATAACGAATGAACAACAACCACAATAACCATAACAATAAGTCTAAAACTTGAAGGTTTAAAAAAAACCAAATAAACTAACAATGGAATAAAATAACACTAATAATGGCAAAACAGAATAAAATAAAATAAACAAGCCAATATAAAAAATAATGATAAAATAAAACTAATATAAGATGGATTTAAAATTGAGAGTAAGTAAATAAATAAATTAAATATTAAATAACACAGTAAAAAATGATGAAAATGATGGTGATAATAATGACAATAATAATATTGTAAAAACAAGATAATAAATACGTAAATAAAGCATACATGTGACTATATTTATGGATTATAAAAGAGAAAAAATATTAAGATTTAAATATACATAAAAAATAGATATAAAAATAATATTAACTAAAAAAACGAAAAAACAAAAGACAAATTAATAGGTAAATAACAAAGTAAAATTAAGCAAAGGACTACATTGAAATCAGAATAAAATTTGAAGTAAAATTCGTAGCAAATTTAAAGATAAAATCAATATAGGATTAAATTGTAACACGCGCGAAGAAACGAGGGCCAAATGAGCAATAAGTCCAATTCCAGGACACGCGTCACTTCCCAGAGGATTAGCGCGTCAGTGACTAAATTGTCAGTCGAAAAAAACTTGAAGCCCAATTTGAAAATAAAGGAAAGAGTGCGAAAATGGCTAAATTGAAACAGATCAAAAATGGGGAAGGACTTAAAACGCAAATAACCCATTAATAGAAAAAACGCGAATCCTTCCCCTGGTCAGGTCACCGCGCAGGTCAAAGGGCAATAAAGGTCAAAACAGCGTCGTTTTGGCCTCTGAACTTAAAACTCAAAACGGTGTCGTTTTGATATGGGTATTTAAGCCCAAATTTTTTTAAAAAACTTCATTTCAGCCTTTGTTTTTTAAAAAAGTTCAAAAACCTCTCAACTCTCTCTCAACTCCCCAGAATCCGACTAGCTTTGGTCGTCGGACCACCATGGCAGCCTCCGGCAGTCGGCGACGACGCCGCCGTTCGCAATGGCCAGAAAATCGAAAACGTCCATTTTTTTGGGCTTTTCGACTCCCCGACTCAAAAAACACCGATTTTTATCAGAATCGACACCTCCTCCGCAAAAAGGTACGATTTTTATCCTTTTTATTTTCAGTTTTTTTTTAAAAAAAGGAAAAAAAAAAAGTAAATAAATAAGAAATCAGAAGGTAAAAGATCTACCTTCGAAAATGGCTTGTATTTGAACTGACTTTTTTCTGTTTTCTTTTGATTCATTCGTAAGTCAAATACATAAAATCGGGGCTCCTTTTATAGCCTGAAAATACCACTTATTTCTCTATTTTTTCTATTTTTTACACTATTTTTTTTGCTTTTGGACTCTCCTATTCCGTTTTGCAGGTACAGACATGGCAGCACACGTGGAGGAGGCAGCGCGAAGGGCGTCTACTGTTGCGACGTGCGGCGGCTGCTGGTGGTTGCTGATAGGGTTTTGTTTTTTTGTTTCTTGAAAACATTGTGGGCTAGCTAGGATTAGTTTTTAGGTTATTGGGCTTGTTTTGGGTTTGCTAATTTGGGCCTTTTTGTTGTACATGGACTGGACATTAATTTATTGAACTTTTATTTTTCATTTGATTTATTATTATTTTTGTTTGTTGCTTCTAAATGGGTTTGGACAGAATTTGGGCTTTACAGAATTTGGGTTTGATTTATTATTATTTTTGTTTGTTGCTTCGATTGTCATGAGTATTGTTGTCAATGCAAGAAAACATTGGTTCAAGTGCATTGAAGCACATTATCCTTTTATTTATGAGTTGGAGAGAAGTAGAACCAAACTATTTAATATCATATTTGAGATTCAAGGCTACCTCTATTAAAAATGTCTTTAGAATTAAGTTATTTGAACTTAAGGCTGCTCCTCTTTAACAATACAATTTTACTTATTTCCTTTCTGCTCTTTAACAATACAATTCTACTTATTTCCTTATTGAATGCATTGTGCTTCACCATTGCACCCATCCTTTTGAGTTAGTTGATGTTTCTCTTGACAATTTGCCTTGCTTTAAAAATCTAAATCCTCTAGGAAATGAGATGATCGGCATTCAAATACAGGCTGATCGAAAAACATTCAAAGGAAAACGACACTTTATTACAACAATTAATCTAACAAGTCCTACATCCAAAGTGATCCAGCTCCCACAGATTCCACTCACCAAAACAGCTCTCCCAGCAAAAAAGATGGAAACTTCACACAAATTACAAGTCCTGCACATACTTTTTTTTACTGCAATTTGATACGATCGAGACTTTCCGACACCGTTCTCATCCTAGGTCGCAACTCCGGATCAAGTTCAGTGCAATTGAGTGCAATGTGAAATGCTGCAACCACTTGCTTTTTTGCATAAACTTCTGTTAGAAGTGTCGAGTCTATGATTTCAGACAAGGGACGCTCTTCTCGAAATGCTTTCCTCACAAGACCTTCCAATCCCTCCTCGTCGTTTTCTGGTCCAGCATCAGGAAGTTGGCCGGTTAAAACCTCCAATAGCACAATCCCGAATGAGTACACATCGCATTTCTGAGTAAACTTGCTACCGTATACTCGAGCCTCGGGTGCCAGGTAAGAATTAGGAGTTGAAATTCTTGAACCCACTGCAACAGTTTGGGTTGAGATCAACTTTTTGGTTATCAAACTGGCATATTTCGAAGTCCCAGAGACAAGGCGAGTGAGTCCAAACCCGGAGATGTAAGGCTGGAGTTCATTGTCAAGAAGGATTTTCGTCGATTTTAAATTGCCATGAGCGTACTTTCGAGGGCTGGACTCATGGATGTACATTAAACCCCTTGCAGTTCCTTGAATAACTCTCAACCTTGCAGCCCAAGAAAGTGGTGGCAAATTATCGGTTGGTCCTCCTGCATTAAATTAAGAACCACATTAGAATGGCTAATAAATATAAATTGCATTCAAGATAATAACAATGCAAATATTGTGTAAGTGGTCCAGCTTTTATTAAATGTCATCAACAAAAAACATGATGTATAAACAAAAAATGCAGCTGACAGTCAACTTGATAGGGTCCATTCAATTTGTATGAGCATAAAAGCAGCAAGGACCACACTATTATATATCATATATGTTCTAAACTTGATAAAGTGAAAATGATTCCAATAAAAGGCATGCAAGACAACTCTTTTAAAAGAGAGACAAAATATATCACAGGTGACCCAGGGCTGAGTTAATACATGACCGATGAGGACCAACAAACTCTCTAAATATATAGACTACGTGTGTGTGTGTGTGTGTGTGTGGGTCAGGAATTGAAGCAACATTTGAGTAAATGCATTAAAGCAAGAATGCTTCTATATTAACCAATACACCAGTAGAAGTATCATGGAAGCCCTTTTACTAGGTGTGAAATTGCATTTTGACCCCTCTACTCAAAAAATAAGCAAATTAGTCCCCATACATTAGATCAAAGAGCCAACCTGTCCTTTTTGTTAAAGAACCAAATAGTGGCATGTGGTCTCATGCTGAGATACAAGGACCAGTTTGTAAGGATAAAATTTTTTACAGAAGAACCAATTTACTATTTGATCTAACGTACAAAGACTAATTTGCCCATTTTTTTAGTAAATGAGGCAAAATGCAATCCAGCTCCAAGTACAAGGCCTCCATGGTAATTTTACCTTGATACACCTAATATATTAGATGATAAACTATATAATATTAAGGAAGATCATGTACTAGAAAATGAGTACAGGTAAATTCTAGACTTTTGGTCAAAAATACATTATAAAAGTGCCTCAAAAGCGTTATCATGCACAAAAACTCCGATCAACACTTTGAACCGATCATAACCTATGAGCAGAAAGTTGAAATTGAAGCACTAAAAGTTGTTTTTCTTCTGTTATAAACTACAATAACCAACAATTCTATCCACAATTAAGAGCCAAACCGGGATTTATCGACACAATGCCATCATGTACACAAAATAACTACTGCGCATAATGCAGATTCAGGGGTACATTCATAGCAAAACCATAAACCAACATTGAACTACAAAACATGTTCCACAAACATTGACATATGTTGTAGTACAAAATGAGAAGTCAAAGAGGGGAATGTTACCATGTAGTGCAGCATACAAGCTTCCATTACGGATGAAATCAGTGACCAGCAATTTCTCATCATCAGCATAATAGTAAGCTCTCAACCTTACAATATTGGGGTGATTAACTCTCCCAATAGCCTCTACTTCGGCCTCGAATTCTTTAAACTTCAATGGGGCATCGCCCTCGCTCAACCTCCTCACGGCAACAACCGTACTCCCCAGCGTGCCGGATCCCCTCCCCGCCACCACTTTATACACTATACCACTCCTACTTTTCCCCACTACATATGCGGATGCCCTTAACAAATCCTCTAATTCTAAGGCAAACCCTTCATCAACCACCATGAATTTACCGTTTTGTCCTTCTTCTTCAACCTCCTCCCTCTTTTTCTCTTTCCCCATTTTGTCCTCCCCGGTTTTCCATTTCCTCCGAACCAACCAAACAAGTACTGAAACCGCTCCGATCACCGCCGAAACGCCGGAGATCAAAGGAGCTGCCACCGACCCAATTTTCTCCTTGTGTTTATCTCCATTCCCATCATAAAAAACAGGGGTTAAACCTTGGGGATTTTCTGGGTTTTCTTCAGGGTTTAAGATAGCTCTAGGGTTTTGAGCTTCAGGGCAAAGGTTCCCTAATGGAAACCCACAAAGATTAGGGTTTCCTGTAAATGCGGTGGGACCTTGGTTCACCAAAGAACCAACTTGAGGCACTTTCCCTGTTAAATTATTGTGCCTCAGATCCAAGCTTATCATAACCGGAAACTCTCCATAAGAAGCTGGAATTTCACCTGAAAACTTGTTGAAAGACAAATTCAAGGTCCCTCTCAAGCTTTTAAGCTCAACGAGTGACTCAGGGAGTGACCCATTGAGTGAGTTGGAGGAAAGGTCAAGGTGGGCTAAGTTTTTAAGTGATTTTATCTGTGGAGGAACTGATCCAGAAAGCGAGTTATGAGACAGGTCAATATAGACAAGGTTTGTGGCATTGAAGAGATGATACGGAATCAGTTTTGAGAAATTGTTTTGAGCAAGACTAAGACGAGTCAACGAGTCGAGAAGACCGAGTTCCGATGGGATATAACCAGTTAACCCTTTGTTCGGAAGAAAGATCGAAGTGACTCGTTTCCGAGTACAACCGATTCCTAACCAGTGACATGGGGTTGCATCAGACTCGGACCAACTTTCAAGACATCGAGTTGGATCAGATTCCACAGCTGCCTTGAGAGCAAGAAGAGAAAGACCATCAGAATTAAGAGACGAAACCAATGAAGTAAACAAAAACAAAAAAGAAACAACTTTAAGAACTAAACGTAACATCCTTTTGCCACTCTTTCTAACACTTCATTCGATCATTTAATCCCAAAAAAAAACCCAACTCAACTCAACGCAACGAGAAGTTGCAGAAGAAGAACAAGCGACAGGACAGTGTCTGATGTGGGGTTGTGTTTTGTATAAAAAATAAAAGTTTGAATTTCTTGGTGAACAGTGATTTTTCAAAAAATATTATTAGTTTATTGAACATCAGTCACATTCTTGTTATCATGAAAATGAAAAAGAACACTGACAAATACCATCATTAAGTGGATGAGACATTGGAATATTAATGGTTTGATTTACCTCGAAAGTTGTTCTTTCTTTTCTTGATTCTCTAAATATTATAATAATAAGTAAGTTTTTGAAAACATTTTGAATTTTGTCTTGATCCAGTTTTTTCATTAAAGGAATTTTCTTAAAAGAATTAAATGTTTTAACTTAATATCAATTTGGGTAAATTGTAATTAGCATGTTTACCTTTTGGTGATTTAATTTTAATTTTTTTTTATTTTAAGTTGCTGAGTGTGGAAATACATGCCGCTTAGCCAAAGAAAGATGATGGATAGTTGGCTGAAATGGGTACTAAATATTTTGCGAGAAGTTTCCTCTAAATCACTGGTATGGCTATCGAAATCGTGAGCATCGTTCCAGATCCAAGATTGTTATTGAGAAATGGCTCGGCCTAGCCCATTCCTCGAAAGAAGTTTTTACGGGATCCCTATCTACCAAAATTTTTACTTCTGGTTCCGGCAAATGAATAATCATTGAGTCCTCCTCTTTCCGGAAACACATACAAAGAGACCCACCAACAGTCAGTAATTAGTGAACCTATGAAAGACGCTTATAATTAGTTTCCTTCTCTTCTATTTCTCATCTATCTATCTATTTCTATTTTAGTTATTCACTAGAGCAATTATGATCTGGAAGTCAATTTGGGGCAAGTGTTCGAATCTATTATGACATATCCATGAGGCGCTCAACGGACCTTTTTAATATTATAAAACCTTTTATGGGCTTTACTTACATTGGTGCAAAACCCATTTATTCGTGCAACTGGTGTAGTGTATTCATATCTCAATTAAAAGTTCCAATGTGGAGTTTTTTTCTTTTACATGGATGGAACAAATAATATTACTCTATCCCAAATCACGTGCGCATTCATTACTACGGGATACTTGAGTATCGATATTTAGTCATTTAAGGGGTTTTTATTAGCTTTAGTTTTAATAGAACTAGAAGCAGAATTATATATTTTATTTTGCTATATCCGTGTATTACTTATCCTTACGAAATATCAAACGAAATAGAACGATTTGAGAAAGGATATAATGAAATTATTTGATTGGTTTTTCCCAAATAGAGAAATGCTCAGTTTTATTTGACCCATAGGTCCAACAAAACCAAACCATTACACAATTAACAATTCCAATTAAATTAATAGTTTTTACTATTTAGATATTCAATTTGACTAGAAAATCGAATTTAATAATTTAATCGGTACCGTAATTTATTTAATTAAATTAAATATTAAATAAATAAATTAAATAGAAATTAAATAGAATAAGAATATAATATTAATATTAATATTATTTTCTAATTTTTAATTCAAATTTCTAATCCTAAAACTAAAATAATAATAATTAAATAGAGAGCTCTTGTTCTTATTCGAAACGCCGCGTGATCTTTAACTAATTTTGCGCTTCAGTATAATTACCAGGAGTAAGTGCTATAGCCTGTTTCCAATGCTTAGCGGCTTGATCGAACCAAGCCTCCGCTATTTTAGAATCCCCCTATTGAATGGCCTATTCTCCCTGGTCGAAATAGGCGGTTCAATTCTCCGTTAAAATTATTGGTGTATGATCTTCTTTGTTCATGCTGCTTATACCAATCAAAAGCTTTCTTTTCCTTTTGTTCTACAGTTCAACTTTTTTTTTATTTGCAAACCAAAATCTTAACCATTTTTTTCTCTTATCTTCTATCATACCAATCGTCGAATCGTTACTTGAAACTCGCTAACCAAACTTAAAAAAAAAAAAAACTTAATAGCTCAGTAACCTAAATAAAAACTTTAGAATAGTTTACTGACTTAAATAAAAAAATTTAAATAGTTCAATAACTATTCTGTAATTTTTTTAAATTAAATGATTAAGACCTGAGCTTATTAATAATTTAATGATCATAAGTGTAACTTATTCTAATTAATAATTTATACTAACTTAAAACTAATATAATTAAAATATATATAATATAAAAGCTCCTTAGTCAAAATGAAGTTTTCTTACGTCAATAATGTAAAATAAATACCATAATAGGATAAGGAATTAATATACACGAAATTAGGCAAAATCTATAGTGAATACCTTTCGTGTATATTAATCCCTTATCTTATTTTGATATTTATTTATTTTATATTTTATATAAAAAACCCTCAAAATTACCTTTCTTTGTTAACATATGGTATATAGTTGTTGCTCTTTTACACATTTAAAAAATAGTTAAATTTTATAATAATAAAAAGTTAAATTTTAATTTTAATTTTTATTGTGCTTAAATTAATATTTAATATTTATATTTTACAATATTATTAATTAGTTTAAATAATTAATTTTATTAAATATTCAAATTAAAATAAATATATATAAAAGGAAGGTGTTGACATGTGAGTATCCAAATTTTGCTCTCTCTCTCTCTATTATAGGAAAGCTAAATTTTAATTTTACTTCATCTATTATGCTTAAATTCAATACTTTAATTTTTAATACAGATTAGTCTTATATTTTATTAAAATATTACCGATTATATATAATTTAAATGCCTTAAAGGTACACGTGATTTTTCATTTATTTTGAGTTTATCTTATTTCTTTTCTTGACATTACAAGACATTCGATTAAAAAAAACATTACAAGACAGTAGTCAAGTTTTAATTTGGCCCCTATACTATGCTTAAATTTGAGATTTAATCTATATGCTTTAATTTTTATATAATCTGATTCATCTACTTTTATAATAACATTAGTTAGTCTAAATGGTTAATGGTGTTAACTATTTCAATTAAAATGTTTACATCGACTTTTCTTAAGAACACTACTCCAATAAAATATATATTTTATCATGACGAGTTCGAACGGTGCTTTAAGAAACAAAATATATATACTATCAGTATTTTGAACATTATTCTTGTTATTACGTTACTACTAAGTGAATATATATATTAATTTTAAAATGCTATATCGATAAATTTAATAGAAGAATATTAACGGCAATACCGATTGGTCTGAATAATCAAATTCAAAAATGAAAATACTAATAAGGTACTAAATTCTGAATATAAAAATGTATAGCGACCTGAAACATATTTGAACTTTCAAAATTTGATCCGATCAAATATGCGAATAGATAGAATTGATTTTCAAGATTTTGAAAATTTTATAGAGATTAGTTTTGTTAAATCAATCTACTTTTTATATATTGAAAATTTTATATTTATTATTTTATCTCAATCTCTTATTATGTGGTTTAAAGAAATCATTTGTCCTTTTTAGATGTAATGAAGGTATAAATTTATACCAAAGAGAAATAAATCAAAGGTATGGATCTGTGTTTGGACGGTGAGAAAATAACAGCATGAAAGTATAGAAAATATACAAAGGATAATCTTTCCCAAGAAACCTGCACTGATTTCAAAGGAGAAAACAACAGATGCAATTGTTATATCGATATATATATTATTTTGTCACTACCTGTATGTTGAAACTTATCTTTCCAAACCATTTTTGAAATATAATAAATTAATTATCTATAATTACTCGTTTTTTATTTCTTAAGGTATCTACAGGAGCGAGTTTGATAACTTTTTATGTTAAATTTTAAATGTTATATTTGTGCTTTATTAAATTTATTTAATATTGTGCATAACTTATTATCATTATTCAATTTAACAAAGTGTGAGTTTGTGTCGAAAAGGACTTGATATAGAGTCTAATTGTCGTCTGTCCGGAGCATATTTGAAAAATGCTGATCATATATTCCGTAGGTGCCCTTTTGTAGTTGGTATTTGGGAATGTGTAGGTAGGTGATTTGGGGTTCAGTTTGACGACAAACATGAGTTGGTGGATTGGTTGTTCACCAACATCAATAAAAAGATTCGGGTAACTCATGGCTGTAATTAGAATTCTTTATTTCCTTTATTGTTATGGAGTATTTGGAACGCTAGGAATGATTTAGTTTTCAATGCTAAAACCCCAAGTGCGGATGCTATTCTTACTTATGCTACTAAACTTGCCTGTGAAGCGGGGCTAGTGTTTTCTTCTTCCGTGAGTTTAGGTGGTGCTTCAGGTCAAATTGTGAAGTGGAAACATCCTCCAGAAGGTATCCTTTTGTTAAATACCGATGACTCTAGACGACATGATAATGGTCATGCCTCGGTTGGGGGGTTAATCCAAAATGCTGCAGGGATTTCGATGTCAGGGTTTGTGATCAACATTGGAGTGACGAACAGCCTTGAAGCGGAGCTATGGGGCATACGGCAAGGGTTATTACTAGCAAAGGAGAGAGGATTGTTGCCTTTAATAGTAGAGCTCGATGTATCGGTGGTTGTTCATTTTCTTAAGTCCACGATGATTGATTCTCATCCTTGTTACACAGTGGTTAAAGATTGTTTGGAACTCATCAAGGGAGATTGGATTCTGGAAATTAGACATATTTTCCACGGAGGCAATAGGTGTGCGGATCAATTAGTGAACATGACTCATGATACCCCACATGGTATTACTATATTTGATGCTCCCCCTCAACAAGTCTGAGTTTTGATGGAGGAAGATTTGCTTGGCTTTTGCACACTAAGATCATAGTTAACGCCTACTTATTCTTTTTATTTTCTTATTCTTATGTAGCAAAAAAAAAAAAAGTAGTAATGAGTTAATAGTAAAAAGCTATTAATTTTTATTTGCCAATTACAACAAGACAATAAGTAAAATTAATTACAATTTTCTATCAAGTACAACATTTAATTAAGTATAAAAAAGAAGCAATTTTAATCACGGAAGTTAAGGGAGATGGCGAAAATTTCTCCTACCTTAATCAGTGGTCGAGGGTTTGATCCTCGCTGTGGGTATGGAGCCACTTTAAAACTATTTGTCAGCATCTATACTCTTAATAAGCCTACAGAATGTAGATGATTAGTTATTGGGCTCACTCCGATAAATACTTTGAGAAATTAAAAAAAGAAGAAGAAGCAATTCTAACTATAACATAATGGAGCAATAGTTAAGGTCTCCGACATTTCATTTATCAACGGTGGTGAAGCTAAAAGGGTTGACAGGGGTATCGATCTCCCTAAAATAGAAAAATTATCATTTAAGTCTCTTTATAATTTATAAAATTTTAAATTAGCAATGATAAAATTACACTTTGGCTCCTAAAAAATTATAAAAATTTGATTTAATCCTTTAAAAATTATAAAAAATATAAACTATTAAAATAGAAAATTTTATTTTTACTATCGTAAAAATATATATTTTAATTCCAATCCCGTAAAAAAATTATAACTTCACCCCTGATTATCAGTGTAAAAATTCCATTGATGTAATCTTTCCCCAAATTATAATATGATTTTATACTAATATTTTTAAAAAAATCCAATACGACATAATCCAAAAATGATAGAATGTTACTTCTTTTAAAACTTAATTCCAACCTTTAGATGCATTTGAATCTGAGTGGATCCACTTGAAAAAATCCCACCTTATGCCTCACCATTTATATATATGACAGAAAAGCCCTCTAAATTAACGGTTAAATTTTTTGAATTTTATTGTCTGATTCAGTGACTGCACGGTGACGGCCCCATTGAAATCTCACTTTTTGGAAAAAGTAGAAACGGTCTTTTCCGGAATTTACACCACATTTTATTTGAGATCCAAAAAAATCTCTCTACCACCCTTCCCATCAAAAGTAGAAATTTGTATGCTCCAAACTCGCCTCTTATCTTTCTATATTTTTTAATCCAAAACTATTGGATTCAATGATCAAAGTTGATACGACATAATGAATCAATATTTATTGATGAGTAGAAGAATATATTTTGGATCAAAGTTGATACGACGATCAGTATCGGAGATCAAAGAAGAAAGTTGTTTGGATTTTGATTTATAGATTTGTGATGTTCAAAATTGTTTCATGAAAAAAAATTGAACTATAGAAGAGAAATGGAAAGAGAGCTTTTGATTGGCGCATGTGGTGCAAATAAAGAATGTCGTATAATAACGAATTTAACAGCATAGTGACTTCAATAAAAAATTTTCAAATAATTCATTGACTATTTTGTTACTTTTTTAAGTTGAGTGACCTTAAGTATAGTTTATTTTTTTCCAACCTTTTCAAATTCAAATCCTCATTCCATCCTACCTAAAGGAGACCAACGATTTAGGGTGGGTTTGGATGGGCAGTGGGGTGTAGTGCGGTATGTTTAGTTTATTTTTTGTCTCATGATACAGTATCTAATCTCACTGTCCCGCTGTTTTTACACTAATTGCAGGTAAATGCACCGCCCATCTAAATCCATCCTTAATCACTTACATATTCATTTTAGAGTAAATTCTATGGATAGGGATTTAATTATGAAAATATTTTTATTCTGGTCACTTAAGTCTTTTTTTGTTTAGTCACTAATGTTTTCAAATTTTGATTTTTAGTCTCTTTGCCATTAAGTCGGTAACATAAGTTTGATGTAACCTACTTTTTATTGACATAATGACAAATTTAACCCTATAATATTTAAATATTTTATTAAATTGATCCTAAATCTAAAAATTAAATAAATTTAATTTTCAATATTTATAAAAATATCAATTTAGTCCTAATTTTAAAAATAAAATAAAATAATAGATGAAAACTTAAAAAATGTAGCAATGAAGTACACTTGTGTTGTTAGAAACCAGCAAGATAACAAATCTATGATCCGACACCTGTAATAAATGTTTCATCCTTTTTAAGATCTAGCAATGAAATACACTCACGGACGGATATAAAGAAATAAAATAAAAAATAAAAAAAAAACCTTAAGTCTCATTAAATTGAACTCACCCAATTTCTTTGGACAACTTTTGATTTCTTTACGGTAGTCTTCTCTAATCACAAGAGTGTTGCTTAGAAACATCTATTCAGTCACCAAGATTTGTTCGAAAAATAAAAAGACTTACATAAAAATACAAGGTTCGAAAAATAAATTTAAATAAAATTTAAGATCCGTTTTTTATATGAGTCTGGGTTTTAGGAAAATTTTTTTGGGTCCGAAATTAGCTTGGTCTGAATACATTATGTTATAAAATATTATATTAATTATATAAATCACTAACCCAATAATAATTAAACCCAACTAAATAACTCTACCCAAAATATAAAATTTTAAAATTTATATTTAATACAATACAATATTTATTGTATTTATTTGTGTTTTTAATATAAATATTCTTTAATGTATTTTTAATGTCTTAGAAAACTTTTATTTTAGCATTTTTAGTGCAATTAGTGTATTATATATTTTAAAACTTTTTAAAATAAAAACTAATCTAAAAAATAAATATGGGTGGGTCGAGTCGAATCCGAGTTTATATTTCTTAAATTGTATTGAGCTTGGGCAAAAAATAAAACTCATTTTTCAGGTCGGGTCAGGCTCAGGCTTGAATTTTTGATCTAGATATCTTGCATGGGCACCTCTATTTAGAGGTGTTCATGGGCGGGCCGCCCGAGAAAAATTATGGCCGGGTCCTAGCCGGGCCCGGCCCGAAATATGGGCCTAGAATTTTGTCCAGGCCCCGCCCGGGAAAAAATTCATAAGCCGGCCCGCCCGCCCGCTTTTTAAATAAATACCAAAAATTTATTTTAAAAATTAAAATAAAAATTAAAAAAGTATTTTAAAAAATTTTAAAATTAAAAATTAAAAAATTTTTAAAAAATTTAAAATTAAAAAATTAAAAAAGTATTTTAAAAGTATTTTAAAGTTAAAAATAAAAATAAAATATTTATTATTGGGCCGGGCGGGCTTGGCCAAAAAGTGGTGCCGAGGTCTGCCCGCTTTTTAATCGGGCCTCGTTTTTTGCCCAAGCCCATATTTCGGCCTATATTTTACCCAAACCCTCCCATATTTGGGCGGGCCGTCGGGTAGGCCAGCCGCCCGACCATGAACACCTCTACCTCTATTTATGCTCTTTTCTTTTAGTGTTATAACTATTTCCTTTTTATAACTAAATGTGT
This sequence comes from Gossypium raimondii, assembly GCF_025698545.1. Taxonomy (NCBI): domain Eukaryota; kingdom Viridiplantae; phylum Streptophyta; class Magnoliopsida; order Malvales; family Malvaceae; genus Gossypium; species Gossypium raimondii. The sequence continues at coordinate 48,459,689 of NC_068565.1, forward strand.
TCTCTTTTATTTTATGGTCTGAACCTAATTTTATTCGGGTCAGATGGTATTCAAGTAAAGGTTCTCCCAACAATATTGTTTTCAAGATTCAAATTTAGTCTAAATATTTGGAGAATAAGTCCACTTTTGTTTCTTCCAACCACTTGTAGGTAAGTGTTGTGTTGTAGCTATTTTGACAATGTTATTACCTTTCTTGTTGTAATACAATTTACTTGAAAGTAAATTACACCCAAAGTCACTTTACTATTATTAAGTTTATGTTTCGATCATTCAACTTCAAAAAATTACAATATGATTACTGAGCTATATGAAAGTTTCCATTTAAATCACTGAGATGTTAGCTTCTATTTAAAAAAAAAAAATTCGGCTAGTGAGTTTTAAGTGACGATTCTACGATAAATACAGTGGATCAATACCTATTGACAAGTAGAACATAACTTAGATCAAAGTTAATCTGACGATCAGTATCGAAGAATAGAGAAGAAAGCTATTTAGATTTTAGTTTGCACGTTTGTGACATTTAAAGCTATTTTATGGAAAAAAAAACTAAACTGTAAAAGGGAAAGAGAATGAGATCTTTCAACTAATGCAGACAGTACGAACAAAGAAGACCATATAACAATGATTTTAACAACTCACTAACTTAAATGAAAACTTTCGAATAATTCAATGACCATTTTGTAACTTTTTGAAGTTGAGTGATCAAAACGTAAACTTACAAATAGCTTAGTGACCTTAAATGTAGTTTACCCTTTATCTAAACTTTGGCAAAAAAAAAAAAAAAGGATGAGCAAGGAACAACATATCAACCAATGGATTTGGTTTTAGCCATCAATGGGATGTCTATGCCTTTTTGTTCCTCTAAACGGTTTTTATCCAGCTGACCTAAGCCGGATACAAAGCATTCATTAAAAGAAGAAAGAAAAAGCAATTCGCTTCTGTAGGAACCTTAGCCTTTTGAACCGGGTCCAATGCATTCATAAATGTTGGACTTGAATTGCTGTTTTGGACTGGGTTTCAAATTAACCATTCGGGCTTTTCTTTATGGGTCATTGAAGAAAAACCGACTACCAAAACGAGACCGGACCGGAAAGGTTAATTTAGGTGGCCGAAGATGTTGTTATTGGGAAATAATTATAGTAATTATTATTAACAACCAATAAATTAATAAGTGTTAGATGCACTGGTGAAATACATTGCATTTTAAAGAGACAATGCAAGTTTAAACTTTGGAGACGATATTTTTAGATAGGACAATTACGAACTTCGAAATGAACCGTAAAATGCAAATAAAAATGTATAACAAATAATCAAAAGTATTAAAAAAATAATCATGGTATTTTCTAACTAAATAGGCCCATTCATACATGATCTTGTTTACTTCAAAAAGCGACTTACACACATTAAGTCAAACATCAAAGAATCAAGTAAAGCAAGGATCGGATTGAATATCTTTAATATAATCTAAATTTTCTTATATGGAAGATCGAATATTAAATAGAATTTGATACTAAGAAGAACTCTACCATCATGTAGATAATTGAAGACTTTTTTATATAATTATTTTAATGGATTAAGTGATTGTGATTGATTATAATTTAACAAGCCATATTAACTTTTATGTATGCATGACATGTTTATAGATATGTGAATTAGTGAGCATTATGCTTGCTAATATATAAATTATTTTATTGAGTCCGGATTGGAAGTAAATTGATTTGAGTTAAATAAATTACATCTAAGCTTTAAGGGGGAAATTCTCAAAGGAAAAGTGATTTAATTTGAGTATAAGTGTGAAGTTGCTACTTAGTGAATAGGTGAGATTTAAATCACAGACTCATTTAGTATAGTGGATTAACTCTCTCACAAGGCCTTGTATACGTAACAAACTTTTAAACTGTGTGAACAAACTTTTAGTGTTTACATCTACTTTTACTACAATAGTCACTATGTCCAATTATAACTTAATGTATATCTTACAAGCCAAAATCAACGATCTTTCATTTGGTATCAAACCTAAACACTTGTCGCACTAAGTGGTAGTACTATTGTTGATTTTTGTCTAGGATGGAAGGTTATTCAATGGCTAGACGCCCTATGTTGGATGGCTTCAATTATGCTTACTAAAAATTTAGGATGAAGACTTTCATTAGGTCCATGGGCGGGAAGTCTTGACGTTCAATTTTGACAGGTTGAGAACCTCCCTCTACTGATGTCTTGAGAGTAAAGACCCCCCAATCTAAGGTTACTTGGACAAGTGAGGAGGAAGAGCTTGCTAATTGTAATAACTAGTTTTTCAGTGGTGTTGGAAACAATAGTTTCAGGGCCACAAATCCGACAAGTGGATTCGTAATATAGTATAATAAATTTTGATTTGATAATTTATGTTATTTAAACGAATAATTAAGTTCAGGTGGTAAATCCTTAAAGTCAAGTGGTTTTAGAAAAAGAGGTATCGGGACATCGTTTTTATAAACTGAGCTCGTAAATATTTATTGAGTGTTATTAGGGTCATATTAAAATTTGGTTAAGAAATTTTAATTTTTAGATAGTTAATTAAAGAAAAAGGACTAAATTGTGAAAGTTACAAAAGTTAATCGCTATAGACTTAATTGTATTAAATAGGTGAAAAAGCATGAAGTAAGGGCCTTAAGTAGTAATTTTACCAAATTTAACTATAGTAGATGATCATGGCTTGGCATTTGATGAAATTTACTTTAATTTTAAAGGTTAATTGGGTAATTAGGTAAATTAAAAATAAAATAAAAGATGATAAGTAAAATATCATCATCTTCAACCTATTTGTTTTTGTTTGCAAAACCGAATGAAGCCATAGCTAGGGTAAGCTTTCGACCAAGTTTGATTTCCATTGTATGGCATGTAATTTTACCCCGTTTCTTGTAATTTTTATATTTTTAAATTTGTATTAGTTTAATCTAGCTAGCCCGATGATTAATTTGTAAAATTATTAAAGATTTAGGGACTGCCATGAATGATTCTGAATGTGTTTTGAAATTAATTGGTAGAATATTAAGCTTGGTTGTTAAATAAACATATTTTGTTAAAGGATTTTTAGTGATTTTGAAAGTTAGGGATTAAATTGTTTAAAGAGTAAAATTCATGGGATTTAATGTGGAATATTGATAAAAATGGGAAGGTTAGAAAGCCTAAGAAATTCGGCTAGCATGTTTGGTAACTAAAATTGGTAAATTTACAAGTTATGAGTTTAGGGACTAAATGCATAAAAGGAAAAATATTGGGGCAATTTTGTAAATTAACATTAAAATGGGTTATAGGCTTGAATTAATTTTTTAAAAATTATTTGAATTATTTAATTAAATGAAATTATATTATTTAGTTCAAGAGATGCTATTATTAGATTTAAATCGAGGAAAAAACTAAAGTTTTGAACTAGTTGTCAACTCAATTTTTAGTAACCGTTTCAGTCGAGGTAAGTTCGTAGTCCTTGAACTCGAACTCTATTTATTTATGTAGCTTAATTAATTTAACTGTTACATGGCTATTTAATTATATTCTTATACGTAATTTGGTTATTCTGGATTGAATGAAGAATTATTAAATTGTGTATGTATATATGATCATGGAATGGATCAAAGAATGTCTTCTAGTTATTTGTTGCAAATGATTGAATTATAAAATCAGGAAATTTGGATTTTGTAATTACGTATGTGATCGTCGGTTTATTCGACTAGTGCTGGGTGCAAATCTTTGTTGATTTATTCTACTAGTGTTGGGCACACAATTAATATAGTGAGTTAATCTGACAAACGCTAGGCGCAAATCTTTGTTGATTTATTCAACTAGTGTTGGGCACACAATTAATATTATCAGTTAATCTAACTAGTATTGGGTGTAAATCTTTGTCGATTTATTCGACTAGTGCAGGGCACATCTAATGTTGATTTATCCGACTAGCGTTAGGCGCAAAACTTTGTTACAATTTACCCGTCAGGCACTGGGTGCCAATAACAGGTTGGTCAATATTAATAATGTTTAACCGATCACTTGAAGTTAGTTAGTAAATGAGAGATAGCTTGAATTGTATATGAAATGTTCATGAGGAACCCATGATACACGATGTGGTAATAACCATTTCAAGTTATATTTTTGAATTAATGGATTATTAAACAAAAATGTAGTTCTTTGGATTATGAAATTATTTAGTATTTGATCATTCTTTTGTGTGCAGGTTAGGTACCTATATTTTGACTATCGACTCAACATCTAACGACAATCCCCAACTCAACGTTGGTGACGTATTTCTTTTTGTGTCTTAGCATGTACCTAGGATGATAATGTTTGAGTCAAGGTCTTTTGGTCTATAGTTGAATTGAGTGAAGGTTACTTATATTGAATGTCATGTAGACTTTTGAATTATGCTTTGCCTTGGAACAAAAGCTTGTATATAGTTTGTGAATGAAATAAGTATGTTTCATGAGCTTGACTCTTTTGGGTGTATATAATTGTTTATGTGAATAGGTAATATTATGTTCAATGACAACTTGGTGAGAATGGTTATATTTCGCTATTTTGGTCGATGTTTGAGTAGGAAAATGTGGTTAAGTTCATATGTTCTTTTAACTTGTTTATTTGAATGATTAATCTTTGTTTGAGGTGCCTTTGAATGGCATATTGGTTAAGTATAGGATGAATGAAATTTTGGCATTTTAACATGATTTTGAACCTAGGAAATTATCTAGATATAGTATGTCTTTTTGCACAATAAATTGTGTATGTAATGGCTTGATTTAGGGGTTAAATACGCTGCACATGGCCGTGTGTCTTATTGTCTTTAGGTGCAGGTTTTACATGGTCTGGCACACGACCCACGACATGGTCGTGTGTCTTAAAATAGTTTATTACACGATATGAGACACGGCCTGCGACACGACCGTGTGACCTTAACTCGAATATCCACACGGGCTGGGACACAGCCGTGTGTCTTATTGTCTTTAGGTGCAGGTTTTACATGGCTTGGCACACGGCCCACGACATGGCCGTGTGTCTTAAAATAGTTTATTACACGATATGAGACACGGCCTGCGACACGACTGTGTGACCTTAATTCGAATATCCACACGGTCTAGGACATGGCCGTGTGTTTGCACTTCGAATGTCCACACAATCTGGGATGTGACACACGGCCCTGCCACATGGCCGTGTGTCCCATGTTTTCAAAATTTTCAACTTTTTCCTAATTTTTTTGTTTTGTTTCAAATTGAACCTAGAATGTTCCCAAACTATTTTTAGGGTCTCGTAGGCTCGGATTAAGGCTCCTAAGTGTATATTTATTATAAATTGAATGTGATTTGATTATTAGTAATTATAGTTGAATATTTGTGAGTTAGAAATGTTAAAGGTTAAAATGTTAACGTAATACTCTGAAACCCCAATTTGACGACAAATACGAGTTAGGGGTGTTACACTAGTAGCAACTCCAAGGCCCTAAATCTTATTTTCAATGGTGTTGATGCATGGAAGTTCTAGAGAAATCTAGTTAATTCTTGAGATTATACTTGAAAGAACCTATAATGTGAAGTAGTCTAAGCTTCAAATGCCAACTACTAAGTTTGATGCCCTAAGAATGTAAGAAAACAAGTCTAACGGAATATTATACTAAACTCTATGATATCTTAAATCAGACATTAGCACTAGGAGAGGAATATTCGAACTCAAAGCTTATGAGGAAATTGCTTCAATCTTTGCCTAAGAAACTTGCAATCAATGTGACTGCTATGAAAAAACTAAGGATATTGATGGCATGAGGAATGATGAACTTATTGGTTCCCTGAAAACCTTTGAGATGAACCTTGGTGAGTCAAGTAAGAGTAAAAACAAAAGTAAGAAGAGCATTACCTTGCAAGTTGCAACCCTAGTTGCTTTTGAAAGAGATGTTGCCATCGAAGAGCTGCAAGAACAAATGGCTCCACTTACTTAGAATTTCAATATGACTTTTAAAAAGATATTCAGGAGAAATAAAAAACTTGATGCTAATAAAAACTCAAGTAAAGCCAAAAGGAAAGATATTGTCGACATATTTTATATTCTTCTTAACAACTTTCAAGCGAGACTCATTTGGTGATGTTTGATATCTTACATATATTCTAACATTGTGGCAAGGATCATATCTACTAGTTGTAAGATACAATAGGCTCCCAATTATGCTTCTCAACAAGGTCACATAAGATGCCACACCATGTTCATCCTTGGTGATTTTGTTGTTTAGTCTTGTCAACTCTTTTCACGAAGCCCTTGTCCCATAATTTCACAATGAGCCTTTCATACCAAGATTTGTAAGCTTGTTTTTCAGTCCATAAAGTGCCTTAGGTGACCTGTAGACATAATTGAGGTTATCATGATCAATACAATCTTTAAGTTAAGCAATATATACCTATGCATTAATGATGGCATTTAGGAAGGCACTCTTGACATTTATTTGGGAGAGTTTAATGTCCAAACGACATGCTATAACTAACAATAACCTTATTGATTGAACTATTTTAACATGAACAAAAGTCTCATCAAAATATACTCTTCCAACTTGTGTGTACCCTTGTGCAGCAAGTCTAGCTTTGTTTCTAACTATGTACCATATTCATCAATTTAGGTCTTGAAATTCCATTTGGTTCCAATGATATTGCAGTCTTTATGCTTTGAAATCAGTTCCCACGCTCTGTTTCTTTTAAATCAAAGCACTTCGCTTGCATGGCTTGGATCCAAAATTCATCCTACAAGGCTTTCTCGACTTTCTTAAGCTTAAGCAATCGAGGTTTTATCAATCGGATCCTTTTTTTACTAAAACCGTTAATTTATTCTTTAAATAATTCATCGGATTTTATGTGATATGATTTAAAATATTTTTTTTTCAAAAAATAAAACATTAAAAATGAACAAAAAAGGGTAAAATGAAACTTAAATTTTGTTGCATAAATTTTAAAAGTGAAAAACCAATTTGTTTTTAAATTAAAATTTTCATTTTAGTGTTTTTACTTTTCGTAAATCTTCATTTTAAATTATGCCACATAAGATTTGACGTGTTATTTAACAATTTTAGTGATGAAGGACCTAATTGATATAAGCTTGATAGTTTAGAGATATAAATAGAACATTTTGAAATTTACAAACCGATTTAAAATGAATGTCATAATTTGAGAACATCTAATGCAATTAACTTTTAACTTATGTATATTTGACATGATCTTGTTCATATATGCATGTTATGTTTATGATAGTTTTTATTGTACTAAATTTATTTTAGAGATTCCGTTTAAAATATAATTTGTATATTCATTTTATGTTTGTAAAATTTTATAAAGTTGTACATGTTAAAAATTCATTTTATGTAGATTTTAATTTCATAAATTTGTCGATTAAATCTTAGCTCGATTGGCATAGGCATTGTTGCTAATGCAGAAGGATGCGGGTTCAAGTGCGTTGAACCTCTTATTTATGGGTTAGAGAAGGATTATGGGTAGTTCTAGACATTATATCAAATAAAACAGATATTATTAGAACCTACAATTCATTCAATATTTACATAAATTTCTATAATAATTTACTTTAACTTGAAAATTAAATAATTGTTTCTACTCAAAATTAATATAAATATAATATTCAAAATTATAATTCAATATTTTCGAAACAAAAGTGAGGCACATATTTCGATAACAATTAAAAGGTTAAAATATGCCATAAGTTTCTATACAATTAGTAAATTTGGAATTTAATTCATGTTATTTTATTTCTAAGAATTTAGTTATTTTACTTCTCATATTTTAAAATTTGGGTTCAACTATTAACGCCATTAAAATTATTTTATTGAATTTAGATTTATTACAATGTCATTTTTTAGTTACATTATTATCGAGAAAGAATTGTATGAAACAGGGGTACAATGTCATCATATATCTCTTTCCAATTATTTAATAACATTTCAACCATTTTTTTCATACTTTGTACATAATTTTGGTAAATTTTTAATCTAAACCGGGAACTCGAACCTTTAACCCTAAACTTTAAACTTGACCTTTTGATTCAAGGTTTTAGGTTCGGATTCCATGTTCAGGGTTTTGGGTTTGGGTTTAGGATTCAAGGTAAAAATATTATCAAAACTATGTATCAATGACATGAAAAAATTACTGAAATGTTATTAAATAATTGGAAAGGGATACAGGATAACGTGACGCCCCTGGTTCATACAATTCTTTCTCCATTATTGCCAAGTAAATTTTTTATTTTAAATACTACAAAAATAAGTTTAACAAAAGAATTAATAATATTAAAACAATTGATCTTAGATTTTAATATTTACGACATAAAAAGTTTAAATTTTTGAAAAAAAAAAGGCTAAATTCCTAATTATTTTAAAATAATTGAAAAGGAGTCAAAGCAACCTAAATTTGGAGGTCAAAGGCTCTGCAATTCATGGAATCAAAATCCATTTCAACATTCACAAAAGCAATAAATTTGTAAAAAATAGTATAAGTATAATAAAAAATAATATATTTAATTATATACAGTGATTATAAATGAATTCAAGAAAACGACGACTCTTCTTCTGCGAAAAAAAAAATTAAAGTGGTCAATCCCCGTCCTGAGGGACCACTTTAATAATAAGAAATTAAAATATTCAAAATAATTAGTTTTGGTATAAAATAGAAAGCACTATAAATGTAATAATAAGTAAAATATATAAGCAATATTATTAAGTCTGTTGGGTTAAATTAATTAACTCCATGATTATATTAATGTCACTTAAATCGATTTAATTGAAAAACCGATCGAAATAACTGATTGTAAAATTTAACTATAAAATTTTAAATATATTAACTTTGTTAAACAAGAAATGTTAACTCTATTCTAATTTGGCTTTATTTCTTCTTTAATAGTATAGGGACTACATTGATCTAGTTAATAACAAAGAGGCTAATTTGATCAGATCCTTATAATAGAGTAACCTCTAAAGTTACTTATAATCTATACTTATAAAAACAATAAAAAAAAACAAAATAACAACTATAAAGGGTAAAAGTATCATGGAGGCCCCTATACTAGGAGTTGGGTTACATTTTGCTCCCTCTATTAAAAATAGATAAATAAGTCATTGTACGTTAGATCAAAGAGCAAACAAGTACTTTATTAAAAATTCCATTCATTTATGTTGTTAAAAACAGATCTCTAACACTTCAGCATGAGGTGCACATGGCATGTCACGTATCGCTATCTAATTATTCCATTAGTTACGTTAGTTTTTAACAATACAAATAAATAAAAGGGTAAACTACACCCATGGTCACTTTTGTTTACCTTAGGTTACGTTTTAGTCACTTATGTTTGAAATGTTACGTTTTAGTCATTTACGTTATCATGTTGTAACATTTTAGTCTTGAGCCATTAATAGTCGTTAATGGTGTGTGATGGTGACATGCACGTTAAATCATCATTTCAAACAAAATTTTAGGTTAAATTATACAATTGATCCCCATATTTTTTCATTTTAAGTAATTTAATTTTTTCTTTTATGTTCTTTAAACTTTCCTCTTTTTCCATTCTCTTTTGTTTCTCCCTCTGCTTTCATACATTTCCCATTTCTTTTAACATATTAGGAAGTCGAATTGGCAATGAAAAAAGAAGTAGGAAGTCGACTATCATTATTTGCCTATAACCAAAACCCATAAACCCATACCATGCTTCTTTTTTCACTACCAATTCGACTTCCTGGTATGTTAAAAAAAATAAAGAAGGTAGAAAAACAGAGGGAGAAGTAGAAGAGAAAGGAAAAAAAGAAAGAAAGTTAAAAGAACATAAAAGGATTAAATTGCTCAAAACAAAAAATTATGGGGACCAATTGTATAATTTAACCTAAAGTTTTTGTTTGAAATGATGATTTAACGTGCCACATCAGCTTACCATTACACCATTAACGACAATTAACGGCTCAGTGACTAAAATGTTACAACACGATAATATAAGTGACTAAAATGTAACATTTCAAACATAAGTGACTGAAATGTAACCTAAAGTAAACAAAAGTGACCATGGGTGTAGTTTACCCTAAATAAAATTTTTAACAGAAATGATCAACTTACTTTTTGATCTAATATATATAAATTAATTTATTATTTGTTAGTAAAAAATAAAATTAATTCGATTTGAGAATTTCGTAATACTTTTACCAATCATTTATGAGGTTTTAGCAAATGGAGTACGGTAAAAGGTGAAGATTTGCTGGAGGCTGAAGCCCAAATCAAATAAAGCGGAAAGGTGCACCTTGAAAGTATCAAATCAGAATTATTATATACTTATTAAAGCAACAAGCAAAAAGGAAATCACTAAAAAGTCAAAGGAAATCACTTAATTGCATTAACATCTCCCAATCATAATTTTAATTTTAATTTGGCCCTCGAACTTCAAATTATTTTAAAAGTTAATATATATAGAGGTAACTAAATTTGATAAATTGTACTTATTTGGTATTTAAACTTCAAAACTATAAGGTAATTTATACTTTTTTAAAAATAAAATGTTTAAAATTTATAAAAAAATATTTTTTGTCATATGCCAAAACGTGAGGTTGTTACGTGTCACCATGTTGTTGATCTTAAGTGCCACGTTAAGGCCATGTCAATATATTTTAATAGTATTAGTTAGATATCTGAAAAAAATACCAAGCTGGCTTACTATTTTCAAGTTCAGGTAGCAGTTAGGTCAAAAAAAAAAAAGTTTATGTACCAAGTAAGTTTAATTGTCAAGTTCAGTTATCTATATATGTATTAACCTGCATTCTAGTTACATCTCTAAACTATCGATGATATATCAATCAAATCCTTCGATTATTAGAATCGTTAATTTAACTATTAAATGACATGTTAAATCTTACATGACATAAATTATAATGAAAATTTTAAAGAATAATAAACGTTATTGCATATCTTTTAAAAGTAAAAATGATAAAAGAGAGAGTTAAATTAATGATTTGACATCTTTAACTGTTAAATTAATGATTTTAGTAATAACTCTAAAAGCTTTTTCTATTTTCTCCAAGTTGTTTGTTTCTTATCTTTTGTTTTACTCAGCGGCAGTGCCAACCAATGGATGGACAATTTTTTTCCTTCCACCAACCCTTTTTTTTTCTCCTCATTCACCAATGCAATTTCTTTCTTCTTCTTTTTTTTTTCAATTTGTAAATCTATTTTGTAGATATCTTTGCCGTTTTCACAAGTTGTGATAAACAAATAACGGTGCCTGTCATCGCTAAAATTCCACCTGGCATTAGCAGTTTCTCTTTGAAAGTGGATGGCTCTTCGTCGGCTTTTTAATTTGTTTTTGTTTTGAGAGTGTTTCAGAATAACAAATGATTTCACGAGTCGGTTTAAACTTGTTTTGTTAAGTTTTATATGTTTTTTTGTTTGTTTGTTTTCCATTGTTTAATAAATATTTACTTTTAGAAGTTTTTGCCTACTCTTGTAGCACATTTTTTAGTCTTGCTTTTGCAAGTGATTTTAGGATGTTTTTGTTGTCGTCCTCTCTAATCTGGTGGATGCTCGATCATTTTGTCGATTTTTTGTCCGCCGCTTTGGATCATTCAGGGTTGATTGCCTTATCGTATTAAGTGCTTGCAATCACTCGAAACATGTCATGCTTGAGTTGTAACAAAGTCAATTATCAACGTGTCATAATATTCATTTAATGCCAAGGCTGAAGGTTTTTTTATGTTGATGAAGTTTGTCCTTTACCGTTTATGACAAGTGTTTATTGTTTTGTCCCAAATTGTATGGTCTCATACATAAAATGAATCAATGAATTTTCCTTTCAAAAGAATTTAATGATTTTAGTAATGAAAGGATCTTATTGATATAACCTTGATAGTTTAGGATGTAATTAGAATATTTTAAATTTTAGAGACCAATTTAAAATGGAGCTATAGTTTAGGAAGTATTGCGAAATTAATTATTTGTTTTTCTTAGTATTTTATAAGAAAATAAATAATAAAAATTTATGAAAAATAAATAAATAAATAAAACTGATGGGATCATCCCCGTACCGCAACAAACTCTTCTCTTAAATTCAATAAATTGTACTGTTGGAACAGTAGAATTTTAATTTACCTTTGAATAAAAAATCAAAAATCAAAAATCAAATTCAACTCAATTTAATTATAAAAAATTAAAAATATGTTTAATCATAATTTGATTAAAATCATTAAATTTAAAATGACTCTAACTTAAAGTAAAATAAAATATAATTTTTTGAAAGAGTTTATATAATAAAATAATATATATACTTATACGAAGTTATAAAACAGTCACTAAAATATTCGAAAATTTTCATTTAAGGCATTAAACTATTCAAAAGTTTTTATTAATTCACTAAGCTGTGAATTTTTTTTAAACTGTAAGAGACGATTTGACAATTTGTATGGCGAATCAGTACCCATTAACAAGTAGAACATAGCTCAGATATAAGTGGTCTGAAGGTCGGTGTTGGAGACTAGAGAAGAAAGTTGTTTGGATTTTAGTTTACAAATTGATAACGTTCAAATTTGTTTCTTAAACAAGAATTGACATGTAGAAGAAAAGTGAAATGAGAGCTTTCAATTGGTGTGCGAATAGAAAAAGTCATACAACAACGATTTAACATCTCAATAATTGAAATGAAAACTTTTAAATAATTTCATCAAAATATAAACAAAAATGAATAAATGTACATTATTTGAGAGACTAAATTACCAAAAAAGACATTTTAAAAAAAATTTATAGAAATAGACCGATTTTGGTAAAACGCTTTCAATTAGAAATGTTTCCAATACTAAAAGTGGCACCACCAATTTTTTTAAAATTTTTGGTGCCACCTATTAATGCGGAGATGTAATTTACAAAAACAAACTTTTATATAGTCCTAAAGTATCATTTCCCTTATTTTCTTAAGCAACGAGGGATATGAGATATGTTTATGTATTGCCTCATGAATAGGTTTGGAGTTTGTTTCTAGATAATGTTTGATTGTTTTCTTAAATTGTGATATATACATATATATATATATATATAGAAAGCTAAAATCTCATTTTCTTTATTTCTTTAAGCAATTTTTAAAACATTTTTTCTGATTTTCATAGAAGTGTTTTACCAAAATCGGCCAATTTTCGTAAATTTTTTAAAAATTGATCTATTTCTGTAATTTTTTTAAAAAATAGTTTTTTTAATAATTTAATCTATTTTAAAATTTGCTTTTTATTAATATTATTAATAAACCAAAATGGCCCTGCAACGTTGCTTTCCCTATACTTGAAATAGCTGAGAAGTAACCTCTTTTGCAGAGCAACAAACTCTCTCGCAGAAGACATTTAAACTCATTTTTTTTAGCTTCCCCTTACCGCCATTGAAGAAACTAATCAAAGCTTTCTTTGACTATTCTTTTCAAAGCTCGGAAGACTCAAAATTGGGTTCAACTAACCAAGTGGGTACATTTTATGTTCAAGAAATTGAGCTGGGTATTATTTTTCTTTCAACATTGGGTAGTTCTTTTCTCGTCTTTCACATGGAGTCAAACGCAGGGACGACGGAAACCAGATCTAATGTAACGGTGCCGGATGGGGGAGAAGTTGCGGCATTCGAGTCACTCCAATTTACCGACGAAATCCACCGTTTGATTTCGGCTCCGGCAACTGATAATGCTAGTTCCTTCACGGCTCTACTTGAACTACCGGCTACACAAGTCGTTGAGCTTCTTCACTCTCCCGAGTCGGTGAAGCTCATAGTTGCTTCGGCTCCGAACGTTGAAGATTTCAAAGGCAGCTTCCATTTTCCTTCTAATACTGGTTTGATTCAAAAAGATGCAAGGTTCTCTGTGTTTTCTGGAGAAGGTAACAACAAGAATGAGAAGAGCAACTCGCCTGAAATGACGTCGAAAAATTCAAGCGCGAATCTTGAGAAGGCGGTAAAGAGTGAGCCGGCGGAAACCGCGTCATCCCTGCCGTTGGTGTCTGATCCAACGGTGGAGAACCGGAATATCAAGCGGAAAGATCGAGAAAAGAAGGTAGAAAACCAAAAAAAAAAAAAAAAGGAAAATTTTGATCAAGGGTTTCTGGGGTTTTCCATTTTTGGTAAAATTTTGATTAATTTGTTCTCCGAGTATTTTCAGGTTAAAGGGTCAACAAAGAAAAGCAAAACTGCAACAAATGAGAGATTAGAGGACGCCGAGAAACTGCCTTACGTTCATGTTAGAGCTCGCCGGGGACAAGCAACCGATAGCCATAGCTTAGCAGAGAGAGTAATTTACGAATTTCCATAATTGACTCCTTAATTAGTTTTGCTTATTAGCATTTCTTTCTTTTTCTTTTTTTTTTTCTTATTAAGCTAATAATTTTGGTGTTTAATACAGGCAAGAAGAGAGAAGATTAATGCACGAATGAAGCTACTACAGGAGTTGGTACCTGGATGCAATAAGGTCAGTTCTGTTGGATTAATTAGTTAATTAATGATTTTATTTGGATTTTGTGATTATATTAAGAATATCTATCTTAATGGGGTATTACATCTTTAGATTACTTTTCTTTAGTAACGGTTTTGTCCTTGTCACCTTTTGCACTCAAAAGTAATTGACCTTTTGTAGCTCAAGTTGCTTTAATATTTTAGCTGGTTTTCCATTGTGGGGGAGGGTTTGTTAGAAGTCCCTTTTGAGGTTAAGTTTGTCTTTTCGAGCGCAATTTCGTTGCTGTTTTGGTGAAGTTAGTAATATTGAAAGCTAGATTTTCTAGTTTTAATCAAATCTTTTGAATTTATGTTTTTAGATTTTGAATTATGTATGTGATTTGTATAGTTATAGTAAAATGACAATTTTAGCCTCCGACAATTGTCGATGTGGGAATGCTAGCTGGATGTTACCATGAAGTGCTCAGTAGACATGCCTAGTGCTTGTTGGATTAAATGTCTTTATGGGGTCCCATTTCATTGATGGAGAGTAGTTGCTTGCTTCTAGTTCAAGCTGTGTATCTGTCCTCTATGGGTTATGTAGAAGGGGGATGACAAAAGAAAATGTCTTTTATATGTCAAATGCCTGCCCAACTACACGGGGACTTAATTTGATAGTCCATGTAGAATTGATTTAATTGTTCAAAGTATAATCTTAAGTTATCCCTTAACATTTCACAATATCTTTTTAACAAGTGAAAGCAGCTCTGAGTCAGTTTCTGGTGCCTTTTCTTCGTCAAGGGACCACAATTCAGTAAAGACTAGGTGAGAAAACCTGTTAACAACCATCCTTTTCTAAGAAAAAAAGTCGTGATTTCTTTAATGGTTGATAGGGTGAGAGATGCCGAACTGTTGGGATAAAAATTGTTGATTTTAATTGCTTCTAAATTGATGCATTTACATTGCATCCTTTGGGTGACTGGACATGTTTATGCTTCTAATTAGCTTTAAATTTCTGTCTTAGAGGAGGTCTTCTGAAATTTGAAGTCCTAATTTCCAAACAATCATTTTCTAGGTGGATGTCTGTATGTCTCGAACTTATATGCTTCAAATGAGGTGGCTTCTTGCTCTTTGGCCTTTTTGCAGTTTTTTTTTTCTTTTCTTTTACAACATTTGAATGAATTAGACCATCTTTTCACTCAGTGCATCCATGTAGACGGAGTAATGCTCCTTATTATGGCCTATACAAATTTGTTTTCTGCAGTTCCAAGAACAATAAATGAAAAGTCCAAATGGTGGGTGTCTTCTTGGTATTTGTTACATTATTAAATTATTTTATAGGGAGCCAGTACCTAGAGCTTTGGTAACTACATTTTTGTTTTCAAAAGCTTTAGGATCAAGAAGTTGATTGCTCTGAAAAGCCCTTGTAGTTTGAATTTCTTTAGAATGCAAATCGAATTCATCTATTTTGATGACTATTTGAGATCCGAGAAATACCGTGTGCCACAGATTTCTGGTACAGCATTGGTTTTGGATGAAATCATCAACCATGTGCAGTCTCTACAACGTCAAGTGGAGGTAAGAATTGTGCATTTCAAGCATTGGATATTTTTTTCTCTTAGATGCAAGAAGGTTTAAAGTTGTAACACAATGAATTCAAGACATGATCTTAAGCAACACAACTGAACTAAGAGGGTATAGGGAAAAAAAAAAAAAACTTGGCCACTGGATAGGCCCCTATCAAATCACTTTCAAATGATCATAGATGTCAATCTGACTTGAGATTAATCATATTAAATATGTGCCAAGAGTTTTAGGTGTGTATCATCAATTTCATGGAGGGCTCTTTCTGTGGATATTTTTTGTTTTCTGCAATCCTTAAAATGTTGGTTTTTCTTTTGGTGCTTCTTGTTGACATCCTTTGTTGGTTGAATAGAAGTGTTTGCATTGCTTCCTAACCATAACATGAAACATTTGTAAAATTTGGCGAAGGTCCTGCTAGGCTGGCATTTTTATCACCTGCATTTTCCTGTGGTTTTATGATCTGATTCTTCTAACTAATTTCTTTGCTTGCAGTTCTTATCAATGAGACTAGCAACAGTGAACCCAAGAATTGATTTCAACCTCGATAGTTTATTCACACCAGAAGTAAGTATCAGGCACCTTTGTTTTGAATGTCTAATATAAAGTTGGAAATTGAAAGCCTTCTGGTGATTCTTCCCGCTCACATAACAAGTAGCTCTGCCAAGTTTTTATACTGAGCTACTGATATGTTCCTCCCGAGGACTTATATGGCAAAAGTTTCATGAAAAATTCTTTTTTCATTCCAGGATTGTTGTTTATGAGCTTGTTATGTAGATCGGTAAAGCCTAACAGGTATACACTTTATTACATGGTTTCTTCCACTGGATTCCTACCCAATTTCTTAAAAGACTGTTCCTCATTAATATTTAGAGGGCAGTGGATCATGTCTGGACCACCATCTTCCATCCACCTATATATGCCGTCAACCATTCATTAATGTTTAGATGGGAACAATGGCTGCCAGTCAACTGAATGAAGATGTAGTCATTTCAATGGAAAATCAGAATAGTGGGTCCACACATGAAGGCCCATGATTGCAGGCAATTACTATACAATGCCTCTTAGCAGAACACGTTCAATGAAAATTACTGAAATAGATCTAGTAAATTACTCTTTTGCTAGTGAAATAACTTGTCAAGCTCATAAATTAACTTTACAAGAGATTATGCTGGAATAACCATCTACACAGTGTTCCATTTACACAGTAGCACATTAAGTAACTATTGATTTTAGTGACCAGAAAGTTTCCACTAACATGTCCAGTAATATTTTATTATGTGAAGAGTGGATCTACTATGGATGGTGGTAACTTCCCCAGCTTGGTTACACCTCTGATGTGGCCTGACGTTCAAGTCAATGGATACAGACAACAGTTTCAGCACCAGTGGCATTTTGATACACTTAAGCAGCCTATTTGGGGAAGAGAAGAAGTCTGCAATAATTACGTTACTCTGGAGAACTCACTTTTAAGTTATGACTCGTCAGCAAATTCAGGTAAGATTACTTTCTAAGTATTATAATTAGTAAATATGCGAACCGCGCCGTAACATTTTATCAAGTTGGATATTAGTCATAACTTTTTGATTCATATCATGGGTTTATATAAAGTTCTTCTAATCTCAAGTAAACTGAAAATAAGAATAACTTGTATTGCAACTTTGGTGCAGCAGCAACATTGCATGCAAATCAACTGAAAATGGAGTTATGAAGCCTGAAGAAGCCCCAAGGTTTAGATTTATGGAAAATTTGTTTTAATGGTTGCTAGTGTTGTAGATATATCGGAAATTAGAAACTATCAAGAAGTAGAGGAAAGGCCTCACCATTTATCTGTAGGTTTCCATGTCTTGTATTTACCCGAGTCAAATGGAAACCCTTTTTATTTCTCATGACTGGATTCAATATATCTTGTATTATATAAATACTATTTCCAACTCTGGGTTATTCAATCTGATACTTTTTAATTTTTAAGACATTATTATTAATTAGTTTCTGTTGAATTGTTAGTTTCTTTTTGTTCTCACTCATCAGAATTGTAGAATTCAGCTTTAACAAACTCAAATTTTCAGATTATTTTTCTATAGCAAAGGGCAACAAAGAAGAACATAAATGGCTGGTCCAGCTCCAATTCTGATTACCATGCTTGCTAAAAATGTTATATTTAGTATCCTTATCATCTAATCAAATCCTTTCACTGTCATTGTACTACGACGTGTTGAAAAGTGGGTAAAAGTACCATGGAGGTTCTTCTATTAAGAGTTGAATTGTATTTTATCCTTTCTACTTAAAAAATAGGTAAATTAGTCTTAATACATAAGATCAAGGAATAAGTTAAAATTTCCTCCCATTTCTATTATTAAAAATGGTCCTTGTACATCAGTATGAAGTGCACATGACACGTCATGTGTCATTGTCTAGTTATCTCGTTAATTACGTCAATTTTTAACAATATAAATTAACAATTTTTTAATAAAAAAGATCAATTTAATCTTTAATTTAACATATAAAAATTAATTTTTTTATTTTTTATTTTTTTGAGTAAAAGAGACTAAAGGTGAGTTTGGATGAGCGGTGCGTTTACCTGCGGTTAGTGTAAAAATAACGTGGCGGTGAGATTAGATACAGTACCGATACTGTAGCGTGAGACAAAAAGTAAGTTAAACGCACTGCACCGCACCCAATCGCCCATCCAAACCCACCCTAATTGTAATTTGATTTCGAATACAAGGAGTGAAATTTTCTATAATGTTGACTTAGTTTGCAGTATGGAACTAACCATTTATAATATGTTGAAACTACATGATAAAATGGTAGTGTGTCTAACATAAAATGATGGGGTATGGTTTTCTTATATGGTTCAAATTTCTCAACAATGCCATATTTATGGGTGCTACCAGAAGAAAGAAGTGCATATGAAAAGAAGCATTACAAGGCGATCATATCGATTGTTCCATCAAACCAGCACAAACAAAGACTTACAAACAGGGGCGAACTTAAATGTATCGCCAACAAATTGACAAGGAATATAGACTTTCCTTACACTGCAATGGTGTCCTCCCTATTATCCACTTTCCAACTTGTTTTTTATATCAAATCAAAGGGGACACCTAATGAGACAAAGCACCCAACTTTAAATAAACCTTCACTATGATGAGCTGACGACACAATGGGTAGGACCATAAACCCCATACTTCATTACACAATTCTTCACCTTCACCTTCACCTTCATCCTCGACTCTTTTTAGATTTTATCAAGTTTCTCAGCCCTCACTACGGGGTTGGCTTTAGCAATAGCATCGCGGGCGGCTGTCCTATAATCGAAAGGACAGTTGTGTTTGTCGGAGTACCTATGCGCTGCACAGAAGATGTTTCCACACTTGCAGCTAAATCCTGTCAAACCAACACGCTTGTGGCATGCATTACACCTGTTGGGACCCTCTTTTGTTTTCATCCCACTGAAGGTCATATGGGATGGATCGATGGATGATTCAATTTTTGACCCAAAATTTCCACATTGCACAGCCAAAGCAGCAGCAACAGATGGTTCCTTACCATTCCCGCTAGTGCTGCCATTAACAATGCTATCGATGGATGATGCTACGAGTTGTGCCTGTTCCTGCTTCAGGATCATTGCCTTGTGACATTTGGAGCACATATTCATGGTAGCCGCACTTCCAAAGAAACCACAGTTATTAACACACAGGATGGGGCCTTCTGAAGCTTGGCGGCCCGTCTCATCAAGAGGGTCCATCTTCTCTAATCTCCTGCAACAAAACCACCTTACTACCAATAACCCAAAATAAAGGAGGAACTCAAGAAAATAAGAGCAGAAGGAAGAGAGGAAGAACCACAAAATGATTCAACTCCAAAAGATGGATATCAATAAACGGACATAAGCACATATTAAGCATGTAAAAGATCATTTTACTTGATAAGAACTCATACCAAGGACTAACTATCTCCATCATGATTCATCAATCAACAGTGCACCAGAGACCAGACATAACTATCATTACTAATTGTAGCGATCTCAGGTGATGCGAAATTGAAGATAATTAGTTTACTTACAACATAACCATTAAAGGAACAACACCGCATCAGCTGATAATAATACCAATCAAAGGGAAAATGTTGAATAACAGGTATGGGCAGAAAGTAGGATGTATGAACATCAATAAACCAAGAAGCTATGTTACTTGGGTTTGTGCCGGATAACATAGGAATGTTCAATTTTTCCTAAGATTTTCCATATATTTGGTGGGCCCTCGGAGGGTCACATCCCTAAACCCATGTCCAAAACTGTTTCCAACACCAGTTCATTAAAAATAAATAAAGTCCGAGCAACACATCCAATAAGCAAACATATTAGAGAGAGAACATCATGGAGTTGCCAATACCAATGATAGATACATACACACATATATATAATATAAAGCATCCTTTGTTTAAATCAGTTTAGCATGATAACAAGCTGAAGTTAGGAATATAGGCTTTCAATTGACCATAAGTTCCAAAATACATTCCCAGAACCGACATGTTTGCAACCATATCCATTATATCTAATGTTAAGCCGTGCATATGCTGCACAATTAGTATATTGGGTGTAGATTGGCTCTGAGTCTCTCACAATCATAGAACAAAAACATTTTTGCCATTGTTAAAAGGCAATAACTGCCCGATAGCAATAGAGAAAATTAGTTCAATTACGCAGACTTAAGCTAAGGCACTTCCCCCTATATCATCATGAATATAATTAGTCTCAAAAGGAAGCAGATAATCCAGTGTCCTCTAGCTCGTAATTAAAAATACATAAATTGATCTCGATTTACACTAAAAATTCTTAGTAAGCAGCCAGCAACAGCAAACAAATTTCTAGTTCCTCTTAAAAATTCAATTTTTTTTAGCAAAAACCCTAAACACCCAATTGACCCAGATCAAGTACAACCAGATGAAAACAAAACCTAAATTATCTCTTTTTTTTTCAAGAATTAAGCTTTAAAAGGACGTAAAAAAAGGGGAAGAAAACCCTTAATCAAGAAAATTCCTTGCCTGATATCTTAATTTGGCCGATCTTGTCTGACAAAATCGAACCCAGCGATTCCTGTCTCATGCAGAATACATACACATAAAAAAAAAATTACAATTTTAATACAAAATAAAATAAAACATAATCTCTTTCTTCACATCTAATTTCAACCAAACAAAATTTATTTTTAAAATAAAAAATTAAGAAAAAAGGTAAGAATTTATATCATCATTTAAAAAAAAAAAGAAAACAGAGAGCTCTTACTTTAATCGAAGAGATA
Source organism: Gossypium raimondii (assembly GCF_025698545.1). Taxonomy (NCBI): domain Eukaryota; kingdom Viridiplantae; phylum Streptophyta; class Magnoliopsida; order Malvales; family Malvaceae; genus Gossypium; species Gossypium raimondii. Next base: position 48,481,005 of record NC_068565.1, read on the forward strand.
TATTATGTAACGAAACTGATAGGAGAAAGAGAAACTGCGGGTGATTTTTTCTTTTTCTTTTTTAGGAGGATTTTTTTAAAAATAATTATCACTTTTCTTTTTTCCTTTTATTTAAAAGCTTTCTCGTATAGCCTTTTTGCTGCCACGCGACGCTTTTCACTGACACATTGCCCTTCGGAAAGGCTACGTTTACAGTTCTACCCTTGGTTATATGTTTATCATATTCCTTTTTGGTTTAGGAAGGAATGGACCATTTTGGAATTTTGAGATGAATCTAGCTTTTCTATTTTGGGACGTATCCGAGCCCTAATATCTTTCCATTTTGGGTCTCATCATACATTTATGAATATTAGACATGTTCATCAATCAGATATTTTGGTAAGTTCAAAGGTGACCCAAAAGTTCAAAAAATAAATTTTAATTGAAAAATTAGACTTGGTTAATATATGGGTCAGGCTCGAATTTGAATATAATTTATAATATTTAAAATTTGTAATAATTTAATTTTAGATGGTGTTAAAAATATAATTTAGAGTTCAATTCAGAAATCAACTTAAGTCCAATAGTTATTGAATTGTAATTTAAAAATGCTTGAGGACCTAATTGGTAATTAACTAAGGGACCTAAATGGTTTTAAACCATTGTTTCTTATGAGATAATGGAAAATGATGATAATATCCACTTAGTTTCATAATCATAATTAATAAAGAAGTATATGTCTTAATTTAGTAAATTGATCGTGATTAATTAAGTTAATTAAAACATCAATCTTGGTATAAATATCAAGTAGTGGAGGGAAAAATCTTGCACCGTCCAAATAGGAAGAAAAGAAAGAATTTTCTCTTTTGTTTTTTTTTAACAATTTGGTCCAAAATTCTTTAAGGTACTTAAGTATTTTCTTTGATTTTTTATGTTTTTATGATCATCTAAGTTTGATTGAGCTTACGAATGCTTTAGATTTGTCAATTATTAGGACTAAGTTGAAAAGTAGAAAAAGTGTTGGAATTGATTAGAAATTCAATTAAGCAATTTAGTAGTTTTGAGACATTATGGATTGAATTGAATAAATTAAAATTGTTGAAAATTTATGTTGTAGATTAGAAATATAAGGTCCCTAATGGGAGAATATGAAATTAGATTTGATTTGATGTTAAATATCAAACAATATGAGTATTTCAGATATAGCGACTAAAATGAGTGAAATGCAAACTATGTTTGATTATGTAATTTTCATGTGGTAGGGTGAAAACTAATATCGATTCTATAGATGAATTATCGTGCGTAGCTAAAGACAACGTCGAGTCGTCCCGAAAGAAAGGAAAGGCGAGAGTTGTAGACGAGTAGCTGATACAGTTTGTACTTTCATGATTTGAATTCAATATATATGTCTTGTTACAACTTACTTGTCTCATGATTCGATTTGTATATAATGATATGGATGTTGTGAATTGAATCGAGATGAGCATGGTATAAATGAGTATTATATGAAACTATGATATGTGATTGTGAATATATATATGTTTGGAACATTGATTACCCTATTAACTATCTCAGGCAAAGTCGAATATAGTTGGCATGCCTTAGGATTAGTGTACAGGTATACTTCAATTTATATCGATGAGGCATGAAGCGCATACTATACTTCAAACATTCTTATGAGGTGTAGAGCACATTTTACTTCGGTTCATACCGATGAGGCACGGAGCACAAACTATACTTCAAACATACCGAACTGGACTAGTATTAACCAAACTTTTTAGTCCTTTAACTGTTAATCAAACCAAACTTTTTTTAAAAACAATTAATTGAAATTTAATTTTTTTTGTTAAAACAAGTATAAAACATATAAAAAATTAAATTGGTAATGTTTATTTGACTGAATTAATCAAATTAGTAATAGCCTAATACATATAATATATAATATTATTTATTAAGTATAGTTAATTCGATTAATTACCCGATTTCAAACTGAATTAACTGTTAACTAAAATTCCAAAAAACCTTTAACCGATTTCTGACCGAACTAGATCAATTAACTGACCGATTAACCAAATTAGATTGATTCGGTTTTTAATTCGATTTTAACCGAAGTTTGAACACCCTTAAGTGCCAGATATATTGGTGTGATGGTTAGATGATCCATGTATCCATTTTGAGTCTATGTCCGGTTAATAGAGATTATGACACATACCATGTTATATGATATTTAATATGAAATATCAATATCAATATCAATTTTGAATGTTGTATCTTGTATGTTACTTTTAAAGTAATTAAATATGGCATGTGAAAGATCATACGAACCAATTAAAACGAGCCCTAAGGGCCATAAGGATATGAAACGAATCTATGGATTCAAGATAGAAATAATAAATGAATGGATTTCTAGTATGCTATGCCATATATGAAATTGAGATATGATGATAAAATAAATTATGTGTTTATGAATAAAATGTCAAATGAATTTTGGTATCGGGCTATGCAATTTAGACATGAAAATGAAAATTGATTTAGTTGATAGATGAATCATGATTGAATTGATATATTGTTTCTATTTATTAGTTATTTAAATCATGAAAGTACTACTGAGTCCTATTGTTCAACGTATTGTTTGTTTATTTCCATGCACAAGTACTGTAGCTTTCAAAGTCACAAGGTGATTAGAAGCATCCAAAATCAATTTTCGACTTAGCAAATTCGTACATTTTGTTATGTTAATTGCAAGTGGCATGTACCTAAATTTTGAGTTGGTTCTTAGATTCAGCCATATTGGTACAAATGATAGAAAGGTTTACATTTTAAGCATGTCTGCATGAGTGATGTTAAGTATATATATATTTCTAGTGAGTTAATGTTTCATACCAATTTGGTCATGTTATACTTGTGATGGAGTTCTTCCTTGTTGGTCGAGTAAACGAAAGTATTATGTATTTACGATCACATGTTGATAGATGCTTGATGTGTCAAGTATGGTAGTTTGGTATTTAAACTAATACCTAATTTGCATTGTTGTTGAGTTATTGGGTCACATAGACCCTTTGATATTTGTACTTGGCAAATTGGAGAAGAATTATGTAAAAATTTGGGGGAAACTGCCTTTAGAGTCACGATACTCCTTTACCAGTGTCACGACATCGAGCTTCTGTTTTCATAGTCGTGATTCTCCCCTACTAGGGTCGCGACATCAAATCCCCTATCCTCAAGGTCGCGATGTTCCCCTATTGAAGTCGCAATGTCAATTTCTTGTCTTTAATGTCGCAACATTACCCCCTAAATTATGTAATTCTTACACTTTAGTTCCTCATTCATCATCAGATTAGTATGAGAGCTTTCATAAGCTTACTCATAATGCAAATTTGATTAAATAATGTTTTTGGAATATATAATATTTAATTGTTTGTATAATTTATATCACAGAATATTGAAATGACATCGTAGTTGCTTGGATAACGAATGTGACATCTCATGTCTCAAATTTGGTGATCAGGTCGGGAGCGGGGTGTTAAAAACTAAACCTATAATAATATATAATGGGAGAATATTTGATACATTGTCAATACATAAATCTCATGCATCATCAATGAATAATAACATAACATCCCATCATTAAATAAAACAAAAAATAATGGAGGGCTTTTAAATAAGGTTAAAATGTGCTACAAGTCCTTGTACTTTTTGAAAAATAGGAATCTATTCCTTGTAGTTTTATTTTGTGGAATTTAGTCCTACTTTTCGATTTCAAAATTCAAGTCTAACTGTTAACATTATTATTATTATTTTGATAAATTTAAGTTGATTACAATGTTATTTTTAATTACATGGCTACCAAATGATTTTTTACTTCAAAATTGTCATACCAACAAATTTAATTAAAAAATTTAACAAGTGTTAACAGTTGGACTGAATTTTGAAATCAAAAATAGAAAGACTAAATTCCATGAGATAAAAGTACAATGACTAAATTCCTAATTTTACAAGGACTTATAGCATATTTTAACCTATAAATAAATATTAATAACTTATTTTAAACATAATTATATAATAATTAATTATACATAAATGCTAAAACTCTTAAACCTAAACTTGAAACCCTAAACTTAAGAGCCTAAATTGGGAGTTATTAATATTTATTAATGATAGTTAGGATTAATGGTTAATTACCTTTAAATAAAACTATTAGTATTTATTTATAAACCTTCATGTTTTTTTGTCTAATTTTAATGGTGTGTGTTATATTATTATTCATTGACGGTGCATCGAATAAATAATACAGATAATATAAATATTTAAAAATCAAGATGCATGTATATAAAATTATAATAAATTAAAAATATATAAAATTATTAGATATTAAATTAATATTAATATAAGTTTTTTAAAAATTTATAAAAGAAATACGAATCAGCCTAAAATAGATTTGGGTTGACCATTTACAAATATGGTTGGGTTTGAGCAAAATTTTAGACTCACATTCCTAGTTGAGTCGAGTTAGGACAAACATAAAGCGTATTAATATTATACTTAAACTCGGTCCGACCTACAAACACCTCCAGTGACAATAATTATTTATATAGAATTTATTTTTATTCATAATCCATTCCCATTTTCCATCTTTAAATTAGAGGAAACAAAAATGCGTTTTAAAGGTGTTGTAAAAACATGTGACTTTCAAATTAACCATTTTAGAAAAGGTAAAAAGATTCAAATGTCAAATAATAAAAATCCTAATAGTATAACTCTAACTTTTGGTCTAATAGTTTGAGCGTTCATCTTAAAAATTCGTGACATGATTCGAATCACACATGGAACGTATGTAAGTTAACAATGATTTAACATCTCTCCCTTATCCTTGAAGGCTATGTGTTTAGGCATTTGCATTAAGGTTCAAAGTTTGAGAGTTGGTATTCCAAAGAAAAAACAAGAGTTAACAATGATATACTATTTGGTAAATTCACTCAGGGTCTCTAAATTATTAGTAAGTTTACATCTAAGTTATTTAATTTTAAAAAGTTACAAAATGGTCATTGATCTATTCAAAAGTTTTTTATTTAAGTCACTAAGTTATTAAAATCGTTGTTCTATGACATCTTTTATTCGCATCACTTGTACCAATCAAAACCTCTCATTCTAATTCTTTTCTAAAGTTCATTTTTTATTTATGAACACTTTAAACATCACCAATCTGCAAATGAAAATCCAAACAATTTTATTCTTTGATTTCTAACATCGATCATTAGATCGACTTGGATCTAATGTATGTTCTTCCATTCATCAATGGGTATTAATTCACCGTACTGATAGTCAAATTATCACTTAAAGCTCGTTAATCAAGCTTAAAAAGACCTTAACAACCAAGTGACTTAAATAATTTTTTTTTGAATAGCTTAATGATTTAATAAAAACTTTCAAATAATTTAATGAGCATTTTGTAACTTTTTAAAGTTGAAAGACTAAAATGTAAATTTACTAATAATTTAAATGTGTTTGTTTAATATTTGGGGTGATTTAATTATAAATGTGAAAAAAAAGAAAAAGAAAGGAAGTTTGGGCCATGTTGGAAGTTCATCAGTCATGTGGATCCCATCTGTCATCAACGGCGCCAATACAGTGTTCTTATCGACCTTTACCTAAGCCCAGTCCACAGCATATCATCAACTGGCGGGAAAATGGGGAAAGCAAAGACCCAAATGGCGGGAAGGAATCAAATTCTAAAACCTACGCTATAAATTCAGAAACCAAAAATCTTCCCAGACCCAAAGTTCCTTTCTTCTGGCTTAAGAGGCGAAAAAAAGAAGAAGAATTTTAGAACTCAGAATACTTAAAATTGTTATTTTGTTAGATTTGGGCTAAAAATGGGAAAGAGAAAGAACTCTGGGGTTTCACGCGATGAAGAAGAGGAAGTAGAGGTGGAAAATCACTCTTCTTCAAATGAAAAGAGCTTATACGAGGTATTTCTAGGATTTTTTCATTATTTGGATTTGGAATTTAGGGTTTATCTGTTATTTTTGCCTGCGACGGAGCTAGTGTTTCTTTAATTTTATTCTTTTCTAGTGAAGTAATTTGTTGGCCCTAGATTGGAATTAACAAGTTAAATGAAATGGTTAAATTATGTATCTACCAGGGATTTCAATTTTATTGTGGGTTCGATGTGACTTTCATTGCATCGTTCCATTGGCATTTCCATGAAAAAATTGAGCAAAGATGCTTAATAACGGCGGATTGCTTGTAGGTTCTCAATGTTGCAAAGACGGCATCTCAGCAGGAGATTAAGAAAGCATATTATAAGTTGGCCCTGAGACTACATCCTGATAAAAATCCTGCTGATGAGGTAAAAGCCTCAAGTTAATTTGTTTTCTGAATTTAGGTTTCGTTTTCTATACATGTGTGTGGGATTTTTCATGGAAGAATATAAGGGTAAATTTTGATTCCATTCATCTATACAGGAAGCTAAAGAGAAATTTCAGCAATTGCAAAAGGTGATATCCATTCTCGGTGATGAGGAGAAACGAGCCGTCTATGACCAAACTGGTTGTGTCGATGATGCTGTGAGTAAAATGTAGTTCAGGATTATATTGTTCTGACTCTTCATTTTGCTTCAAGTCTTTATGTCCAACACTCGTTCAGTGGAATATTTTAAGTGATATTGAGCATAGTTGTGTCGGACTGGACTTACCATCGTTATTACAAACAATTCAATTTAACTTGTCCATCTTGTCGAGTTTATTCCCTTATCAATTGAGCCTTTTTGAACTCTTTTCTCTGTTATTTGTTTATCAGGACCTTGCTGGAGATGTTGTTGAGAATTTGAAAACCTTTTTCAGGGCTATGTATAAAAAGGTTGCTACTTTTGTTGACTTTTCTTCCCTTTTATGTCATTAGAACATTGGCTTTTAGTTCATTAAAAACATGACGGTTTAATCAATCTCAGGTCACTGAGGCTGATATTGAAGAGTTTGAAGTGAACTATAGGGGATCTGACTCAGAGAAGAAAGATTTATTTGATCTTTATAAGAAGTGCAAGGGCAATATGAATAAGTAAGAGATGCAATTTGTATATGTCTCTGTATGTGTTCTGTCCCTTTAGCCTGTCCTGATTAAATTTGATCTTTTGTCCCCTCAACAGGCTTTTCTGTTCAATGCTTTGTTCAGATCCTAAGCTTGATTCACACCGTTTCAAGGATTTGCTTGATGAAGCAATAGCTGCCGGTGAGCCTTCATTCGAGCTTAGTTATTACCTGGTTCTTACAACTTTCAGTTGATGGATGATTTTTCCGTGATAGCATTTTCATTTTTTCTTTTGCTATTAGGGGAACTGAAAGAAACAAAAGCCTACGGGAAATGGGCGAACAAAGTATCTGAAATGAAGCCACCGACCAGTCCATTGAGAAGGAAGGAGAAGTGAGTCTTGTGCTGGGTCTTTTCCTTGCATTTAAAGCTATAAATCAACTTTGATGTTAAAGTATTTCCCTTTTTTCTCACCGGTGTTGAACAGGTCCGTTAAACAGTCAGAATCAGATCTACTTGCAATTATATCTCAGCGCAGAAGTGAGAGGAAAGACCGGTTTGATTCCATGTTTTCAACATTGGTGTCCAAATATGGGGGTAACGCAGATTCTGAGCCTACTGAGGAAGAATTTGAAGCTGCAAGGAGGAAAGTTGAAAGTCGAAAGGCCTCCAACAAATCAAAGCACAAGTGACATCAGGCCTTATTCTAGGGTTGTTTCTGTGAAACGATGAATATGGCGATAATTATGGAAAAGGCTAACTTGTATTAATTATCTAAACAAACATGGAATGTTTCCTTGTATTCTAGTTACAGTCATTTGCATTTGCCTTAGGTTATCTACTTTGTAATGAACATGCTTGCTTTAACTATACAACACAACCTAGTCTAGTCGTCACACCCATCATCCATCATCCTTGTGTTTACTGATTGGGTTGCCACACCCGTCAACAACTTGGTCGGGTTGCCATACCCGTTATCATTTTGTAAATATTTATTCAATATTACTTATCAAAAACTAAGGTCATAAGCTACATTCGTTAACTCGTTAATGGTGAATAATCCTCTCGCTCACATTTTAATAGACATTATGCATTTCTTATGTAAAGGATAATGCACATTTTTTTTTGTTTTATATTACCAATGAATATGTATTTCAAGAGGATGGTCAACATTTATATATTTTTTATCACCAATGAGTGTTTTACACTCTTTCCATTTTATATCGTCAATGGATGGTTTGTAATTCTTGCATTTTATATCATCAATGGATGGTTTTATATCGCTTACGTTTTATATTACCAATAGATAGTGTACATTTCTTACGTCAACGAATAGTATGCATTTCTTACGTTTTATATGTCATACCTTTTAATTTTATATTGTCAATGGATGGCTTAAATATCTTCTATTTTACATTTTCATTAATCGCATCTGCGATATACATACGACTCGTATCCATTGTATAAATCCGGATTCTCTAATTGACAATTGCACCACTTGAGTATGCATTATATATTTTTGGATTGTTGAGTTAATGGACACACCACTAGTTAAATAATAAAGCACAATTTATGCAAATCAACTATGAATATGAATACCATCAACAAACACATTATTAAAAAGATTGTGCACGAATTTCAAAAGCCTCTCAAAGCACGGTATGTTCCTGTGTCATTGGGCCAATAATTGTACCCTTCATCTAAATACAAACAAATTTTTTCGGTAAGTTCTTGCAATTTCTATCAGTTACTTTATTTGTAAAAACTACCACTTACTAGGTAACTTGCATGTGGTCACTTTATAACCTACCTCTTGACTAAGGGGGACTATTCTTTTATCTCTACCAAATTGGATTTGATTGAGCCCTCCATTGGGCCATTACATCTCCTATAAATATCCCAATATATCATTTAGTAGTGGGACTCTTCTACACTCGAAACCCTAATACGCTAATCATGCATCTTAAGTCCCTCTACCTATCCAGTTCTCGGTCCTAGAGTGGGTGAACTGGTTTCTTTTGACACCGTCCCTCTCCTTCTTCTCCATCACTGTTAATATTGTGGATAATATTTAAACTATTTTAATTGTATATAATATTTATAATATGTTTTAATATTTCCATATACATACGCGTGTAATGAGATTCTAATTTTTTTTCTATTTTAATATCGTATATATTCATTTGTTACTATTAATTTGTTCCAAACCATATTTTTCATCATTCATTGTATATTGTGTACGTGTGATAAGATTTCTAATGTGCTAATATAGTTTAAATTTAATAATATATATTTAAAATTTTAATAATATATTTAAAATTTTCCAAAATTTTATATTTTTAATTCCATTATCTCATAAACATAGCTTTCTCTCTCTCTTCCTCTCCTAAATATTCTCACACACCCTCTCTACATCTCTATCAATTATCACTAGTCATTTTCTTCATTTATTTCTTTTAACATCAAAGAATACACATCACCAAATGAAAACAAAAATTAAATATAAAAGATTTAGCAAAAAAAAGAAAAATTGGGCAAAAATTGTCAACAGTAGATGACACATGTCATGATAAGAAGATAAAATAACTCCAAGACATAGAAAAAAAAACACTAATGAAACAACAATGCACAAAATAAAATTATCTATAAAAGAGAACATGCATTGACATAAGAACATAAAATCAAGATGAACAACTAGTGCAAGTAGAAAAAAAAGGACAATAAACACAAAATAATATATATAAAGAACACGAATCACCAAGGTTCTCATGGTCAAGTTGGACCTAGGCAAGGTATTTAGATTTATTTTTTAAGTTCGAGTCCAATTTAAAAAATAGATTTACTTTTTTATTTAAGTTTGACCTAAATTAAGAAAAATAAACCTGGGTCCGACTTTACCCGCCCATATTTATTTATTTTTAGATTGATTTTTATTTAAAAATAATTTTTTTCAAAAACATAATACACTAAATGTACTAAAATGTTAAAATAAATATAATAAATATTTTATTGTATTAAATATAATTTTAAAATTTTATATTTTAGGTTGGGTTATTTAGTTGGGTAATGTTTTTTTTTTTAGGTTTTGGACAATGAGTTTAATTGTTATTGGCTTATTGATTTAATATAAATATAAAATATATAATTATTATTTAACATACATAATTAATATAATATTTTTATAACATAATATATTTGGGCAAGGTAGGGCCGGACTTGGGCTAATTTTTTTTACCTAAGACTCGACCCATATAAAAATCGGGCCTTGAATTTTATTTAAACCTATTTTCTAGTCTCGTATTTTATCTAAATATTCCTATTTTTTAAACGGACCTTCAGACTTGGACGAATGGCTTGACTCATGAGCATATCTACACCAAAAACAATAACAACAACATGTATACATTATAAAGGTCATAATTTATTAAATCATTGTATGTGATGCTCATTATATTTTTATAATATTTGTAAATATATTGTTTGTAATATTTTATATTATATTTTTTTCATTATTATGTGTTATATATACATAATTTTTCATATTATCTAATTATGTAAATTAATATATTACGTGTTAAATAAATTATTACAACCTATGTAATACTCATTTTTATCATTTACATATATTACATATTACATATTACATATTGGTATTTACCCTACCAATATGTAATATAAGCAACAAGTTGACAATAGGCTAAAACTTGTTTTTATGTGCCGGTCGAATTTTAATTCGATTGGTATGAATATTGTTGTCAATACAGGAGGATGTGGGTTCGAGTAAGCTGAAGTGCACTATCCTCCTATTTATAGGTTGAGGAGAGGCTATGGGTAGTTTTAAGCATTGTGTCAAAAAAAACTAGATATCATCGGAACCTATAATGAAATTATTTTAAAAAAAAGTTATTTTTATGTTTGAGGGTTGGTAATTTTTAATTTTATTTATAATAATATTAATAAAAATATTTGAGTTATTGGGCTTTTTTTTTTTACTTTTAAAAATTTTATGAAAGAAAAATATATGAATTATTAGGCTTTTTCCTAGGATAAAAATGATATTTCATAAAGTAATATCTCAAATTTATTTAGTCAATATACATTGAACTAGGTTAATACTGATGATATTGTAACTTATTTTAATACAGAGGTACTAAATATATTATTTCCCATATTATTACACTAATCATTTTAAATTGATTTTAAATTTTAAATTATTCTAAATTATCGAGATTATATCAATTAGGTCTTTTGGTAAAAAATTTTCAATTTAACTATTAAATGGAACGCCTAAAAATCTTAGTCTTTAGGTTTTTGAAACATTTACTTAAGTTTTATCGTTTGTTTTTTTTTTAGTTTTTACTCTTAAAATTATGTGACAACGTTTTATTTATTTAAAATTGTCATGTTGAATTTAGCCATGTAAGATTTAATGTGTCATTTAATTTTAGTGGTTTTAATAACGAAGGGTCCGATTGATATAATGTCGATAGTTTAGGGATGAAATTAAAACAATTTCAAATTGAGTGACAAAGAATTAACTCTATAAGCTGGTGTCTTTGATGTTTAATTATTCTATTTGAACTTTGAAGCATGGCCATATTAATTAGGTGAAGTAATTTGTTTCTTAAAAGAGAAGAGCATTGGTAAGTAAGATTGGGGAGAAATTAAAATAGAGTGACATAATACCACATTGTTTTTGACAGAGAAGCTAAGTTGGGTCATGCTTAAATTAAGCAACAAATTAACTTGCTAAATAAGCCCCTAATCCATTCATCATTATCCCTAAATATCTTTTCTATAATTAAAATTTAAAAGTAGGGTTGACAAGAACTCGTGTGTTGGCACGATAGTTAAGGTGTTCACCGCTCTAGATGCGGTCTAAGTTTGAGTCACGTTAGTTACTTTACTGTTAGGGCTTTGCTTTTATCTACATAAAAAAAAACAATGTGACTAACTAGATGAAATAAATGATTATTTATAGATTTATGATATTTTACACATTGCATCAAAATTTATGCATGGTTTTAATATTTACTATATTTAACCCTATTATTAAATTTAATTTATAACTTTACTTTTCTCTTGAATTTTACCATTAAAATTTAAAAATATTTTTATTAAATTTATCTTTACAATTTTAATTTTAAAAATATTGAAGACAAACTTAATAAAAATATTTTAATATTTAATTTTGATAATTAACAATGATAAGGTAATTAATATAAAATTAAAAATAATAAAATGGTTATTTTATAAAAATAAACTTATTTTCCCTTTTATATATATGTATTTTTATTTTCAAAGTATTTAATTTTAAATTATTGACCCTCAAAAGCACCACTTTCATTGACCCATTCTGGAACATTCTAAGACTTTTTTCAAAAAAAAAAAAAAAGACTACCAAAAAAGAAAAAAAAAAGCTCTAATATTACTTTCGTTTTTTTCCTTTTTAGAAAAAATGGGTAATATATATTAAATAAAAGATGGTGACTGTACAACTACATGCTAGAAAACATTCCCTGGTTTATATGTGTGTGTATGTAAGTTGATCTCCCCATGAATCTGCAAATGCAAGCAAAGCTTTTTTGCCTTTCACTTTGGTTTTTCCCACACCTCACCTTCTCCACTTGACCTTCATATATCTTTCATTTTCACCCACTTCCTTTGTTTTCCCTTTATATATATAATCAGATCTCCAATAGTTATTATTAATTTGGTAAGTCTTATTTATTTATTAAGTGTTGGATGTTGCTTTTGCTTTTGTTTCTCCATCCTCTTCTCTCTCTATCACTCTGATATCATCATTGTCAAATTTTAGCTTTACTTAATTTTGGGTCTGTCTCTTACAACTAAGATCCTACCATTTTCTTTTGGAGAGCTTACTACTCTGTATTCAACTTCTTTAGTTCTGTCCTGGTGTGCTTTTTGCCTTTTCTGCAAATTTCTTTGCCCAGGCATCAAATTTTGGAGCTTGGGTTTTTTCTTTTCTTTGCTCATTTACTTGTTTTGGGTGAGATTTCTGATATGGGTTTCTATTTTTGTTGAACAAAAAAAACCTGGATATTAATGTTTGGTCTTTTTGAAGGTCTCCATGGCGAGTCACAATGGTGATGGCAAGTCCAAGATGGAAGACTATGAAGTTATAGAACAGATTGGAAGAGGAGCTTTTGGAGCTGCTTTTCTTGTTCTCCATAAACTTGAGAAAATCAAGTAAGTATTTTGAGGAACATTCAAGTGAGTTCTAAACAATATTTCTCTTTGGGAGGGATTGTTCTTTGTTTTTGTTTTTCTTACTAATGAAATCCTGGAATGCTTAAAATCAAGGTTTCTTATGATTGGTTATGCAACAATGCCTATATTCTGAATATGTGGCCTTAATTTCATTATTGGCAGCTGTCGGTCTGTTTACACGTCTTTTAGCAATTATTGACTTAGTATGATATCTTTAATTTTCTTATTCTGTTAGGTATGTGTTGAAGAGGATTCGGCTGGCTAAGCAAACTGAGAAGTTTAAGCGAACAGCACACCAAGAGGTCACTTCTTAAAATATTTCCTCATTTTAAAAAAAAAATAATTAAAATGTGAGTTGTGGTGAAAGTTGCAGAGATTATTCCTTAATATTTTCATGTTGATTATCCACATACCTTTATTTGGTATTTTCTAGAGTGCTTCTTTTTTTGGTACAAAAAAACTTAATTAATCGATAGTACGCATAACATGAAGTCCATTGGCCTTTGCCAATGAGAAAGAAATTGACTTAGGCGGTTCATTACAAACATAAAGACAGTCCACAAAATTAAAATTATTTGAGGAGGCATTAGCTTGAAAACAGCTTCCTAATCTCGCCAAACCATCCGCATTCTGCTTTCCTTCCCTGAAGGTATGTTTGACCTCAGTCAGCCGGACGGTAGTCATGAGCATACTATAGTCATCGATCAATATTGGAAGCAAAGCATTAGAACCGTTAACATCAGCTATTAAACTTACAATAGCAGTTGCATCAACTTTGATCTCAAGATTGACAATATTTAGGCTATGAGCAAGATGGCGGCCATCTCTCAACACCCAAAGCTCGGCCCCTAAGTTTGTCATGTGTGGATTATGTCGATGGCATTCAGATATCCAGTTGCCATCGTGATCTCAAATAAGGGCCCCTACTGCTTTCTTGAGGTTTCCAGTCATAGTCACCAATATTAAGTTTCATCCATCCTTGCGTAGGGGCTTGCCGAGTAACTGTGATAGCTATGGGAGAGGTCTAACTTTTAAGTGCTGGCAAAAGAGCAAGAAATTTCCCTGCGCCCACTAGTACTCTTTACTTAATGGTTGAAAGCTTTCAGGTTTGGTGCCATTTAGGAGCATAGAGGTGGAAGCTGTAGATATACATTGCATTATCAAATTGATCCCTTCTTTGGGGAACATGAAAAAAAGAGAATCTGTTGGACGAAGTTCGTTTCCAATTTACCATAGGCCTTCTCCAGGTCAAGTTTGATGACCTTTGCCCCTTTCTTTCCCTTCATACTCAGTCATCAGGTTATTCCGCAATAGTCTACATTCTCTAAACCTAGGGCTTGCATATATAATAGAAAGCAAACAAGACGAGTTGGAAAGAGGTAACTTAACCATGGCATGGATATCCTGCTCAGCATCGCATAGTTGCTCAATGGTCACTGCAAAGGAATTCAACAAAAGCCAAATACCCTCCTTGTGCTTGATTGTGCTGGTGTCAAAGCCAGGAATCAAAAGGCAGTCTATCAAAAAACTTCGATACCTCACTTGTGTGCACCTTGGTCTCAGCAATTGCAATGATTTGTGGGTTATGTTGTCTCACCATGTCACGTACTGTACGTATGGGAATTGCGGTACTGTCCCCCCTTTCCAACCCCCAACAATTCAACATCATGGGTTTTGGTTACGGAGGTAATCTTGGATCTGTTGAGCCAATCTGCATCTGGGATTATGTCCGTCTCCTGCACTGGCATCATCTCAGTTTTTGGCTAGAGCAGTTAAATTCCATTTTCATTAATCTTTTTTAGTGTTCAATTTTCTATGGTTGAATGAAACGCTGACCATAGAATCTTGATTTCAGAAACGTTTTTGTTATTGGGTTGTCTATTTTTTATTTAACAATCCAACCTTGTCATGTGTTGACCCTTTAGGTTGCACACCTTTAACTACCCAATGGGATGCTCTAAACCTTTAGTTTGCCCCTGTTCCATTTCCCATCCTTGTTGCCACTCTGAAGGCTGTGCCTGCGATCTTTATTTTTCCTTTTGGAGTGAGTTACAGTTTTTTTTTACAGACTATACAAATATATTTTGTATATTCTGCTGTTTTAGCCTTTTATGGTCATTATTATAACAAATTATTGACGCATACATCACACCTAGAACCAGTCAATTGGAAACAATCTAAAAACTGTTCATGTTGGTTCGACCATCCAAGTGCTGTTTCCCCTCTGCTGCCATATCCATCGGTTAGTTATAGTGTGTCTGGTTTGAGGCACAAAGAGAAGCAACCGTTGATGTAGTTGAGGTGAGGGAATAATTTCATATGTAGCAATCCAACATATGTTTCCTGAATTTGGAAATAGGCTTCTCACCAGAAAAAGTTGGGTTTGAAGATTCGTAGTCGATTGAGAAAGAATTTAGTATAGTTGGGGAAAATATGCCTTCACTTGTCCAAAGATAAGTAAGACCCTCATAATTTGTGTAAACGTGATGCCAAATAAGATACAAATGATACCTGGATAGCTCATTCTTTGATATTAGTAATATTTTCATATTGCAAACCAAGAATACCTTGATTCATGTCCTGGCAGTCCTTGTTTGAGACCGTTTCTCAATTGTGCCTCTTTTTTGCAGATGGAACTGATTGCCAAATTGAATAATCCATATATTGTCGAGTACAAAGATGCTTGGGTTGATAAGGTGAAGTGGCTTTACAAGTATTTTAGTTTTACAATGGATATGAAAGAGTTTATGCACAATATTATTGTTTATATTGCTAAGCACAAAATTTACTCTTCATTGATTTGTTAATTTGTGTTCATGCTTCTCAGGGAAACAGTATATGCATTGTAACTAGCTACTGTGAGGGAGGGGACATGTAAGTTACCTAAAAAGGAGTTTTTCGTTTTTTTGAATAAGATTTTGGAGGAATATGCAAGTTCTTTAATCATCTTATGTACATTCTAGGGAATTTTTATGCTCGTAGACTTCATTTGTATTAAAAACTGACATAAATTCTCACTGCTAAATTTAACTAGTATGATTTTTGTGTCAGCTGTAGATGTAGGTAACCTAATTCATCTTGGTAGATTGGCTAAGAAATGATCAAAATACTTCATATTCATATTGTCAAGTTTGTAATCCTTCAACCGAAACACTGACCATAAAAGTTAATGAGTCGGATTTATAGTCAGACTGTATTGTTAGGTGTCATGATCATCTGTTTTTAATCAGATTATAATGTAACTAAATAGTAACTGAAATTCCACTAATTTTTGTTGGAATAAGGGCTGAGCTAATTAAGAAGGCCAGAGGTATGCACTTTCCTGAGGAGGTAATGAGAAATACTGCAACTAAACTACTTATATACACCTGCTAGAGATGTTATTAACCCTCTTATTTTTCTCTTTGGTTTTCTAGAAAATATGCAAGTGGATGACTCAGTTGTTGTTGGCTGTGGACTACCTACACTCAAACCGTGTTCTTCATCGGGATATGAAGGTAATACTTCTATAATCATCCCTTTGGTGAAGAAGGTTCTTAAATGAGGATGCTATTCTCTAATTTCTATTTCATCTCAGTGTTCCAACATATTCCTTACGAAGGATAATGACATCCGGCTTGGTATGAAGACAAAAGGATTACTATAAAGGACTCGTGTTCTTTATCAGGTTTTGTCTCCTTTTTTAATATGCCTTCTAAGATTTGTATGTCTTATATGGACTGTACAGGTGACTTTGGACTTGCAAAATTACTTAACACTGAAGACCTTGCTTCCTCGGTATGATCTCGTGCTAATCTTTTCCCTTTTATGAAACTTTCTTGGAAAATTCTTCTTTGAAAACCTGTCTTACAATTCCTTCAATGCACTTAGATTATTTTGCAAGTACTTCTGATTGAAAAAAAAAGAAATGAACTGCTATTGTTAATAAATATCTTAGTAGTTTTGTTTATAGAATTTGTCAAAACCACTTTTTAAGGATTCATTCCATTTCTTTTACATTGTCTGCATACACTCAATAGGTTGTTGGCACACCCAACTATATGTGTCCGGAGCTCCTTGCAGATATACCTTATGGCTATAAATCGGATATATGGTCACTTGGTAAGAATTTCAAAGCATGATCCCGAGATGGAAAATCTGTTATAGAGTCAACTACGAGTGATAGATTTGTTATTCCAGGTTGCTGCATGTTTGAGATTGCTGCACATCAACCTGCATTTAGAGCTCCAGTGAGTTCTTCTAACTCAAGCTATAGACATTGCCTTAGTATCGTTAAACTAC
The DNA here is from genome assembly GCF_025698545.1 of Gossypium raimondii. Taxonomy (NCBI): domain Eukaryota; kingdom Viridiplantae; phylum Streptophyta; class Magnoliopsida; order Malvales; family Malvaceae; genus Gossypium; species Gossypium raimondii. The sequence goes on from NC_068565.1 coordinate 48,498,522, forward strand.
CATCAATTTGTCTGTAATTTGCTTTGCTATAGAGTCTATAGTAAACTGAAGTTATTGGTAACAAATAGGATATGGCGGGACTTGTTAACAAAATCAACAGATCATCCATTTCTCCTCTCCCGATTTTGTATTCCTCCACGCTGTAAGCATTTTCTTCCATATAATCATTTATGGATGTGTTACTTAACGATACTGATAATGCTATTTCATTTCCTTTTAGAATGTCTAATATTTGTAGAAAATGAAATGACTTCATGTTTCAGGAAGCAAATAATTAAGAGCATGCTAAGGAAGAACCCGGAACACAGACCAACTGTGAGTGCAAGTGATCCTGTATTTAGCTTTCTAGTTTTAAATGCTACCATCCATACTGATCCTGAGCATTCTGATACTTCAGGCTTCTGAACTCTTAAGACACTCCCATTTGCAACCTCATGTCCTTCGCTGCAGAAATCCATCTACGGTTTATCTTCCGGTAAAGCCCACAAACAGCTCAAAGGAGAAGACACCTAGAAAATCATTTTCGAACAAACCTGGTATTGGGAAGGACAGGGGGTTTGGGATTAAAGATGCTGGGGTATCGAATGGACAACGAAATATACATCCATTTCCGAGAATGGCTGATGTACATGTAAGCTGTTCACCTACTCATGAAAAGCCGGCATCCTCTGCTAGTACCAAAGACAACCCTGTCACTAAGAGGGTTGATCCTACTAGCTGTGCAGTTGAAATATCCAACGCTACTAGTGATTCCAAAGACACGTCCACTGATTCCGAAGTAAGTGTTAGCAACGGAGACAAACAGGCTCAGCTTAGAAGTGTTCCCCGAAAGGATGCTGATGTGGAGTCTACTTTGGAGACAGCATTCAATTCTAAGCATGATGAACAAGAAGAACCCACTTTTGAGCACACTCAAAACTTTCCTGAAGCTGATATGAAGACTAAAAATAAAAAAGATGAGACAATCTGTGATGTTCAGGTTCTTGAAGAAGCAGCAAAAGAGGTTCTCGATATATCGAGGGATTCTAGTAAACTGACAATCTCCAGTATAAGTTGTGATGATAAAAATGGGTACCGTGATGACGGAAGTTCATCATCTACTATTTATGAGACTGATGTTGATCGAATATGCTCGTCAACTAAAACATGTAGTCATAATGCAACAACAGAAGGTGCTGACACGAGCTATTTGTCATCTGAAAGTAATGCTGTGCATCCAAGTGCAGGTGAAGCAGGAGCAGCATCCGAGAATAATACGAAAGATAGTGCACGACCGGTTCACTTGACGGCAAGTGATGTATCGTTACTGAGTAAACTGACAGCCATGAGCGGTGACGAAATTAAGAGTGTGTGGGAGAATCCGAGCCAGGAAAGAGCTGATGCATTGGAGTCTCTGCTTGAGCTATGTGCCCAGCTTCTTAAACAAGACAAAATCGATGAGCTTGCTGGTGTGCTGCGACCGTTCGGGGAAGAAGTTGTGTCGTCAAGAGAAACAGCAATTTGGTTAACAAAGAGTCTCATGGCTGCCCAAAAGTTCACCGGTGCAACCTAACTTTCATGAATTGGTTGGAGCCATAATTTATTCATCGTTGCGAGAAAATGTTTTCTTTTTGCCTTCTTACATATATTTGACATAAAGTGTGTACTTCTTCTGGTTTGCTTGAAGAGAAAGAAACTCGAGAAACTATATTTTGGGGGATTTCTATGGAATAACAACGACACTGGTGATCTTTTATTGTTCCAAAGCAGAAATGTCGATTTAAGCATATGCAATATCCGAAAGCCAGAATTTTTCAGAAAACATATTTATATCCGTCAATTTGACCTGATCGCTATCTATAATGGCAGGAATGCGAATTCGCATATTGATTACATTACTTTCATATTTATTAAATGGGTTTTTGTTATTGTTGTGTTTTTTAATATCATACCCTAAATTACCATATCTATCAAACAGTCATTTCTTTGGAGTGCAAAGTATCACTTGGAATTCAAACATATATCATAAACGTACAAACAAGTAAAGTGAAGAAAGCCATCTTCAACAATGAACAAAAAGAAAGAAAGCACCCCAAGTAGTATTTTTACATTTATTAATCCACCATTTCTTTTTTTGATTCTTCAATACTTCATGGTTTCATCCATTTTTTGCTGTGGCTTACTGTAAAAAGTAGGCAAAGAAAGAAACAAGTGTGGCTCCAACCAAGGACTCAATAACAGGCATTGTTGAGATTGCGACGCTGGAATCTGGGCCTGGGGCAGATGCTGAAGCTGAAGCTGCAGCTGCAGCTGGAGCTGAAGCTGGAGATGGAGCTGGAGCAGCGCCAGCAGCCAGGACCCCGCTCATAGAGGCGGCGGCGACAATGACGGCGCATGAGATCTTCTTCATGTCCATGGTATTGAAGAATAAAGGTTAGTGAGAGTAAAGAGACCTGATGTGATGAAAAAAACAAAATTTATTGTGTTTTTATTTTGCTTTTCTCAAAGGCCTGAAGAACAATGGCTGAAGTGAGTTGATATTTATACGTAAAATGAATGTCTATTTTAAGGAAGAAGTGGTTTCTTGTGAGCTTCAAATATGGTTTTTGTTTGGTTTTGCATGTTTTTAGGGCCGAAATTGATGGCCAAAGCTGAAAATTAATAAATATTATTAAAAATGATCAGTTTTTTTTAAATTATTCCGGGGTGAGGGGTACTTGTGATATTTCGGCGTGGGACACATTTTATTTGATGGTTTTTTGAATGTTAAATATTATTGTATGGATTAATTTTTATTGGTATTGAAAGCACATCACGTTATGGCAGGGTAATGTCTCACAGTTTAATGAATCTTCCACTTATTTGATGGGATGATTAAGAAATTATCTATGGTTAAACTCTTTATAACTTATCAATGGATATAACCCATTTGGTATGAATAGTTTATCAGTCTAGGTGTGGATGTTCTTATTTGGGCATCTTGTTTGGGTTACTGGATTTATATTCTTAAATTCTTGGTGCTAATATTGGCAAGAATTTATTGAAACTTTAGCATTTGTTAAATTACTACAAAATGGATGAAAAATTTAACTGTTTTTAACTTTATTGACGTGGCATACAAGTGGATTGCCACGTGGATAACACAAGTCAACATTTAATTAATTTTTAAAAATTTAAACATTCAAAAAATATAAAATTTATTTTTAAAATTAAAATCATTAAAATTATTTAAAATATAAAAATATATTTTAATATTTTAAATTTTAAAAATTAATTAAATCTTGACATGTCATCCACTTGTATGCTACATTAGTAAAGTTAATGATATTAATTTTTCTATTTATTTTGAGGTGATTTGACAAAAAAATAAATTCAAAAATTAAAAAATGAAAATTTAATTAAAGAGCTAAAATGATTTTTACAAAAAAGAAAGAAAGAAAGCATTATGACATTTTTATTTTTAAGTGAGATTAGTGGATAATTTTTTAAGAGTATAAAGTAAAAAAATTGTAATCACATTATTATCTTTATTGTTGTTTTATTTAATTTTTAATTTTTTTATTTTTACTCAATTAAATTGGTGCCATAAACTCTCGAGTAAAATAATATTATGAATTAATCCTTCATCAATCTAATTAAAAAATAACAAAAAAAATTAATAGTAGTTTGCTTTTTATAGTTTTCATATAATATATTTAAATAAAATAATTTAAATCATTCTTTCAAAATCACCTCTAAAAGAATCACTTAAAATTATTATCTCAATAAAATGTTAAAATATGTTTCAAGTCCTTATACTTTTTAAAATTTAGAATTTAATCCATCTTTTATTTTCAAAGAAATTTAATCTCTCTCTGTTTTGGCAAATCTTAGTTATGTTTCTGATTTGGAGTTCTTTGATATTGGTTTAAACAAATATTTTGACGTGATCTCATGTTGTTATTCTCTAATAAAATTTAATTGTTGAGAAAAAATTAAATTAAAAAAGTACTCGCTTAGTAGACATGTTGCAATGAGCTTGAATTTAACAATAAATTTTAACGGGATTAACAATTAGACTTGTATTTTATCCGAAATGTAGAAAGATTAAATTCTTCAAAATAAAAATAAAGGATTATTCCAAATGTATACGTATTTTAATAAAAGAATTACCATTACTTTCTTCTAAAAAAATCATTAATTTTCTTTTAAATAAGAAACAATTCCAGAACATAAATCAATAAAAAAGATGAGAAAAATTAAATCTCAAGCCCACAGGTTTATCCTTAAACATAACATTATGGATTGAAACAAAGAAAAAAACTAAGAAGATTTTCCAAATAAGGCTACCCTCGTAAATAAATGAGCTACCCTTGCTTTCGCATCCAACAAACAAAAGGCAAAATCATAGACATCTTTATCCACTTTGTTTCAAAGCCGAAATCACTTGAAGATAGTCACTTTCAACCATGACACCGTCCATACGAAGAGCCGCCCGGATCGCAAAAGCTTCAACTAGCTTAGGCTCCAAGTTGGCTCGGTGATGACCTGTAAGGCCCTTAACAAAAACGCCATTAGAATCCCTCACTACAGCTGCAAAACTAGTCAATTGGTCCACCCCAAAACTTGTTGCATCTACGTTACATGGTTGAAATCTCAGGCGGTTTCATCCACCGTCGGCATTCACTACATCGGTGATCACCAGCTACAATGCTCAGATGACCAACACCACCTTGTACTTTATCGAATTTGCGCTTAACCAGTCTTGCAATGGGATATGCCAAAAGATAAAACGGCAGCCGCTGCCACAGATTCATTCTTCCAACAAAACATGTTTCGAGCAAACCAGATGCTCCATAGCGTCATTAGCAACTTGTTCCTCATGGCACTATCCATCGAATCAAAAAGCAAAACAAGCAAATTCAACACAGTGAGATTAGAAAAATCTAATCCAGCTAATTGCCTAATTTGGACAGCTTTCGAATAGTGCAACAACGCATCAACGAGACTCACAATTTTGCCACATCTAGCACAAAGAGAGTCTAGGCGGAATCCTTTTCTCAACCAACCTCCATTTAAAGGAATAAAATCCCTTAAGTAGTGCCAAATAGAGATGTTCAAACGGTCCGTTTGTTTAATATCCAAATTGAATTACTATTAATTAAATTAACCAAAATTATAAAAATTTTAACCGATAATCGAATCGAAAATTTTTCAAAATCTTTTAACCGACTGAAATAATTTCGGTTATTTCAGGCGGTTAATTGAATTAACCAAAATTTTTACATATTTTTTGTTTTGTTCAAATAAATTTGAAACATGAAAAAATACAACTTTAGAAACAAGAAAGTTTAAGACTCAGTGATGAAATGAAAAAAAAAAGAAGTCAAGAAAAATGAAAGATGATCTGGTTTCAAGTGGCGCTAATGATAAAAAAAAACATTGCCTTTTTCTTTTAATTTTTATTTAAAAATATATAAATCTATTATGATTTAAAGCTCATTATAATAATTTAAATAAATATAATTTATTTTAAGCTCATTCTTTAATTTTTATATTTCGGCCTTATATAATACCTTGGACACATCTAATATATTGGGCCTATAATATTTTATCATTAATAATTTTAGTTAATCAATTAATTCGGTGACCAACTCATTAATAGTTAACTGAAATTTTAAAAAGCCCTTAATCGATCTTTGACCGAATTAGATTCGGCGACCAACTGATTAACTGAAATAATTTGATTCGATTAATTTGGTTAAAATTGAATTATGCACACAATCACCAAATAAAATGTTGATTGAGTCTTAGCTGATTGACAGTCATGATTTTTAAAAAAAAACTAATTGGAGTAGCTGATTGAGTCTTAGTTCAGTTGGCATTGGCTTTGTTGTTCTTAGTGCAAGAGGATGTGGGTTCGAGTGTACTGAGGTGCATTATCTTATTATTTAAGGGTTGGAGAGGGGCTATGGGTAGTTCTAGACATTATATCAAAAAACAAAGATTAAAAATCATGATGCTACACTGGAAGTAAAAAAAAGAGAGCAGAAATATGTAAGATATGAGAGACAAAAATAATTTAAATAAAATCATTAATTTTTATAATAAATTCTTTTAACATTTTTTCTTTTCACGAGTTGCAAAAGCTCATCATATTCAAATTTATAAATAAATAATATCTTATTATTTTAAAATTTTTCTTACTAAAAACTATTGAATTACACTTTATATTCTCTTTAATTGTATTTTCATTATAATTTAAACAATTTCTTATTATTTTAATTATATTTTACAATTTTTTAGTAAAATCGTTGTTGGAAATATCTATTTCGCTATTTTTGTATTTTTAATATTTATTTTTTAATATAATATCGATATAAATTGAGCTAATAGAATCGTAATCTCCCATGGCCAACATTTTGGAAATATATAAACGAACAAAAGTATTTTCTTTTGGGTGCAAAGTATCACATGGAATTCAAATTATTATTTTTAATAAACGTACAAATGAAGTGATGAACCAAAAAAAAAAGGGAAGAAGAAAGCAAGTACAATGGATTGAACCCCGAGTAATATTTTACATTTATTCATTCACCATTTTTGATTCTTCAATACTTCACGGTTTCGTAGATTTTTGCTGGCTTACTGCAAATAGTGGGAAAAGAAAGAAACAAGGGTGGCTCCAACCAAGGACACAAGAACAGGCATTGTTGAGGTTGCGACGTTGGAGTCTGGGCCTGGGGCAGCTGCTGAAGCTGAAGCTGAAGCTGCACCTGGAGCTGAAGCTGGAGCTGGAGCTGGAGCGGAGTCAGCAGCCAGGACCGCGCTCATAGAGGCGGCGGCGACAATGACGGCGCAGGAGATCTTCTTCATGTCCATGGTATTGAAGAATAGGCTTAGTGAGAGTCGAGAGACCTGCTGCGAGATGGAAAACAAAATTTATTAATTTGGTTTTCTTTATATGTTTATATGTTATTGTTCTTCACGCAGGTCTGAAGAACAAGGATGAAGGTGAGGTGCATTTTATAGGGGAAATTCATGTCTATTTTAAGCAACAAATGGTTTCTCATTAGCTTAAAAATAGGCTTATGTGGGGTTTTGCATGTTTTGAGGATTGAAATTGACATGCATCATCTTTAAAAAGTTAAAATTTTAATTTTCCATTAAAACCCTTCAAATAGGAATTTACTTAATTACCATTGTTTTTATAAATATATTAAAAAATATATATGATAAGTTATGTCTTCTTTATTTTTTGTTGCAAAAGGTAACTATTGGTTCCACTAGACCTGTTTGAATGGTGTGAGAGTTTGGGTAAAAGTATAAATTCAAAAAATAGATTTAGATAAAAAAAATAAGGCTTGTTTAGAAAATAAGTTGGACCTCGGGTAAATTTTTTTAGCTCAAGCCCAGCTCGACCCGACTCATGGATACCTCTAATTTCCACTTGTGCTTATTGAATATATTGAATTGAAGTGGTATGATGATATAATGAATCGTTACATTGAATGGATAAATAATGGAAACTATGAAGCATGATGTTATATTGACACTTAAAGAAATGGTTTGATTGATATTTAAGCCTCCGTTTGTTTCACTGAAAATGATTTCTGGAAAATGATTTGTTTTTCTGGAAAAGCTAATATTTTCTGGTGTTTGGTGTTTGGATGAATCTGTGTAAAATATTTTCTTTTGTTTGACAGATTTCTTAAAAATATTTTATAAAATTTGTTTTCAATGAAATAAACATAGATTCAAGATTTTCTTATCTTTTAATCGTTTAATTGAGTTTATTTTATATATATAATTTTATATTTTACATTGTTTTTGCATATATTAAAAATATTTTGTTAAATTCTTGTTCATTACAACGTTATTTTTAGTTGCATGATTACCAAGTGAGCTTTTTTATTTAAAATGTGATATCAACAAAATTGACGAAAATTTAACAATGTCAACAATTAGACTTGATTTTCAAATATGAAAAGAACAGAGACTAAATTCTTGAAAATAAAAGTACAGAGACAAAATTACAAATTTGTGAAGAGTACATAGAGACTTATGACATATTTTAACCTTTATACTACAAAATAATTATTATTAATATATTTGTAATTGTAATAAATATTTATTATTATTATTGGTTAATAATAAATATTTATTATTAAAATATTAATATTGAATATTTTAATAATATGTGATGTATATTATCTAAAATTATTATTTTTAAAATTTATTATTAAATAAAATCGAAATATTTATTAAAATAATAAATTATATTAATTATATTAATAATTTATTATATGACTAAATATAAATAATTAAATAGGTATGTTTAATAATATTGAAAAGTATAATATTTTATATTAATATTTTAAATATTTTTAAAAATAAAAATAAAAATTCTTATTAATATAATAATATTAAGCTTGATTTAAGTTATTTTTTATATAAAAAAATTATCTATAGATGAGCTCTTTTTCGAAAAATGACTTGCGCTTTTCAAAAGGGTAAGTCATTTTACAAGAAAAATGACTTATTTTCCGTTGACCTGTAAGTCATTTTCCGTTGACCTGTAAGTCATTTTCTGTTGACCAAACTATTTTTTGTGAATCAAACACAAAAAAATGCAGAAAACATTTTCCGTAAAACCTTTTACATGTAAATAAATGGACCCTAAGTTAAATTTGTATTATGTGCAATTTGATTGGACTCAAGTATGATATTTGAATTATGAAATTGAATATTGTGCCATGTACACATATGTGTAACCAATTTTTGAAAATTCTCTAGTAAACCACTATGAATAAATTTGGATATAATTGGTATGCTAACAAAACTTTAGTAGCATTGTGTATTATAGTCTACTGATAAAGCAAGAATTGATGTTTACATATTTGCTTTATTGCACTAAGTGCATAATTGGTGTGATGGAGGACATATGATTCATGTTATATATGTTAATTGGTGTGATGGAGGATTATGTTTAAGCTCATGAGCCATCGGTGTGATGGATGAATTATTTTGAATATCTAGATTAACCCTTCTCTTACATATAATGGTAAACATGATAAATGTTATACTTCCTATCCAGAAGGGAAATGTGGCACCATGAGAAGACATATGTGGACAATCCTCTGCTTATTTCCCGACCTATACAATACTTGGTATATTCTCCACCTAAGTGCTTAAACAATTCTCTACTGCTCAACTGGTCACTAGATGATCAATCACTCAGGCATCTCATCCTCCAGGTCACCCTCTTTTAGTTGGTGCATGCTCACCTCCAAAGAGGGGACCTCTAAGGGGCCATTAGACATAACAACCTCATACAGTCAAGGGAATATCAAAACAGTACCATGCATGAGGAAAACCCAAGCACAATAGCCTTGCCACCTGATGATCATCATGTCCTATATTTGTCGGTGACGTGAACTCATTGGGCATGAGACCTCTTCCCTATAAATACCCTGTAGAACAATGAAAGATCGATCCTTTAGCCTTTCAACAACCTTAAGCACTCCTCAGCACTCAACCTCCTTTGCTACCTCCCCCTCACTTATTTTCTTTGTAATACCCCGTAAATTTTTACAATAAAATATTATCTTTGATATAGTAAGGAAATAAAGTGGCAAAAAGAAGAATTTTGAGTTATGACAATATTGAGAAGTATATTATGAAATATTAATTCAAGAAAGGATTAAATTGCAAAAGTGAGAAAAGTTTTGTTACCCAAGAGTAAATACTCAAAATTTGAGGGGTTAAAGTGTAAATATGAAAAATTTGAAGGACCAATAGTGTAAATATTTTAAGGGTGGAATAATCTAGAAACTAAGGAAAATGGATGAATTAGGACCAAATTGAAAAGCTAGAGAATTTTGAGGGACTAAATCGTAATTTTACCAAATTAAGTGATGACTCAAGGATGAAATTTTAAATATTATAAAGGGAAAAATGGTCAATTAGAAGAGAGATAAATCTAGAAGATAATGATGATGTTGGAGATATTTTATATTAAATAAATAAATATTAGTTTATTAATATTTTAATTTAATTTTTAAATGATGTTTTATTATTTTATTAATATTTTATTTAGTATATATAAGAAAAGGAAGATTAAGAATCATCAATTCCACCATATTTCCATGCAACTAACGTGAGAAGAGTGGAGAAGAAAGAAAGTTTTGCTTTCTTTACAATTTGGTCATTCCACCAAAAATTTACCATTTTCACCTAGAAATCAAAAGAATTTCCATAGCTTCCAAGAGAGAGGAATAAAAAGGAGACAATGAGGAGCTAGAATATCAAGTTAGATTCAAGAAATAGAAGTTGGAGGAGAGAGAAAATCAAGTTAAAGATTGAAATCAATAGCACAAGGTAAGAACATCAAGATTTCAATATATTTTTAAGTTTGATATTATTGAAAAAGCATGGAAATAATGCTATAGTAGAGTTTTCTTATATAAGGTATTATGTTCTTGATATATTAGTGAAGAGAAATACGTGAAAGTGATGAGAAATATTATAGAGAAAGGGAATAAGGGAGTTATACACCTAGTAATCAACATTTTGCACTAAAACAGTTTTGGACAGCAGCAGTAGGTTAACTTTGGAAAATCACCATAAATTTTGGAAATCGAATTAGAGTATGAATGAATATGGAAATAAATCTTATTAAGTCTAGTTTATCATAGAAGAAACAGTGTAAGTAATGGAATTGTAAATCATGAGATATAATAAATTTTGTGAGACAAGGTCAAAATGAATTTGGGTTCCCTTGTTTTGACTTGGACAAATCATTAAAAATTGTAAAAAAATAATTATGGGTTATAATTTATATGTTTAAAATCCTTATGAGTATATTTTCAATAGAAATAAACGGGAACATCATCCGAATTCTGTACAAAGAGATAATTATTTTTTAGTGAAGAGGGGTCGGAACTGTCAAACAGTGAAACAATAGAAAATTTAAAGAATAAAATGCACTTATTTGATAAACAAAAAATTATGAAAATTTTATGGTAAGAATATATGTGAGTCTAGTTTCAGAAAATTTTTAGATCTCAATTCGAGTTCGTAGCTTAAGATATAATTAATTTAGTGACTATGACTCAAGTGAACGACTTGTTATGAGTAAACAATATAATAGTGGTATTATGTATATATCAAGGATGTGGAATGGAGTGGAGGAGGAGGAAAATATATGTGAATATTCAGATAATATGAGTTTATTTTAAAATAGCTAATTTACATGTTTTAGGTTCAGGACTAAATTGAATAAAAGTAAAATTTTAAGGGTAATTTTGTAAAATGTCAAAAATGACCAAATCGCATGAAATGAATTGTTTTATCATTTAAATTAATAAATTGAATGAAATATTAATTTAGATCAAGATTTGAGTGGAAATTCGAGAAAAATGAAAAATTACCAAAATGTCCCTGAATTTTGATATTTCTTCAGTTTAGCCCGATAGGTTCGTGTAACTTGAATTATATTTTTAAATGCTTGAAATGTTTGTTATTGATGTGAATATGATTTGAATGTTCATTGTATGAAAATTGATGAAACATTGATATATTTGATAAAAAGGGGAAGAAATCCCGGTTGAATGGAAGGAAAATTCGATGGATCTCTGAAAAGGAATTGACGGTAAAAAGGATCTTGCCCGGAAGAGTGATCCTATCCTGATATGGCCCTCCGGAAGAATATGTGTGAGAAAGATCTAGCCCGGACGGGTGATCTTGATATAGCCCTCCCGAAGAATATGTGGAAAATGGATTTAGCCCGGACAGGTAATCCGAATTAGGGTCTGAATTTAGCCTGGACTGGTAATTCAGATCCAAGCTCATTAGAGTAATTGTTGTTGCAGGGGATTTAGCCTGGACTAGTAATCTCGACAATACTCTATAAGTTTATATTACAGGGGATTTAGCCTGGACTGGTAATCCCGCTGTAAGAAATGAGGTTTGTGGTAGTGTGCTCTCTTGCAGGGGATTTAGCCTGGACTGGTAATCCCGCTGTAAGAAATGAGGTTCGCGGGAGTGTGCTTTCTGAATTGAAAAATGTGCGTACATGAATATGAATTGACGGACCCGAATTTGTACACTAAAGTGTACCCTTGAAAATCCATCGAAATTCCGAGAAATTCAACGGGATAAAAATAGAAAATGATAAGTACATAAAATCATGAAATTAAACTTGAAATACATAGAAATGATAATTATTTGATATACTAAAATATGACATGGAAAATACATGTATGTGAAACTTGCCTGATAATTATGCATATTCAAGATTATGAAGTGCTACTGGAATAAATACACATTGAATTTATAAAAAAATTATAGTACATGAAATATTGTCATAATGAATTGAATAATTTATAGTTAAGAAGAAACAACAAGAAAATGATATGTATCATAACATGTAAATATGAGACTATCTTTGATACATTGATTCAAGGAAAATTATGTGTATTAAGATGAGTAATAAATTTAAGTGAGACATGGCGAGAAAATAAGTTTGTCAATATTAAAGTACGCTAACCAATGTTGTTGCTTGAAGTTTAGGCAAGTGCCAAATTACTGTTGAATGGTAATATGTTTAATTATAAGGTGCATTGGAATGGTAAGTGCTTAGATGAAAATATAATTGAGCTTATGAAAGAGTGGAAAGGTTTCAGTTATGCAATTTCTTATGAAAAGATTTTTTATGTGATACACCCGTATGAACCCTGCACCTAATTCAGAAATAATTTTTTTTAAAAATCTATATATATATTTAGGATTCTGCGAAAAAATTCCTATGATTCCGATTTAATCCCAGTAGGTTCCTAATAAATGTTTTGGGCTTCGAGAACCCAATAGAGGGACGTTATGATTATTTTCAGAATATGAACAATAAATGATTCAGAATTATTGAAAATGTTCAGTAAACTCCGGTAATGCCTCGTGCCCTATTCCGACAACGGATACGGGTAGGGGGTGTTACATTCTTTATTCGGCTCTTCGCCTATTTAGGTGAACTAGTTTTCCTTGCACCACCACATTCTCCTCCTTACCTCCTCCCTTATTGACACTATCAGCAATAACATATGTCCTATATTTACTTGATTGCATAACAGGGAAATTTAGAGTTTTCTTGAGCACCATTAACCCTATATGCATGCTTAACGTGTGGAATTCAATTTTTTTGCGCATGTTTCAATTGATACGAGACAAGAACCTTCGAGTTGCATCAGAGATTAAGCCACTATTTTTGTGTAATTGTTTAAGATTATGACTTGATTATATTTTGGATGTGTGTATTGTAGAAACACTATTATGACATATACTTAAGTTAGCAAGTGTTAAGAACCTTTTTTGGTTGTGTTATGACTTAGAAGTATTGTATATCATGGCTAAGTGGTAATTTAGGTATATTTAAGCTTATGACATTGCTCTTAAAATGAATGTGTAACGACCCCAAATTCTCAAGTTAATGTTCGAATGTTGACCTGGGTTGGCGATGGATAAATTTATTTTGGGATTGAGTTTTTTTTTTGGAATTAATTTGGGTGAATTTTGGATATTTTTATAAGAAATTAAGGATGTTGGGAAGCTTGTGTGAAGTAGGGGGAAGATGGATGGCTAATATGGTGATTTTACCATTTTTGAATAAAAGTCTTCTCCTAATTAGTGGTAAAAGATGGTTTGGTAGATTGGTATGAGATAAAGTGGATTTGCCCCTATTTTCCCCTATATTATAATCACCCTATTGTTTTTTTTTCTTTTTTCATTTCTTCATTTTTTTCTTCTTTTCTCTATCTATTTTTCCTTAGCAAGTCATGTAGAGGGAGAGAGATTTGAGTGAGTTCTCACCGTTTTTTTTTCATCCTCCAAATCTCAAAGAAGGTAAGGGTCTTGATCTATTTTTTAAAAAAAGTTTCATGGAAGAAAAAAAAATATCTATGTTCATCAAGGATGAAGGTGGAGGTTTTTGGGTGTGTGGAAGGGTTTGAGTTTGAGGAAGTCTCTATCCATCTTCTCATATTTTATTTAGATATTTATTTAAAGTATGTAGTTTTACATTCTACCAACTCTTTTTTTTTTTATGGGAAATCTTGTGTGTTACATGGTTATTAGTTAAAGAGGGTGGTGAATCTTCTAAAGCAAAGGGTAAAGGCAAAGTGGTGGAGAGCTAAGCAAGAAACTTTGTTGGTGTTCTTCCATCAAGGTGGTACCCTCTAACTCTCCTATACTTCTTGATAAGTCATAAATATGATGCTTGTGTGATAATGCATGCATGTTATATGTCTTTGGGTGGAAATCTTGTTTGAATGATTTAAAATGAAGCTAAAAGCTTAATTGTGAAATCTGCTAGAAACAAATTATTACATGAATAGTAAATTTGAAAATTCACCATAAATTCTGTAAAAATGATTAAGAAGTGATCTATACATCGTTGTAACCTTAGTCAATCTAGTTTTTTTTAGAACAAACAAAGATCAATTTTGATTTGTATTTTAAAAGATATGAATTTTTGAGTGTTGAAAGGTTATAAAAATCTAGCAGCAGGATTCTTATAAAACAGATTTAGCAGTGAATTTGAAAAATCACCAAAAATTTCACAAGATAAAATAGGAAGTGAGCCTTATATCTCTATAACCGTATAGAAGTCTAGTTTTGTTTAAAACAAACGGTGCTCGATTTAGAGTTATATATTAAGAGTTATTAATTTTTGAATGAAAAAATGTCAGAATGTCAAGGTAGCAAACTATCACATCTCATTAGTTAATATTTTAGCTGGAATGATAATCAAGTTGAAACGAGTATGAGACTCGAATGTCATGGTTGTATTTTTGTGATTATATGTTTGATGCTTTTTTTGCGCTCAGCCTTCGAGCTCTAACCTAACTAGCGGCCATGAGTGGCGCTCGGGATAACCCTACGGACACCCGAGATTATTTAACTAGCGGCCATGAGTGGCGCGGGACTATCCGGATACCCGATTATTTGAGTAGTATGTGAAATCTAACAAGTTTGACAAGTTTGATATGCAAGCGATTTGGTTATGTAGATTTAATGACTCAGAATTTAATTATTTGATACTCAAATCATGTTTTTATGTATACATTTGATTTGCATGCTTATATTTATGAATTGCTTGAAGTATGGTAGATTTGTTGTGTACCACTGAGCCTGTAAAGCTCAGCATTCGAATTGTCTTAATGTTCAGATTTGTAGACTTTTGTTTGTGTCTGAGGAACATCATCGACGAGAGACTCCTAGCATCACGTATTCAGAGTACAGTACCTTATCTATTAGTGGACATTGTATTCTTAAGGCCTTACTTGTATTTTTTTGTAGGTCTGTAACTCATTTATCATTTTTGTTATTTTGACTATTTTGATGTACGATGATATTGGAGCTACACATATTTTGTATAACTACTTTTATTACTATTTTCAGTATAATTTGTATAACTACTTTTATTACTATTTTCAGTATAACTATGTATGGTATTTTCACTTATATAAAATGTATTTCAATGTTTTAAAATTATTTAAAAATTTTGCTAGGTTACTCTAGTGACTTAATGTAGCGCCTTAGTATTCGAGTACTCCATATTCGGGATTAGGGTGTTACAAAATGAATGCATGTGAAATTATGACAAATGGAGTGCATTTGGATATAATGCATGTCATGTAACCATTGATTTGGAGGTGTTACCCTAATTAAAAGAAAATAAAGATGATTTAGTTTAATTTTTAAGTTGCTTTACTTTTAGGTACCGATACTTAATTTAGGGGTATTGATATCAGATGAGATGGTAATTAACAGATTTTTTAAAGGGGCAGTGTATCGATATCATATCCCTTGGTATCATACCATCTGACTTAAGCTACTAATTCCATCCTATAATGATTTATTTAGTCCTCCAATTTAAAAAAAAAAAAAATTTAGGTCTCTATTTAAATTTCTGTCTTTTTAACTTTCAAACTTTTTTTTTATCAAATCACTCCAAAATGAATGAAAAAGTTAACAAATGTTTACTTTGTTGTGGATATACATGTATAAGTCACATAAATAAATAAATAATTTTAATATTTTTTTGAAAGCGTTACAAAAATTATAATATATTTTTTTATTTTTACAAAACTTTTAAATAATTTTTAATAACTTTCTATATTTTTTTAAATTTTTTTATAAAATAATTAACTGGTGATGTAGAATCCACATGATGGTCCACAGAACCAAGTCAAGATGATACGAATCAACCCTTTCTTCTTGCGCCAAAGATCTTACCATTTTCGAAGGAACTGAAGTTACATTTCTTTTCTAAGTTCCATTCAAGAGTTCTTATATGTTTCCACGACCTTGAAATTTTGAAAAATTTCTTTTCCTTTTTTAGGAATACATACAAGATTCGTCACTACAAATAAGATAATGGTAACCCCACGATTAATTATTTCATTTATGAATTTCATAGTAATAAAATACATGTTCATGTTAGCGAAGTTAACATTTAACACAAAAACACAAATTCAAAAGTTAAAAAATAAACAATTAAATAAAAGGCTAAAATAATTTTTTTATAAAGTTACGGAACTATATAAATCATTATGCCTAAATAATTATCCATTAGATATTTTAGAAATTTAATTAGACTTTGCATTTGGATTGAATGAGATTTCAGTCACTTATATTTAGAGGTAATTCTATCATACATCCCTAAATTATGATCCTTATTCTAAATTAATCCTAAAATTTCTAAATATTTTAATTACATCCTTAAACTATTAAGGTTCTATAAACTAAGTCCTTTTATTACTAAAATCGTTAATATATACCCATTAAATGACACATTATAAGATCTTATATGGCATTTAAAGTGATTTAAAAAAACGGATATTGTAAAATATTGTAAAAATCTTAGTTTTAAAGTTTTTGAAATTATATATTCTCACACACGATATCTTTCTATACATAGTGATGGTATCAACTCATATGGCCATATTTGATTCGGTGGAATAAAAATAAAATAGAAATTAGCTTTCGGAGAGCTAACTGAGTGGTTGATAGCTCCGGTTTTGAAAACCGGTATAGTTCGAACCAAAGAACTACAAAAAAATATCTTTCTTTATTGCTTTTTCCTGGCTTCTTAATTAAGAATCTTAATATTAATAAAAAAATATTTTTGATATAAAATGAGTTGAAACAAAATGAAAACAAAATACTTTTTAAATATCATTTGATTCCTTCAATATATATAGTGTAATCAAATTGATTCCTACCTTAAGCATCGAATCACGATCAATTTCTTTTTCAAATCCCACTGTGGCTGCGCAAGCTCTTCCCGCGTGCCAATAAGTGACTCACGAGCAAAAGCTTTACCGTTCACTCTCTCAAACACTCCTTTTTTTTCTTTGAGGTTTTACTTTTAAAATGATTATGTGGTAACATTTTGCTTTCTTTTAAAATTCTTTTTAAATTACACCACTTAATATTTGACATTAAATATTTTAATAATGGAAGAACTAAATTGATATTAATTTTGATAATTTGAGGATGTAATTAGAACATTTTAATAATTGAAACTAATTTAAAATAAGAGTTATAATTTGGAGATATTTAAAATATATAACTCTTTTTTTTCAATTGCAAAGTATCACATGGAATTCAACTTTTTTGATGAACGTACAAATGAAGTGATGAACAAAAAAAGAAGGAAGAAAAGCAAGTAAAATGGATTGAACCCCGAGTAATATTTTACATTTATTAATCCACCATTTTTGATTCTTCAACACTTCATGCTTTCGTATATTCTTGCTGGCTTACTGCAAATAGTAGGCAAAGAAAGAAACAAGGGTGGCTCCAACCAAGGACCCAAGAACAGGCATTGTTGAGATTGCGACGCTGGAGTCTGGGCCTGGGGCAGCTGCTGAAGCTGAAGCTGAAGCTGAAGCTGCACCTGGAGCTGAAGCCGGAGCTGGAGATGGAGCGCCAGCAGCCATGACTTCGCTCATAGAGGCGGCGACGGCCACAATGACGGCGCAGGAGATCTTCTTCATGTCCATGGTATTGAAGAATAGTAAGCTGACTGAGAGTCGAGAGACTTGCTGCGACGAAAAACAAAATTTATTGATTTTGCTTTTTGTTTTCTGTTTTTCTCGCAGGTCTGAAGAACAACGATGGAGGTGAGTTGAATTTTATAGGTAATTTTAATGTCTATTTTAAGGAAGAAACGGTTCCTCGTGAGCTTAATAAATGGTTTACCTTTGGTTTTGCATGTTTTTAGGATTAAAATTTGCATTTTCCCTTGGTCAAATTCTGTTATAAGTCCTTGTATTCTACGTAAGCCATGAATTTAGTTTATTTACTTTTTAAATTTTGAAATTTAAGAATAGTAGCTATTAAATCCGTTTGGTTAAATTATGCTGTTAGTATTGTACCGTGTTTAAAATTGTAGATTTAGTCCACGTTCTCAAATTGGATCATTATTAGTCCTTTTAGTTTTCGGATTTCGAAATTTTAGTCTTAATGCACACAACGATATTTAAATCCATACTTGACATTTTTTGTGAGTAATATATGGAAATAACAAGTTGACATGACATTATATACGTGATAATATGATTGCCACATTACATTCTAGAAATAACATAACTTAATGAATTTATCGATTATTGTTTGATCAACTTTGAAATTTTAAAATTCATAAAATATATGGATTAAATCCATAACTTACACATAATATAATGACTAATGGTAGATTTTAACGTTTTCCTTAAAACTCTACGCTAATATAATTAAGATTTTGAGTTTGAAAATAATAAGATTGTATATTGCAAGTAGTGAAATTAAAATCAACGGTAAGATATATATTTGAATGTAAACACAACAATCATGACTAGGTGAATTGTAGAGAGGATGGAAAATAAGCACTAAATACATCAGGTTATGTTTTTTAGGGTGAGTATTTGATCCAGTTAGTGGCGGAGCCAAAAAAAATTTTTTTGGGAGGCTGAAATTAAATTTTATATTTTTACGATAATAAAAATATAATTTCACCATTTTTAATAGACTATACCTTTATAATTTTTAAAGGATTAAATCAAATTTTTATTATTTTGGAGAGGCCAAAGTGCAATTTTACCATTACTAATTTAAATTTTATAAATTATAAATGGCCTAAATGAAAATTTTTCCATTTTAAGGGGCTGGGGCCCTACCTGCCCCATTGGCTCCTCCATTGGATCCTGTATCAATGTATATATATTTTTTATTTCACAAACAACCTTAAAAAATTAACACGAGTCTATTTTTTCAAATATTTATTTTTAAATATTTGACTATACCGTTATAGTACACTTGTCAATCACTTGACTCTATTTGTGAAGTCTAAAAAAACGCTGCATTGTACCAAATAGTTTTCTTTTTCTTATATTATTGAACTAAATAAAACATGTTTAAATATTTAATACATAATTAAAATTATAAAAATATTGACATATTATTTGAATATTTTAATATTAGATATGTTTATTATTAAATTAAATAAATATAAATTTGAAAACCTTTAAACCCAAATAATTAAAAAGTAAAATAATAATTCTAAAAGCTTTTCAAGTTAAGAGATTATAAATGAAAAAGTGAAAATATATTGATTATAATATATCTTCGTTTATTAAAATTAAACTACTAATAAAGATATTTAAAAGATTGAAGGAAACAATAAACAGAAAGCACGGATCAATTATTGGTTGAACTGATTCATATAAATTTTATTTTAACGATTTAAAATTTTAAATCGGTCATCTAATTGATTCTCGGTTCAATCGTTTTATCTCACCTATTTAATTCAAACAACCTTAGAATTTTGACAAAATTCATTAACATATTTTATTTTATTTTTGTTATTTAAAATTTTTCTAAGTGCATAAAATTATTTCTGCGTTTTATCTTTTGTTAAAGAAAACAAGAGTGGATTTTCTCAAATAAAAATAATACAATATTTTCAACATATGTTAAGTTTCGATTGGAATGCTGAGACAATCAAATAATCAAATACTTATTCATTGCAAATAGAGATGGCAAAATCCGAATCGCTTGTTAGATTTTAAAACGATCTCTTATGAATGGAGTGTATTTTTAAAAAAAAAGGTGGATGTGAGGCGGGGTGAGTTTTTTCTTTTGGATAATAGGTATGAAGTAGTTATGATAATTACTTGTCTTGCCCAACTCCACTATATGAAACTATTATTTTACATTTGTATATATAACTATTAAAATGGTAAAAATTTAATAAAGTATTATAGAAAAATCAATATATTTTATGTTTAAATATTTACTTAATTTTAAAAAGATTGAAAATAGTAAGACAAGTAACAAAAACTAAATTGAAGTGGAACAGGATGAGATGGAACAGGGATGGATGCATCAAATATCCATGGAGGTGGTAATAATTTTCAAGATTATACATCCATAGTGGAGTGGGGTGGGTGGTGGAGCAGAGTGTATAACTGTAGAGCAGTAGTGGATTTAGCAACATCTTCCTCCGTCTCACTCTATTGTTATCCCTAATTGCAAAACACATCCTATTTAATTTAAAATGAAAATATTATTAAAAGAGCTTTTGGTGAAAAGACCTCTCCTATATATCGTTATTGAGCAAATTGATTTCTCTAAAAAAATCGAAAATATTTAATCATTATCAATTTCAAAAGTGAAAATTCAAAGACAATTAATCATGGCATGTGATCTCTCTCAAAAAAATCGAAGCAAATTGGTACACGTGGACTACCACTAGAGGTGCTCATGGGCCAGGCCGGGTCCATAAAAATTTTTTGGCCCGGGTCTCCGGTCCGAAATATGGGCCTGAAATTTTGCCCAGGCCCGGCCCGAGAAAAAATCATAAGCCCGGGCCCGGCCCAGCCTGACCCATTTTTTTAATAAATACCAAAAATTTATTTTAAAAATTAAAAAAGTATTTTAAAAATATTTTAAAATTAAAAAATAATAAAAAAGTATTTTAAAAATATTTTAAAATTTAAAAAATTTAAAAAATAAATATATTTATTATATCGGGCCGGCTGGTTTTTTTTGCCCAAGCCCATATTTCGGGCTATATTTTTACCCAAACCCTCCCATATTTCGGGCGGACCGTCGGGCCGGGCCGCCCGGCCCATGAGCACCTCTAACTACCACGCAGATTGTGTCAAGATTAATTGTCTTTAGTTGCTCATTTTTTAAATTGACATATTAAATTACTCCAATTTTTTTTTTGAAATGAACCAATTTACTCAATATCAAATCGGAAGCACCTAAAGAGATGTTTTTACTAAAAACTTTCTTATTTTCTCAAGTTATTAAAAGGAATATAACTAATTTTGAAGAATTTATTTCATTCAAAATCAAAATATTTTTAAAATCGGGATTTGAATAATAATTTTAAATATTAGTATTAATTTAAAAAAATTAAGATAACACACGACTATTTAATACCATTTTATAAAATATGTGAAAATGATAATACCTTCTTTACACACAAGCATACTCACGAGCCTAAACTTTGTTTTTGTAGGCTATTACTCTTTTCATGAATTTTAATTCATTCTAAAATTGTATTGGAAGGACAAAAAATTGATAATAAAAAAATTTCAAAATTCATTCTAAAATTTTATTAAAATGACGGATTTTATTGATAACAAAAAATAAATAAATTTGATAATCATATATTTTATAAGTTGGCATCAAGGCATTGGTTGATGTACCTTATGGATTACTCTATACTTCACTAATAATCACAAAGATCACAACAATCAATGAATCAAAGCATAGTATTTCTAAGATATTTTTCCAATAAATAAAATGATGAATTATTCATACAAATCATCTGCAATTATTTGTTACTTTCCACAGCATTTGAGACGGGCTCTTAATGTGTAGTCTAACACTCTAAAGTCCTGATATACAACTTACATTGACTGTATTAATTGATAGTTGAGTAGAGCATGGGGTTTATATTCAAACTTTTGATATATATATATATATATATATATATATATATATATATACATCTTGTTTCTAGGATCTAAATGTTTGGTTCTGCAGAATCATGTGTTTCAAGAAGCTGTACCTTTGGATTCTTGAATGTCCAACTCATGCTCTGCTACCATAATGCATGAATCAGCTTCTAGAGATGAAACCGAGCTTTTTCCCTTCAGTGTTTCCTTCGGTGAATTCAGCATCTCGGTCGTGCACTGCACATCAGGTGTTATGCCAACCTGATCTATGTCATGAAGAGCAGGTGATAGATACTTCGCAACCGTTACGAAAAGAGCAGATCCATCATGTAGCTCCGTGATACTCTGCACTGACCGAAAATCATTCAGCAATTATGTCGAATAAAGCTTTGAACGATTTAGGCTTCATTTAATGTTGCTGGGAAACAGTTGGATGTGATCCATCTGATGCTGTTGACAAAGGCATTCAAGTAAATAGCATTTATGTTTCCAAAGTGAATTACATAACATGCACCAATGGCGCTCAGTCCCAATGTTTTGGATGGGAAGCAATGAGATTTGCTATGGAAAGATTAGCATATAACAACTGAACATTAAACTTACCTGAATTTTCCCTTTGCCAAAAGTCTTGTGGCCAACAAGGATAGCTCGACCATTGTCGTGTAGTGCACCTGCCAAAATCTCACTTGCACTAGCACTTCCCTCGTTCACCTATTACAAATAATAAAAATACTTTCCATGTTGAGAAAACATTACCCTAATAAATCCTTAAACTAAGAAAAAAGATAAACTAGTTCAATATTGGCTGATATGAACTGAGAAGCTACATATTAAAATTTTTATCATATCTTGGCAGACCTGTCCACTAACATATGAACTAGTAAAATGATTTGTGCATGAGAAATGTTATCTTGATCTAGGTTACGTTTTCCATCAGTAGTTAGTAGTTGGTAGAACATAAATAGAGGGATTTTGGGTCTGATCAACCATGTAAACTCGATATTAGACCAGAATGTAAGCATGTTCCAATAAATTTGCATGGTGGCAAGAATGGCTGCACCAGCATTCCAGCTAAGCCATGAATTATAGGACTACAAGAGATAAACCGTTTGAGAACTTACGTAAAGACGCACACGTGCACAAACACAAAAGGAACAGGAAAAATAAGAATTATTCCTGTCAGGAAAATTTTAAATGTCAAGACACTCACAAGAACAACAAGAGGATCATGAGTTAGAGCATGGCCATTGGCCATGTTGATGGGTGACATATGCCCATCACGGTCAACTGTGTTCACAAGAGTCTCATTCCCATCTAGCCATATCTTAGCAACATCAAGTCCAACTTTCACTAGACCTCCCTGCACAATGATTTAAGAGAAGAAATTTAAGGACAGAAACTCTATAAAAAATATATTCAATCCAGAAAAATAGTAGTGGAAAATCACCGGGTTGTTCCGCAAATCCAGTATGTACGATTGTACACCCAGGTTCTCCATCTCATGGATTGTATTCTTCATTTCTGTAGCAGCAGTCTGTCAAAGAAGTTCTTATTAACCCATCTGGTGGTAAAATATAAGATCACAAGTCATGGTTACAAGACCATTACTTCCACACTCCTTTTTTCATGACAAAAAGAGCACCGTTAATTGGTTAATACCTGTGAGAATGTTGACAGCTTCACATAACCAGTCTTTGTTAGACGGCCATCTGGGGTTCTATGAGGGATGACGGTACTGGATATTGGTGAAAGCCTAATTAACTCACGAGGTAGTTTGACCTTCAAGTAAAGAGCCATGTTTCAAAATTAACAGATAGAAACTATATAAAAGAATTCCATTATACCTATAATCTGGTGCTGTATGCATAAATGCTTGATTATTGTAGATAATTTTCAACTTTCCTTTCTATCCGTTGTGAAGAAAATCAACAGCAGTAAAACAATAATAAAAAACAAGAGGCTGCGTGTGACTGTTACTTTTCTTCTAGAAGCCAAAAAAAAAACCACATTTAACCCCAAAGCAAACAATATTTTCAAAGAAGTAGCCATTTTTAATCATATATGAACTTGGTTTTTACTATCTAATTTGAACTTTTCTGAAAATGATATATATAAAGAAAGAAAAGCAACAACCACAAGGAGCCTTAATAAACACCATAGCTTTGCCAGCATAATGAATATTGAGCGGTTTGTTACCTCTTTGATACTAGAACCACTTCCTGAACCATTTCCCTGCAGACCAAAATATCAGTTTTGTTAAGCATAATAACATTATGAGAACCAACAATGTTTTTACATCTGGCCTAATTCTTTGGCTAGCAAAAGTAATACCCAAAAGAAAAGAACTCAAGAGTTAAATGAAACATATAATCTTACTAAAAAAAAAGATGCAAACACTTATGGCACTTTCACAATGCTATATTGCACTTTCACAATGCAAACACTTATGGCACTTTCACAATGCTATATTGCACTTTCACAATGCAAACACTTATGGCACTTTCACAATGCTATATTGCTTGCTTTTGTGAGACAGGTTATGCACTAAAGTTCAACCAAGTAAAATTTAATTTCCATCTTCCACATGCTGAGGAGATTCTTAAGAATCAGGCTTCTGAAGCAGGGTTACATTAGATTTGCTATGAATGCATAGAGATTATAACTACTAGTTCGTGACAAAGGGATAGAACATTGCAACTCTCTTTAATTCACTCAATGTTTTGAAATGGATGCACAAATTGAACATGTCTGTTTCTGATATTAGGTTAATGAATTTAAAGAAAGCCTGATCTCAAATCAATACATGTCCTGTCAAGATAAAAATGATCATATCGTATGCAGGTTACTGAAGAAAACTTAATCTTCGTTTACATTACAGAGAATCAGAATGGATAATTACTCTGTGGAGCTTTACTGTAACCGATGTTCCGGCTTGGCCTCTAAGCCTCTGGGCTGCTGCTTCACTATCAACACCATCAAGTCTCTGCCCTGAAACCTCGAGAATAGCATGCAAAAGTAAGCAGAGTTAAATTTAACAGAAGAACAATATTTGGAAAAGGACATCTCCAAGAAAGAAATGTATTTCTAGATTTGAATTGACAAAGCAAAAACAGTCCCACATAAATTCAGTCACGATATATCAAGAAAATTATAATATGTAACCCTGGTAGGGGCAAGGTCAAAGGCTTAATAACATGCATACCATTAATCTCAATCAACTCATCTCCATCATGTATACCAGCACGAGCAGCTGGGCTACCCTCTACGCATGACAAAACAACCTGCATGATTTGAATAAATTATGACAGACAAAATTGAAACATCTTATGGGAAGAAACTTATGATTAATGCCCGAAAAAAGAAACATCTTAACAGACATACGATTGACTATCAAATTTCAACAGAAGGTAGAAAGCATTCATTTGTGTTAATAAAAACTGAAAACATTCTGGGAAGAAAATTGTGCTAATAAGTTTACAATAATCATGAAGGAAAGCTCTTCATATCCAATCCATTATCGTTTATGAACTAAACAAATTTAAATTCCTTGTCACCTAGATTTTTCCGGAGCTACTACAGCAGGTTGGCATTGTAAGATTAAATTTCTGCACTCACCAAATGACCAGTTTTTGGTTCGACAGTTATGAATAGACCAACTCCTTGCAAATTCCCATCACTTCCAATTCTAAAACTTTGATACTCCTGAAAGCGAAATTGTGTTAGATAGAATGGTAAGTAATCCTTTGATGTAGATTCATCAATCAAAAAAGAAAAAAACTATAATCACATGGATTGAGTAAAGCCAAGGGGAATTTGGATTAGGATCGCCCCCTATTTGGATTACCTATCACATTACTTTCACCCTTAAATTTTCTTGTTCAATGGGTTGGAATGTAAGATCTTTTGTTTGATTGAGAGAAGATAAGATAAGCTAATAGTATGTTTTATCCTTAATCATAAATAAGTATGAAAAAAGTTATTAAATTATACTTAGCGTCAAAGTTAACTATGAATATAGGAAAATAAGATATAGATAATACCAATAATAATATAAAATGTTAAACTTCCCCAACTTATAATAATAATTATTAAATAATTAAGGTAATGTAATCGAGAAAATGTAATATAATAGACAGGATGTTAAGTTTCCTCAAATAATAACACAATAATAATAACTCACTTCAGAGATTATATCAAAGAACTAAAAAGTAAGATTTATTAGTATTTATTACTATTTCGTTATGGTTTAGTGAAAATGGATTAAGGTCACTAAATGTGGATAAAATTGTCACAAATCTCACATTACCAAACAGAAGATTATTATTATTTTAAAACGTGTGATGTTGAGATTACTTTTATATTACCAAAATTTGACATTGTTGGTAACATCACATTACCGACTCAATGAAAAATTGTTGAATCAAATATGATAATATGATGATAGAATCTTACATTCTTACCAGTAATATAGATAACGCGATCCAAATGTCCTTAAGAGCAACTAGTAACTTGGCAAGGTGAAATGACATAACAAATGAGTAGCAGCCACATCATAATTCATCGTATGTAATATGTTGTAGTATCAATTTCGTATAAATTTATCCTAGATAAAGCTAAGCACAATTCACACAAGTCATAGGAAGCTGATTGTGATACCTTTGGACTGATAATTCGAGTGAAGGGATCTCCAAGAGTTGAAAGCATTCCTCTGATTTTACCATATGCGGCATCAGCCGACTTCAAGGGAAACATCTCCACCATTGTTTGCTGCAACTTCAAATCCCAGTCTGCAATAGAGTAATTCTCAAGAATTTATTTATTCATCATACATAGGATAGTTCTTTAGTTCCTAAGTAATAGAAGAACAGGCAAATAAACATAATACTATGTCCACTCCCTTCCAAATCGTTCGTGAAAATCTAATCATCCACAAGGAATTTGAAAGCCTAAGAATCTCAATCCCATGACTTTTAACTTTTCATGGCACCTGAATACTTGGACACGATTGCAGATGATGATATTAGATTCAAACTTCAACAGCATTTCCTTTATGGTTTAAGTTTAACACAACTTGGATAGCAAAGCATTTATGGAACATTAATTGATTATTATGAACAATTGACTAGCAATATAGCACTATTTTATAGCATAGACCACATCAAAAATATAAGTACAGTAAAACATAATCAAAATATGGTTAAGACACGATAACATATCTGAACGTATGATTTTTTTTCATAAATAAAATTAAGATGATGACATATATTCATTTATTTATTTTAAATTTTTAAATATAACTCAAAAACCCATGTACCTAATCATAGTCCTTTAGTTTAATATATTAAGGTTCAAATAGTTAAATTAAAATTATTTGTATGCGAATATTTAATTGAAAAAATCAAATTGATATTTTTATTGTATATTATAATGTGAAAATTCTATTTTATTGTCGTATTTTGCTGTAACCATGTCTAATTTTTCTGAAATCCCATGGTTGCAGTGTTTGTATCACTTGTCCAGGCTTCCTAGGTTCTAACATGTAAAACTAAAACCATGATATATGTATATAATATATATATTCTTTTGGCTTAAATAACCTAAAAGCCTTTAAATTTTACCACTTGGGTAAAGTCATATATTTTCACTGCATCAAAAGAAGCCATTAACTTTTAATTAGTATTGTAAATAAGCTCATAAAGCATCCAAATAAAAACTTAACATTCAAATTTTTCCTAAATTAACATTTTATTTTTCAGGAAATAAATTTTTTTTCTCAATTTCAGCCACGTCATAGACCATATCAGCTTTCCAAGTCAGCGTTGACTGTAAAAATTTATTTGATGGAAGGTTAATTACGAAAGAGTGGTAAATAAAATTGAGTGCTTACTTTATTTTTCCATTTTTAATGATAGAATCATTTAAAATAAAATACTATCATGTATAAAAAAATTTAAAATCTCACTACAATCATGAAAATGGTAAGTATTTTCTGTCTAAAGTTATCAATTTAAAATTTTGATTAAACTGTTCTCACGTGATATGATATATGATTGGCAAAAAATAATCATGTTAAAATGACAAATTTGACAAGATCTAACCACGAAGAAAATGATTAAACTAAAATTTTAAATTGAAAAATAAGAGTATTAAATTTTAACTTTTAAATACTTATATCAAATCTCAAATTTTATACAAGTACTAGGCCTAATAGCAGATTTCAACCCAAAAAATACTGTACTACTCGTAATAACAATAAACCGCAATTGCCTCATTTCGGAGAAAAAAGAAAAGAAAAGAAAAGAAAAGAAATGGTGAAAGGAAACAACCCAATTACCTTGATGATTAAACGTTGGGTCAACAAATGTTTCTCTTATCAGTCCCCAAGCTTCCACAAGAGTTCTCTGTACTGTGTTTACCTAGCACAAAAACCTTCAATCAATCAGTAATTTAAGAACTCAATTCAATTTTTAAAATTACGTTGAACAATAAAAACTAGAAAAACGAGTCACCTCTTGAGCGCGGGAAACAGGGAAAGCAACTGTGAGGGACTCAGCAAAAGCCGGCGAATCACTACAAACGGAGGCCAGAGCCGTGGCCGCAGCGGCGAAACCAACAAACCCTTTTGTTAACGACTTGATCAAGTCATGACCGTTGGGTTGTTGTTGCGGAGGGGCCTCTGTTTTAACCGATGCCTGATGATTACAGTTTCGATTATAGGAAGAAACACAGGGAAATGACGCACTCGACCTTTTGCTAATGCCGCGATTTATTGACGACAAGCGATGTGAAAAGAGGGGAACCGAAGAGGATTTTAGGAGATCAAAATTCGGGCAGAGTGGCTCCATTATTCGGTGAGTGACTAGAATGAAGGAATAATAATGTTTGGATTGTGAGAAAATCTTCAAGTTCTTTTTCCCGGAAAAATTATCTTCAAGTTTCTAAAAAGAGGGAATTCCTTGGGATTTTTGTTAACCATTATATTTGATTGCTGGCGGGATTTTAGTGTAGGCGGGGCCCAAATGAATCTTATTCAGTGTTGTTTGCTCCAATTTTGTGGCAAACAAATGGGTTGCGTTGCGTGTTTGAGTATCCGCCAACGGGAGAATCCAACACCCTCTTCAACAGTGGCGGAGCCACTAAGAGAGTGGTGGCCCGGTAAATTTTCAATTCAAACTTTTTATAACTTATAAAATTTTAAATTAATAATAATAAAATTATATTCTGACCTCAAAAATAATAATAATTTAATTTAACAATTTAGAAATTATAAAAATATATAATTTAATTCCAATCTCTATTGCTGTTCAGCATATGCATTCACATTAAAAACATTATTGTAATAAGTTTCTGCAAAAGTAGAACACTTGTACTTGTGTTTATATGTTTGGTAAAAACACTTCTCTACTCCCTCTTTCATTTTCGATATTAAATAAATTGATACTTTAACAATTTAATATATGTTAGTTTTGAAAGTGAATAATTAAAATCAAAATCAAATTGATAGAATATATTAACATTAGAAGCTTAATTGATAAAAATATTAGTACCATAATTAATTGATAAATCAAGAGGAAATGGAAGTTGAGTTCGCATTTTAGTAATATGAATAAAATAGCATTGATATGTTATCGTCGATAATGACAGTATAAATGATCGCAAAATAATAATAAAGAAAAATAAGAACACACATATTTAAAAAAATGGGAAAAAAAGTATGGATAGAGGAGGAGAAATTCACTAATATTGAAAAACAAAAATACAAAAGGTTTTCGACTACATATTTTAAGGGTTAAACAACCATATTATAATCAATGTCTAATAGAAAAAGTATAGTTTTATACAGATTTAACCTGTGCGACATGGCCCATACCGCGGAAGCAACTCTATTTTGCCTCTCTATTTTATTTCTTTAACAAGTGATGGGGTTCGGGTCATATAACTCTAACAAGCATGTCCAGTAGAGTTACCAACTTTAAATAGGAGTAAGTAAAACTCGATTCGATTTGAAAAAAAATTGAATTTCGAGTTAATCAAATCGAGTTAAGTAATTCGAATTTCGAGTTCGAGTGGAGTTGAATTTTACAATTCGAATAATTTAAATAATAGATTGATGTAAATACCCATTTGGTCATTGTCAATTTTGAAAATGATCAAATTGGTCTTTCTCTCAACAAAAATTATAAAAAAAAAAATCAAACTAATTTTTAAAAATTTTATATTTAAAAAAAATTATAAAGAATTCTAAAGAATATATAAAGACAATTAAAATTTTAAAATTTTTCTAAAATAATAGTTTTGGACCTAAATAAGTTAAATAATGATCCTTTAAATTTGACATGTTCAACTTTTTTAATTTAACTCGAACAATTTTACTCGATTCAACTCGAATTTTATTTTATTTGACTCGATTAATTAAAATAAAATTCAATCGATTCGATCGAACGCTCACCCCTAACTTTATAAATGATGAAACCAAGTGCTTTTCGAATTAAAGTATCATGTAATGTAGGCATCTTACAATTGCAAGCTTGTGAAGAGCAACATATAACTTGCTTAAGCTTAAATAAGGTATTCTAGGCTTTTTGCTCCAGGTTGTTCTAACTCCTCTAGTTAAAACGTTGGAAATCTTCCTGTTGACACTTTTTTTTTATAAAACGAGATCAACTTGGATTTTGGAAATGAAAATGAAAATGGGAGTCGCCACCAATCCTTTTTGATGAGGTGTGATCGGGTCACATCAAAAAATGGTTGTTTTAAATAATCAGTTCGATTTATTAAAACAACGCTTTTTGGTCTATGAAATTTAGAAAGACGGGTTCGGGAGTCGGTTACGCACGAGGAAGGATTAGCACCCTCGTAACGCCCAAAAATTGGTACCTAGTTAATTAATTAGTGTTTTTAGTGTTGAAAATTGAAAATTTTGAAGAGTTTTAAAAATATGATCCTTTATTGAAATGTTAAAAATTTTCAAGAAAATAGCATATTTTATGTTAATCGAGAAAGAGAATTATATCCAGTAAGTTAGGACACAATGCCTTGAATTCTCGATGCGCGAATGAATGCCAAAAAATTACTTATTTAAAAGATATTTAGCTATCTCGGATTTAAAAAATGGATCATGCCTAGTAAGTTAGGACACAATCTTTTCTTAATTCCTGAGATCGTTTAAAACTTGAGAGAAAAAAGGGATCATGCTCAGTAAGTTAGGACACGATCGCTTCTTAATTCCCGAGATCGTTTAAAACTTGAGTTTGAAAAGATTCGTGTATTTAGATTTATTGTGAAAAACGAAACCTCTTAGGTTAGGGTACGACCTTCTCGAATCTAAACACGAGATTTTGCTTATTCAAAAATCATTATTTATGCATTGAATAAAATTAATCTAACACGAAATAGTAGAAATAAAACATGGTATCAATATGCGTAACAAAACAAAAATAAATACGATGATGTAAGCATAAATAATACGGGCAACAACAACAACAACAAAAGATAAAAGGACAAATCAATTATACAAAATAACAAGTATATAGGCAAATAAAAGTAACATTCTCTTAAAATAATAACGAAAACGTAAATAAAGAACATATGAATAAAATGTAAAAGATATATGTATATATAAATTGTAAAATATAAAAAAAATACAAGTATGTATGTATATTTATGAAAACTAAAAATATGTATATAGATATATATAGATATGTATATAAATTATAAATTATAAAACATAAAAATATATATATATAGATAAGTATGTATGTATATATATAAATAAATTATAAAAATATATATGTGTACGTATGTATATATATATTATGAAAATGTATGTATATATATAACTAAATTTGAAATTAAAAAGGTATGAACGAGTAAAAAAAATTATAATAATAATAAGGTAAGTAATAATAATAAACTCGATAATAGTAATAGTAACATTAAAAATAATAATAATAGTAAAAATACTGATAACACTATTAAAATTAATTAATTTAATAGCAAAAAGTAATAAAAAAGGGACTGATTTGAACATAAAACAGAACTTTGGGGGGACAAATCTGCAAATAAAGTAAAAGGGGAACCTTTCTGAACGCACGCATAACATGGAGGGACTAAAAGGGAAATTTTCCCTTCTCCTCCAAAATGACGTCGTTCCAGCGATGACCAAAATGAAATCGCTAAAAAACGTGGGGTGAAATTAAAAAAATTAAAAAAACCTAATTAAAAATACATTAAAAAGCTGAAGGGCTGAAAGTGCAATTAGCCCGTTAATCAAAAACATGCTGATCCCCTGGGTTGGATCGGGTCGACGCGCGGGTCAGGGCCAAAACGGCGTCGTTTTGGCACCTAAACCCTAGTTACAAAATGACGCCATTTTATGGGCTATTGAAGCACAATTTTTTTTAAAAATTCATTTCAACCCCCATCTTAAAAAAAATTTCAAAAACCCTTCTCCCCACTTTCTCTTCTCCAAATCCGGCCAAGGCTCCCGGCCGTAGCGCCACCGTGTCCGGTGGCCGACGTTGCGCAAAAGAGGCATTTCAGCCTCGCTTATAAACGCACACAAAGGCCAGGCACTCCTAGCTTAAAAAAACCAAAAGAAAAGACCCTCCACCACATTTTCTAAACCGAATCCGGCGACAAAAAGGTGGCTTCCGGCACCGTGGCTGCGGGATCTGCTAGGTGAGTTCCCCTTCTTTTCTTTTTACTTCCGTATATAACAATAACAAATAAAATAGAAAGATTGAAAAAAACGAAGCAAATAACCTTGAAATTATCTCTGTGTTTTTATTTATTTTTATGTTCGTAAAATAAAAACTTTACAAGCCTTAGATCTCCCTTTTTATAACCGAGATATACACATGATTTATTTTCGGTTTAGCTTGTTTCTGTTTGCTGCTTTCGTGTTCATCCTTCTTGCAGGTATTTGACGTTTGATGGAGCAGGTGGCAGAGTTGGTGGCGCGGCGATGGGACAATGGCAGAGGGGTCAGAAGGCCCTAGGTGCGTTTCCAGATCCTTTTTTGTTTTGGGCCATTTGGGCGGTGGGAAATTGGGCTAGTGTTTTAATTGGGTTATTGGGTTAGGTTTAGGTGGTTAGGCCAGGGTGTTTGGGCTTGTAATTGGGTTGATATTTTGGGCCAAGTTTGGGTTTCACTTGGGTTATCTGATGTTGGGTCTGTTTTTTTTTGTCCCGGGCAAATATTGGGCTATACACTTCCTATTCAAAGACTCCCAAAAAGTCACAAATAATAGATGGGTTGAAATTAAAGTGACTATTCTTTGTTGGTGATGTCCTTCTTCAAGTGCGCATAGAAGTCCAACACAATGCTCTTCACGTATTGTTGGGCAAACTTGGCAGTTGTCAAGAAACCCATCTTTCTTAGTGCTTGTACCACTCCAACTCTGGTGAAATCTTCTAGTCTCACATCCTTTTCTTCTAGTAAATGTTTGTTGTAAAATATCCATTCTGCTCCTACAGGTTTAATTAAAAAAAGTTGGGGTTTCTTTGCTTTAGGTAGTGGAGCTAGAGGAGTCTTGGCCTTTCTTTTTGGCATCATTTAACCCTGGCTTATAGCTTGGAAAGGGGCATTGGATCTTCCTCAGGCTCAGAATAAGAGGGATAGTAGAAAACACACCTTCACTTGTGGCAAGTTTAATGAGCACAACTGGTTCCACGTCGTTTGTAGACTTAGCTGCCTGTTCTGTAATTACTTCTCAGTGAGGGCAATGAGGTTTCCTTGATCAACAGGAGTATCATAATTTATTGCTAATTTAGGATTAAAAGGAATCACTACACAGGTACTCAAATCATTAAGGTCTATGATAGGTACTGCAGATGTGGGTACACCGATTAGAACAGTAGGCTCAGGAGTTTGTTGTTCATCAGAAATATGCAGTGGATTAGTTGCAAAAGTAGAAGGTGTTCAAGTTTTTAGACAAGTCACTTTCTAAGTTGGACTCATTTTCTGCAACATTTTCTTATTTTGATTCTTCAGAATTTTCTGAGTTGGAGTTATTCGACTCATTATTTGGAGTCTGACTCGATTCTTTTTCTTCAAATGATTGTGAAAATTCCTTAACGATTTGTTCTTCTGAATCACTTCTCCTTTCTAGATCTTTTGCACTTGTTTTCTTTTACTTTAACCAAGATCGAAACATAGAGATAAACTAAAACTATTTCCCTCAAGTTAATCACATAAATCAAGGTTGTCATAAGGTTAAAAGAGGTATGTTACAATCAGGTTGGATAATAACAATGGGAATGATTGCAAAGCAATAAGAAAGAAAAATAAGCACACACAAATTTTACGTGGAAAATTCTTGCCGGAAAAACTATAGGCAGGGTGATAAGCTATAAAAGTAACATATTTTAATCTCATTCTTAATGCGTTTTTGGATGATTAATTATGCAAATTAGTGAATTTGATGCTTCTACTCCTTTAAATTTATGTTTTTATATGTTGGAGAGCATTTGGGAGTGAAAGGAGCGAAAACTGAGCCAAAATCGGAGAAAAAGAGCAGATTGCAAAAGCCACACGGGCTAGGCACATGCCCATGTGCCAGTCTGTATCGATTTTGCACATTGCTTCCTAAATGCACGGAAAAATACAATTTTTAGGTTTTCTAGGCATTCTAAAGTCTATAAATACTAATTAGAAGAAGAGAGAAGGGAGCCATCAGAGAAGATCGAAGAAAACACTCAAGGAACATCATTGGAGCCACTTCGGAAGTAGATTTCCATCAAGATCGAAGACCTCATTTTAATTTCTTCTGAAGTTTTTATGAGTTTCTTTGTTTCTTGTGGTTTTTCTGACTTTGAGATGTTTTTATTCAAAATTATGAACTAATTCCTTAGATACCTAGGGAGGATGAAACCTATGACGAATTATATTATTTAATTTGTGTTTTACATGATAAATACTTGATTCTTGTTCTCAATTATGTATACTTATTTCTTGTTTTAATATTTCTCGGATATTTATTCATGTTTAATGTGCTTAATTCAATGGAGCAAAAGTCCCTATTTAAGAGTAGGTCTAGCTTAATTGAGTGAAGTTGCATGCAATCCTAAAAATAGGACGACATAAATCTACTGGATTAGAGTCAAATCTAATAGGGGAATCCATAGATCGAGTTAATGCGACAATAGAGGTTTTAATTAGAAAAAGATTTCAATTAATCAACCTAGAGTCAGTTGTTTCTACTCTCGAAAGAGATATTAAATTAGGGATTTCTACGAATCAAGACACCAAGTGAATAAATCGTTTAAATCAAATTAATAATAATAGAAGGAGTCTAGGTGAATTCTTTCCTCAGTACTGTCTTTTTCATTAGTTATCTTTCGATTATTTTCCTGATTCATTCTCTATTGTGTTCTTAGTTAAATTAGTTTAGTAATTTTAGATTAAAACTCATCACTCCAAATTGCTGGCTAATAATAAGAAAATGGTTATTACTAATAATTTTAGTCCTCGTGGATATGATATCTCTACTCACCGTAGCTATACTATTGTCGTAAATTTTAGTTAGTACGGAAAACACACATCACAGAGGAAGAGAAATTCACTATGTTGAAAAACACACGATACAAGAGGAGTTCGACTACATTTATTTATGGATTAAACAACCCTGTTATAATCAATGTCTAATAGAAGAAGTCATTCACCCTACAAATCCCCCTATTTTGCCTCTCTATTTTATTTCTGTAATAAGTGACGGGATTCGGGTCACACAACTCTAACAAGGTATTTCAAAGTGGGTACAACAACTAAAATATGTATTAAACATAAAAGATTAAACAAAGCAAGAAAATGTAATTCTATTTAAGCACAAATTTGTAATTAATAACTGATGAGATTGAGTCTTAGTTCGATTGGTATCGACATTGTTATCAGTGCAGAATGATGTAGGTTCGAGTGCGCTAAAGCCCATTATTCTCCTATTTAACGGTTGGGGAGGGACTATAGGTAGTTCTAATCACTGTATCAAAAAGAGCATATATGATAAGAACCTATAATGAGATTAATGTTAAAAAAAATTAATAACTAACAATAAAATGATGACGACCACATCATAGTCCACAATCATTTGCTTCGTTCAAATTAATTGAGCACATAATGCTTTAGTTGCTATGTATTATGCTTCAGAAGTGGAGAAGAGATAGGAATTTTCTTCTTACTATACCATGAGACTAAATTGTTCCTAAGGTAAAAGCATATTTTAGAGGCAATTTTTTTATCACCTAAGTTTCCTGCCCAATCATCATTAGATTAGTATATTTAATAAACAAATTACCCAAATTCAAAGGACCATTTACATATCTAATTATATGTTTGATTGCTTTCAAGTGTGATTCCTTTAAAGATGCTTGATATCTTGCACATATATCAATGCATAAAAATGATACGATGAACTAGTTGTAAGGTATATAGGACTATCAATCATAGTTCGATAAGTGGCAACATTTGTTGCCATACCCAATTCATGTTTTGTGAGTTTATCATTCAAACCTAATGGAGTTCTTAGAACCTTTGAAGTATCCAACCCAAATTTCTTCACTAGGACTCGAGCATGCTTTTATTGGCTAATGAAGGTCCTCCTTTGAGTTGCTTAATTTGAAATCCAATGAAATATGATACTCATTTCGAATTCAACCTTTATGAGATTAAGAAATCTTCATATTCCTTTGATGAAGTAGAGCAAAAAATATGTCATCCACATAAATTTTGTTATTGTAACCTCTCATTTAGCTCTTTTAATAAATAGAGTTGTATCAACACTCCTCCTAACAAAACTTTCTTACATAAATACTCAGTGAGCCTTTTATGTCAAGCTCTGGAGTTTGCTTTAATTCATATAGAGTTTTTGTTAATCTATAGACATGATTAGGATGATTAGAATCAACAAATTTCTTAAGTTGAGCATTCATCCGGTATAATTTGATACTTTTGACATTCATCCAGTACAGTTTGATATCCAAATGACATGCCACAACCAATAATAATATGATGGATTCAATTCTTACAACTAGAGCAAATGTTTCACCAAAATCTATTCCTTCAACTTGAGTGCACCCCTATGCAACTAATCTAGTTTTATTTCTAAAAATGTTACTAAACTTATTAGTTTTATTCCTAAAAATCCACTTAATGCTTAGGATATTGTAGTTTTCAAGTTTAGACACCATCTTCCTTACCTGATTTCTCTCAAACCGTAACAAATCTTCTTGCATTGTATGTAACCAAAGTTCATCTTATAGAGCTTTTCCCACTTTCTTAGGTTCAATATTTGAAATGTAATAAGCAAATATTATCATGTTTCTATAGTTTGAATGTGACTTGCCTTTAATTTTTATTCCTTAATTCACCTTACTAATGACATATTCCAAAAGATGGTTTTTTGTATTATAATTGATGGTTGTAATTTTGAGGTAGTTGCTTGGTTTGTGGCGAGACTTGTGGGCACATCATCAACAAATGTT
Source organism: Gossypium raimondii (assembly GCF_025698545.1). Lineage (NCBI taxonomy): Eukaryota > Viridiplantae > Streptophyta > Magnoliopsida > Malvales > Malvaceae > Gossypium > Gossypium raimondii. Next base: position 48,535,970 of record NC_068565.1, read on the forward strand.
TTCTCAACCTTTATTTGACCACTTTCTGCTTCAGTTCCATGGTCATCTTTATTTGTCTTATTGATTCATTTTGTTTCATCATGTACAATCCCATCAATGGACTTCATCATTGTATTGATTCTCTTGTTAGCACTCTATAAGCACAGTTGTTACTTGCATACCTAAGGAAACTCCATTCATCACTTATAGGATCCAACTTCCTTTTATGTTCCTTATCATGTAATATATACCATGTATTACCAAAAATATGAAAATAGTTAATAGAAGGTTTTTTATCTTTCCAAATTTCATAGGGAATGAGTGTAGTATTTAGTCTGAGATACACACTATTTCCAATGTAGCATGCTATGTTTATTGCCTCTACTCGTAACTTACTTGGTAGCTTCTTTGAAATTCATATAACCTTGACTATGTCTTATAAAAACTCTATTATTCCTTTTTACCGCCTCATTCTATTGAAGTGGTTTTCAAGTTGAAAACTCATGTGCCATCCTATGCTTGTCACAAAAATAAACAAATTCTTCATTTTTCAAACTTACACTCATAATCACTTCTGATGTATATGATTTTTCCTATGATTTTTTTTCTTTTTCTATCATCAATTTGGTGCAATGTCCTTTAAAAGTGCAGTATACTTTAGATTTATCATTCAAAAAGCCAACGTAAGTAAATCTAAAAAAAAAATCATCAAAACAAAACACATATTTCGTATATCTCTATGTAGCAACTTTGAGGTCTTTTTTTGGAGTAATATAACTAAAATAAATAAAAGGTTACATGAAACTATTCATAAACAAAGTGCCTCTAGTATTGTCCTCTTTTAAAACTTCTTGAATCGCCACAGGGTGGATCTCAAACATATGGAAGTTTTCATCATGTGAGGGAGCCAATTTTGCTATTGCACCTGCTACCTTATTAGACTCTTTAGGAATATATCTCAAGAACATGATCTCCACAAGTTCTTACAACTGCACTACCAAATTTAAGAAATCTACACACTACATCATATCAAACTAACCTTTGAAGATTTGGATAGTTCAAATAACCAAGCTTTTGGTGCCAAACCTTTAAATCTTGAATTAAAGCTTTGTCATGTACGTAATCATTTACAATCCTGCAATAGTTATCAAAGGTTCTTGCTCCCTTTATGTTATCAACTTTTTCATTATTAATAACATTACAACTGTCTTTGTTGAATTGTACATGAAGTCATTAAACACATAATTGACTTATGTTTATTGAATTTACCTTTAACCCCTATATCAACAACATTGTTTAATATTCAAAAAGTTTTTAATATTTAGTGTACCTTTACCAATGATTTTTCCTTTCTTTTAATCTCCAACGTGACTTTGCCCTCAAAGCAACTCTCAATACCTTTTAAGTTTGTTTCATCACCAATCATATGTCTCAAATAACCACTATTAAAATACAACAAAATGTTTGTAAAAGTCTTTATCGCGGTATTAGAAACGACATAACATTTTTGCTCCTTTTGTCTCTACACATACTTGTTTGCATGTTGAGAATTTGTGGCAACTCTTGGAGGCACTTGTGTTAGCTCCATATTTAACCTTTCAAAGATCTCCCAACATCTTGTAGTATTTGGGTCATATATATTAAAAAACTCCACATCAATGACACATTGATACCATCCTTCTTTCTGAGTCGATCAAGTCTACTATTCATTGTTCTTCATTAATGTATTTGAGTTAGTGGAAACAGTTCCTACTTTAATAAACATAGAGGACTTAAATTTTTCTTAACTAATATTATCTCTCATTTGATCCATTGCGCTCCATAGACTTAAAAAATGTCCTCGAATAAATTTTTTTGAATAATTACATTATAGGTTCTGATATTATTTACTCTTTTTGACACAATATCTAGAACTATCCATAACTCATTTTCAACCCATCAATAGGAGAATAATGCGTTTCAATGCACTAAAACTCACGTCCTTATACATTAGCAACAACGCCTGTACGAATCGAGTTAAGACTCAATCGGTAATCCTCCAATCATTTTTAAAGTTAAACAAAATCAATTTTAACAAAAAAAAAATTGTAAAAAAGAAAGAAAGAAAAGATAGTTGAGCCGAAAAGATTGGGGTTTTGTTGGGCTTGGAAACTAAATTAGACCAAACCTAAACAAAGAAGTCAAAGGCATTTGACCATATAAAAAAGAGTTATGCTTCTCCTCTCCGTCACTCCCTTTCCCTCTCTCAAAAACCCTGAATAATTCTCATTTCCCCTCTATTTCCCAAATTGTTATTAGCATTTTCTTTTCACATGATCCAGACGTAAGCTCTTAGCTACTCATTTCTTCATTTTTCTTTTTTTGTTGTAAAAAGATGTATTAATTTGATGATTAATGGTTAATGAATGGTGATTAGCAGCAGATTAAGATGACACAACCGTCGGTCATACTAGCAACCGCCAGCTATGATCACACTATTCGATTTTGGGAGGCAAAAAGCGGCCGCTGTTACCGTACTATTCAATACCCCGATTCTGTCAGTTCCTTTACTTCGCCCATTTTTCTCCCTAAATCTATTCTTCTGTTTCATACTTTAAGGATTTCAGGAATTAATATTTTTTTTCTTGTTGGAAATTCTGCATTTGAAATAAAATTATGAATATTTGCCCATCAATTGTAAGTTTTTTGTGATTCTAATTGTTACGACTTACAAATATTGGGATGCAAAAAGGTTTATTATGGATACGTGTTTTTGGACCTATTTCATGCGTTATACTTTGTTTAATTACTATTCTGTGCAAATTGAAGGCCTTGATTTAAGATAAAGTTGGAACTAAGAGGTCCCTGCATTTAAGTTAAATAATGCAGGAAAAAGATGAATGATCTGCAACCAATCTACTATCTATCTTTAGATAGGGATGACATTAGGTTGGTGATATCGGGGAAAGAACATTCATGTGGATAATTCTATCTCGTTGAGATGATTTATGTGGTTGATGCAAAATTCGGGCTCATCTGTTAAAATGCTTTTGAGAAAGTGAGGAGTGAATGACACCTTACCTCCAACTTAGTTTAGTTGGTGTTTTTGAAGCTGTAAGTTTCCTGTAAATTTTTCTATGGGATTTAATTTCACTATGTGATGCCTGCAGCAAGTTAATCGGCTTGAAATAACCCCAGACAAGCGCTACTTGGCTGCAGCTGGTAATCCTCACATTCGTTTGTTCGATATTAATTCCAGCAGCCCTCAACCTGTATGTTCTTCTACCCTTTCTGCATGATCATCACGGACTTTGTTCTCATACATTAGTCCTACTGTTTCATTTCATATCATTGACTTTGATTGGGCACTACTTTTTACTTTTATACATACTGATTACATGGCAGGTAATGAGCTATGATTCGCATACAAATAATGTTATGGCTGTAGGATTTCAATGTGATGGAAAGTGGATGTATTCTGGTTCTGAGGATGGCACTGTAAAGATTTGGGATTTAAGGTAGATTAAATTTGTGCATGCAGACCAGGGGCCTTAATTTATTGCAATGCTGTCAAGGGTGCAAGGCATGATCTAGGCGCTAGAAACTTTATATAGCCTGAGGAGTAAGGCCCAAAAAATGCAGTAGGCTGAGTGAAATAAGACGCAATATTTACGTATGTATTTTTGTATGTCTATAGATATACATATACATACATATATTTATATCTGTGTGCATACACACATACATACACATGTAAGCTTAAGACATATAATTATGATAATAAACTCTAAAAGTGTTGTTCAGTTTATGCAACAACATGCAAAATTCTGTTTTTTTTTTGTTGGCAAATATGAATGATTTCCTTATGGTGCCATGCTTGTTGTTGAATATCCTCTTTTTGTTAGTAATGGTAAAATTAATTAAAAATTAGAAATTAGGAAGGACTTCACTTAGGCAGGCTCTTTTTTGTGCCTACAGCTTTAGGAAAAAAAAGTGCCTAACTGCATCAGTCATGTGCCTTGTCCAAAAGGGTTTGATGCTTTTTTGTTGTCTAGAACAAAGGCATGGCCCCTATGTGCATACCCTAACACGGATTTATTTAATTATATTTCCCTTTATGTGCATATTATATAGACTTATTTCACATTGTTAAGTCTAATGCAGAGCTCCTGGTTGCCAAAGGGAATATGAAAGTCGTGGTGCAGTTAACACCGTTGTCTTACATCCAAATCAGGTGATAATATATAATGTAAATTTTACAGTGGTATTTACTTGAATATTTTTCTGAGCATGCTATTATATTCTGCAAAGTTACTGTTTTCAAAAGAAGATGTGTCTGTATAATGCAAATTATGCATTAAGCAGAGGTTATGTTGGCTTTTCTTAGATGTCCATTTCCTTCTTTCTATTTCTTGGTTCTAATACTGTTGCTGTATTGAGATGTTTGCTTTGCTTCATTAAATACCTGTATGCTAATTAACAAACCTACCTGTTTCTCATAGTCTTCGTGCTAATATGGTGATTGAAAAAACTATGTATGTTAACCAACCAAAGAAGAATAAATTTTATTGGACTTGTTCATCTTTGATATTTCTTGAACGGTATTTATCCAGCAAAGCATATCTTCCCACTAGTTCTCTTGTTGCTCTTGTTTATTTTCTCTTACTTGTACAGCATTGATTGTTTGACATGTTTTCTTAATTGCAATTCCATGGTTTTGTAGACCGAGTTGATATCTGGTGACCAGAATGGTAACATTCGTGTATGGGATTTGACAGCTAATTCTTGCAGCTGTGAATTGGTATTCTTTTCTTTCTTCTATCTTCATTGTACTGTTTATTTCTTCTTATTTGATTTACCGTTTTCAATGAAGAACTTATATGTGAGATGTCTCTTGCATCAACATGAACTTTGTGCCTATGTGGGCATCTACATTGGTAGTTCTGTACCATATTTAAAAAATTGACTTTTGTAGAGGATTGTTTTATTTCATTTTTCATTGACAAAATTATCATAAAGTTATAGAATATATCCATGCATTTATTAAAGATAACTGTTTTAAAGCTCTATGGATGAGCCTGGAAGCACTTGTAGCTAGATATTATGGTCATCACATGAAGGAAAATAATTTAGTGGATTTTAGACTGCAGTTTAGTAACTTGGACTAAGGAAATTGGTTGTTTTCTTTGTTGGGTCTGTTCATTTATTCCTGCCTCTTATATCCTTCAGAAATGCCTTGAATATTCATGCGTAGGCCTTGAATAATTGCATAGTCTGCTTCTTTCCTCATCCTCTCATCTAATTCTCTACTCCTCAATCTCCTTTTTCCCCACATCCCCCCCCCCAAAAAAAAAAAAAAAGACTCGTTGATGAACCTGAGAACATGTATATTAAACTGTCAATTATTATCAATTTTGTAAATCTAGGTGCCCGAGGTTGATACAGCTGTGAGGTCTCTTACAGTCATGTGGGATGGAAGCTTGGTAGTTGCTGCAAATAATCATGGTACCTGTTATGTTTGGCGCCTATTAAGAGGAAACCAGGTTACAATTTTATCTAGGTTGTGTTATCAATGGTCTTTTATCAACTTATTATGTTTTTCCTTAAGAAGCATTAATTTTTTTCTTCTTGCAGACTATGACCAACTTTGAGCCACTTCACAAGCTACAAGCACATAATGGATACATACTCAAATGTCTCCTTTCTCCCGAGTTTTGTGAACCCCATAGGTTGTACTGGTTAAGATTAATCTTCTGGTTTTTCTGTTCATTTTTGGCTTCTTTCAGGATCCAATTAATTTTGTTTCTGCATTGTGATGCTAGTGTACTTACTGTTAACATATCATTCAGATATTTGGCTACTGCATCTTCTGACCACACTGTCAAGATATGGAATGTCGATGGCTTCACATTGGAGAAAACATTGATAGGTATGCACTGAAATCTCAACTTTAAGCCATGCTATAATTTCGTCCACATAAATTAACCCAGCTGTAAATTGATTTTCAGAGGTTTTTCTTTGTTTTATATGTTATTACGTTTCAGGACATCAGCGCTGGGTATGGGACTGTGTTTTCTCTGTGGATGGTGCATATCTCATAACAGGTATTTGGCTTTAATATTTCATGTCTGGATCATACATCAGTTTTTCTAACCATTTCAGTGCCTTTAGTTTATTTCATCCACATATATTCGGCTGTTCCTGAACACCTGTGACAGAATCACGTAGATTCTAGTATGACTATCATAACTTACTGACCCAAGTCATGATGGCATCTGTCTCCCTATATGTTATTATGGCACTGTGGATGCTACATTAACTGTCATGGTTGTCAAAATTGTGATTTCTTTAAAACAACTCACATCTTCAAAATTAACTTATTTAGTTCTAATGTGATTTATTGATACTAAACAATTGCATGAAGATTTTTGTATTGGATTAAAACTCATGAAACACCAAGACATGTACCTTTCTTCCTCTCACTTTGCAGAAATGGTTAAGCTGCTCCATCCTTGGGTTTCCAAGCCTAATCCATGGTTCCCTTCCAAGATCAAAGAAAAGATATTCATATACCATCTTAGGCTCCCCCCCCCCCCGGCCCCGTTTTGCTCTCTATTTCTGTTCAATTGGAGCCATTTTGGTTGAATTGTGGAACTTTAATGCCATTGGTGATCTTTTCATGCATTCATAATTGCGGATCAGGGAATGACAGACATGGCGATTGGCCACCCTAAATCCATTATGAAATGGCTGTTACATTGCTCTAAAATGTTAAAGATTTTCTTTCTTCTTCTACTTCATTGCTCTGCTAGGCCTACTCAATAACTGAAATTTCCTTATTCTTTCTAGAAAATGCAATATTTCCTAATTTAATTCCCCCAATATAAAGAATTGTGTGATATACCATGCAGCTTCTTCTGATACAACAGCTAAGCTTTGGTCCATGACAAGTGGTGAAGAGATAAAGACATATCAAGGACATCATAAAGCCACTGTCTGCTGTGCACTACATGATGGAGCTGAGCCTTCTCCATCTTAAACCTTGAATCAGGTATTTAACGGTTCACTTAAAGAGATGCGAAGTTTCTGTTCTTATCCTGTTTGTACAGTGATCTTAACTTCATGGATGGTTACAGTGCCTGCTTTTTTACTTCAAAAATAGTTGTTTGATGATGCTGTATTTTATCTGTTTCCATCTCTTTGAGCTTCTGCATTTTCATGAGCTGAAATCTCCGAGTTTTTAATTTAAAAGATTAAAAAAAAAATTGTTTAGCTGAAGCTGGTATGTCAAATGGCTTTTGTTGCTGTAATGTTTAGGTGAGCTGAAATAAATATATCGGGGTTATTCCTTGTGATCACCAAATGGGCATTTTCATTGATTTTGGGGAATATTGAACCACGTCGGCCAGTTAGACTGGAACTGGTTGGCATATTGGTATGAAGAAAGCCATTAGATTGGTTGATCTAAAATAGGTAAATATCGGTTGAATCAATACTTTTTTTAAATTTTTTAATGGGAATGAAAATTTTAAATTGCCATACAATTTGAACGAAGCAATTGAATGGAATTGGGAATGGATTAGGGAGTAGGGAGTAATTTGGCTGACCATTACAAGCCAATCAAATACGCTGGTATTTCTCGATACAGAAATTTATATTGTTTGTTATAAAGCCTTTGATTAATTAGATATCTATTTAATTAAAATAAATAAATTTTTTTGATAAAGTAAATTGTATTATTTATGTTTTACCATTTTAAAATTATTTTTCATAAATATATTTATTATATGATTTTATTTTCCATCCATATTCTGGGTGTCGTAATATAATATTTATTTTTTCCTTCACGCGCTCAAAACAATAAGCAGGGGTGTAGATAAAGGATTGGCATTGGCATTATTACTTCAAAAATGGTATATATGTCTATTAGTCTCTTTAAAGTTTACAAGTTAGTTTAATAGCAAATTTACATTTTAACTCTAAAATTTATTATTTATCTCTGGCCCTTCTAAAGTAATTTTCTTGGTTTGTCCCTAAAGTTGTCATTTTTTCCTTATTTGACACTTGAGCATTTTTTTTGTTCAATTTGGAACTTAAAATTTTCAAATGTTATACAAATTAACTCTAAAAACTAACAATGTTAGCCTTTTTATGGGGTAGAAATAGTTAAGGTATGACCAACATGTTTAATGACAGGAAATAGTACATTTATTTGAAGTTTTATTTGTTTTACTCACTGGGGCTGAGATTACTTTTAACTACTAATTATAGGAATGATGTAAGAGGCACTACATGTTTAAAACATAGTTTCTTCAATTCCACAAAAATAGTTAGTAACAGAGGAAATCTGTGTTCAAAAATTGTGCCAAGCTATGTTTAACAAATGGATATTGAAGAATAAGAGTTTTAAAAATCCAAAAAAAAATCAGCTTGAATTAAAAAATTAATATAAAATAAATTAATTAAACAAAAAGTAATTAAATGTTTAAAATACAGAAAAAAATCATGTCATCTATCATGGTCATACATTATCTTTATTACCTCGTGAAAGAATTAATATTGTTAATATATTACAAGTTTAACAATCAAATTAGACCAAAAAAGGGCTTGGGAATGAAATTAAATTGGACCAAGAAAAAAAAATATTTAACATCAAATTACAGATACCAAATGTTAATTTTAGTGAGGTTTAAACAAAACACAAAATTATCACCATCACAAAAAGAATGTATACGAATATGTCAAAGAATTAACAGAACACGAATTACCCTAATTTTATCCTCATGTAAACATTGCTTCTACAGTCATTTTAACTGTCTATTACAGAAATTACCCTAATTTACCACCAAAAAAAGCCAAAGAATTGATAATGCATACGAACTTGTGTCTTTTCATGACCAAAAAAATATGCTTGAAAACATGTCTAAAATGAAAACAGACGAAAGCAAATGAAAGTGATACAGACATAAGGTTACTGCCATTCAGAGGAGGGAGCTCGATCTATTGTTGCTGAACTCTCCCCGTCATTCTAGGCTTTCCCGCTGCAACCTTGGCAGGGGTTGAACGCTCGGACTGAGTGAAGAGAATCAATATTTGCATGAGGAAGGTGACGATGGCCAATATGAATGCTGACAATGCAATGCCCCTCCATGAGGATAAAAGCGAAGACTGTTGGAGAAACTTGAGAGCCCCGTAACCCACGATACACGCCCAAGAGCAAACAACCTGACCAAGTCATATTAGTTCCGAAAACAACTCTTAAAAACACCGAAATATCCAGAGAATGGTATGCTAACTGAAGAAAATCAATACGAAAATTGGTTGATTTGAGACAAAAAGAAACTCACCAGAAGAGGCTTAGCTGGCCGACCAATATCCTGCAATGGTTGGTCACTGAAAGTATCCTCAGCTATATGTTTGTCCAGCAACTTGTCCTATTTGAGAAATCAAACAGAAGCAAAACAATAAGTAGGAAACTAATGCATCAACTATCGCAAGCACAAGAATGAACATGGTTAATCGTTAGACATAAAAGAACAACGATACACTACCTGGTCAAAGCTTAGAGTAATTCATCTATTCATTTTTAAGCATACGTTTATCTCAAACATGCATGAAAGACCATCTAGAACAGTGTCTTCCTACAACACTAGATGAGCAATACTCACCTTCTCCACAAACAGATCTTTACACCATTGTGCAACAGCCTCATCCATTTCAGGCAGTTCCTTCATGAGGTGTCGTTTGATATGTACGTGTACCTGTAAACGAGTGAAAGGATATATATCTTAATCAGTTCAATAAACCCAAAAGAAAGATCAATGATACTGGTAGGTTTTAATGATCACAGTTTCGGAATGACATAAATGTTTCAACCAAGGGAAAAGAAAGGGGAAAACCAAAAACTATTTCAGCAAGACCAACAAACTTGTTGGCCTTCACTCCTGGGATTCTAAAAGATCAGATAAAAGAAGTGAAGAAATTAAGAAGCAGGCTCTTCACTTCATGTTGTCATCAGAGATCTTTGACATCACATTATACCTTTAAACTTGGTCTGAACTTCACGATAATACAGAATTTAAAAGTGAAGTCCTTTGAGAAGACGCACATCAAACTCTCCCCAAGGACATATCAATATTAAACAAAGAGAAAGCAGACATATCAATATTAAACAAAGAGAAAGCAATGTAAATATTCAAAACTGATACATAATTATGCAAAGATATTTAACTTGCTTTACACATGTTGAACTCTGACTTACCACAGAAGATTGCCCCTTGAAAAGTCTAAGCATTGTAGGTGAAGGTGAGCTTTTGGGAATAGCCACTGTAATATCATAAATGGCTGGGACAAATGATCGCATATGACTTACAGCTGAAACAAAACCCTGAAGCAACACAACGTAATATTGATATTTCAGGCATAAGTTCTTCATATGGAATTAGATTTAGTAATGGCCTATAAGATCAGTGGCTATTAACAAAATAAAGTTCAGTATTACAGGCAAAATAAGTAAATCCACGTCCAACATGATTAACTCTCAACTAGGACCAGGTCCATATGCGAGGGTGCACAGATGTATCACTGATGAGGCTAGCTAAGTATTGAACAACTGTGCTAAAGAAGCAAACTTGCGTTGGCCAGAAATTTAGTCTTTGGTGGACCTTGCAACAAAATCTACCTATAATTTAACAAAATGCTATATGGTAATTTTGAAATATTATGAACACTGAAAGAGTGCTACACATATTTATATATACACAAGGTACCCAGATAAAGAAATTCAAGAAAACCAAAGCAGCAAGAATCCAACCTTTGTACGAGGAATCAAAACGTTTCTAGGTATAGGCAATCCTTGTGAGGTCGCATATTCTTGAGCTGCTACAAGCTTTGCTTGCGTAAAGCGAGTTCCTTCTACAAAAAGCGCCAACCAAAATGGCTGTGGATAGTCCCTTAAACGTTGAAGGCCTGCCTGCAAATATGATTCCACAAGATTTTGACAAGATAAATAATGCAGTCTGAAATCAGGCATACACAAGCACACAAGTAAACACAGAAATATTTATGGTCATTATATCTGTATACCATATAGAGGCGGCATATGTAATTCTTGATACATATGCATCTACAATACTAAAAGCAAACTTCTACCTTTATCGTGTTTTCATCCTTGGCCCAGCTTCGTTCCAAAAACAGATACTCAGAAAACCACATTGACCAACCTATGACCTGCACAATGAGACATGCTTTTATTCTTCATAACTAGGCACAAGTCATACTTGTTTCTTTATAGAGAAACTTTAAAAATAACCTGCGGGATTCACTAGTATGCAGTAAAATCAAAAAGACAGTGTAATATTCACAGATGGCAAGGCAGACAAAAAGATCTTAGTCGAATCAAGTTTTGTTCACCTCTAATTTTAAAAATAAAATTTAGTAAAATATCATATTAATTACATAAAATAATATTATTTACTATTATAAATTAATAATGTTAATTTTAAATATTATAATAATATTTTTCATGTTAATATAATTATTATTAAATATTTTATTAAACTATTAATTTTAGTATTAATATTTCAAAATGTAATATTTTAATAATAATATTCAAATTTCAAAGTATTATATTAATATTAAGTACCTGAAATAATATTATTTAAAGTATAAAATGAATAATAATATTACATTAATCATATTAATATTTTGTAATTTTAAATATTAATATTTTATATTATAAAAATTTATTATTAAAATATCTATAAACTGTAATTTACATATTTACTATTAATATATTAAAGTAAAATGTTTTTAAATAAAATATTAAGAGTACTATTTAAAATTTAAAATTACTAGTAAAGTTAAAATTTATTATTAATAACACTGTAATATTAAATAATACTGTTATTAAAATAGTAAATAGTGTTAATTATATTAATAATTTATTATTAAAATAAGAATATTAATTATATATTATTAAAATATAAATATGCATGTTTAATATCATTAAAATTATAGTTTCTGAGATCAATAATTTAACCTTTTGAAAATATTTAAAAAATTAAAATTTATTGTTAATATATAATATTTGACTTTATTCAAGTTAATTTTATTTAAAATTATGTTACTTACAAGGCGCTCTTTTTTCTTTTAAGAAGGAAAGAGAACTTCAAGAAAACACGTCTGATTTCCTTTGGCCTTCAAGTCATTTTCCATTTACTAAGTTTTTTTTTTTTTTTTTTGTGAAGCCAATACAATAAAATGTGTAAAACATTTTCCAAAAATCATTTTCCGCAAAACAAGCAGACCCTAAGTTACGCAAATGTGAGAAAATCTCATGATTACTATATCTGCAATGACTGCAATAGCATTTGTTATTTCCACAACAAACACACCCTACTCTTTAATTGCATTTCTAGACCGTTTCTATTCCTAAGACAATTCAGGAGACCTTGAGTCATCCCGATAGGTGTGATGTTAATCTCTACCGGATATGTGAAGACAAGTAATCAACTAGGTGACATCTTCACAAGGCTTTAATTGGACTCAGTCGATTATCTTTGTAACAAGCTAGGCATGATTAACATCTATGCTCCAATTTGAGAAGTGTTACACAGTCGTATAACGTAATATTAGCAACCAATAATGCATAATCTTAGGGATCATATTATTAGGGATTTAATAGGTTATTATTTTTTTGAGTTATTTCCTTCTGTAAACTATGATAACTTATATAAATAGCTACTTCTAAGAGGAATGGAAGTGTATAATTTCCCTCCCTACTCCAGGCAAACTCACTTAACACATGAAATGCAAGCCAAACTTTGAAATATGATAAAGGATACTAGATTTTCAAGTGAAGAATCCTGCTCCAGTTTTAATAGCATAAGCTAATAAAGCATAAAAAAGAAGTTGAGGAATATTTATTAGAATCTCACACTAATAATCTTAATTTTCTCTCTTATCTCATCAATTGCCTATTGCACTAATCACATGTAACACTTTACACATTAACATGTGCGCTAGAGCATAGACAACAGTGTAATGAAAATGCCATGTACATAGAACTGTCATTAGCTATCACCATTCATGGTTGAAGACAAACTACGAATTCTGAGACTAAAAGAACTAGTAACAAACACAATCTCACAATTGAAAGTTAAAACTTCAAAGGAATAACACCAACACATACCGGGAGGAATTTTGATGATTTCTTCATCACAGCTATTGAACTGCCAAGACAACCTGATCGCTGCCAGAAGAAATTTAATTGAATCTTAGCCGCGGATAGCAATAGGTTAAAATGTCAAATAGAAAATTTAGAAGCACTGCAAATGTTTTTTAGAATGCACATTTCAACTACAGACCTGAGCCAGAACCCATCCAACTAACCAATCAATATCACTTCTGTGATTGGGTAAGAGAAGGGCATGTTCCTTACCTGGAAAAATTTACCATATCAGATGACAAAAACTCAAAAGATCTAGGATAGAACAATAACCATTATACATGTAACTCTAAGTATTTGCTTGGTACAAAGGATGGAAAGGAGTGAGGCTGGAAAATTTATTAATCAAATGGTTAAGATTCATAACTACTTTCGTACTTTGTAGCTTAACCATTAGATTAATAAATTTTCCATTCTTCATACCAAGCAGGGCCTAAAGACCAAGCCCTAAGTTTCTTAATAGAGGAGATTGACGTTACCCATTAAACTGAAGCTTTCATTATCTGCAAAAACATTAATCTGCAAATAAAATGTATCAAAGATCGAAAGTTAATCTCCAGGAGACCACTAACGAGGTGACATTGATGGTACGAGTTATTTTCCCACATTAACAGAAGTTGGTTCAATAGATAACAACTTTTTCATATAACACCTAGCAGCCCTTAAAGAAGATAGGAAACTTTACAAGCTAGTTCAACTCATATTTACCTAATATCTAGAAGGATTGACAATGCAACAGTCTTTAAGCTTATGAAACCAGAAATAAGAGTTGGCAAACAGACTTCACCTAACTAATGCGTACCCATCAAATGGAATTAGCAGGTCCTTGGAGGCAAGTAAATTTTGCACCACACAACGATACAAATTTCTAACATCTTTGTGTAAGTACTAAGTAATCCGATATAAATTTGAGATTGCGAAAATTTCAATCATAATCATTGACTGAAAGTACCACAACCACACTCGAAATTCCAAAGGACGCAATGAAAACCTTTTACTGATTCTATATCATGGCACTTACAATGTAAAGATTATTTTTAAGACCTACCTTAGTCTAGTTGGAAACTGAAATATAAAGCAATTAGGCATTTGATCATCATAAATTGTTGTCTCAGGTTTCAACATTAAACTATACTACGCCAGAGGATTTCAGCAATAGACTATACTATCTTAAACAATGCAATCAAGGAGCTTATTAGCACCTTAACTCCTGCCCACCAATCAACAAGCCATACAAGTTGAAGCCACAACAACTCTGCCACAACACGATTGATCTTTCTATACGTCTTCTTGGACAGAGGCCGAATGAGAACAAAGCATACCGCCTAGAAAAAGCACCAGAAGGTATAAGATTGAAAATGGTCATTGACCATGATATTCAAAAAAAAAAGAAAAAGTTTTACACATCAGCCAATGAAACAAACTGGATCAACTTATCTAACACAGTAAATTTTGATTACTACAAAAACAAAGGCAACAAAAATGGATTCTAAGTCCCATTTTTAGCATTAAGTTGGTATGGTGAAAAAAGGAGTAAGCAAACAAGGCAACAAAAGAAGCAGCTTGTACAAGCTTAAATCAAATATCCCAATGTAATTTTCATTTGCTCCTGAACTTTATTATCTCAGAAGTGAAGTAGATTCAAAGCCCAAATGTACTTATGCAAACTCATTAATAATTCAGCTCAAAAGATGAAATTAAAAAAAAAAAACCATTTACCGGCATTTTCCTTTCAATGCAACCACAACAAATTTGAAAACAAAAAGAAATAAAAAAAATGCAGACTGCAACATTCAACAAAGAAAGAATAATAGAAAACCAGAAAGCAATAATTACCAAAAAAAAAAAACGTAATTAAATCAAAAGATGAAGCAAATCCCTCATTGAATATATCAAAAATAAAAAATAAAACCCAAAAAGGAACCTGAATGAGATTGACAAAGAGGCCAGAGATAAAGAAAAGAATGCCCAATGGAACGATGACAGTTGCTGCTGCAATCGCCATGGACCACAACTACTTTAGCTCTAGAGATTCGTGGCAAAAGGGTGGGTTTGTACTTTGTAGTAAGATTTTAGATTTGGGTTGATAACAAGAATTATATTTAAGATTTATTGGTTGATAAAAGAAGATTATTACTCCTTTCTTCAGTATGGGATAATTGAATTCATTCAAGAAAGATTGTTCATACAAAAGAAAATATTTTTGAAAGAACAGTGACTGTTGTAAAACTGAGTGAATTGTAGAGATTGGAAAATCTTAAATAAATAGAAAAAAGAAGGGAGGAGAAACCGATGAACACACACACACACACGCAAAAAATAAACTTTCAATTCAAAGCAGTTTTCTCGTTTCAAGGAAAAACAAAATGACAGGTAAATTGGGGACCCATCAATGCACCCACCCCGTAATCATTTCCACATTAATTATTAAAAATAGGGTTAATATACTATTTGGTACCTATATTTTTTTGAATATTTAATTTAGTACTTCAATTTTTTTCTCAACTTGTACTTGAGTTTGGCTTTAATGTTTAATTTAGTTCCTGAGTTTTTTTTTTCTAAATTGATACCTTGAGTTTTTCTTTGTCCCATACAAGTACTTAAGTTTGACTTTAATGTTTAATTTGATACCTAAATTTTTCTTTTGTCTCAATTAAGTACCTATGGTTTTTTTACTAGAGCATAGATGTCAAATATTTATCGAACCAAATGATGTTTTTAATTTAAGTACCAAATTAAACATTGAAGCCAAATATAAGTAGCAAATGATATGTTTTTAATTTAAGGCCTAGAAGGCTCGACCGGTTCGGACATTTCGCGTTGCATATGTCGTAATGGTGCGCCCTCGGCCCCGGTGGGTTTGGATTTGCACCCCCGCTGCGCGCGAGGGAGAGCATTAGTTTAGTTCATTCAATAACCACCAAGTTGGTTAATATATCATTTGGAAATTATTATTAATTACTAATATTTATAACTTTTCAATAATGATTTAGTTGCTTTATTATTATTACTTTTTGTATAAATTAAGTTTATATATTGAGCCGATCGAGTCTTAGCTCATTTGACATCGACATTGTTACTAGTATAGGAGAATGTAGATTCAAGCACACTGAAATGTGTTTGTCCTCCTATATAAGATTGGGGAGGAATTATAAGTAGTTATAAACATTAAATAAAAAATTAAATTTATATACTAAATTTAAAATTATGTATTTTTCATCTTTTATAAAAAAAAATTGTAATTCCTATTTTTATTATAATAAAAATATTTTTTTAGTATTTGGAAAGATATTTATTTCTATTTTTAATATTTAGTAGTTGGGTTTTAGAGTTTCTTTCAATGGACATGTTTATCTCACCTAAGAAAGTAATTTATTTCATTTTATTATCATTCTAATATTTTGAGATCAATGCAGGTTGCAAGCATCCATTGAAATAAAACGACAACATTTTTATGGCAAAGTCTTGTGATCAGTGGCAAAAGTCATTTTTATGGGTCGGAATTAAATTGTATATTTTTACAAAATTAAAAGTGTAATTTCATCATTTTAATAATTTATATCTTTACCATTTTTAAAAAAATTAAATCAAATTTTTATCTTTTTTAAGGGACCAAAATGTAATTTTATCATTATTAATTTAAAATTCTATAAATTATATTTTAGGACAATATCATAACAACTATTTTACCATTGAAAACTTGCCTAATCCTCGGTTCCAATTAGAGGTGCTCATGCGCCCGGCCCGACGGCCCGCCCGAAATATGGGAGAGTTTGGGTAAAAATATAGGCCCGAAATATGGGTTTGGGCAAAAAAACGAGGCCCGATTAAAAAACGGGCCGGGCCTCAGGCACCACTTTTTTGGCCCGAGCCCGGCCTAGCCCGGCCCGAAAATAATAAATATCCCGGCCCGGCCCGGCCCGAAAATAATAAATTTTTTTATTTTTTTATTTTTAAAATACTTTTAAAATACTTTTTTTTAAATTTTTTAAATTTTAAAATTTTTTAAAAATACTTTTTAAATTTTTTTAATTTTAAAATATTTTTAAAATACTTTTAAATTTTTGTTTTAATTTTAAAATAAATTTTGATATTTATTTAAAAACGGGCGGGCAGGCCCGGCTTATGAATTTTTCCCGGGCTGGGCCTGGGCAAAATTCTAGGCCCATATTTCGGGCCAGGCCTAGGACCCGGGCCGAAATTTTTTTCTGGGCCCGGCCCATGAGCACCTCTAGTTCCAATAGGCATATACAAAATTACTACCATCAACTAACATTTAGGACTCTGGATTTTTTTTATTATAATATCGAAAGAGTTGAAAAGAGATGATAATATTTGAACCATTTATTTATCAAATAAGAGTAGTGCTTCAAACTCTCTCATCTCTTTCTTCTTCTCCAATACCATAATGATGAAAAAATTTGAAGTGTCTTACATTTTAAAATATTTTAATTTTTACGTTCAAAACCTATCGATAAAACAAATCAATCTATTAACATTTTGCACTGAATCTAACTAAGGGTGGGTTTGGATGGGCGATTGGGTGCGGTGCGGTGCGTTTAGCTTATTTTTGTCTCACGCTACAGTATCGCTACAGTATCTAATCTCACCGCCACCGCTGTTTTTATACTAACCGCTGGAAAACGCACCGCCCATCCAAACTCATCCTAAATCAAAGTTCCAACCTTTTAGAAATTTTACCATTTGTTAATTATTTTTTTTATTTTAAAGATTTTTTTATTATAACACCATCGTGATGTCATCATTTGACATTTGACAATTTATAATTGATTGGATATTTCAAGTTATGCTTTGTGTTAGGTTGATTATTTGTTCGGGTCAAGTTATAGAGTAAAATTTTGAAGGTTAAAACATGTTTTGAGTTACTTTGATTTTCAAGATTTTAGCCTCTCTACTTTTTTTATTTAAAAGTGCGAGTCCGTTGTTACTACCGTTAAAATTTTTCTATTGAATTCACTACCGTGACGTTTTAAAATTAAAAAGATTCACTCAGTAATCAAGTAATAATAAAAAAGCTTAATGAAAAATTTGGCCATTAATGTTTGTATGTTTTGTTAAAATGACCCTAATTATATTTTTGAGCCTTTCTTAACAATCAACATTTGTTTTGAAATATTTTTAGAAAATTATATTTATTTTCTTTAAATTAAAAGTTATCTTTTAATTTCATGTAGGATTTATTTATTTTATTATTTTCACATGTAATTATCTTATTAAGCTATTTGAGTAATAAATTATATTTCATTAAAAATATTCAACATCATCACCGTTAATTCTTTTAACAGTACTTTACGATATTAATTATTTCAAGAAATAAAAATATTTTAAAAAATTAAATATAAATTTTAAATTTGGATATATTAGAGGGATAAAACTAAAATTTAACTATTCTTATTATAATATAAAAAAAAACCCCATACCAACGTGTCAGTACAAGAACCCTGGCTTTTACATACACCAACGTGTCCACAAACCAGAATAGCCGAATCAAAATCAGATTAAATATAAAAATTTTCTTTTTATCATTCCCAAAAACCAGAATCCAATGGAGGAAAAGAAATCCAAAAGGGCCAAAAAGAGAAGGAATCTTTAGTCTAAACAACAATGGCCAGCCAATAGCATAATTTTTTTCCCCAACCACAAACAAATAATCAAATTATTTGGATTTTTTTTCTTTCCATAAAAGATAAGAAAGCAATCGATGATAAGATGAACATTGCTAATAATAATAATAATCAAATTTACCCAGCAGAAGAAAATTTGTTTCATTCATCAACCATAAGCTTAAACAAAGACAACAGGTTAATCAGAAAAGTTGGGGTTTTTTAAAGAACCCCAATTTCATAAATGGCAAACAGCAATCGTAGGTTTGTATACCAGACCGTATCATCTCCAAAAACATCCAAACTTCACAGCAAGAAAACAAAACTAAAAAAGAAAAGGAATCTACCTAGACAAGCGAAAAATGGAGTGGAAGATCCGAGAGAACCCAAGGCGAATACGAGGATAAACCCTAAGCGTATACAAGGTAGTCTGTCGTAGCATATCTTCGATTGTCTCTACGAATAGACTTAGACTTCGAATCGGCGGTACATAAAGGGTTAATGGCACCGCCGAGAAAGCTACCGTGAAAAAGAGTTGCAGCATCTGCTTTCTCTTCGTTTGGTCTTTCGAATACCACTTTGGAAGTTTGAAGAAAAGGTTGAATGTGGTGAGGGTGGTTTGAATAGTAGTTGGGGGCAAAAGCGAATTTGTGGATGCCAACTCCTAGCTTATGGTATCAGTTGACCTCTATATAGGTGGTTGAATTACCTTCCCGTTTCATTTTGTTTTATACTTTCCTTTTTTGCATTTTTAGGTTAAAAACCTCAAATCTATTCTCGTTTTAAACGTGGTTAGGGTTAAAGTCGCACTAATCGTGTTATCGTTAGACTTTATCTTCCTTTTATAATTCACCAAATTGGATACATGCATTGGAGCTTAATTTTAATATTCCATTTATTTTGGATTTGAGCTGTACAATTTTTTTTAGTATAACACCACAATTTTAGTAGTAATATTACAGAAAGATAGATATGGAAGTTTTAAAATTTTACTATAAAGATATAGCATTGGCTCATCTAAAATTGAAAATATATATATAATACAAAATAAAAGCGAATAAATTTTAAACCGATAAAAATATAATTTATTATTCATTATATTATTAAATGATATTTAAAACTTTTATAATAAATTTTTATTCCTTTGAATTATACGTTCGACCTATTAAGAATAAGTAATATTAATTAAATTGTTAATAATAGGTAAAATTTTATCAATATTATTTTTATTGCTAATAGATTTTTATTCAATTGGTTTAAATTATTAAAATAAGTAATGTTAATTAATTTTAATAATAGATAAAATTTTATTAATAATATTTTTATTTTATATTTTTGTATAATAGAATTTTATTCATTTGAATTATATAATTGAGTTGAACAAGAAGTAATATTTAATTAATTATTATTATTAGATATTATTTTATATTAATATCAATTAGTTATATACCAACTCAAATTAATGTAACATTCGTGTTATGTCTCAAAGTCGTATAGGGAGGAATCGAGTTAGGATTTAGTGGAGAATTTTCAAATAGACTAAATAGGATTTTGAGTATTAGATTAGAACGTGAGAAGAGCCGATAGGAAATTAAAAAAATACTCTTTAGATAGAAAATATTTAAATAGAAGCATTGACTAAATTGTAAGAGTATATAAATTATTGTGGCAAAAGTAGAAAATTATGAAGTTATGTGAATATATAGAAAAGATGGCAAAATAATGAAGGACTAATAGGAAATTTACTTAGTAAAAATATGAGTCACCTATGGGATTATTAAAGATGATGAGGGATAAAATAATAATCAGCACATAATGATTAGGGGTTGTAGTGTAAAGCTATAAGGCAAAGGGGTTAGTTAGTAATTTGGCCATTTTTAGGTAAAAGTTATGAGATTTTTCATGGAATTGTATAGAAGAATGAAGAAAAGATGAAAGTTTTCATCTTTTCACATTGCCAAACCTCCACCCACCCCCAAGCCTCCATTAAACTTTTTTTTGTTATTTCCAAACAAGTCCTTCCACCACTGTTGATCAAACCAAGCTCAAAACCTTGTCTTTTTTTTGCCTTAATTTTGTGAGGAGAGCTTCCATAGAGGAGTAGGAGAGAGAAAGCTAGGGTTTAGTTGTAATCTCAAGTATTTAAGAAAAAAAAAGAAGGGAGAGGATCAAATTGAAGAAAAAGAAAAGGAGAAGGCCAAGGAGTGAAGAAAGAAAGAAAAAATACATCACCTCAACTATTTTATTGTAAGTATTACAAGGATTTAAATTATTTTCTTTAAATGTTTATATTGTAGTATAGAAGTTACTTAGGATAAAAATGTAATATATATATATATGTATGTATGTATGTATGTATTAAATAAAGAACTAATTGGTGAAATTATGAAATATGTTAAAGAAAAATATATGTGAAGAATATGGAATAGTATATTTGGTTGAATGTTAAATAACAATGTTGAGAAAAAAGAAGTATGAATGAATTAGATATTATGTATGTAATTTATAAATTAGGGACTAAATTTGGAAATGTGGAACCTTTTTCAAAATTGTATGAAATTCAGCTTCAATGTCTAAATAGACAGAATTATAATTATTCAGATATTAGTAATATGCCATTAAGAATTTTCAGTGCACTCTCCATTTTTTAACACGTTAGTACTCTCTGTATTAGCATCTCGGTGCTCTCAATTATGTGAAGAGCCCGAATGGGGAGTGTTTCAAATAGAAAAGTTAAGTTTTAAATCCCATACCTATAGTATGTAACAGATGTTCCACAAAAAATCAAATCTTGAAAAACCTATAATATTATATTTTTAATATTAACTAATAAATACCATATGAATTATTAGTTATGTTTTAGTATATAAGTTAGTAATAAAGTAATTCAATTGATAATATTTAACTACTTTAATGATTTCCTTTTAGAAAAAAAAAGAAGGAAAAATTTTACTGATTTTGAAAAAAAATTATAAGAATTTTACTCATCTTTCTAAATTCAAATTTAAAATTCTACCCACTATTATTTATTTTATATTTAATTATTATAATACATATATAATAAATAATTTTTCCTCGTATTATTACATTAATAACTAAACGAAAATTTTATAAAAAAATATGTAATTGCTTGGAACATTAGTTTGCCAATATAAAAGATTTTCCAACTTTTCAATAACCTAAACGTGAAATGAGATAAATGGCAAACTATATAATTCTTTTGTTTTAGTAAGGGTGTGCTTGGAAAAAACCCTAAAACTAATGGTGTTAATTTACATTTTATACAAAACCTACTTTTGAAAAAAAAAAACATCTAAACGAGTTTAAATTTACGTCCTTTTAATTATTACAATAGCAAATACTAATAAAATAAAATTCAACCGACAGTAAAGTAAAAGTATTATACAAGGAGCAAGGCTACATTTTACTACCTATACTAAAAAATGAACAACTTAGTCCCCATATGTTAAATCAAAAGCAATTTGATCTATTTGTTTAAAATTTCATCCAATTGGTCTTTATATTATCAACATAAAATATCGTGGTATGTCACATATTATTTTTTAATTATTTGTCAACCACGTTAGTTTTAACAATACAAATGGATGAATATTTTAATGAAATAACCAATTTACTCGATTTAACATATAAAAATAAATTTATGCATATTTTTAGTAGAAGTAAAATGTACTTTTAACTCTTAATATAAAACCTACATACTACTTTTACCCATCTATTCAGAGAAAAAAAGGAAAATTGCTTTCCTTCAATAAAATGAGATAACATGACTTTTTTCTTTTCTTTTTTTTAAAAATATTTTGAGGGTAGGTCACATGACTAGTTAATATTTAACTAATGGGATGAGCTAATTTTACAGCCAAACAATGTGTTTTAAAGGTAAATAAATTCCCTACCATTAAAAAAATTAAAATTTAATTTTGCACAAAATTATAAATGAGAAAATGATAGATTGATTCTGGAATTATGGCAATGAACGTGCAACAATGAAATCCGCATGTGTCATTTATGTCAAAACATTGATTAATCTTGGAAATTTCATTTAAGTTTTTTTACCTGACGTCTTTGTCTATTGGACCATCTTCATAAATTTAGGAAACTAAATTGCAAGATAAATTTGAATAATATGATCACACAATAAAAATAAAATATATAAATAATTAAAATATATTAAAATACTTTATATTATTTTTAAAAAAGTTAAAGAGTTTACAAGTAATATAAATTATAATATTGTAACCACAAAAAAATAAAAATATGAATATGAAATTCATGTTTTTTTTTCTTTTAAATGAAAAAAAAAAAAAGAACTTTGAAATGCCCAAAACAAACCCATCAAACTCCTCAATATCATTGCTTTATTGTTCTCAAAACAGTCAATGAGGGATAACTTGGTATCATAGATGTTCACCAAATTGATGTTTTCGACCACTTTTAACACACTTATGTCATGTTTAGATGGTTAAAAGGCAATATATATACACAGATACATATAAAGACGATACATCTACATATTGTTAGGGCTGCAGATGTTATTGAATGATATGTAATTTTTCTGCTCATAAATGTACACCTATGAACCAAGGATAACTCTAGTTCATAATATAACATGGTGATGTATGCTTTTCCTAGTCAAGGAGAAGCTATGTAGAAGTAATGCATGTTGCCAACTTTTTACAAAGTTGTTGAATGTCAAATGACGGATCATTCAAAGCTATATCAGAAAGTACAGACCTCGCTTCTACTAATCCATGAGATATACTCTCCAAAATTGGATCTTCACTAGTCATAAGTGAAGCCATAAGCTTTGCAGCAGCCATCCTTTCCTGATGATGATAATCAAGCGGCCAATCAGCACATAGGAAAAATCAACCATTTTCCATCATTAGCATAAAAACAAATAATTCCAACTTGGAGAGAAAACAAGAAAGATGCAAGTAGTATAAAATTAAGTATTTTTTAAAGTTTCCATTTTCTTTCCCGTCATTTTTCAATGAAAAGGAAAAAAAAATACCTTTTCTTTCAAATTTTCCACCTTTACTACCAATTTTTTTTTTCTATACCTTCAATTTTTCGTCTTTCCTATTTTCTATCTAACCAACCAAAGCCAAAGTTCTAATGATGCAGCGTGGAAATAAAGAAAGAAAGAAAGAAAGAAAGAAAGAAAGAAAGAAAGAAAGAAAGAAAGAAAGAACACCTGTCGGGGTGATCGGACTGAAAAAGAAAGTGAAGGGTCTAAGAATTTTTGTTTTTCATTGTCCTTCTTATTGTTTAGTTCTAATTCACCATCACATTTCCTTTTTGAATTAAGTAGAAAATAATTAGAATGTATGAATACCACCATGGAAATAACTGAGGAGGGATTTAGAGTTCAAATCAATCACTCAAAATCAATGTTTTATACTTGAAAATAGTTATAATTTTTCCCATATTTTAACTCATTTAAATGAACATTTTCACTTTGCAACTAAGATTTTCATTTAATATAAGAATCCTAATTTCATGAAATAATGTTTCTTAATATTTAAGGATGTGGGTAGATTGTTACAATCACTTATTAATTAAAGGTTTGTTTATATTTTATTATAATAATTTGAAAATATATCAATAACAAATATTTAAAAGAATATATACCACATGCAATGCATACTAGAATCTAAAAACAGTTAACAAAAGTGAGGTTATGATACTTTCTACAAAAAAGTAAATAGAGAGGTAATGAATACCTGTTCTGATCTCTTTCCAAGAAATTTCAGAGAAAGTTTGAGGAGGTCACGGGAATACGGAAGAACTGCCAACTTCAGATGATACACAGCAGAGAACATAACCTGGATGAATGCAGCTCTAATCTCTGGTTGAGTTTCTACCTGCAAAATTTGATCCCACGTAGGCAAAAGAATTTGTTATACCAGCTTCGGTCGTTGAAACTAAAAGAAATTAAAATTTACCTAATACATGAATGAATTTAGTGACAGAAGTACCTCAACTGAATCAATTAAACATGGAAGAATCGTCTTTGCTAGGGGTTCTTTCCCATAGTTAGATATCTTCTGACAAGCACTGATGAGAACATTAGCCATGCACAGACGAAAAGGAACAGGAACTGGTTCACAGTTTTCATATGGCAACTTGGACCCAGAGATATCACTTTCATCATTTATTAACTGGCTGATCACATTTCTGAGGGCACAGAATTCTGTGATAGCATTCCCTACAATTTATGCCCAAGAGGTCATATCTTGCCCATTGTATTAACATAATCATTCATAGCAAGAACAAAATACCAACCACGATTGCCTTTCTTCCCAGCAATGTTTCTCTTCCATGAGGTGCAATTTTCGAACGATTCAGGAGCTTGTGACTCGGCACATATCATCAGCGCCAGACAATCAATGCAACCATGTTGTGCTTTGGAAACTGTGACAACAAAAAGAATAATGTAGAAATACTGTTTTAAGTATTAAGCTAAGGATCCTAGACATTTCCAGCATGGGGTGAGGGAGGAAGGAGAATTAATCAGTTGCATGGTTAAGTACCTTGATCTCCATCTGATGATGGCCATAACAGAATCACTTTAATAGTTCTCCAGATTTGAAGAATAAAGGGATGCACAAGGGACTCCTTTCCTCGCACCTAGAAACAAGAAGAAAGACGTATTAACTACAGCTTGAATGGAAAAGCTGAGCTCACAATCATTGCAGAAGCACTGGAATAAACCAGACGTAAGAGGTATCTACTGAGTGGAGGAGGTGATCACCACAAGGGATGTACAGACTGAAAATAGGCAAGCTATAATCTTCAATATATCCCGGGATTCAGTGGCATGTTCTAATTGCGAGCAAACAAGTGGAAGCAGAACCTAAAGAACCATGAGGCAAATAAGACAAAATCCCTATATAAGGATTATGAAAATATTTGTGAAATTTCAGAAAATGTCAAGGAAAGACAAGTTATAACAGATTAAGTCGTTTCTGGGTACTTGAGGATGGATGCGCCCACAAAGCTCAGCAGCAAGTTTTCTTACATCTTCAAACTCGAACCTACTAAATGCTCTGAAAAGGGGAAAGTAACAAGACATCAGGAGAGTGCAAATCAGTGTACAGAAGTTGGATAATACTCATTGTCAAGAATTGACCTATTTACAAGGAAAGCAACAACACTATCATCACCAGTGACGCTGACATCTCCATATTCTGCAATAGAATAGAATAATAGATGTATCAAAAGTTATATTCATGACATTATTTTATTTTTCTTCTTTTTAAAGAAAAAAGGGCTATCAATCATTTAAATTTATATTAATGAATCACATTTTCATGAACAAATGGAAAAGGTAGAATTTAATATTTGTAACATGCATAACAAAGCAATGGAGTCAATCAGATCTTCAATCCACAAAAAGAGTTGAGTGGAACAACTTGGACTGTCACAGTAAAGGAAGAAAAGATACCATGCATAAAAGGCGCATTACGAAGCTGACCATACACAACAGAGGAATTGAGATCATTAAATACTCTCAATGGAAGTAGCCTAACTATAAGTAAAGGGCAAAGTCGCTCAAACAAGGATTGCTGCATTCTCATGGAGTCATCACTTGGACAAGTTTTAGTCTCCCATCTAGAAAAGAAATCTTCATCAATCCTACAAGAGGGGAAATTTGATGGTTCATACCAAAAAAAAAAAACAGTGAGATCAACCATTGAACATATGTATCTTATACATAAATTAATCTCCTTGATGACCCGCAATTGGAAAAAAAAACATTATATTGACAAGTAGAATATCCTAACCTCTTGGCATCTAGAAATTAATACCATTGTTTAAATAAGCTAATGAGTGAAAGTTTACAATATAAGTTCATAAGAAAATCAATTACAAGCTCATAAAGCTGGAACAAACCAGTGGATTACAAAAGGTTTTGCCCCTGTAAAACTTGTTTAAAATAAAAAATGTAACCAAAATATATCTTAATTATTGCATGAATAAATGATTGTTGGTCAAGGAAATTTCAGATCTCTCTGTATCACATACATGCACACCTCCTTTCTTAAAGTGTCCATGCTACTTAGTTTAACAGTTAACTACCAAAACAGTAACTAACTCGGAGATTTAGCAAAGTATTTTCTGCAGCCAACCTTAAGAGATGGCATTCAGTAAGTCTAGGGTACAAATCCCAACCAGTGGCCTCTTTTGTACCAATAAAATTTTCACATAATATGTAATCAAAACATTAAAGTAGGTCAACTGACAAACTTTTTTATCTTATGCACCCAAACTTTCTATGTCTTGGTGGTCGCATCAAGTATTCTGCCAAGACATTATAAAGAAAACTAATTAGTTAGATTGCCCAGTAACTATACGCATATCTCCTTATAATTCACAAGATGACTTCTATTTTTCTCTTGAACATTCTTCTACAAATAATACTCTCCTGTTTCCTTAATTTAAAAGCTACACACTTCCACACCTTACTAGCCTCCCTATTTGTGCAGAGTTCACTGCATCCCCAGCCGTGCCTTCCCTAACTGCTATGATATCTAACGTCTTTGTGGCAACATTTTCTTCTCATACACATGACTTTCCTGTCATATTTATATGTATTTGCCTTTTTCAGCAATGCTTCTGAGCAGCACGCACATACTCATGGCTTCAGTGCCATCAGCCTTATACAAGACTTTAACTCCTTTTAAAGTTAAACAGAACTTAAAAAGCTAAGACAAGAAACACGTTATAGGATGGTATATTATGTGCTTACCCTTTCTGACCTTTCATTTGAAAAACAACACGGGAAAGGACTACATCTGCAGCTTCAGCTAACTGTTCATTTATGCAGCTCAAAAACCTGACAATAGTAGCATTTGATGGCTCTGCAAACATCTTGTCAATCAGGGGTCCAATCAATGCATTCCAGTCCTCAACCTAAAACATTTCAGATGAACAAGAAAATTAAATAATTCAAATACTGGCACCAAAATTGGAGCTCCAACGATCCAATTTCATGGCTACGCATACAGGAAATAGATCAACAAGATACATGCATGTGGAGGGGAATGAATGTATCAGGCAATTGTCTTAGTTCTCAGATAGTACAGAACCAACAAAAAGAAGATAACATCTTCCACATTTGAGTAAACAACCGGACTAACTCAACCAACCACATTAAATTATTTCAAACAAGTTGTGTTAACCATGCACATCTCAACCCAGTCCATGGCCATGCTTTCTACAATCAGCAAGGCAAAACAAACTATTTTAGCATCAAGAAGTATTAACTTCATCATCCAAAAAAATAGTTTTGTTTGGTTGAGTGCTAAAGTAACCTTAGTTATCATCATGTGCATGAATCTTTTGTTGCATTTATGTGTGCACTGTATGTGCATGCATTTCGTCTATATGTCTCCATGTGTGTGTGTGAAAGAGAGAGAGAGAGAGGGAGTTCTCAAATTCTAGGACTTCATATCATCCTCATGTCATTAATGGTTATGATGCAAAAATATGTTGCAACTTGCAAGAAGTAAGCATGTCAGAGAATTGCTTTGCAAGTCCAGTTAACATTAAGTCAAGTTCTCATGTTGGGAATAAAAAGGATAAACACAAAAGAAATTAAAAAAAATTAATGGCATTAGAAGACCAGTTTTTTCATCATAAAGGTATTCAGCCCAAACAATGAAAACAAAGAGATTCAATTTCTTGCTACTAGGCTAGCAACAGTAGAATATTATCAGAAAAATGTTCCCAAGCTCAAACAAAGCCTGTTAAACATGAAAGATACTCCAATAGAATGCACACAAATATGCTGAAGGATATACATTAAGATACTTTAAGAAGGCTAGGAATGAGTAACTCAAACAGTCTGAATGTATCCCCACTCCACCCTCCCCGAGAATTGTAGAAATTAGGTTCAGTTTTAAGGAGGCTAGGAATGAGTAACTCAAACAGTCTCGATGATACAAAGTTCTTCCCTCGAAGAGTACTCAAGTTCATAGTTAAACATACTGTTTCTTTTGTCTCACACTTTATCTCTTCTGTTATCTTCCCATTGTTCAAAAAGCAAGAATTCACTAAAAATTTATCTATACAGCTAGAACTAATATTAGTATGTAACTGATAGGAAAATATGCATGTAGGTTAACAGGGATATGAATTTATGCACATATGTATTTTTATGTATATACTATGCATGTCTGTGCATGGATAAAAAATTCTAAGGAAATATGAATTTATACACCTATATATTTGTTAACATTTCATTGCAATTTCAGATCATGCGTTCTTGAGAAAACATGTAACTCAAAATTCTAGCACTTCACATATCCCGTCTATCATTGCAATGCATCAGAAAAGGGAAACATGATGGCAAATTATACATCTGATGCAGGGTAGTATTATCATTCTCAGTTCTTACAGTTTTTGACCACTCTGGGATCAGCCTTAGCACTCGATTGCAGTCGAAGTTTGATCCTGCCACAATAGTACAAAGAGATTACATGAATCCAAGATTGTATTATAGTCAAAAGAAACTAATGAGATTCACAAAATAATAGAAAGCTCAAAGTTTGAATTCTTGATGCTTAATCAAAAAGGAGGATAAAAGAATAACAAAACAAGGAGAGAGAAAACAAAAAGAAAAGAGAAGGGAAGGGAAGCTTCAAACATCCCTGTTAATTTAGAAATGGAAAAGTCTGCTATAAAACAAGAAAAAGGTATTGGTCAGAATACTAAAGAAATACATCACAATAAATAAATAGATATCCATACAAATATTAAACGAATAGATACTGCATATATCACTTGGTTTCGGAACTTAAAGACAGTGAGAGCAGTCCACAAAACACATCCAAAGCACTTTGTTTCAGCAACAAAATTGGGAAGAAGAATAGCCTAAGGCTGTGTAACAGTAAGGGGCCCACCTTTCCCCATACATGCTCCAGCTTCTGCATCAGCTTGGTCCTGACTGAGGTTTCTGCAAGGATTAGTGGAGACAAATGTTAAATAAAAGCAAAAACTCTTTAACTTAACACTATTACAAAGTAGAACCTGCACATTATGAGAAACTCCCTAACCACATGTATGCATTCCAACAATCTTGCACGTCTACATGCACACATTCATGAACAAAAGAATACTTTTCTTGGTCCTGATTGGAAGTCAAGCTGAATATTGGGAGTAAAAAGTTAAATACGAAAGCAACATACCTAAGACTGTCAAGCATCATGCATATAACTTCAGGTTTCTGGTTATGGTGTTTGAGCACTCTAAATAAAGCTTCACTAGCTGCTGCTTGTGCTTTTTCCTCTGATAAGCAAACAAGATGAACTAATGCAGGTAACACAAATGATGGGTCTGCAAAAAGTAAATAATTCGGTGAACTTCATTCAAATCATTAATGTTCAATACAAAAAGGTTTAATGACAAAGGAACATCAATAAGGATGTTGAAGTATGTGCTTAATTGCATAAAACACCACAAGACTCTACAACAGCTTATACCCAAACCAGTTCTAGAATATAAAAGTAGCATTACAAATGATGGGTCTGCAAAAATAAATAATTCATTCATACAGCAAGTTCATTCAAACAATCAATGTTCAATAAAACATTTATCAAGATCTTGAAATATGTGATTAATCGCATAAAGAAACAAGACCTAGGAAGCACGGACACATAATACAGGTACCACACATACGGACACAGCTAATCCTTAATTTTTGAAAATCAAGGATATCGGTACAACAAGACACGGCAATAAAAAGTATTTTTACAAAATATTTTAACATTATAATGTTTCATTTTAAATAAAAATATTAATATATTTATTAATTTATAATTAAAATTATTATTATTTTTAAATATTTTTAATCTAATAAGTACATTAACTAGAAAAATATTACATATATATTCTTATTATAATGGGTCTCATATATTTTTATACTTTACTTTCACGATTCTCAAGTTTCCTATTCCCCATACCCCTTTGACCCTTTCCATTTCTCAGACACTTTTTTACCCTTTTTTTCCTTCTGCATCGTTGCTTCTCTTCTGGGTTTTTCTTTTTTGTTTCTGAAATGTATTTTCAGGCCAAAAGAAAGTCATTACCCGTATCCCTTTTTTGACACGCGTGTCTTGATCGTGTCGAATTTGGAAAAAAAGAATTCTAACGTGTCGAGGTGTGTCTGGTACATATCCAGCCATGTTGGTAGCGTGTCCGTGTCGGATGCCAGTACGACACTGGTATAAGGGGGTTTTCCCTTTGTCGGTGCTTCATAGAACAAGACTCTACAACTTATACCCAAACCAGTTGTAGAAAAAAAAAATAGCACTACAGAAAGAAAAAAAAAACGTATATGGTCCTC
This sequence comes from Gossypium raimondii, assembly GCF_025698545.1. Classification (NCBI taxonomy): domain Eukaryota; kingdom Viridiplantae; phylum Streptophyta; class Magnoliopsida; order Malvales; family Malvaceae; genus Gossypium; species Gossypium raimondii. The sequence continues at coordinate 48,567,150 of NC_068565.1, forward strand.
GAGAATTTCTTGATTTCAGGAAATGCAGTAAAGATATGTAAATCCATATGCCTTTTGCTAAAGTTATAAATTATTGAAATCACACACAATAAAATACACACTTAGCACCGTATAATAAGTTAAACCTAACCAATCAGTGGAAGCAAATTGCGTGTTTGCTCCTGGATAGCAGTTTCTATTATTGAAGTCACACACAATAAAATACACACTTAGCACCGTATAATAAGTTAAACCTAACCAATCAGTGGAAGCAAATTGGGTGTTTGCTCCTGGATAGCAGCTTCTTCATATTCAAGACACCCCAGTAAGTGATTTGCTATAACTTGCCTGTAATATAAACAGGGAAAGATCAATGAAAACTAAGAACCACAAAAGTTTAGCAGATAAATTAAATTAACATACCAGGTTGAGTGATGAGCTTTATGTGATGAATCTTTTGATATATGAACCAGTTCTGATATAACATCAAAAGCGTTCCTTCTTTTAATAGCATTGCCAGAATCTAGCCGCTTAAGAACTTCCTCAAGGCAGTGACCATCAGTACTTCTGGTGGACCAATAATTTGGGTCAGGTTCAAACAGAGGCCGTTAAATTATTGTTGCTGTCAAAAACTAGTGAATGAAAAATTATAGTTTACATGGAGCAGTATTCTGCAATGAGCATAACAACGGCTCTAGCTGCAGCATCTCGCTCATCAAGAAGGTGAAGTAGCAATGGTACCATAGAGTCCATTTGATTGGTGTCAGTTACAGTGCTTCCAGATGAATTATTTGTCTTAAAAATGATAACCTTGAATATGTGGACAACCCCATCTATTACATCTTCATCATTGCAATGAAGCTTGCCAAAATGCAGCAACAGTACGAGTATGTCAATATTGAGACACAAACCACAACTGTATAACTAAGACATTTGTATATTATACAGAATGACAACGACAATGCATGATAGCTACTTAAATCTAGAGAATCATGAATACTATGATTGAGTACAATCAATCTACTCATTTCCTCACATACTTCAAAAATGCCACACATACTTACCTGCGATAAAAGCACATGTGATATCTGCTTTCCATAATCTAACAATACACATTCAAGTTGTTTCCCATCAAAACGCCCAAGCAGAAGGCATAAGCAATTTATGAAAAATTTTCTGGTCTCTATACCACCATCTTTGCTCTCAGCATGCCCCTCAACATAGTTATTTGAATAGTACTGCATTTTTATTTGTTTTCTTAGCATTAGCAACTTGAAAGATTCATGAAATCAAACAAGACTTAAATAAAATAATCAATAACAATACATAATTATGATACCACAAAAATACTGGATTACATGTATGTTATCCCATCAAACAAATTAAAGTATTCAAGCATACATATCACGTGAACGAAATCCATCATCAAAATATAAATTAAAATAATTAGAGGTGATCATTCAACAAGCATAAAGCCATAGAACCATAATTATCATAGTTTGAATATAATAACGATATATCTGACCTGGATGCCCGACAAGTACTGGTCCAATAATTCCTTGTACTGCTTATTAAATTTTTTATCTTCCAAGTGTAATAGCATGCCATAATGCTTCCAGCATGAAGAGAGTAGCAATGCTCTTGTTTTTAGAATCTGAGCCTGCCTTGGATATTTGCAAATGAGCAAATCATGTTCAACAAACAGTAGACGTGATAAAAGGTAGATATGCTTAAGAAAGACAATTAAAGTACAGGACTTGCCTCTTCTTGAAGGCCACCATAATGCACTTGTATCTCCTTCAACCACTTAAGCACTTGCTCCAATCCTTTAGTGTGCAATGGACGACTTTTTCTGCTCCACTGTAATGCATTATAATGCATCAACATCCTATTTTCATTTTTGGGACTATAGAGCAAATCCTTCATTAGACTTTAATAAAATAAGGACATGAAGATATTTACATGCATATTTGACAAGAGTGATATTCAGATAACAATTAGTCATCACAACTTTCTTTTAAAACTTCGAAGTATCTGCTAAAACATTTGTTGTAGAATGACTCTGGTTTAATGTTCATCAATAGTTGTTTTAGAAATATATTTAACAGTCGGAAAATATTACTTTTGAAGCCTAACAGGGAAATGTACTAGTTAATATCTATGAAACAAGCAGCAAAAGAAGAGAATCGTCAAACAGGTGGATACTTTTTACATGAATTAGAAGCTAACTTCACTTTCTCTAACTTCCTATCAGAAAGAGTACGGTGTAACCTATTCTAAAGAATGCCACAGCCTAATAAGGTAAGAGCAATCATTCTCCAATGTACCGAAATAGTTTCTTCAAATATTTAAATTTCCATCACAAAACTAATTTCAATACCAGTTTTATGACCCTTATCCTAAACAATTCCAGTCCATTTCTTCCCATAATGCTTAAAAATCAAACCATAATTTAGAGGAAGATAAGCCTTTTCAAGCAATGGTAGCTCAAATTTCATTTTGGTAACTTGTTAACAGTTAATTTCATACTATAATGGGTATTAGCAGCCTGCTTTTCCAGTTTAATAGCTTTTCTTGTTCCGTATTTGGGAAGTCATTCTTGACTCCCAAAACGTGAGATATTCTAAAGAACACCTTTAACTTTTTCCTACTCCCTAGTTGCTTTAAATAAGTCTGTAGGATAGACGGCAAGACCGCAGCCTCAGTTCTAAGCAACTTTTTCATTTCTCCAATCCCTTTTGGCTAGGCTCTTCTCTCCAATAGGTAAAACAGCTAATATAACCGCAAAAAAGAAAAAAAATAAATCCATCCATGAAACCATGCACAAGGTGAATAAAAGCTCTTCAGAACACTCACCCTCGACAAATCTAATATAAAATTACACTAAATAAATTTTTGTAGACCCTCATATGCTAAAAACTGAATAATAAAATGAAAATGTTCTGATGAGTGAAAAGATAGAGAAAGCAGATAAATAAGGGTAGGCATTAGACAAAAAGAAAACAACCAACTTAGAACACTTACGGCAAGAAGTCTCTCCACTAGGTAAATGAGATCCTGTAGATAATCCCAAAACAAATCTTCCATGCCCACGTTTAGGACTTCAGAAGATTTATGAACTGTGCTTATTTTTCTCTCATCAATGCTTGATGCTAATAGACTAACTGGCGGATTGGATTCACTGGATTTCAACGATTTAGTTCTGCTACTTAGCATAGGTTTTTTTGTCAGCCCTTCAGTTAATGTCAACAAACAATCTGCAGCAGCCACTGAAAGGCGTGAAGGGAGCTCAAATTTATCCTGCAAAGTGCTGTAGTAACAAATGGCAATTGTGAGACAAATTGGTTAAACATAAAATCAGAATGCTTTCTACAATAAAAGACCATTAGGAACTTATAAAAGTGTAAACTGACAAACTAGTCAAACATAGTGGCAAAATTTTGTCATTCTACATAGTACTCTATATTCTCAAGTTGCAAATATAGCCTGAACAATATGAACACAACAAACCAATAAAGTAGATGTAATGTCAATCTCTCATCTAAAAGCATTTAAAAAAAAAAACTCCAAGAAGCCAGGAAACCGGATACAGATGAAGCCATGAAGCACCCATTCACGTTAAGAGAAGAAAAATGCTATTAGCATTAGCAACAATAATCAGATAATGACCCGAGGGAGCACAGACAAGGTCAACATCAGGGTACCATTCCTATTTATGGGGAAATTTAGTCACATGGAAGAGCAGAAAACAATCAGTGGTCGCTTGGAGCAGTACGAGGGCTGAATTTTGAGCCCTAGCTCATGGAATCTTTGAAGGAATGTGGCAAAGAAAACTTCTAAGAAAACTTCATTTTCTAATTCAAGTCTTTATGAAGTTGTTTAGTGACAATCAAACAGCAATCTATACTATTATTTAAGCCCCTGACTGAATTGGTGTCGTGAGTCAACCAAGGCACAGGCACCAACTTGATTAGGAAATCACCAAAAATCCATGTTTTTTACAAAGTTATATTATTTTGGAGGTGTTTTTGTCATTTTATATTTTATATACAATCAATAAAAACTAACACATGGTAAGATTTGAACCTAAAACAGTTTAGTTTTTAAATCTTCAACTTTACCATTTCAACCAAAGCTTCATTTGATTTTTGTATGAACTGTTAATATATATATTTTACATAATTTTTTTCACCCTAGTGTGCCATAATCTAGTCAGTATTTTGAGAAACTTAGTGCATCACAATCACACAAAGCATGTGGAGATTTTAGTTTTAATGGTGAGATTCTTTTTTCTTATATAGTTTACTTTTCTACGTATATAAGGCTGTAAAATTCAAATTAACGAGACCTGTTCTTCAGCTCAATTTCTCTTAGAATGCTCCACTTAAATCTTCATAATTTTTAATTCTTCAAAAAGAAAAGATGAAAAATTCTTGCTAACATGATGCCTAATTTACCATCCAACATATCTAAAATAAAGTTCGAGACCTTTGGTTGACAGACCAAAAGCTTAATGAAAGGCAAACTAGTTCAAATAATTTGCATACAAGCAACCGCTAATAACCACTTAGTCACATCAGGAACACTTATTCAACACCTATGATATTTGGATACTACCTTCCTTTACGGGCAATACATGATAAGTGCGGAATACAAGTGCAAAGCATCTTCAACAAAGCACTATACTTCTCCTTTATTCCTGAAATAAGATATTCAAAAAGAAACCATCAGTTTTCAATGCCAATGAGTGAAAGCACAATTTTTAATTACTAAAGATTATTTAACAAACTTCCCAACCGAATATAAACCAGTAACTTGAAATTTGGTAAGAAAAATCAACTCTACCAGGACACAAATATAGAATATAAGTATGTTTTTGGATGTTCCTTTTGCTACTTTCTTTTTATACTCTTGAAGATTTGCTATAAAGCAAAAACAAGCAGAAGTAACCATAATTAATTGAAAGTGAACAAATTAATAAAATGCAACACCATTTCTAACACAATAGTTCCACATAAAACTAAAATTATGCATTTTCTTATTAAAAGAATCATATTTCCAAGTTAAAACCAAAAAAAAATGTTGATACCAAAACATTTAGAACTTCCGGTAGAGGACATTGACATAAGGTTCAACATTCTTAGAAACATTATCTACACTGTATAAACTTAGGCTTCATGCTTTGAAGAATGTAGTGCAAGCCCCAATTCATGCTTTGTATGCACATATCAGCTTATATAAATATAGAATAGGGAATTCTAACATAAGTTAGCTGATACCATAAAAATAAAAAAGCAATTTTAACATAACAGTTTCACATACATAGATACATTATCTACACCATAGAGACAACTAATATAGAAATAGAATAGGAATCCATCCTTGTACCATTAAACAAATATTGATCCATAACATTTTCGTACTCCATGAGCCCTCGCACAAGAGTACACCAACCAAAAGCTATATACCGGTCATCTTTCCTTGTAATTATATTTGCAAGATTCATTGCAACTGCTTGAAAAAGAAACTCATCTTGGAAGAGCCAATTGAGAAGTATCATAGGTTGATTGTCATGCTTTGAGTCCTTGTACTTCAATGACTGGTAACAATCGAGCAAACACATAAACCTCCATACTAGTTTCAGTATTTCTCATTTTTTTAATATGCAATACACACATATATTGAATACGAAATTCAACTCAAATTTTGAATGTTTGAAGTTAATATTTACATTTTTGTGAAAAATAACATGCCGCAGAACATGTATTCATTTGAAAGGACACAAAGGTCAAGCATTAAAAAAAAAAACAAAGGAAAAGAAAAAAGAAGCATGGGTTAGATTACGTGCTGAATTATGGGAACGAGAATCTCATCCAAATTCCCGTCTCTCTGAGCTGCATCTCTAACGTACTTGTGAAGAAACCAGAGCGAATAATCCAAAGAATCTGCAAATTTAACATTTAAAAGAATGGTCAAGTTTTTATTGGAAATAAAGTAGAAAAATTCAGAAACTAAGGCGTTTGAAAGCATCAGCTACCGAGCGAGGATTTGATGGAGGAGTCAGGCGAGAGGCGAGAAATGGAGTGGTGGAGTTTCTTGGGACGGGCAGCCAGGAGAGTAGCCATGGTTCTGCCGATTGTGATCGAAACCATTGATTCCGGCTCCGATTTCCATATCAACTGTTTTTGTTCTTGCTCTTCTCGTCGCTCCATTTCTGGTTAAATTTACAGAGAGTGGAAAACTAGGGCTTGCACTTGAAGTGTACGGACCGTTTCTAGCTAGCAACCCTGGAGATTCAGGGTTTCTATTTCAATCTAGAAGGTTTTATACGATTCCATTCGACCGTTGGCATGGTCTGGGCCTCTCTCCACTGGAAATCTCCTTTAGTGAATTTTACAAGTACCACAGTGCAATATCTTTTCTAGAAAAAACGACCAGTGAAATATACTTACTAAAAATCCCTATAAAAATTAAATCATGATTAATGCTCTCTGACGCACTCAAAATTTATTTTTGTACATTAGTAATAATATATATTATAAATAATTATAGATAATTTCAAATAATATATAAAAAAATTAAAATTTTAAAATAATTTTAAAATAATAATTTTCAAACCTAAATAAGTTAATTAAGATTCAAGTTTATCTTATTAAAATATTTTTTAGTTTCAAATTTATGCGTTTTAATATGGAATTAGTTATACTGTAATAAGATTTTAATTTAACATGTTTAATTTTTTAATTTAACTCGAATAATTTTACTCAATTTAACTCGACTCGAATTTTATTTTACTCAACTAGACTCAAAAAAATTTCAAATCGAATTTTAATTTAACATTGTTCAAACAAGCTTTATGTGAACGTCTGGACGTAAATGACTTTACTTTTTCGAGTGTTGTACAGGTTTGAGCTAATTCCACGCTGCTTCAGTTAGGTAAGCAGATACATGGATTGTGCTTTAAAACAAATTATGATATGTCAAGTTTCGTGGGCAGTTCTTTGATATCTTTGTATTCTAAGTGTGGAGTGATAGGAGGATCTTACCGGGTTTTTGATGAAGCCTGTGTTAAGAATCTTGGGATGTGGAATGCAATGCTGATTGCTTGTGCTCAGCATTCACAAACAGAGAAAGTGCTTGATTTGTTTAAGCAGATGGAAGGTCTTGGGATCAAACCGAATTTTATTACCTTTTTGTGTGTGCTCTATGCTTGTAGCCATGCCGGGCTTGTTGAGAAGGGACAACATTACTTTGAGTTAATGAAGGAGTATGGAATTGAGCCAGGCGATCAACATTATGCTTCTTTGGTTGATTTATTTGGTCGTGCAGGTAAACTGCAGGAGGCACTTTCAATCATCAGGGAGATGCCTATTCGGCCAACAGAGTCTGTCTGGGGAGCTTTTTTAACAGGGTGTCGACTTCATGGGAACACTGAATTGGCAGCTTATGCTGCTGATAGGATTTTTGAGTTGGGACCCGTGAGCTCAGGTTTGCATGTGTTATTATCTAATGCTTATGCTGCTGCTGGGAGATACGAGGATGCAGCCAAAGCTAGGAAGATGCTTAGAGACCGAGGGATTAAGAAAGAGACAGGTTTGAGTTGGGTTGAGGAGGGAAATAAGGTTCACACATTTGCTGCTGGGGATAGGTCCCATGCCAAAGCAAAAGAAATTTACAGAAAATTAGAGGAATTAGGAGACGAAATGGGACGAGCTGGTTATATTGCAGACACAAGTTTTGTATGGAGAGAAGTAAACGGCGAAGAAAAGAATCAGACAATCAGATATCATAGTGAATGACTAGCTGTTGCATTTGGGCTCATTACCTTTCCATCAGATAGGCCAATTAGAGTTATGAAGAACTTGCGCATATGTGGTGATTGTCATACAGCAATCAAGTTTATGTCCAAGTGTACTGGAAGAGTAATTATTGTTAGGGATAACAATCGGTTTCATCATTTTGAGGATGGAAAATGTTCCTGTGGTGACTATTGGTGAATGAAGTATAAGATACCATTATTGTATCCTAACAAAATTCTGAAACAAGTGGGCAAAGGATTACATTGAAAGACTATAGTGTGAGATAAACAAGTGCCCCATAGGTTTGATGATGGCAAAATGCTTCTATGGTGACACTATTGATGAACAAGATGTAAGATAATATAATTATTGTACCTTAATTTTGAAATGAGAAGGGGAAAATTAAAACCAAAGAAGACTTTAGCTTTTATTAAATATCTCCTTTTATCTTTTTTTTCTTTATGTGATGTTTGATGCTCAGGGATTACTAGGGCAGTCTGAATCTATTTGCTTTTAATGTGCTACTATGGTACTTACTATCCTATGTTTAAATTTGTAATGTTTGAAAATTTGATCAGTGATGGAGCTTGATGTACTCCATGTTTATTTCCTTTCTCTCTGGCTTAATTAGTAATCAGGCATGCTAGAGTTAAGCAACCACTTTCCTATTTATGCCGCCATTTAAGTGTTATTCAATAGATAGTGGGCAGCATTTATCTAGTCTCTGCTCAGTGTTGCTACATATATATATATATATATATACACACAGGAGCAACCATGGCAAGGGGATCAGTCATTACTATCGACGGTAGATACCTTGATTACGACAAAAAAAAATTGATAGTCTTCATGTCCATTTTACTATTTATGTTTGGGGTTCGTGGTTGCCTCTCCTAATAATGTTGTTTTTCATATTTAAATTTAGTCTCCTCTTAAGAATGCAATATGTCTTACCAATGCACTCAAAACTGATTGATATAGTGTTGCTGCATATTGAAATCTTAAATTCCTGTTTTTTTCCTATTTCACTTGATACGTGCCCGTATGTTACCCAACCATTCTAAACAGGTAACTTACAACTTTTAAAGTAAAATATAGAATAAGACTTTGATTTGAAATCAAACCAAAAAATTTACCAACGTTATAAAGGAAAATGACCCGATTTCTACAAAGTTTGAAATAGAACGAAAGATGAAAATGAAGAAAAATTGCAACCCACTATCTATAAAAAGATAAGGAACCAACAATATAAGGAGATCACCACACTTCGGAATGGGATGAGAAGAGGAATGATAAGATTGGGATAGTTAACATAAAAGAGAAAACAACATAATAAACCTATTGAATGCTTAGTAGGTTCATAGGTAATAAACAATTTACCTTATCTTTACATTAAACTATCACATTGTTGACATAGTCGGGCAAACATAACGTGTCACAAAAATCAACAAGGTAAGTACTATACCAAAACCAAACCATATGATGCTATAAGTGTTCAATATGATAGTACATGACGTGTTAGGTTACAAATTCAATCTCATGCTCAATTCTACATATTTTAATTTGATCAACATGTTCATTTCATCACTATTTGATTTTTCATTTCATTTAAGTAATTTTGGTACGTCAAATGCTTGTCCGAGCTGAATACATTTTTGTGTCATGTTATTAATTCAGGCTAAACCTTTATATTGACACATTTGATCAGTTATCCAAGCTGAAAATATACATGTTAGGCTATCCATTCGAGCTAAACTTTTAAAATGACATCATGTTACCAATCCAGGCTAAACCTGTGTCACATGTATCTTCGAATCCGCAACAAATACTTGATCTTGAAAATTGTCTGTAACCAATCCGTATAAGTGTGCACATGACTTTATTGACATGTCAATTGTATCCTAATATTTACTAAGTTCATCCGGGCACATATAGTACATATATATGTTTCTTTACAATTTAGTTCAACTTTCACATATTTCACCAATTCACAATTAAAAACATATACAATTACAATTCAAATGCACATAAACCAATATTAACAAATATCATATAAACTTACCTGGAAAAATAACAAACAAGTTGGATCTTCAAATACTATTCGATAATTTTGGCTTTTCTTGATTATCCTTGGTTTATCAAATTACTAATCCATACAATTATACAATTCAATTTATCAATACCAAACTTTTTATCATTCTATAATATGTGTGTACCTATTTAATTTCATTTTTGAATCCTCTTTAGGTTTTGCATTTTATTCAATTTTCCTCTTTAGGTTTTGCATTTTATTCAATTTAGTCCCTAAAATTGAAATAGGTATAACTTTCAAATTTGAGCTTTGGTTTAAAAATCGATCTCATTCACATCCATAATAGACCATATACAATTTATTCACTTTGGTTCTTTTGAACAAAACTAACAATTAATATTGACAATCGGTCATTTTCACATCTAAGTTTAAAATCTATCAATTTAACACCAATTTGTCTAATAAATCATCAATGAAAACTTTTAAAAACTTTAACAATTTTACAAATTGGTACATGTGCTATCTAAATCAAGCTCCCATGACCTCAAAAATATTAAAATTACAAGAAAATGACTTGAAATTACCTATTAATTCTTAGCCGAAAGCTTGAAGGGTTTCAAAGCTTTTTCCTTGTGTTTTTATTCTAAATGGGACAGTGGAAAGATGAAGATGACAATGGTTGTCAACTTTCTCCACTAATTTGCTCATATACCATAATTAAGAGTTAGTGTAAATAATTAATCATAAGATTAATTACTATTAAATATGCTTATAGGAATCTTATCATTTACCGTCCATTATAGCTTATTCATGATAATTTATTTTTCATTTTAGACCTTGGATTAATTTCAATTTGAATCCCCAAACGTTTAACCAATTAAAAAAACTATAGTGATACTTTTTTTACAATGTAGTTCTTATATCTTAATTAACTATTAATTCGATAAAATTAATAGACCAAACTTTAATATACATCTACATTAGCCTCGTAAATATTAAATATTAATATTTATAGACTTGGTTTACAGAAATGAGGTTTTGAAACCGTCGTTTCCGCCACCATTGAAAATTAGGCTATTACACATTGTCTCCCTCAAACACAAACATAAATAAATCTTTTCGTCCAAAAATTTTAACACTCAATAAAAAAACAATTTAAGAGGATTTTTTATTTTGTAAGGAACAGTGGTTGATCTGCCACAAATTGATGTGACAATTAGGCTTTCCCGATATGCTTAAGAAGCTTATTCTCGAGCAAAATAACATTTTTTGAATTTTTTTTGTAATTTTTAAATTTTAAGTCAATAAGTGAAAATGTCTCATTTTTGCTCATTTTGTGACCTAATTTGGCCAATGGTGTCGTTGGGGGGCCTAACGTGTGATTGAGTGGTGTAGGGACGTGTTAGAGGTTGAAAACAAGCAAGAATGGCACTAAAGGAAAGGGTGTTGCGATATCCACACCTCGAAATCGCGATACCTCCAACAATATGGAAGATTGGAGACACCCTTCAGTGGTATTGCTATATCTACTTTGGGTATCATGATATCCACCCTTCTAAGAAGACCCCAAGGCTTGACACTGCCCGAGGTATCGCAATATCCTCTTCAAGGTATCGCGAAACCGACATCATTAAGGGAACAAAATTGGAAAAAGGGGTAGTCTTCCATATCATATGGAAGATATGGCATGTATAGCAAAGTAAAAAAAAAAAAAAGAACTGATTTTTGGTATCAATGATATGTGCAATTAATAGCCATGCGAAAATGGCTTATCTTTCTGGATTTGAATTTGGTTTGGATGCATGTGTTTAATGATTATGAGTGTGGTATATGATTAAGGTATTATTATATGCATGGATTATTAGTTGTTGGTATAGCATATATATTCGGTTATGATGGAATTAATGAATAGTTAATTGAAGTTAGTTGCAAGATGTGTACATGTATGGTTGTGTAAGAAAATGTGGATTTCTAACTTGAAAATGTGTGAGAGTTGATATTAGTAAGCATGCTATATATATATATATATATATATATATATATATATATATATATATATATATATTCATATATGTGCATGGTATGTTTGATTTTGGTATGTTAAGGGTTTGGCATTGTATATAGGTAATGACTTAAAATAAGTCTAGTTCATGATTAGGTGCTTATTAAATTATGTTTATAATAATTCGGTCTTAACTTAGTTCGCTTTGAAATTATGTGATATGATGTGAATTGTTATGTTTAATTTGATTTTATATGTGACTATAAGATTCGCCATGATGTAATATTATTATGTATATATATATATTCATTTGATTAGTAATGGATATACTTATTAATGCCGCATATGAAATAGAGGATAGGTTTTGTAACATGTTTTGTTTAGTCCATTAAGTACATGTTTATTAATAAGCATAAAGATGATTAAAAGTCATTATATTTTTTAAATACCATTTTAATGATAAACACACGATTCGTGTATTTATTTTGAAGCATAAGTGGTATGGATTTGAGGCATGATTTTTTTTAAGGTGTAAATATGATTATATGCATGAGATACTATATTTGTTTTATGATTAATAATGTATGTATAATATGTAATTAGTCATTGTTTTAGTAATTCGAATATATCAGGTGTGCATTTGTAATTGTTTGAAAGTTGTCTTTTTTTTTCGGTAATACCTCGTAACCCTAATTCGGCGACGGACACGGGTTAGGAGTGTTACAATTTAAGCAATTTAAGTTTCTTTCCTGAGAATCGGTGAACCACATTGAAACCAACCAACCACTGCTAGTCATTTATTTGGCTAAATTCTTAGTTTTATACTCTTTGCAATTTAGTCCCTAGATTAGAATATTTAATTTTCTTGCAAAAATTCATTGTTATGATTTTCTGCACTATAAAATCATATCAGTAGCAGCATAGACTCTATCGTGTATGCTATTTATTGCTCAATCGCCATCTCCTTTGAGTTCGATCCTTGAAATACTCCGGTGTTCCATTGTAACACTATAAATATTACAACTGACCTGTACGCTTGCAGTAAAGCTGCACTTATATATATATTTTAAATAAATTGTTTTATGCACACGTGCGAATGTGGGCTATGGCCGAGAGAGTTGATGGAGTAGGGGGAGCAAACCCTCTTTTATATAAGCAATTGAGGGGAAGAAATTGAAAAAAATAACATGGGATCCCAATCTAAAAATTATCCCGAGATTCCTAGGTTCTGGAATTTTTCATGGTTTATGGTTAGGGTTGAAAATGTGAGGGAAGAAAATGTGTCTTGCAGGATGTGTTTTCAGTTGATGTGGCAAAATGTTCTCTAAAAGTGTACCTCGTAGGACGTATTTTCAGCTTGCATGGCAGCCAAGTCAGCTGAAAACTAAAGTACGAAATTATAATTTTTTTTATCGATCTAATACTAAATTTTAAATTCTTACATAAATATTATATAATTTAAAATTTCAAAAATTAACATTGGCTTTCGATTGTTGATCTAATAATAGCCATATATCTTCGAGCTTGTCCGCTATACCAACATGACTCACCTTATTATTCCACTTATTCAAATAATATGTTATTTAAAAAATATAATAATGAAAAAAATATTATGATAACTATATTATCAAATGAATTTTACCTTTTTACGAGTGAAGAAGAATAAGGCGCGTTTATTCGGGAACGTAAAAATGGTAGTCGGTACCATACCCATGACTACAAAAGGAGTATGCAACCACTAATGTTAATTTTTTTGTGGTTGTGTCACCCGACATATATCTCAGTATAATGTGGTCAACATAGCTGATCTCCAATTGAGTTGCCTCGTTTCTATCAAGTCGACGAATTGTAGTAACCACCTTAAATGTATCAGCTATTGAGATTTATCGAGCATTAAAAGACCCCCGATTAACCTCAGGATGAATGCTCGGGCGCATTATTCTCTTTCAAAGGCACTCGTGGAGTTGTCAATATAATTGAAATTTTCTTCCAACCATTTTAGCTCTATCCGACTACCAAAGAACTTGTTTAGCACATTTCCTAATAGTTGTTCACAAATTGCACTCTAATCGCCAATGATCACTGCCCCTTAACGACTGGCTCATCCACCGGTAAATTGAGTTGTAAAGTTACGTCCTCAAGTGTAATTGTATACTCACTGCATAGAAGATGAAATGTATATGTCTTGGGTGTTCATCTTTCCATCAAAGCACTGATAAGTGTGAGATCTAATTTAGTCCCTTGAGCATATGAGACATGTGCAAGAATCTCGTCTCTTGCAAGTGTTGTTCAATAACAAGCGGTGCCCTCGCAGTTAAGTTGTGTATGTACGTCTCTAAAATCTGACCTTTGACCTGATTATATAAATATAAAAAAAATATAAAATTAATAATGTTAATAACTTAATAATGAACTTAATTAAAATTAAAAAATTGAATAATATTTTCTTACCATTTGCAATTGGATGCCGAGTATGTGTTTACGAATAAGCATAATTGTCATTATAAAAATAAATTAAAACAAAGAAATTACGAAATATAAAATTAAAACAACAAGATTGTGAGAGAAATTGAATTAAAAATTGAGAACTACAAAGTTGTTAGAATTGAGAGAATGGATGAATTGAGAGAATTAGGAGAGCGGAATTTGAACTCGAAAGGAAGAAAATGGCTTGGGTTTATATAGCAAAAAAATAGTCGTTTTTAGCCATTGAATTTTTGCCGTTAAAACAATTAACTTTGCTTGAAAACGCGTCCAACAAGACGGTTTTTTATTTATCTCTCCAAAATCAACCTATTTTCTTAAATATAAAAAAATCAACCCGAGACCCTAATTTTTCTTTTCTAAAATCTGCATATATATCAAATTTAGTTATAATTTTTTAACTGAATTTTTACCTAAGCTGAAACTAAGGGAAAATAGTAAAAGATTTACGATGACGCAAATCCCAAACCCTGTGAACTATCGTTTTTTAAGGAAGACTGGATCAAAATTTCTTTTCCTAGAAAAAAACAATCCTTTGAGACGGACATGTTGGTAGAATGTATGGTTGAGCGAGAGAGTTGGCTGTTTATCCTCCATGACATGCATACTTATATTTGTATAATAGTTTCCCCTGTTTGTAAAAAGCAATAGGCACCCGTATTATTTTCTATCATAAGTCATTGCTGAAGACCATGGTGCATGAAACTCATCAGTGTACCCTGTTGAGAACCAAGACAGTTGGCACCCATGGTCCTTAGCAATTTCTTTTGATTATATAGATTTCTTGTTGTACTGTCTTCTTTTGTTTTTTTATTTTTTTTTTCGGCTACCCTTGGTTGATGAATAACATATAATTATTCAATTACTTTGGTGGGATCTCTGGGCCTTGTTTATCTAAGGAAGGTTTATGCAATACCTGGTCCTTACAACTTGTTAAAAAAATGGAAATATCTAGCCATTTTGAATTTGCATAAACCTTGCTTACCTTGAATTTCTGTGAAGCCATTTTGATCCCTTTAAATTCTCTCCCTTTATTGAATTCGAATTGCAGGTTGGGGGTTGACCACTTCATGTTTTTCTTTTGGCTTTGTCCCAATAAAAAACCAAAAGGTGGATAAATATATATAATTACTCTTTTTTTTCTTCTTAGATAAATTTTTTTTAGGAAGTTTGAACTTGCCACTCGCCAGTTGCTTGTTGAGTAGCCACAGTGTATTCATGGGAGTTAGTGCCATTTTAAGTTTGTGGAGCAATATGGGAAAGTTACCCCTTTTAATGTTCTTCAAAGATTCAAGGTATTCTTCATCTTCCAATCAGTATGATTATTAGTATTTTAAATTTTCTTTTTGATTATAATACCTTATAGTTTGATAATAATTTTGCCAGAAATGTTTTGAAGAGGGATGAACTAGGCTCAGAAATAGTAAATATCGCAGTACCAGCAACACTTGCTTTATTGGCAGACCCTATTGCTTCTCTAATTGACACGGCATTCATTGGCCGTATAGGTTTGTGCTCACTTTCTTCTCCCCTTGTTATCATTGTAAGGACTTAATATGAGTGCGTATGTATTCGACATGACTATCTCACCTTTTTTTCATATATTATTAGGATTATACCTCTATTCATACACATGTTCGAATATGTATCAAGATTATGGAAGTTTGAATATTTCATGCATAAGCAAATATTTTGTTTTAATTACAATTTGGAAATAGAAGCTAGGCATCACACAGAAGATATCCATCCTACAGGGTTTGCCAATTTACAAGTCATTTAATATAGTTTCTGTATCATCAGTGGCTTGATCTGTTTGCCATATATGTAGCTAATGTTTGTGATTCTCAAAAACCATTTGGTTTCTCTACATGATTATGCATCCATGAGATTTCTTCATAAATAAAATGTTTTCTTTAATGATTTGATTACAGAGCTAATACTAAATCAGTTATAATATATATCTCTCTTTTCGTTTAGGTGCTGTGGAGTTAGCTTCTGTAGGAGTTTCGGTTGCAATTTTTAATCAAGTATCAAGAATTACCATGTTCCCACTAGTCAGTATTACTACTTCTTTTGTTGCTGAGGAAGAAGCTACCAGCAAACCTAGTACCGAAGCAGAGCCAGATGCAAACCCGGAAACGGAAAGTGATGTCAACCAGGAATTGGTGCCTCTAACTGGTATGCTTTCCACATACTCTCTCCCTGCTTTTGTTCAAGTTCTTTACAAGTGTTGATTATATCTGTTACATATAGCATCTTTCTGCTTTATCTATAGTTTTAATAGTGATAATATAAATGTCTCATTTGTAGGCAATGGTAACGTGAAAAAAAGCCAGCCTGATGGCAACAGTAAAAAGCATGTACCATCAGCATCTTCAGCTCTGGTTATTGGTAGCATGCTTGGGATACTTCAAACTTTATTCCTCATTTTCGCTGCTAAACCTCTTTTAGGTTATATGGGTGTAAATTCTGTGAGTGTTCATTTAGTAATTCCCTTGTAGCATTTTAAACATTGTTTCTCTGGTTATTGATACTACTTTTGCTTTTTTCCAGGAATCTCCTATGCTCAATATAGCCCAACAGTACTTAACATTAAGATCACTCGGTGCTCCAGCTATTCTTCTCTCATTAGCTGCACAAGGGGTTTTCCGGGGATTAAAGGATACTAAAACTCCCTTATATGCTATCAGTAAGCAAGCTTTCTATTATCGGCTGCCATTGTGAAACCAGTTTTAAGGAATCTTATTATTCATCACATTTTGTGAGTAAACTACCCCTCATAGATGTTTGCAATTGCCAATGCAGTCATTGGAGACTCGATGAATGTTATTTTGGACCCTATACTTATGTTCGTACTTCGTCTTGGTATCAAAGGTGCTGGCATTGCTCATGTAGTTTCTCAGTAAGTTATTTTCTGGTTCATTGGCTGTCATCTGTCTGGTCTTTTAATGCATCTTCATCTGGTTTAATCACTTAATGCATCATATTTGTAGGTATTTAATTTTTCTCATACTCATTTGGAGATTAGCCGGTAAAATCGAGTTGTGTCCGCCAAACTTTAAAGAGCTACAATTTAGTCGATTCCTTAAAAGTGGTGAGTGGTTTACTTATGGTACTTAACAAACTCAAAAAGAATGTTTAATTGTTTAAAGTAAAATCAAATTTAGTGGTTCAGCTTTTGCCAACTGATTTACCCTAACTTCTGCGAGAAAGAAAATGATATAGAACACTTGCAGGACTATGATATCTGTGTGCTGTCACCACTTCAGGATTTCACCTATTGGTTAAGGTAATATCTACAACATCCTGTGTGACCGTCGCAGCATCATTAGCAGCTCGGCAGGGACCAAACTCAATGGCTGCATTTCAAGTTTGCTTGCAGATTTGGCTGGCAACCTCTTTGCTTGCTGATGGATTGGCTGTTGCAGGACAAGTAAGCTTTCATTTCAATTCAATCAGTTACCTATACATGATGTTTGCCCCTCTGCCTTGCCTTCATCTCTAACCCCATAAAAACAAGCTCCAATTTACATACTTCCCACGTTTTTTCCAGGCAATCCTTGCAAGTTCATTCGCAAAGAAAGATTACGAGAAGATAGTGGCTACCTCTTCCCGTGTGCTGCAGGTTCTAACATTAAACTTCACTTGTTTCACTTTCTTACAAACTCTATATTCTGCTTACAATTTCTATCTGCAGATTGGTGTTCTGTTGGGGTTTCTGCTATCATGTACTCTAGCAGCTCTATCACAATTTGCTGCTCAACTATTTACGAACGACAGGGATGTTATGCAAATCATGAACCTCAGCTTTCCTGTATAGCTCTCTTCCCTCCTAAAAGTTTCTACAAAAAAAAAAAAAACATTTTTATCTTTCTTCAAATGCTAACTTGTTCGATCATCAACATTTTCTTGCCAATATAGTTCATTGCAGTAACTCAACCTATTAATACTTTAGCCTTTGTTTTCGATGGAGTTAACTATGGAGCTTCAGATTTTGCCTATTCAGCTTACTCCATGGTTAGTTCAATTATAACCCACTTCTGCATGTGAATCAAACAGTAATATCCAACAAAGTTAAAAGCTTTTTTCTACGTCTTCATATAATTTTCTCGTCATTTTCTTAGGTTTTGGTTGCTGTTGTGAGCATCTTTTGCTTGTTCATACTGTCCTCCAGCACTGGCTATATTGGTATCTGGATTGCTTTGACCATCTTTATGAATTTGCGTGTGTTTGCTGGTCTTTTGAGGTAATATAATTCATCTATGGTTTCATTTATTTTCCATGGTGTTTTCTGATCAACCAAACAGAAAATTTCACTTGGTTTTTTATTTGGGAAAGTTCTGTATGATTCTAATACTTCTCCATTAACATTGTTCATCAGGGTAGGCACTGGTACGGGGCCTTGGGGTTTTCTTCGAAACTGATTGCTACAACCCTGCATTTTTTGTGGTGTAACATCCAATTATTCCGAAGTTGATTAGGGTTGGACTCCAAATTGTGACAACTTGTGTTCTTTATTTGAAAGATTCAATTCATTACTTAATGGAGTAAAAAAATGCTAGACTTTAATTCTTATAATTTTTTTTTGAAGTTTTACCATTTATTAATATACACTAATTTAAGGTCAAGAAGGAAAGAATAATTGTATTATAATTTAAAATGAACTATTAACCTTATTTGATAAATCCATATTTTTTTTTTGACAAAAAAGATAAAACTAAGTTAATTACAAAACGACATTCTGAGCGGAAGGACCACCAGTAATAGACTTATCCATATCAATAAAGGTGCAAACCATCGTGGGGGAGATCAAACACTTGCAAGTTGTCTTTCTCGATCAAGGCTTATTTAGCTAAGCAATCCACAATATTTGATAAAAGAATAATTATATTACATGTGGGTGCTTGTTATGATATAAGAGTTTCATTTATTATTTTATTCAATTAGGCTGATTGAGTATTGGCTCAATTGGCATTATTCTCTATACAGGAAGACGTGGATTCGAGTGCACTGAAGTGTATTATCCTCCTATTTATGGGTTGAGGAGGGGTTATGGGTAGTTCTAAACATTGTGTAAAAAAAATTATGATTAGAACATATAATGAGATTATTCATATATATATTTAATTCAATTGTATATGAAAGACACAATGATTTATTTGGTCCTCTAATTTTATAAAAAAAATTATTTTAGTTCATCTAATTTTTCGTCTTTTATAATTATTAAAATTATATTTTTTTTGTCAAATCACCCCAAAATGAAAGGAAAAATTAATGGTTTTTAACTTTGCTGATATGACATACATGTGGACTGCCATGTCGATAACACGTCAGCATTTAATTAATTTTTTAAAATTTAAAAATTCAAAAAAACATTATAAAAACTATTTTAAAAATAAAATCATTAAAATTATTAAAAATATAAAATATTTTTAAAATTTAATTAAATACTAACGTGTTATCTACGTGATAATCCAAATGTATGCCAAGTTAGTGTGATTTGACAAACAAACAAGTTTAAGGCTTAAAAAAGTGAAAATAAAATGAAGAACTAAAATGACTTTTTTTAATAAAATTAGAAACCCAAATAAATTATTATACCAAAAAGAAATTTACTAATAATTAGCTAAATTTACCCTTGAATTATTAAATAAAATAATCTTATTTTATAAATTTCAGAACTTAAATGCATAAAAATCATATCCACACATCTATCTATCTATATATATATATATAAAATCAACTTCATATAGAGTCTTTGGGGTAATTTAACCATTTAAAATTTTAATAAGGATACTTTTTCATATATAATATAAAATCAACTCCATATAAAATCTTTAGAATTAATAGAGTAATTTAGGTATTTAAAAATTAATAAGGGTATTTTTAAAAAATATTTAATTAAATTGGTATAATTTTATAATTTTAACTAAATCTTTTCATTGAAGAAATTATTTAAATTTGTTCACATACAATTAATTTCATGATTGTTACAAATAATCTGTAAATTTCCAAATTCTAATTAATAAACACTATGATAGAATATTTTACCTTTTTTATTATTATCAAAATTTCATCAATAATCTCTTCTATTTTTAAACCCTAGAACTTAGATTATGTGTAATATATATTTTAATTCTTAAAAGAGTCTTATGAAATAAATAGTGTCAAATTGTACCATTTTATTTTTATTAATATTTAAATTAATAGGGTTTTAAGAATGTATTAAAAATTTTATTGTACTTAATTTTATATATTAAATTCTTTGAAAGTTACGGATTTTTTCTTTTAATTGCATGTAGATTTGATCACAGGTCAGGTTAATGCAAATTTTTAGACTTGTTTTCTAGGTTAGGCTGAAAAAGTTGGGTCTAAAATTTTATTCAAGTCCAGCCCCGACCTGTTCATATTAATTTTTTATATAAAAACAAATTTAAAAAATATAATACATCAAATAATCAAATACACTAAAAATATTAAAATATAAATTAAAAATAGTAGCAAAATTAATAATAAATCAAGAGTTATATAATATGCAAACAATAACAACAAAATAGTAGGGATATAATAACAAAATGGCAACAAAACAACAGCAAAACATATAGACAAACTTGGGCCGGGCCTGGAAAAAAAACCTTTATATTTTTTGTTTGATTTTTTTTCATTTTGTAGCAACCCTTTTAAATAAGAATTATTCTCCTTTCTTTCTAGTTTTTAAAATTTTAATTTTAATTATATTTTAGGTTTGATTGTACTATTTTTTTACAATGACAATAGTTTATTTATTTTTCTTTTGTTTATTTATGGAATAGTGACAAATAATATTTTCATTATTTTCGTGGTAACGCATTAGTATTTTAGATTTTTTTATGTAAAATAAACAGAATAATTTAATGAAATTATCTAGAAATATTCAGCGGATATTCTGCAAACAGCTGTAGTCCTTCATTCCTGGCGAAAGTTGAAAGTCAGTTCAGCGATATAATCTACTTTTGCGTTATCTATTCTAGAAATTTGTTCAAGTTTTCAAAGACTTGTTTTCAACAAAAATTATTGAATACGTCTGATTAGAGTTGAATGATATGTCTTTGAAGATATAAGTGCATAATTTCTTAAACCTTGTGTGAGTTTATAAGTTACTTATTTTTATTTTTTGTTATAATTTTGTTGTTGATGTAAGTGATATGTTATTGAAATTTTCACTCTAATTTAAAATAATAGGTTGCATTATCCACTAATATTTGTTTTAACCTCAAGCTTATAGTCTATTCTACACGTCGGCGTAAAATTATTCCTTATACTACATGTGGTTCAGCTTGGCTCGAAGGCCTGCTTAAAAAGTAGGAGAGTTTAGGTAAAAAAAAAGGCTCGTTTAGAAAACGGGTCGAGTTTTGGGCAAGGTTTTTTCTAGTTCAGCCCGATCCAAATTTGCGAAAAGAAAAAAAATCTGATATTTTGCTGTCATTTCATTGTTTTATTGCTACTATTTTGTTGTTATTACTTGTATATTGTATAACTCTTATTTTATTGTTAATTTTGCTACTATTTTAGAGGCATTTACTTGTTAACTTGCACATATCTTTGTGTTATTTAAGTATAAAGATTTTTTAAAAATATATTTTCAATTTGTTGAGAAACATTTATTTTAATATTTTATATATTTTTCTAAAATAATATAAAAATTTAATACGGTCGGGCCTGACCAGACTCAGGTTTAGCATTTTTATCTAGATCAAGTTTGGACAAAATTTTAAACTAATTTTTCGGACCTAACCTATCAAATACACCTAAAATTTTATCAAGACCTGACCCAACCCGACCCAAATCTAACTACATGTGATACTATTAAATTACTATGTCACAGTCTCAATCTTTTGATCATAAATTAAATACTAACTTTTGAAAACTGTGAAACTTTCATAATGAATTTTGGTATCAATATATGTCTCTATTTTTCTTATTTTGTATCTATTTAATTTTAAACTAATTAAATTTTGGTTAAAATAATTATGGATAATAAAAAATAACTATAATATTTTTGAAATTGAAACAATTTTGAAACAATTTTAAATTTAAGATTTTGTTTCATAAAACATTAAAATAAAATTTAATAGATTTACAAATATTTTTTATAATTACTATCAAATGATGGAAATGATTCAATTTTTTAATATATAAAAAATTGGCCAAAAAATAAAAATATTTTGAGATTTTGATTAGTTAATCTAATATATCTTAAACTCAATGCATTATATAATCACATTGCATTACTGGTATATAACTTAACTTCAAAATGTGCAATACATTGCATCATGAAGGCAAGTTGGATAATTTTGGAAAAAATTACTTAGTGTTATTGACTTATCATTTAGCAAATGCCTAAAAAATGCAACCCCTGATTTTTTCTCGAGAGGTCATAATTACTGTTAACAAACACTTTAATTTAGTGACGAGGAGCACATTTTTCTATGCTATTAATACTTGTACTTGCTCCTTTTAGGATTTGATTATATGTTTTAGGTTGTTTGGATAATAAATCTCATTTCTTTAGGGATATTTATTTGTTTGGTTTATTCAAAGTTGTTGAGTCATGGACTCCTTTCCTTTCTCTTTTCAGTTGTGATGTATGACTATAAAAAGCTATTTTCTCTTTCAATAATTGATATTCAATTCTTTTTAAAATTCTTTTTACCTTACATTTGGTATCAACAATTCCTCACGGGACCTGATTGATTTAGAAGCCACAGCTTTTTACATGATATTTTAGGTGATTGAAGATAGCAACAGAAAGTTCATTTGTGCAGCCTGCTGTTCCAAAATTTGATGGACACTATGACCACCGGGCAATGCTCATGAAAACCTTTTTGCGATCAAAAGAATGTTGGATCATAGTGGAAAATAGGGTACATGCAGCAGCAGAAGGTAGAGCCTTAACAAAGGCAAAGAAGAAACTGGTCGAGCATCAAAAGCTGAAAGATTTGAAGGAAAGAGAATTATCTATTTCAAGCATTAGATCGTTCAATCCTTGAGACAATCCTTAATAAGGATACATCCGAAAGTATATGGGATTCTATGAAACAAAATTTTCAAGATGCAACAAGAGTAAAACATGCACACCTATAGGCTCTGCGAAAGGAATTTGAGATTCTTGAAATGAAGACTGGTGAATCTATCAATGAATATTTTGCTCGAACTCTAACAATAGTCAACAAGATGAAAACAAATGGTGAAAATAAGACAGATGCTAATGTGGTCTAAAAGATTCTGAGATCAATGACTTCCAAGTTTAACTATGTTGTGTGTTCCATTGAGGAATCTAAAGACACAAGCATCTTAACTATTGATGAATTACAAAGCAACTTGTTGCTGCATGAGCAACGCATCAACATGAGTTCTTTAGTTGAAGAAGCACAAACGTTGAAGATTTCTTCTAGGGAACAGTTTGGATCAAGAGGTCGAGGCTGAGGTGGTTACAGAGGAAGAGGAAGGGGAAGAGGGAGGCAGAGTCTTGATAAAGTCACTATGGAATGCTACAAATGTCACAAACTAGGAAATTTTCAATGTGAATGCTCAAGCAATGAGGCAAACTATGCAGAAACTTAGGAAGAAATACTGTTGATGGCATTTTTAGATGCAAAGGATGATAATAAAGAGGATACATGGTTCCTTGATTCGGGATGCAGCAATCACATATGTGGAAAGAAGGAATATTTCGTTAATTATGATGAAAATTATAAAGATACGGTGAAGCTAGGCAGCAACACAAGCTTGGTTGTAACATGAAAGAGCAATGTAAGATTTACAGTGGATAGAATGGTGCAGATCATCAGAAGAGATTTTTATGTGCCAGAATTGAAGAATAATTTACTGAGTGTAGGACAGTTGCAAGATAAAGGGCTGGCTGTTCTATTTTAACATGATAGATACAGGGTATATCACGCTGAGAAAGGGTTGATCATGGATACAAAGCTGGCTGCAAATCGAATGTTCAAGCTAATGTTGTTACTGCACTACCTGTTTGTTTCAGCACAACTATAGAAGAAAAGGTTTAGTAGCTCTGGCATTACAGATATGGGCATTTGAGTTATAAAGGTCTGAAAACACTTCAGCAGAAGAAAATGATTAATGGCTTACCAGAACTCAAGTCTTCATCAGAGCTTTGCAAGGAATGTATGGTGGGAAAGCAGCACAGAGCACCATTTCCAAAGAAAAGCACTTGGAGGGCGGCACAAATTCTTCAATTAATTCATGCTGATATTTGTAGACCAATCATACCTGCTTCAAATAGTGGAAAAAGGTATCTGATTACTTTTATTGATGACTTTAGTATAAAAACTTGGGTTTATTTTCTAACAGAAAAAGCAAAGGCTTTTGTTACTTTTCAAATTTTTAAAGTTTGTGTTGAGAAACAATCAAATTCGATTATCAAATGTTTGCTAACTGATCGTGGAGGAGAATTTACATCACATGAATTCACAAAATTTTGTGATGACAATGGCATTCAAAGACAACTAACAACTACATATACGCCGCAGCAAAATGGAGTAGCAGAACGCAAGAACAGAAACATTATGAATATGGTACGCACTACGCAGCATGTTTTCCGCAAAGAAGATTCCGAAAACCCTTTGGCCTGAAGCAGTCAGTTGAACAATATATGTTCTAAATCGAAGCCCAACTCTTGTTGTCAAAGATCAGACACTAGAAGAAGCATGGAGCGAAGTCAAACCTTCAATTGAGTATTTTCGTGTTTTAGGTTGCATTCTCATGTTCATGTGTCTTATTCTAAAAGAACCAAATTAAATGATAAAAGCATTAGGTGTGTTTTATTGTGGGGTTAGTGAGGAGTCAAAGGCTTATAAACTTTACAATCTAAACTCAAAAAAAAATATAATAAGTAGGGATGTTGTGTTCAAAGAAGATAAGGCATGGGATTGGGATGAAAAGTATGAAAACACTGCTGTGTGTGACTTAAAATGAGGAGATCAGGAAAATACAGCGACTGGAATTAATGAGACTGAAGAGGAAGGTGAATGTGAAGTTGATGCAGACATAGGGAATCCTTCCTCTGATGTTTCAACTGGAGATGATGCTTCTAGTACAGATGAAAAGAGAAACAGGGCACCACCGACTTGGATGAGAGATTATGAGACTAGAAAAGAGCTTTCTGAATAAGGTAATGAAGCTTATTTGGTGATGTCTACAGCTGACGATCCTATTCAGTTTGAGGAAGCTATTAAAAGTGAAAAATAGAGGAGAGCAATGGATGCAGAAATGGGATCAATACAAAAAAAATAATACATAGGAACTGACAGAATTACCAAAGGGAGCAAAAAAAGGTAGGAGTGAAGTGGGTTTATAAAACCAAATTTAATGAGATTGGAGAGGTGGATAAATACAATGCTAGACTTGTTGTGAAAGGGTATTTGCAACGGTATGGAGTAGGTTATACTAAAGTATTTTCCCTTATTACTCGTATAGAAACAATGCAACTGGTTGTAGCATTTGCAGCTCAAAGAGGTTGGACTATCTACCAACTAGATATGAAATTAGCGTTTTTGCATGGTGAATTAACTGAAAATGTTTTTGTGGAGCAACCAAGTGGTTATGTTCAGATGGGAAATGAGGGGAAGGTGTATAAACTAAAAAAAAAACTTTATGGACTTAAGCAAGCTCCACGTGCTTAGTATAGTCGAATAGATGCTTACTTTATGAAAGAAGGATTTGAAAAATGCGATTATGAACATACTTTGTTCATAAAAAGGCGAGACATAAAAATGGTAATTGTTAGTTTGTATGTTGATGATCTCATTATTTCTGGTAATGATGAGCAGATGATAATTGAGTTCAAAAATTCTATGAAGAATAAATTTGACATGATAGATCTTGAGAGGATGAGGTATTTTCTTGGTATTGAAATGTTGCAAAAATCTGATGGCATTTTTATTAGTCAAAATAAAAAAGCATCAGAGGTGCTAAAACGTTTCGAAATGGATAAGAGTAATCCTGTTCAGGTTCCATTAGTCCCTAGATTCAAGCTTACAAAGGATGAAGATAGAGTCAAAATGGATAAGACTTACTACAATACGACCGGACATGATGTTTGTGGTGAGTCTTGCTAGTAGATACATGGAAAATCCTACTGAGCTACATTTGTAGATGGTGAAACGAGCTTTGAGATACTTGAAGGGTACCACTAAGTTTGGAATCTTCTATAAGAAGGGAGGAGAAGATGAACTTGTTACTTACACTGAGAGTGATTATGCTGGATATATAGAAGATAGAAAGAGTACCTTTGGTTATGTGTTTTTATTAAGCTTAGGAGCAATTTCATGGTCTTTTAAAAAGCAACCAATAGTTAGTTTGTCCACCACAAAAGCTAAAGTTATTGCTGCAACATCATGTGCATGTCAAGCAGTATGGTTACAAAGGGTGTTGGCGAAATTAGACAAGAATCATGAGAAATTGATCACTATTTTTTGTGATAATAGCTCGACAATCTAGCTCTCCAAAACTCCAATAATGCATGGTCGCAGCAAACATATTTATGTGCATTTTCATTTCCTTCGAGACCTGACAAAGACTGACAATATTAAACTAGTGCATTGTCTCACAGGATCAGCTAGCAGATGTGATGACCAAACCTCTTAAGCTAGATCAATTTTATAAGCTAAGAAGATTTTTGGGTGTCTATGCAGAAGCTGACATAATCTAAATGCTTAGAGCATTTTTAGTTTAAGGGAGGAATTGTTAGGATTTGATAGTCTGTTTTAGGTTGTTTGGATAATAAATCTCATTTCTTTAGGAATATTTATTTGTTTGATTTATTCAAAGTTGTTGAGTCATGGACTCTTTTTCTTTTTCTTTTAAGTTGGGATGTACGACTATAAATAGTCATTTTCTATTTCAATAATTGATATTCAATTCTTTTCAAAATTCTCTTACCTTACAGCTCTGCTATTATGCTCAAGTTTGGCTGAGATTGTAAAACAAAAAAATATGCTTATTTTATTTTGTTTTGACCAATAATATTATATATAAAATAGAAAAATAAATATACAATAAATAATAAATAAAAGGTCACTCCATTTCTGAAAAAGATCCACGTCCAAATTCCATAACTTTGGGTCTGCTATCCTGATTGTGATTTTCCTAGCCCTAGAGGGAAAGGTCCTTCCCTTTTAGATCCATTGTGAGTGAGAAGGGATTTGAACTCCTGACACTGTGGTACGTAACCACATGCTTAAATAAGTTTAAAAATACGTTAAAAACTAAATTCATCCCAATCTTTAATAAAAAAATATTTTTTATAAAAATATAAACCAATAAAAATTAATTTTATTTTTAAATATTAAAAATCAACCTTGAGAAAAGATTCCTAATTATATTAGAAATTAGGGTAAATAACACTCAAAAGTCATTTTAGAATAGGGTTTATTCTATTTTGATTATTTTAATTTTCTTTTCAATTTAATCACCCTAATTAAGATAATTTCTCAAACTAATCACTTCATTAAAAAATTTTAATTCATTCACATTTTTAATTTTGAATAAAATTTAGTTACTTTTTTTTATAATTATTTCAAAACAATTTTTTTATAACTTATTGGTTAGGATGGCAATGAGTTTATCATTCGAGTCAAGGAGAGCGACTATGTCGGACTCACCGATACTCGCCTTTTGCGAATCGTGGATAGCTAATGCAATCGGGACTGACATGTTGACGAAGGAACCATCGCTGAGCCGGAGCAAGTTAAGATGAAGAGTTTGGAGGAACTCAGTTTCCCTCGTGAACCTGGTTAACGGGCTAGCCCAACCTTTACTCAAAGCGTGAACACATTGCATGTCGATCGGAGTAAGCTTCATCTTCGGCAATGAAGTCGCTTCCCTCTTCTTCAACTCTCGGTCCAGCTACGTCACGTGGAGGTTGACGAGTTTCTTGCCGTCCGGCTCGATCAAACCGGGTCGGACATGGACACATTTGGGGAAGGCAGCGATCCGGGGTTTGAAAGAGAGGGAAACAGGGAGTTTGAAGGAAGGAACAAAATGGGTATTCAAAGATTTGGATTGAAACGAAGTTTGAATGAAAATGGTGAAAGCCATTGATGAGAGCTTTGATTGTGTTACAAGCTTCTCTAGATTTATTAATATAAAAATTACAGAGAGGTCAGCTTCATCATCTTCTTCAGGTGAAGAGAGTCAGGGGACTGGTTTTACCCCACAGGGCTCAACAATTAGCAATGAAGAAAGCTATTATACTCCGACTTCACGTTGATTAGTGGTAGTTTGGTGACTCCGGCCAAGACTGAAATGAATACAAATACTAAGGGTGGGTTTGGATGGGCGATTGGATGCGGTGCGGTGTGTTTAGCCTACTTTTTGTCTCACGCTACAGTGTTTCTACAGTATCTAATCTCACCGCTACCGCTGTTTTTACACTAACCGCAAGTAAACGCACTGCCCATCCAAACTCACCCTAAGTTTGGTTGTCCTGGTTCCAAAACAACATCTCCTAAAACAAAGCTTTTGGCTTCTTCACCCGAAATGAAGCATGTTATTATCCCTTCAATAAGCAGCAGCCTCCTCCTCCTCTTCCTTCTCCACCGCCATCTTTTTAACAATCTCAAGTGAGATCCAAAAATAACAATTATCTTAATTAAAGTGATTAAATTAAAAATAAATAAATAAAAATGACATGGATGTAATTTACCGAAAGAGGCGGGAAATATAAATCCTAAAAATTCGGAGAGTCGGTAAACACTGCCCCAATATTTCATCCACTTAATGTTCCAAATTTCTTAAAAAGAAAAAAAATGGAGAAAAGAGGAAATTTCAACGACATTTTATTTCTTTGTGGCCATTTCAACTTTCGGTTCCGTGGATTCTCCCTGAATCTGCGAAATTCGAAAGTCAATTCCGTTTCCAACCGAATCCTCGCCAAAAAGAAACGTAAATTCTCCTCATCCAAAATTCGGATTTAGCTGCTTGGTTTCGGAGAGGAATCGGAAAATTACAACAATGGGGACTCCAGAATTCCCTGATCTTGGAAGGCATTGCAGCGTTCAACATTGCAAACAAATTGACTTCTTGCCTTTCACTTGCGATCGCTGCGATCTGGTAGATATTCGTTTACCCTCACATTTATTGCATTTGATAATCTTTATTTCTTAAACAAAATTTAAACCTATGTTGGATATGAATATTGCTTTTGAATGTCTGGTAAAATTGTGGATTTATAATCTATTTTTAGAATGTAAAATTTTAGAATTTATGTTATGTCTAAAATTTGATACGACACATATGATCATGATTGTAATGTCATGTTAGTTTATTATTTTCACATATTACGCTTGAAAATTCAAATTTTGAAAAATATAGAGATTTAGAATGATCCAATTAAAAATATTGACTAAATCTAAATCCTATGCATAGTACAATGCTAGTAATTGAATTTAACCAAATGGATTTAACTATTAATACATAGGTCCGGACTAAAATTTTAAAATTAAAAAGTATAAAATTAAAATTTCATCAAAACATATTATCATATGTATAATGTCATGTTAGCTTGTTATTTTCACATATTACTCACTAAAATTTAATTCATAGATTAATTACGATCATTTGTGTTAAGATTGAAATTTTAAATTTTGAAAATGATCCAATTGGAAAATATGAGATAAATCTACAATTGCATGCATAATACAATGCTAGTAATTGAATTTAATTAAAATGAGTTAACTATTCAGACAAAAAATTCAAAATTCTAAAAGTATAGGGATTAAAATTGAGCAATTTGAATAGTAATGAGACTAAAATTGATCAAATCAGAGTACATGGACTAAATCTATAACTTTCGTAAAATATAAAGATAACAAAATTTAACCTAGAGTTATCCATGGGTTGGGCCATCCGACTAGACCCGAAGGCTTGTTCGAAAATTGGGAGGGTTTGGACAAAAATATAGGCCCAAAATATAGGCTTGGACAAAAAATGAGGCCAATTCTCTAAACGGGTCAAGCTTTCGGTAAGCCTTTTTTTACCTGGGCTTAGCCCGAATACCTTAACAAAGTATTGGTACATTTCACAAAAGTATCGATACCTTGATTGGTATCGATACCGTTTTAAAGTTTGATGTTTTGATAATTAAAGAAAAATTGCATGATACCGATACCCTCCCAAACGTATCGATACTTCGTAGCAAGTATCGATACATTCCCTATTGTATTGATACTATAGTCTTTAATACGGGCCAGGTCCATCTAGGCCCGAATTTAGCATATATATTTTGGGTTGGACTTGGACAAAAATTTAAGCTCATTTTTTTATCAAGCTTAAAATTTTGTTAGGACTCGGCCCTAATTTAACCTAAATGTTTGTGCGTTGATGGAATTATGGAACTATTTTCTTGACTTCTCACGGTGGAATTCGTTCTTTACAACCAATGATTTTGCAACAGTCATATTGCTTGGAACATCGAAGCTACATTAAACATCAGTGTTCCAAAGCTGGCAACAACGACGTTACCGTCGTGATTTGCCCGCTATGTGCTAAAGGAGTTCGCTTAATTCCTAATGAAGATCCAAACATCTCTTGGGAAAATCATGTGAATACTGAATGTGATCCATCAAATTATGATAAAGTTACTAAAAAAAAGAAATGCCCAGTTCGTCGTTGCAAAGAAGTCTTGACATTTTCCAACACAATCAAGTGTAAGGACTGTAGTGTAGACCATTGTTTAAAACACCGGTTTGGGCTCGACCATGATTGTCCCGGACCTAAGAAACCTGCAACAACATCCTCGTCTTTTTGGGCTACAAGTTTGCTTAATGTAGCTTCTAGTTTTCGGGAAAACAGGCAAGTTGCGAGGGATGGGGCGGGGCTGCGACGTAGCAGCAGTGGCAGTGCTGGGCAAATGGAGGAATGCCCACAATGTAGGGTGAAATTTTCATCGGTTACCGCATTGGTGGAGCATGTGAAGAAGGTGCATGAGAGGAACAGCCAGTCTCGAGTTCTTAAGATGTCTATTGATGTTTGCCCCAAGTGTGGTAGAGGGTTTCGTGATCCGGTCTCCCTTGTTGAGCATGTTGAGAAGGATCATGGTGGCACTTCCAAAGCATAAAAGGATGTTTGGCTTCAAATGGTGAATCCATTTTTTTAATGATTTTCAACATTCCATTTGTTGGTTTCTTGTGAGAATTTAAACTTGAAGTTAAATACAAGTGTTCATGACATAATTGGCATAATGTTAATTTTAGTTTTTAACCTTTTTAAAATAGTTAAATTTATTCATTAACCTTTCGAAAAAGAATTAAAATGATGTTCTTTTAATGAAAATACTAGCTAAAATGTTAAAATTTTAAACACGTCAACTTGCATGACAATCCATTCTTACTCTATGCAATTATATATTTTTTGAATTTTACGAACTATTTATAAATATTTTTTAATTTTAATTTTAAACTTTATAATTTTTGAATTGTTTGTTGACATCACATATAAGACAAATGGTTTTATTTTAGTATGATGTTAACACGGACTGTTATACACGTTTTAAAAATAATGTTTTTACTTAGTATTTCCATTAAAAAAGTGATTTGATTTTTTTAAAGTTAAAGGGTTAAATTTAACTAAAAAAGTAATGATCAAATTGACAAAGAATATAAACATTGAAGGCTAAATTTATCATTATACCTTCATAATTTAAGCATTACATTCCATTTCCTGAAAGAATATAATGGTGATGGTTGAAAGATTGTATACATTATTCAAAAACTTGTTTGATATTCATAATAAGACGAGAGATATACGTTGTTGAGATGACATTAATGAAAAGAACAATCATAAGCTTTGAATGATCATCTTCATAGACCATAAAATGGATATAAAAATACTATTCTTTTGACATCTTTCATATCCATTTTATGATCTATATTTGAGATTCATGATTCTTTGTTTTAACAATATCATCTTTAAGATTTTTAAACTTAAATTATATATATATATATATATAAAGAGAAATGTTCTATAAAAAAGATAAATATTAAGAAAACTATAAAAATAGCTAATTACCACAACCTCGTCTTTTAAATTTATTTTTATTCATTCATTCTTTTAATTTTTATTTTATTTAATTATTAACCATTTTTGTAACAGCCTGCTTTTCAGTGTTGTCGAAAACAATAGTTCCAGAACCATAATCCGACGTGTGAATCCGTAAATATTATTATTTAATATTTACGAGTTAAATATAGTATTATAGTAAATCTCAATCTGGTAAGTTTTGCTAATAGAATGATTAATTATAGTACAAGTGTTGCGTATTGAAAATCAATGATTTTTAAAAATTAGGTATCGTGATCTCGTTTATGTAAATCGAGCTCGTACATATTTCTGTTGAATATTTATTGAGCTAATATATAGGTGAATTGAGTTTTGGTCCAGAATTTTTAATGATTTGATAATTAATTATGGAAAAAAGACTAAATAGTAAAAATAGTAAAAGTTTATTATTATTGAATTTTGGTTGTTAGTTGTAACAACCCGTTTTTCAGTGCTGTTGGAAATAGTGGTTCCAAGACCAAAATTTCGACGCGTGAATCTGTAAATATTATTATTTAATATTTACGAGTTAAATATAATATTATAGTAAATCCTGATCCGATAAGTTTTGCTAATAGAATGATTAATTATAGTACAAGTGGTGTGTACTGAAAGCTTTAAAACAAGTTTAGGTCCCAATCGGGCTTTCGAAAGCTCTAAAATAAGTTTGGGATTAAATGAAGACCAAATTAAAATTTTTGCAACAAAATAGGGCAAACATGAAAATAGGGGTCACATGGCCTGACCACACGATCGTGTGATCCCTATTTTCATATTTTCCCTATCTTGTTGCAAAAGTTTTAATTTGGTCCTCATTTAATCTCGAACTTGTTTTAAAGCTTTCGAAAGCTCAATTGGGACCAAAATTAGTTTGTTAATAATGTTTTGCATAAATTATGAAATGAAAAATTGATTTTTAAGTCGAAATTGCATGTGATGATCTCTATTTCCTGTGGTAACATCTCGTAGCTCAGGTCTAATAATTGGACCGGGTATTGGGTGTTACAAATTTTATATTATTATATATATATTTACTTTGTTACAGATTTGAATCTAGTGTGAATTTTTCCAAATCAATTTCTGTTCATTTTGAGTCAAATCGAATCTCATAGTTTGGAATTCTGCATCTCTCATTATGATGATATCCTATATGCATTTGACTTCTTTTGAGTTGGATTTTGGTAAAATTATCATGAATGTTCTGGTACTAAAAATTAGATTGTACTTGTCCTCTTTACTTAAAAATGAACAAATTAATCATTGTAGTTATACTAAAGAGTAAATTAGTCATTTTTATTAAAAATTTCATCAATTTCAACGGTTTAAAATTAATGTAGTTGATGGAAAAACCAAATAGTTACATACGGCTTGCCAAGTTAATTTTTAATAACAGAAATACATAAAAATTTTAATATTGGTCAAGCCATCGATTCTCGATCCGATCAGTTTGATCTTCGGTTTAGTTCAATTAAATAAATTATTAAAAGTTATAAAATTTTAAAAATATAAAACTCAATTCAAATACTGATTCTTTTCCCTGCTCCAAATTAATATACCGATTGATTTCTAATTCAACCAATCAATCTATCCAAATTCAACAATTCTAATAATATATCACAACTTGTGCTTTTTTATACATAGATAATAGTAATGATAACTTCTTATTATATTATATTGTGACAATTTATCTCGAAATAAAATAGATATAAATAAATGTTATTATTATTATTATTTTTGTTATTAAGCATGTTCATTTTAAGATTTATGTTCAGGGTCGGGTTGTGATTGTTACTCCTAATAATATTATCTCCAAAATTCGAATTATTTATTAATTTAAAAGAAATATTATTATTTATTTGTATAATGATAAGATATATAGTATTTATAAGGAGATTGGGAGATGGAAATTATAAAAGAGAAAAAATAGATTCCAAATAATAAGACCGTTGAAAGTGTTGAAAGTATAGGCAGGCTGTAGGTGTTGAACTCATATAGCGGTAGGATTTTAATTGTATTTTAGCATATATTTTTAGAAAAAACAGGTTAACTTGATTTCGCGGTTTGGGCAATGCTGGAAACGCGGGGATTGTTTTGCACGCCTTAGATTTCCAGCCTCAGCCCTGCTATTTCTGACATTGATTCCAGGTATCTTTAGAGTTTTTTTTTTTTTAAATAATTTGTTTGATCAAAACCCCACTTTTTATCAGCCATTTCCCATTGGTTTGGGTTTTGATCAAATATTTCATTTTCCAGATTCCTTTATTTATTTATTTATTTTAATTACTCAATCCAATTTTGTTGAGTTCTTCTTGAATTTGGATTCAACATTGCATTTTATTGATATTTTAGCCCAGGTTTTGATAGCAGTTAGTCATAGTTTGATCAAGTTGATAAACCAAAATGCAGGAGTTATAATTCATAGTATTTAGCTTGGTTTTGTATAGGTTAAAAGTTGTGACACCAGGATTTTTGTTCATAGGTCGGTGATTGGATTTTGCGGGTATCCTATTTGTTGTGAAGCTTTTCTTTCCCTTCTGGACATTCAAGCCCTACGCTTTTATGATTTAGAAGGGAAAGAAAGCACAGGGATACTGAAGTTTTCCTTGCTGTTCTTTATAATTTAAAATCATATTATAAAAGAATGAGTTTCATCTCTGGCGCCATTTCGAGGCAAGTCTTGCCTGCTTGTGGTAGCCTATGTTTCCTTTGCCCTGGACTGCGTACAAGGTCTAGACAGCCTGTCAAGAGGTATAAGAAGATGATTGCTGAAATATTTCCACGTAATCAGGTTTGTGTTTTCTGTAAATTCACACATTTTTTAATCCTAGTAATAATATAATGGTTTGTCATATTTTTGAAGATGAACTCAAGGGTTAGTTAAGTTAGCTCATGTATTATGTGTAGGGCTTGATAGGGTTTGTAATGCACGTGGCCACTGACAGATGAGTTAGAACTAATATAAGTCAATTGTTATATAGGGTTTAGCTAAACAAAACTTAGTCATAAGACTGTAATTTAATCATGTTAATCATTGTGTAACTTTATTGTGGATGATATTTGTAGTATTAGCATTTATTTGTCTTTTGTTGTAAACATTTTCTTCTTCAGCCTTACTAATCATATAACTTGAGCTATGTTTCTTCTGATAGGAGGAAGGACCAAATGAGCGCAAGATAGGAAAGCTGTGTGAATATGCTTCAAAAAATCCTTTACGCATCCCAAAGGTACAATATATTTGCAAGCCTCGAGATAATGCTTTTGATGTAATTGATGATATTTGAAGTGTGCATGCATTTGTTGTTAACATAAGAGATTATTAAAATTATAATGCTTGTTAAGATCTGGTTATGACAAATGCCTACACTTTGCGCGTTTTTTTTCTTAAAATGAAATTTTAGAAGTACTCACTAAGAACATAAAGTTCAGATAAAGTACAATGAGTTTTTGTAGAACTCTGTGTAATAAGTTAGAAGTTTTTGATAAATAACTTTCAGGTTTTTATTTGGTTTAAGAACCTGAACTATCCTCGTTGTCATTGGATCTAAGTGTTTTTCCTGTCATGTTGTGTGATAAAATATCTATTGAAGTGTTTTGAAAAGTAAATAATTTATTGGTTTAAGAAAGGCATTATTTAGCTATTTTTGCTGTAACATTTGTTCTGGGCATGCTTATCTCAACCTTTCAAAATGAAGAACTATTTCCTGCAATATGCAAAGTTTATAGCAAGTCAATTATGTTAATCCTTACTATAACTGATTCCTGCAAATTTTATGACCAGATCAGTACTTCCCTTGAGCAAAGGTGTTACAAGGAGTTGAGGAATGAGAAGTTTCAATCAGTGAAAATCGTTATGTGTATTTACAGGAAATTGTTGGTCTCTTGTAAGGAGCAAATGTGAGTTCCTTTTTATTTTTTTGCAAAATTTATGGGTTTGTATCTTACTGTTTTGGTCATGTGAAGACTATTGCATCATGAGATGTTTTACATTTTATATACATACATATATCTTGTCATTTCTTTCCCTTTCTAAGTGATTTTGGTATCCTATCTTTCTTCAACCACCATTAAAAAGAAAACAAGGAAATTTTATGCTCCAATTTGTTATCTGATAACTCTTCTTCTAGCCTTTGCTTAGGTGAGAGAACAAGTCTACTTCAACAAGGGAAATGCACCTATCCAGTAATGAAAATGCCTCGTATAATTTAATTAAGTTCTTAAAAGACTAGGTGGATGATTAAACTCTTACCCTCTGCGTAAAGGACCAAAGATATGAAAACTTCCATACTTCTTTTCTCTGTAATAAAATACCCTTTGTTGAACTTAATGGACAACGACTTTGGGGATGGATAATGGATCATTATAATTTACAATTAACATGTTGCTTGAGTTGACTAGATATTTTAGCTAGTTGCAAGTTCCATGGTATTGCAAGACATTTTTCTATGGTATAGTCTATAGAGAAGATACTCTTATTGATTGAAACTTGTTACACCTTTATGACCTCTTCTCTGGAATTTGCTAATTTTAAGTGTTGTATTATTTACATTGGTAAAATGTAAGTGATCATGTCTCTTGATCAATGTTGTCTTTGGCACTCCACAAATGATATGCTTGGAAAGATGAATTTGAAAGAGTGGATATGGGTTTAGTTTATAAAATGTGATGATGAAATGCACACACTATGCACAAATTGGTTAAGCCTTAATATGCCTACACATTTGAAAGATATAAAATGATGAACTTTCAAATCCCAAATACCTACAGGTACTGCAATCAATAAAGGCATTCAACTAATCCATGCGCTTTATACACAATTTATACACAATTTCCATATCAATAATGTTCATCCTTTTACCAATAGACAGAAATATCTAGATTGTAGTTTCAAGGGTAATATATCAAGCTAATGACTAAAATAATTTTAATTTGCTTATACTTGTAGTTTTTCCCTGAACTCACTTTATTTCTGGTTATCAATACTTTTGTAGGTCATTATTTTCTAGTAGCTTGCTGAGCATTATACAGACACTGCTGGATCAAACACGGCATGATGAAATGAGAATTATAGGATGTCAGACTCTTTTTTACTTTTTAAATAATCAGGTTGGTGCTTTTGGCATTACTTGTATGCTTCTTACGTTGAATGGACTTCCAGTTTGCAGTGCATTTATTTTCAAAAGTTAGTATGTTTATGGAAACAGGCTTCAAACTCATTTTATCTTGCCAAATTTTGCAGAATGATGGCACTTGCATGTTTAAGTTAGAAGGGTTTATTCCAAAACTATGTCAATTAGCTCAAGAAACTGGAGAAAGTGAAAGGGAAAAAAATCTATGTGCAGCTGGGTTGCAAGCACTTTCTTCAATGGTATACATTCACATGGCTGCTTTTCTTTTGAAATTTATGATTATGTCAACTTTTAGCTGGGTTTCTGGGAAATAGATGATAAAATGAAACCTTAAATCATATAACTGATACTAACAATTATAAAGTTCTGGAAAACTAAACCTGAAGGAATTAATATTCTGCATGTATAATGAAGGCAGAAGAAACTAAACCAGAAAGTTATGCCATGTATTACTATGAATGAACTTTGGTGGAGTAATGCTGAAGTATGGCATTTCCCCTTTTTTTGAAATTTATGATGCAGGACTCTGTGAGTTGGGTTTTTCAGCAAGGTTAACTTATTAGACTAATGGAAGTAGATTACTTTTTCCACTAATCAAGATTTAGTGTTAGTCTATTTTTCCAATTACATTTGGAACTCCCCCCTCTCAGTTGTAGTGCTTAGGAAACTAGGAAAAGAGGAAAATAAATTCAAACCCAAATAAGATTGGAGAATATCCTGTGAACATGGGTTGTTTCATGAACCTAACTTCCTAGAATGATGGAAAGTTAAAGTTCATTAAAGATTTATTGTTATAACACTCTTTCACATTAAGTTTTTGGAACTCCTAATAGTGGTCAATTGTAGACACCACAATGAATATTGTTTATTTATTTAACCTACCTTATTTTGCCTCAGCCCTTTAGCTGGCCCTTACCTTAAAACAGGGGCGAATCTAGGGTGGGGCTTGCAGGTGCCCCCCCCCCAAAATGAAAAATTTTCTATTTTGACCCTCTAAAATTTTTAAAAGTTTAAATTAGTAAAGGTAAAATTGCACTTTAGCCCCCTCAAAATAATAAAATTTTGATTTAATCCTTTAAAAATTGCATTTTTACCATCGTAAAAATTACAATTTAATGTCGGCCCCCCTAAAAAATTTTCTGGCTTCGCCCCTACCTTAAAATGGTCTCAAAGTTTGAGTTTATGTTGTCCCCCTCCTCTCTCTCAGTTGTAGTGCTTAGAAAACTAGGAAAAGAGGAAAATAAATTCAAACCCAGATAAGATTGGATACCTTCCTGTTGGTCTAAGCGTCGCCTTAGCTGGAATATAGATGGTGATGATATGTGGCATGGGAACTGAAATGTAGTATGGTAGTATTGGGCCTTTGACATTGACAATTGCATTTGGTCAAGCTCATTTAAATGGATTGTGTGCTCAAGCTTACTTATGGATCCAGCCTCATTACTAGTTCAAGCTCTTTTTGAATCCTTTTTCCAATTCATTTTGAATCCTGAGCATGATATCTCATTTAAATCCATAATGAAAGTGATAGAATCTCACATATTACAGAGCTAGGCACCCTTGTGAGCAATTCATAACGAGCCAAAAGAAATCTATATATTTGGATAAAATGGTTAAACAAGCACAAATAAAGCTAGGCTTTAACCAGCACAGACTCAGTTTTGTTCCCTTGCAGTCTTAGACAGTAAATTTCTTTTGGCACGTTATGACGATTCCAAATGAAGATGGGCGAAGTATAACACTTAGACTTTGATCCACTAATAGAAGGATAACAGATATTGGGCTCTAACTCTTACATTAAATGGTAGTATTAACATCACAGAATATTAGAAGTCAGTCTTGTGATTCCTGCATCTAATCTTCATCTGATGTGTTCTTGACATGATTCTTTTTAGTCCAAAACCATATGACATAACAAATCTTATTTTTCCCCTACCTTTCCTTCCAAGAAAGAAAGGAAGAATTCTAAGATTGCTATATTTGGCTATTCAAAATGCAATCTTTATTTATTTCAATCTTGGATGTTCAGACAATAGCATTATGGCAACTCTGTGTCTGGCTTATAGAAACTTAAACTGGAAATGGTTGTAAATGGCAATAATATTTTCCATTTCACCAATTATTTCTTTCCTCCTTACAGCTTATGTTTTCTTGATGTTCTATTGTATATATAAATATTCTAATGCATGTTCAATTATCTATTTTCTTGTCTAGATTTGGTTTATGGGCATACACTCTCACATTTCGGTGGAATTCGATAATGTAAGCAGATTCAGGCCCATTTACATGTCCTTGCAAGTTTATTGCTACGTTATTCATTACATTAATTTTATTCATTGCTTATATTTGCATGTTTTCTGTTATAGTAATAGGTTTCATTTGTAAGTCCTCAAATGAGGTAATTCATGACTTTCTGATCTGGGCAAAGCATCAAGATAAAAGTATGATTAAGTATGATTATTTGTTTCTTATATACAAATTGTTATGTGTAATTGTTAAGGTCACAAGTTATGAATTGAGTCACCGGACAAACTACGGGAAAGTTCACTTTGATTGAGGGAGCCTTCCCCTTGTTGCGATTTCTACCACGAGAATAACCTATAATGAATAATATTGTGAAACTCATCGAAGGGAGCTCCTAACCTTAGACTCATTAGAAAGATAAAGTCATAAACCTCTATAAATTAGAATAATTGCTGTCTTGTTTTATTACTAAGAATGGTCCCCTTAAATAGAGGTTACATAGGGTTTTATTCTTTTCAACTAATTAACTTGTAGAATAAGAAACTATAATTAACGAAATTAAAATTAAGCACTTTTAAGTGCAAGAAAATACTTCCTAAGTAAGTTATTCTAGTTAGGAATATTACTAAAATAATGTTATTTATCTTATTTCCATCTTTGGCACTTTTGACTTCTTGTCTTTCAAGGCATCTATAACAGTAATTCAAACTTATCTTCTGGCTATTTCCATGTTTGTTCCATTGAAAAATATTTGCATTGGTGATGCATATAATTAACCAACATTTTCTATGAACTTTGTGAATGTTGTTTAATCTCATTTTTGCATTAAAGCCATTTTCAATTATCAAAAAACAGATTGTTTCAGTAGTCTTGGAAAATTATGAAGACCCAAGGAAAAATTTGGAGAACCATAATGGTGGCAAAAGTCAGTTGGAAAAAGAAGTGGTAAAAGATGAGGGTCATGACTCTCCATCACCAGATGTCCCCATAACATTTCCTTCTTGGGACACAATTGTGAATGACAATGGAGAACTAAATATCTCAGTGTAATCCCATGACACATTTATGAATTCTACCCATTTATTTTAAATAAGGGTAAACTATACCATTAGTCACTAAACTATGAATTTTCATTTTGGTCACTTAACTAAAAACAGTTACAATTATTGAACTATTCGAAAGTTTTCATTTAAGTCACTGAACTATTCAAAAGTTTTTATTTAAGTCACTAGGCTGTTGAGTTTTTTTTTTTTTTTTAAGTTCTGCCAGCGAGCTTTAAGTGACAATTCAACGATTGCTACGGTGGATCAGTACCCATCGACGAGTAAAAGAACATACCTTAGATCTAAGTTGGTCTAAAGGTCAATGTCAGAGATTGAAGAAAAAAGTTGTTTGGAGTTTGGTTTGTACGTTGTGAGGTTCAAAGTTGTTTTATGAAAAACTAAACAGTAGAAGAGAAGGGGAAAAAGAGCTTTCGATTGGTGCAGACAGTGTGAATAGAGAAATCCATATAGAATCGATTTTAACAGCCTAGTGATTTAAATGAAATCTTTTGAATAGTTCAATGACCAAATTGTAACTTTTTTTAGTTAAGTGACCAAAACGAAAACTTACCATAGTTTAGTGACTACCGGTGTAGTTTACCTTTAAATAATTACCTTTGAATGGGTTTATTTCTTTTTATTCTCACAGGGAAGATGCCCAAAATCGCAGCTTCTGGTCCAAAGTTTGCTTACATAACATGGCAAACCTAGCCAAGGAAGCTACAACAGCAAGACGGGTTCTTGAGTCTTTGTTCCGTTACTTGGATAGTGAAAACTTATGGTCTCTTCAAACTGGTCTTGCCTTTCCAGTCTTAAAGGATATGCAGCTTTTAATGGAGAGCTCTGGTAGCATGCATTTTCAACAGTCAATATGTCTGACTTTTTTCTGTTTCAGTTTTCTTTCTATCAAATTATATATATATATATTATTTTATTACTAAATTTTTTACTTGTAACGAGTTTGAGAAATTGATACTATTTATTTTTTCTCTGTTTGCAGGACAGAATACACATTTTTTGCTGTCGTTATTAGTTAAGCATCTTGACCATAAAAGTGTTCTCAAACAACCTGACGTGCAACTTCAGATTCTAGAGGTTACATCCTCCCTTGCTCGATATTCAAAAGTTGAGCCTTCTATAGCAATACTTGGTGCAGTTAGTGATGTTATGAGGCATTTACGAAAGAGCATACATTGCTCACTTGACGATGCAACTCTGGGAGTTGACACTATAAATTGGAACAAGAACTTTAAAGAAGCTGTAGATAATTGCCTTGTACAGTTATCGCAAAAGGTGGGATTACTCTCTTGTCTCTCTTGTGTTTTATTCTTGTTGGACATTTCAAATTTAGCTAGCTACTGTGAACAGGTTGGAGATGCAGGTCCAATTCTTGATGCTATGGCTGTGATGTTGGAGAACATCTCAAATCTTACAGTTATAGCTAGAGCTACAGTCTCTGTTGTCTATCGAACTGCTCAAGTTGTTGCTTCAATTCCAAATCCATCTTATCTAAACAAGGTAACAATAATAATTTTAATGATTTTTTTTTTCTTCATGAACATTTCATAGTGTTGTCTGCAGTATTTTTATTTGGTGTTTCTTTGTACCTATAGGCTTTTCCTGAGTCATTGTTCCATCAATTACTCCCAGCTATGGTCCACCCTGACCATGAAACACGAATTGGTGCTCACCGTATCTTTTCTGTTGTGCTTGTCCCAACTTCAGTTTGCCCTCAACAATCCTCTGTTCCTCCATTAACAAACAAAGCCATTCCAAGAACACTTTCAAGAACTGTCTCTGTCTTTTCTTCATCAGCTGCCCTTTTTGAGAAGCTAAGGAAGGAGAAATCTTTCTCGAGGGGGAATGGTTATATAGAAAAAGAAAGTATTGTTAATGAGGGAAGTAATAATATGATTCTAAATAGATTGAATTCATCTTATAGTCGAGCATCTAGTTCAAGAAATCTGTCAGTACCTTTGGAAACAGATAAAAATTCTCTGAGCAATTCAAATACAGAATCTGTGAGTCTTTGTCAAATGATTAACCCTTTGAAATTTGGTTTATCTGTATGTATTTTTTTGAATCTTTTTGTATTTGTTAAACACCAGGAGACCCATTCTCTACGGCTTAGTAGCACCCAGATCAGTCTCTTGCTTTCATCAATTTGGGCACAGTCTGTCTCTCCTCAAAATACACCACAAAACTATGAAGCAATTGCTCATACATACAGCCTAGTGTTGCTCTTCTCTCGAGCCAAGGTAATTTCTCAACTGATGCTACCTTAAAGGAATTTGTTTTACATGAGTTGCTTATTACAGGACATATTTGTTTTGCATGTAACTGATATTTATTCTTTCCTGGAGGTCTAATATCTGTATTTTCATTTTTTATGTAATGCAGAATTCTAGCAATGAGGCTCTTGTTCGTAGTTTCCAGCTAGCCTATTCATTGCGACGTATTTCTCTTAATGAAGGAGGTGAGTGTTCAAAGTTGAAGCTGTCATTACCCTCACATGGATTTTACCAGTGTCTGCTTCTCCTTGTCTTACTCTTTCATGACAATCCCAGCAAACAAAAAATAAAACTAGAGGATAGAACATGTCTTGCATGAAAATGAATTCATGTAACTTGTAATTATAGTAGTAGTCACAAATGTTTAGCACCTACATGGATGACACCAAGGTTTCTCTCCTGCAGAAGAAAAAAGGAACCAATAATTCTGATGGATTGGAAATGCAAGAAGCTCTCTTAAGGACATAAAACCAGTAGGAAATATAGCACAGATCTGTTCTTTCAAATCTTACTTTTAAGTGACGCATCTTAATCAAACTGCCAGCTTGCCACATATACAAACACTAGTCAGTATTTTGAAAGATTCTAGTTTTTGAGTCAAATTAGTAAATGGTCCAAACTTATGTTTTGCCCCATCTCTTATAAATTCTTTTCATGAATGCTGCACATACTACAGTGAGAATGGTTAGGAAGATGTATTGGTTCATTATGAAACAACTAATTTGATATATGTTATTGGGGTTTCATCTCTTTAATCTAAATTTCCACTAATGCTGCAGGGCCACTTCCACCATCATGTCGTAGATCACTTTTCACCTTGGCAACATCAATGATCCTATTTTCATCAAAAGCATCCAATATTCTTCCTATTGTCTATTCTACAAAGGTTGCCCTTAGAGAAAGAGTGGTAAGGAACACTTACCACTTATCTGTAATGAGATGTAGTGTCCATATTTTCTTTTCTTCTACCTTTCTTTCATCTCTTTTTTTAATTAAATTTTGGTGCTTTCCAAGGCAATTTAAATATCTCAAATCCAGATAGATCTTTTCATATCATTGTTCTATGATTAATAGGTTGATCCATTCTTGCACTTGGTGGAAGATTGCAAGTTGAAGGTAGTTGACACTGGGTCTGACCGACCAACAAATGTTTATGGATCTAAAGAAGATGACGATTTGGCTGCTAAGACACTCTCACAAATTCAGATTACCCCAGAGCAAGATGGCGAAAGCCTTGCTTCTGAGATCGTGAAAAGCTTGGGAATTTCGTCAGAAGTAAGCTTTTCTATTCCAAGAATCTTTGACTCCAATATATAATTGAAGAGCTAGTAAATTCTGTTGTAATTTCCTTACTCTAATATCTGGTGCATATTTATGTATATGCAGCCTGAATTGTCCAATACACGAGCACAGCTGTTAAGCAAATTCTTGCCAGATGATGTGTGTCCTCTAGGTTCCCACTTGACTATTGATCAACTGCATAAAGAATATCAAGCTGGTGCGGAAGAGAGTAAATCTACCCAGGAGGTAAAT
This sequence comes from Gossypium raimondii, assembly GCF_025698545.1. Lineage (NCBI taxonomy): Eukaryota > Viridiplantae > Streptophyta > Magnoliopsida > Malvales > Malvaceae > Gossypium > Gossypium raimondii. The sequence goes on from NC_068565.1 coordinate 48,611,785, forward strand.
CTCTTCACTCTACCTTCCAAATTTTATCTTTCAATGCTTGGACATGTGATTTCTTTTGCTCTGCAGGATGATGCTTTTGCAGAACCATTTGAATGTCAAACCAAGGATGGTTCAGGGTTGTCCCAGGAAACTCCAAAACCCCTGGATGTTAATCAACTCCTTGATTCAGTATGTCAGCTATGCCAGTCTTTTTTACTTGTCTCAAAGTACAAGCGACACATTTTACATGATTATTTGCTCTACTACCACAGGTATTGGAGACTTCAGATCAGTTCGGAAGAATATCTGTCTCAACAGGACCTGACATGTCTTACAAGGATATGGCCCATCATTGTGAGACACTCCTAACCAGGAAACAGCAGAAGATGTCTGATTTGATGAGTGTCCACCTGAGACAAGACAGCTATTTTCAAAATCCTTTTCATGCAGAACAGGTAGCCTCTAAGTCCATGTTAGTAGGGATTCAACGGCCCTTGATTTAATCAAATTCATGCATGTTTAAACATTGGACTTCCCATGGGCTTATATTAAAACTGAGCCACACCACCTACAATGAATTGGTTTCAGATAGGATGCTTATTATGGTCTCAGAACTTTGGTTCTATTGTATTGTTCATCCTGTCTATAATACTATGCGAGCTTGACGACCCCTAGTGAGGGTGTCCATGGGTAGGTCGGGCTATATGTGAGAGTGTTAAGTGGTGTTATCCCACGTGTTTTAACTATTGAGATTCCCATGATCTAACATCCACTCCCTAACTCTAAAACGCAGCCTGGCCCTGTCTTTGAGCAAACAAGTGGTACCAACTCATTGCAACAACCTGTTGGCACTCTTCCAATGCTGTGTGCAACTGAGTACCAGAACCATCTCCAGCCCTTCAGTTTTCCGTCCTCAACTCCATATGATAACATCCTAAAAGCTGCTGGTTGTTGATCCTGTAAAATCACGGAATTAAATTCCCCCCAAAATAAGCAAAAAGGAACATCCGGCAATTGTTCCCGTAGAAGGAAGAAAGTATCCATTTCCTATTTAAGACAAGGTTGAAAATGCTGCTGAACTGTCGATTTTAGAGCTCAAAGATGTTTCAGCTGCAACAAAAACTACCATCCTTGCTTCTTGGTATACAAAGTAAGGCTAGCGTTTAGTTGAGTTTATAACCTTTTTCAGCATTTAATCCATCCATTCATTAATTTATTGTTTTCCCATTTGCTTTGATTATTTTATGAAGTTTTCCAGGAGATAGTAAGACTTCCCCTCGCTTCATATTGTAAGTAATCTACTTATTTGCAGTCATATAATATCTGTACATGAATGTATAAGTGTCTCATCAGTTTCTTGGTTTCTAACAACAGGTTTGACTGACTAGTTGGCCCAGTGGTTGAAGTCACTTCAATATGATTCTTCATTGTTTCTTTCCTCCTTTACACTCTTTTTTCTTTTTCCTAACTACGAGGTTGTTTATATATATATATATATATATATACATTGTATATATATATTTAATATTTTGACTGAATTATTGTCACCCATTAACTGGGTTTCAACTCAATTGTAAAGTTACTAAAAGCTTCATATTTTTAACAAAATAATATCAAAGATAATTTGTTTTTCATATAAAATCTAAAAAATTGCTTTTAACATTTCAACTTTACTATTTCAACCAAAACTATATTTGGTTGTTATATCATTTTTTTAAATTTATCATATAAACCTTTCACCCACATCGTAAATAATAATAATAATAATAATAATAATAATAATAATAATATCCACATAGATGCATTGCCACGTGTTGTGATGCCTTTGCTACGGTGTATAATATTTTATTCACACTAAAATTGTCAGTGAAAAAATATTTCACATATATTTTATTTTAAAAATAATAATATTGAGTTGATTGAGTCTTAATTTAATTGTTACAGTTGTTATTACTACCATTAAAAGAATATGGTTTCAAGTGCATTTGAGAGCAAATTTATCAGTAAATAATATATAAAATAATAATATTAAAATAATTATTTTTAAAATAATTTTAAAAGGCTAAATATTTTTATTCATGTGAAATTACATAAATAATAGTAGTTCTTTACTTAATTATTTTTTGAAGTTAGTTTAATTAAAATTTTTTTGAAGTTAGTTATTTCAAATATGTGAAAAATTTTAAAAGTAGTAATTTATTTAAAATAACTAATTTATTTTACTTTATTTTAATTATTTTTTCATGTATATTATGCATAGATATCAACATTATTCTTAATTTACTTTTACTTGTTTATGTAGATATGTTGTAGATTTTGTTTTCTCATCTTGATTGATGTATAAAATTTGTAAAATATATACATATATTTTTGTTTTAGTAGAAAGAAAATCATGTGTTGGTGAAATTTATCAAATTACTTATATAATATAATATAATATAACATAATATAATATAATAGACGTAAAAACACCTCCAGTCCTCTTAATTTCAATATTGAGTAATTTAATCCTGTCAATTTTAAAAGTGAACAACTAAGAACAATTAATCACGACGTTAATGTTTTTCATCAATTGTATATAATTTTGGTTGGTTTAATAACAAATTTAGGTCTCAATGTTTATATATTTTACGTAAATGTTGACAAGATGTGTAAATGTTACAGGCTAAATATGTTATAAATCAAGACCAAATTGATAAAAATGCATAAATGTTGCAATATAAATTTATTAAATCAAGACCAAATAGACATATTGTGCAAACTTGGAGAGCTAAATTTGTTATTATACCAATAAAATATGTACAATTGATAAATATTAACGTTGTGATTAATTGTACTTAATGGCACACTTTCGAAATTGATAGGATTAAGTCGGTTTGACTTTTGAGATGGACTAATTTGCTCAATATCAAAATTGAGAGAGAAAAGAGAGGTATTTTTACCTATAATATATTAGCCAATTAAATTTTATCAAATTATTTAGAAATGGTTAAAATATACCATAAGTCCCTATACTTTTCAAGAATATAGAATTTAGTAATTTTACTTTTATTTTCAAAAATTTAGTCCTCTAATTTTCAAATTTCAAAATTCAAGTCTAACTATTAACACGTTAAATTCTTTTTGTTACATTTGTTGGCATTACATTTTGAAATAATAATAATAAATTCACTTAGTAACCATATAATTAAAAAATATTTTTATAATTAACCTTAACAAAAAATATTTTAAAGATGGTAAAAATTAGACCTAAATTTTGAAATATGAAAAATGAAGGGATTAAATTTCAAATTCTCTAAACGTACAGGGACTTTTAACAGATTTTAACCTTTAAAAAATACCACGTAAAGAGGTTTCAGTTAAAATCCCCGAAAGTGGGCCCTTTTTTTCCCACTAAACTATACTTTGATTAACGCTAGCCGTCCGATGGAAAATAAGAAAATTAGACCGTTGGATCTAAAGTTCTATAACTAAATCCTGGGTTCACAAAGCAACAGCTCATTTGTTACTCTTTAACGCTCAAAGGCAGCTCCTTTACCCTTCTTCATCTCCAGCCTTCATCTGCTTCTCCTTGACCCGAGGTACGTATGCCCGACCCGTTAATTTAACGGGTAGAAAATCCTTTTCTCTTTCTATTTTTAGATTAATGGGTTTCGTTTCATGATCTTGATGGTGCTCCAGGTATTTTTTTTCGTTAGTTCATTTTGCGTTTGTTAAGAAAAAGAGATAGGAATTGTGTGTGTGCTTTTTCCGGTTTTATTTATTTTTGGAATTAATATTTTTTTCATTTCACGATTTGAGTTTGAATGGATTTGGTCAAATATTGAATTGAATAAGATCAGAAGATTGATTGTTTCATGGGTCGAATTTGGTTGTTGATTTCAATATTTTATTTTGAAAGATAGGGTTTTTTTGGGGGTTTTCCTTAAAGGAAAAAAGGGAAACAGAAATGGGATGGTATAGCATTCGCTAGGGAATTAGGATTTTCTGGGCTGTTTTTAATTCATAAGGTAGCAAAGGAAATTGATTTTTCCCCCTTTTTTTATAAGCTGTAACACTCCTAGTTCCATGAGGACTTCCATGGATCCCAAACTAGCATCTCATCATGGGGCTTGTACCTTTAGAACCGGCCTTTTTTTATGGGCCAAAGGAAAAAAATGAAAACTAGCTCAATTAACAAGAACTGGATTGAAGGGTTTGTAGTTTACCATATATCATAGAATCCTCCCTGAATTTGGTAATAGAAGATTGTTATTCAGTGTGTTTAAGAGAGGTCTATTCTTCCATTCTTTAGGATTGATCGCATTGGCTCTTTTTGTTCTAATCATGTTATGATAAGTTTTCTTTTTTTTAAAGTAAGATGGTTCTATATCTTGTCTTGTTAATGTCTTTATCTTTTATCAGTCAGTTATTTGCATGGGAACTTGGCTAAGCTGGTCATTGTTAGCTACTACTTAAATTTAAGTCCTGAAGATATTAAATTAAGACAATAGAATAGGGTACCATAGATCTTTCTCTTAACCACTCTAGATGGTGATTTATTATTATGTATTTTTTTGTGATGGCCTTTTGGGATTCTTTTGCATTGTGTTAGAAGATGGTAGTTGTTGATTGAAAAGGAAAAGACAAATAACAAATAAAGTTTTTAAATTCTGAATAATGTTTCAAATTGCCACTGATCTGATGGATGTCATTTTGAGGTGATGTATTGCACATTGTTGTGAATCTTAGAATATGAATAGGAGTCATTATTGTTTTCCCTTGAGAGGGAGTACTAAACAGTACCCCGTGAGGCCTCTAGTACTGCACTAGGACTGTAAATGTCAGCTTATTTGAATTTCTTTTCCCTTATGGTTTTCAATATGCGAGGAAATACATTAGCTGATGAATACATTTTGATAATTATGTTCTAAATAAGTGTTCCTTTTTTTGACAATAAGTTTTTTAGCATACAACTTTTGCTACTGGTATTCTGGTTCTTTGTTAGATTGCCTGCCATCTAGTTGTTCTTTCAGAATATTACTTTCAAATTCATTATCATTGCACCAAATTTTACGTCGTTTTTGTTCATGAGCATGGTTTCTCTTCTTACAGCTTGAAAATGGCAGCAAAGTATATAATTGCTTCTCTTGCGGGATCATTTGCCATTGCTTATGTATCTGATCTGCTTGTTTCTGATAGTAAGATTTTTGGAGGTAAGTTGCTGTTGTCTTTTGAAGCTTTTTATTATTTGATTATTGCAGAGTTTTAAGAATTGGTCTCTCCTTCCCAATTCAGGGACCACGCCTTCCACTGTTTCAAACAAGGGATGGTGGGAAGAAACTGACAAAAAATTTCAGGCTTGGCCCCGCACGGCTGGTCCTCCAGTCGTGATGAATCCCATCAGCCGCCAGAATTTCATCGTTAAGTCTGGTTCTGAATCTTGAAGACCTAAGTCTTGCATTTGGTTTTGTGAATGATTTCAGTTTTAATTGCTACTCCCTGTGAATAAATTCTGGTGCCAGACTTTGTTTGGTCTGGCTTTGCGTTTGGAGGCATTCTTTGTTCTTTTTATCATTTTTGAACTCAATCTGTCTAGAGGACGATATTGTTCATGCTTGATCTCAATAAATTTCTCTGAAGCAATACCAAACTGCCAAATTTTTTGAATTGGATGTAATTGAATACTTCAATTACTGAGAGAAATGGGGACTTACATTGGATTGATGACTTTTTTATTTTTATTTTTATAAAAAATTCTCTTTTTAAGATAAAATTATATTTTGCCTGTTAAACATGTCTAATGAATTAGAGTTCATTGTAATTATCTATAACCGATAATCAAGAAAAATAGAATATACTTGAGTACAAACTTTCGCTAGATTTTGACACAGTTTTCTCGTAATATTTGGATACGTGAAGTGTTGTCTAACATGTATATTTGTAGAGGAAAAATATACTAGAGCTCTATTTTAGTTTAGAGTGACTTGCTTGTGGTTTAAGTAATCCCATGGTCAGTGAAGCAGTTGGCCAATCTGCATTGGGATAACCTCTCTTAAATTTGATAATAATAAAAAGCCCAATAAATAATTAAATAAGAATTTCAGATTAATTTTGAATAATTTAAACAATCCATTTCAAATTCTATTAAAGTAATAATAATTTTATCCTATTAGAATTCATGTCAAAATTATTTAATTATTGATTATGTCTTTTTGGGATAAAATTTAATTATAATGACTATTTAATTTAATTTTCTTATTCGACTCAATTATTCAATTTATTCATCTTGTTAAATAATAATTAATTTTAAATCATTTCTTATTTTTCAAGAAAATATAATTATTGAGGATAGTAAATCATGCAATCTATTCATTCTTTTCGATTTATAAATAAATTCTAAATTTTACGTGCAATCCATTCAAAATTCATAATGAGCTAGTGATGTGACCAATTGAACATATATAATTAGAGCTAAATAAGTTGTAATTAACTTTTGGCTATTTGTCTATTAATCCCATAGCTATTTAATCATAGAGTCAAACCACTACAAGTAACATGATTGAATTTTCCATTATATACCATTACAAAAGCTAATTATTTTATTAAGCTCTAATATGATAACCTTATTATATGTGTTACCCTCAAAGGATATTCGAACATCTTAAGGTTAAATCTATTCATCTAGTTTGATCACTTTTATCTCATTGTCACCATTGTATTTACTATAATGAAAATGATCATTTTCAAATTAGTTACAAGTAACTAATTTGTCGAGACAAATAGCTCGTGACAATGTTCTATTTTCATAAACCATACAATACCATTGCGAGGATAAATTTACTCTTAATTGAGCTAAGGTTCCACTATTATAAGTGAAGTTATGTTATGCATAAATCATATATTCAACATGCCAACTTTTAGCTTACTACATTGAGATCCAAATGATTTCAATACATCAAAGTATATAAGCATATGCTTACATAGTTATTCACTTTTTCAGGATTTAGGCAAGTCACACTATAAATGTCATAAGTGCACTAATGCTTTAATGGTGGGATCCTTGTCTCTTTATTCAATTTCTATAGGTGACATCAAATGTTAACATCTCCTTGGGATGATGATAATGTTAGTTTTGGGCTTAATGAGAGCTTTATACCTTCAAAAGAAAGGAAAAACTACGACGTTATTAGAATTTGTACGCCGAGACATTCTAATGTTCAAACCAATAAAAGGAAGGTCATAAAAGTTTGAAAGAATATTTTTAGTATTAGTTGTTTCTATCTTGTCATTCTTGACATCATGAAAGGAATAATGTATGGTTGGCTAGAGCATGTGTCCTTTATTGGATACGACTGTGCCTTTAGCTGTTTTGTTGAATTTGTTATTCGATTATCATCAGGTGTTGTTAGATTTTGACAAATTATATGTTGCCTAATCATTTCATGTTATCTACGTTTTTTTTTATGAAATTTGAATCTTTTAAACTATTGATTGTCTTAAGTTACAAATGTAATCAACTGACTTTGCAATCTAATTATTGTTAAATATTGTTAGATTTTGTCTAATATTTTCATGCTATTTGTAATTTTTGTAGAATTTAAACTTTTAAATCATTAAACCTCTTAAATCTAAAACCTAAACTTTAAACCAATACATGAATCTAATTAATAATTAAAATATCGAAATTATTTCAAACACCAACCAAGTAATTAAATTAATTCATTTCCATCAATTAATTTGCTTTAATCCAATTTATGCACACTCTACCAACGACCATGAACCATGAATACAACATCTCACCTAACAAATATTACAACAATTTATGTAGTGATATTTATTGATATTGAATGGGGTGCGACAAAAGGCAACATTGGTACACTATTATTATTATTGTTTTTATTTTTTGTTACTATATTTTCTGTTACTGACCTGAAACCTAAATATAACTCAAACTATCGACTCGTGATCCATATATTAAGGACTTGCGGGAAAGGCTCACAAGCCTAGTTTGTATATCCTTAGGTATTCGTCAGTAGAGGGTGTAAAGTCAAATGAGTGGATCTGCGAACACGTGTTAAGTTTAGGACAATACAAGTGTTGGTATGCATAGAGCCTACTTAAAACGTCACTTCGATGAACAGTAACCATGTCTTATAAATACCCAATTATCCTCTCCTTAAAGAAATAGAGCAAAAACACTCAACATTATTATTATTATTATTATTATTATTATGCATCCAACAATAATTTTTAAAGTACCATTGGAATATGGTATATCATGTGAAGGTGACCTAAAAGTTAAATGTTATGGGCTGTCCTTTTACAAGGTCTTTTATGAGCTGGCTTTTATCCTATTTTTCATATATATTTCTTTTTATTTTTGCTTTTAATATATATATATATATATATATATATATATATTAGATGGGGTGAAACTTGTAAAACTTAGGGTCTTTTTGCTTTTAAAATTTTTAGAAATCTTTTTATTCATATTCTTTACATGTCATATATATTTTTGTGTTATATATTGGAATTTTTTTGTTTTTAAATGTGGTTTTTTTCGCCGTGCCTTTTTATTTTTAAATTTTATTAATCTAATAAAATATTATTAAAAAATTTAAATAACCTGTTGAACACTAGATTATTTATGGGTCGAGCTATCCGTCTAGGTCCGAAGATCCGTTTGAAATTTGAGAGGGTTTGAGTAAAAATATTATGCCTAAAAAATGGGTTTGGGCAAAAAAGTTAGGCCCGTTTAAAATATGAGCCAAGCTCAGGCTTGAACATTTAAGGCTCGAGCTCGGTTTGACCTGACCTGTTTTAAGTTTATAATATTTTATATTATGTTATTTTTATATATTATGTAATTTAGAACAAATTAAAAAAATAAACCTATATTTAATATATAATACTACTCTACTGTAAACATTAAAATAAAGTTAAGATGACTATATAAAAAAATTTTAACAAATAAAAAATGTATAAAATTATTAAATATTAAAATAATATAATAAAAATATTAAATATTAAAAATAATATAAGTGGGCATAAAATGGGTTTGAGTTAGTCTTTTGTAAATATGGATGTGTTTTGGACAAAATTTTAAACTCATATTTCGGGCCGGATCAGACTTGAGTAAATATAAAATATGTTAATAGTATGTTTAGACCCGGCCCATAAACAGTTCTATTGAACACTGATTTTATTTACTTAATTTATATAATAAAGTTTATTCGACTCACACCGTCATTAAATCAAATTTGTATATTTAGATGGAAGAGATTTGATGGAAGCACGTTATTCATCGTCACTCGTCCAATGTCTTTTTGGTACAAATTTTATTGTTAGAATAACACAAAATTTGACAACTAAAACGTTCTTGCCATTATTATTTTTTGTTCTCTTCGGATAAAATGACAACAAATGGTGTCTTTTTCATAAAAAAAAAGAGAAAAATTAGGCATAGATGTTAATTTTAGAAAATAATTAGGAAAATAGATCGATTTTATGGGTATAAACTGTTACATGGTAAAAAAATGCATTGCACAATTTTTAAAAGAAAAATATTAATCATTGGATCACAATAATTAAAAAATTTGGACAGTTAATTTACCCATGATTGAAAATTTTAAAATGAGAAAGAAATACCTAAATGGCTAAATTTCCTAACCTATATAAACCCTTCCCTTGTCTTTTTTTTTTTCATCCGTCTTTTCTATCCTAAATAAAATTATATCCTAATTTCTCAATTTTTCTCAAAATTATTTTCTCTCAATTTTTATCCTAACTATTAGTAATTATTGATTTTATTCGATTTTCATCATCAAAAGATTTCAAGTAAAATAAGGTAATATATTATTATTTTTAATTTTTAATAGGTTTAACGATTTTTTATTAAATAAATTGTTAATTTTGTCACACCCCGGCAATCGGGTTAGTAAAAATTAGATTAGTAAAACATGAGAGTGGTCACGCTCGATTTTGAGTTAAGATTGTGAAAAGTTTATTAAGAAATTTGATTTGTTTCAATGGTTAAGGGCTCAAAGTTACCATTCATAGAGTAAAGAATAAGTTTTTTTTTGAATTTTTTATATTTTTCATTTTAAATTATTTAAAATGATTATTTAAAAATATTTTTGTTTTTTTAATTTTATAGTATTTTATACTTTATTGAAAATAAAAAACTTTTATTTTTAAAACATTTTGTAATTGTTCCGTGCTTTTAAAGAGTAAGAACCAAAATTACAAAAAATTGTAAATGTTGAGGACTAAAAATTTATTTTACCTTTTGATAATAGCCATAACAACAATTTTAACGACAAAATTGATGGAAGGACCAATATTTTAAAATTCAAAAAATATTGGGATCTAATATCTCAAGATTAAAGTATAGAGACTAAAATTTAAATTTTAGAACATTTGACATATTTAAACCAAAAGATAAAATGTTTCTAAGTAGTAAAAGTTAAAATGTTAAAAGACTTGAGTACAAGCTTAAAAGGTCTAAAATAGCTCAAAGAGTAATAATATAGAAAGAAAAGAGCATTGGTAGGTGATGGTGATAATAAGTCAATTTGTTTCTTAAAGGATTAAATAATAGATTTAAGGTTTAGTGTGGGTTTGGATGAGCGGTGCATTTAACTTACTTTTTGTCTTATGTTACAGTATCGTTACAATATCTAATCTCACCGTCACTGCTGTTTTTACACTAACCACAGGTAAATGCATCACCCATCTAAACTCACCCTTAAATCACGGTATCCTTTAATAAACGTTGGGATGCAACTTACTGCGAATTGCACATTTTAAATTTTTAGCTTTATTCACCTACATTAATTAAACTCAAACGAGAATAAAAATGTTTAAGTACATAGACACACAATTAACCACAAATAAACAAAGAGACAATTATCTAACTAAACACTAAACTTAGTAAAAAATTTAGTGCAATTTCATACCTTTTTTAGTGGTATGGTCTTATGCAGGGGCGAAGCCAGAAAATTCTTTTAGGAGGTCGAAATTAAATTTTATAATTTTACGATAGTAAAAATGTAATTCCATCATTTTAATAGCCTATATCTTTATAATTTTTAAATAATTAAATCGAAATTTATCATTTTTGGGGGGGTCAAAGTATAATTTTACAATTACTAATTTAAAATTTTATAAATTATAAACGGGCCTAGATGGAAAAAATTTTTATTTTAAAGGGGTCATGGCCCCTGTCAGCCCCCTGGCTCCGCACATGTTCTTATGTCTATTTTTAGTTAATTTTATATAATTGTTAGTAGTGATAAACATGTCTAATTTTAGTTATTTATTTGTTGGAGAAATATATGAAAACTGACTTAGTAGACTTAATTCTTTAAATAGAGAGCTAAGTAGAGTTGTCAATGTATGCATTTATTTTCACGAGTTTATTTATCAAACACATTTGCTTATTTTCATTCTTTTTTCTCTCTCTTTACTTACTATTTTCTTTGTTTTATGGTATCAGATTCAAATTCTTCAATTGTTCATTCTTCAAATCTATCAATTTTGGAAAAATTTGAAAGTTTATAAAGGAGCTTTTGTGTTTACCGCATTGGAATACTCAAACACAGAAAATACTAAAAATGGTATGAAGAAACTTGTAGGCATTAACTACAAGTATTGGAAGATGTGCATGGAGGCATATCTTCAATGTTAGGACTTGTGGGGATTGATTGCTGGCACAAATGAAACAATTCCTCCTAATGTTCCTAAGAATGTCGAGTCATGAAGGAAGTAGAATATCAAGTGTGGCAAGACTCTCTTTGCTTTGAGGACATCTATTAGCAAAGACTTCATGATCATGTTCGTGATGTTAGTTCTTTAAAGGAAGATTAGGAACACTAGAAAGGTTGTTTACTAAGAAAAATATTGCAATTGTTGGAGAAAGCGCTAAGAATGTTAAAGTAGGGAGGTATGTCAATTTCATAATATTTTATGAGTTAAAAACATTTGGGCTGAAATTTCAAAGATAAATGCGAATGAGAAAATTAGCGAAGCCTATTTACCTTGTTATCTTATTTGTGGATTGAGAAAGAAGTACGAGCCTTTTGCCACTTCTATTCAAAGATAGTTAACGCAACTTTCTGTAGAAAAATTAAAGAATTTACTCTCTAATCAAGAAGCTTTGGCGAAATTGATGGCGAAATTTTTTGAACATGATATTGTTTTCTTCTTGAAATTGAAGCCAAACAAGAAGAATATATCCAGAACAAAGAAGAAGACTCAAGTGCAGAAAAAAGTATCAGTTGGCAAAGTAAAAAGTCATGTTTCTGATGCAGAAATGTTAGGCACGTCAAGAAAAATTGTACGAGTTTGCTTTTCTAAAACAATAATTTTACAATATAAATATTTGAAAATTTTAAAATGCATATTTTTACGAAAAGTTTAGTCTCTCGTGCTAGATATATTAGATATATCATATTAATATTAATATAATGGTCACCCAATTATTAGTGTGTTTTATTTTGATCACTTAAGTTTAAAATTTTTATTTTAGTCCTTAATATTATCTAAATTTAACATTTTGGTCGGTCCTTCATTAAATCACTAATGGAAAGTTGGTATGACCTTTTTATTGGCATAATAAGAAAATTAGCCCTCCTATATTTATAGATCTATCAATTTGGTCTTAATTCTAAAAATTCAATAAATTTAACCTCAACTTTACACATTCTATTAATTTAGTCTTAATTCTTAAAATTTTAAAAATGTTAAAAAACTATTTAAAAGTTCATTTTTACGAAAAACATAAGATTTTATAAAAGTACATAAAAATTAAAAATTATATATTTGTAAATAAATGAACATCTATTTTATCATTTTCTAACATGACATTTGTTTATTTAAACAATAATTTTACAAATAAAAAAAAATTAAGGGAGAAAAATCATGAAGAAGATTTAAGCAGATCCATCTTTTTCCTTTTTTTTTTCAACATTAACGACTACCATGTTTAGGTTAGGTAAAAAAACTTTAGCCTGAAGTCAAAAAGGATAAGAATCAATGCCTTTAGATTGTTGCTCACAATAAGTTTGTAGTTTTTGAGGTTGCGCTTGAGAGTGGATAAGGTTGGGGATATATAGGTGAGGATAGGATCTCAGAGACCAGTAGGTGGAAGGCCATGCAGGTAGCTCCACAATCAATTCCTAGTATAATGGCAAGATGACGAAGGATGTGGAATCTAGGAGTTCAAAGTGTCACTGATGCTGGTAGACATGATTGGGGAATGGGGATATATAGGTGAGAATGAGTTCTTAGAGACCTAGTAGGTGGAAGGCCATACAAGTAGCTTCACAATCAATTCCTAGTATGATGACAAGGTGAAGAAGGATGTGAAAACCGAGGAGATCAAAATAATGGTTATTGGTGCTTGTGGTTATGGGTGAAGACAATGCCCAATGCTTGGCAAATTTCGCGAGGACTAAAAAAAAAGAAAAGAGAGGAAAAGTTTGAATATGTTTTTAGTCTTGTTTGTGAATTTTTTTTGGAGAAAATTATTATTTTAATAAATAAATTCCATGTTAGAAAAGAGAAAAATGGGTAGACATTTAATTATAATTTTGTATGTATTTTTATCGAAAAATAGGTAGACAATGCCTAACGTTTAAATATTTTTTATTTTTGAAATTTTAAGAATCGAGACTAAATTGATAGAATGTGTAAAGTTGATGTTTAAATTTGTTAAAATTTGTAGAACTAGGACCAAATGGATAGAACCTGTAGACATTAGAGGGTTGAATTTGTTGTCATGCCGATATGACAAAACACCACGTCAATATTCTGTTAATGATTTAACAAATGAGTAACCAAAATATTAAATTTCGAAAACATTACTCACTAAAATAAATAAATAAAAATTAAAATTGGGTGACTAAAACAAAAACATGCTCATAATTAGGAGACCATTAATATAGTTTACCCTTAACTTGAATACTTGTAATTAAATTAACATAAAACACTTTAAAAAGTTGATTGAAAAGCTTATTTTAAAAATTTTAAGTCATCTTATAAATTAAAATAACTCAATCAGCAGTAGAGGTGCTCATGGGCCGGGTCGGGCCCAGAAAAAATTTCAGCCCGCATCCTAGGCCCGGGCCCGACCCGGCCTGAAATATGGGACTGAGATTTTGTCCAGGCCCAGCCCGGGAAAAATTCCTAAGCCCGAGCCCGACCCATTTTTAATAAAACACTAAAAATTTATTTTTAAAAAAAATTTAAAAAAGTATTTTAAAAATATTTTAAAACTAAAAAACTAAAATATATTTATTATATTCGGGCAGAGCCGGGCTGGGTCTGGGCCAAAAAAGTGGTGCCCAAGGCCCGACCCATTTTCTAAACGGGCCTCATTTTTTTTCCAAGCCCATATTTCGAGCCTATATTTTTACTCAAACCCTCCCATATTTCGGGCGGACCATCGGGCCTGGCCGGGCCACCCGGCCCATGAGCACCTCTAATCAGCAGACCGCAAAGCTCTTAAGCCCAACTAAAATGATTTATTTTTCCATTCCATAAATGGAAGAGAAGAAGAAGAAGAAGAAGAAGAAGAAGAAGAAGAAGAAGAAGAAGAAACTAAAACCATATAGATGAAAAGAAACCAGATTTCTAGTAATAAGTTTGTCTAACATAAATGGTAGAGCAACATAAATGGCACAGCACATGGCTGTTAATTATAAAAAGCTTATAATTTTTTAATATTTGAGTTTTAAAATAATTTATAATTTTCATAATATTTTTTTGAATTTTATAAAATTTTATTAAAATTATTAAGATTTTTTCAATTTTAAATATTCTATTTTTATTTAATATTTTTGAAATAATTATAATTTTTAAAACTTTTATTTTTAATATTTAAAATAATTTTTGAATTTTTTTACAAATTTTAAAACAAATTTTTGAAATTTTGTTTTATAAATTTTATAAAATTTTGAATTTTTATTGATGTAGAATGTAACATCAACATTATAACAGTTGAGTCAATCTCTGTTAATAGTCTCGCTAGTACAATAACAACTAGTAACAACGAATAATATATATAACGATTTTATTAGTCAAAGGTTTAATTGATGTAATTTTTGAGTTTTAGTACTCAATATATATATATATATATATATATATATATATATATATATATATATTGCAAAGGTGTTTGATTGACTTTTTGTGTGAAAATGTTTGAAGGTTTTTTTTTTATATACTCTTAAGTTCTAATAAACTAAGTTTTATAATATGTAAGATGTAAATAAGGGTGAAGCTAAAATTTTTTGAGGATAGAGAGAATTAAATTATATATTTTACGAGAGATATATTATATATTTAATTTTAAAAAAATTAAATTAAAATTTTATCATTTTAAAGGTTAAGATATAATTTTATTGTATACTAACTTCAAATTTTACAAGTTTTAAAGTGCTAAAAGTACAATTTCTCTCTTTGTATTATTTTTATTTTTTATAAGAATGGGTAGAGGTTATCCAAAGATTAAACTTGAGGACTAAATTGTGTATATATGTCGGTTTTTTTGGTTAATTGGCTAAATAGGTATTTTTTTCAAGATTTATGAAAATAAGTCAATTTTAGAGAGAGTTTGTGAAATCGCGTCCAGTTAGACGAGTTTTTGCTGACATGTCAGGAAAGCGCGCCTAACTGAAAGCGTTTTTTAAAAATTCCAAAGAAAACGCGTCCAGTTGGGCATACTTTTACTAACATGTCAGCAAAAGCTCGTCTGATAACTGTGCAGAAAGCTTGCCCAGCTAGACACGCTTTTTATACTCTCTCTTCAAAATCGACCTATTTCCTTAAAGCTTCAAAAAAAAAAAACCGGCCTATTAAGAAAAATAACGACATATATGACAAAATTAGCCAAATTTGAGATTGATATGAATTAAATATTTAAATAAAAACAATTTGTTACTTTACATGTCATTAGTCTATTTAAAAATTTTGGAATTTTTATATATAAAAATAAAAAGTTATTTTCTCTAAAAATAATAATATAATAATCTTTAACCTAATCCCAATATTATTATTATTATTTGTTTTGCCCATAATAGATATAAAAAAGATAATTACCAATATATTTATCTAAATTATGGTGAAAACGAAAACGAAATAATATTTCGTATTTCCAAATTATCCTTGACTGGAAATAAGAAAAGAAAAGAAAAAATCTATGTAAGCAATGGCATGGTGACCGGATATTTTTACAAAGTAACGATTTTTGTTTGCCCAAAATTCAGTCTCAAAGATATATTTTTTTCCTTTTTCAAATCTTTTCTTTTCATTTCTTTTCCTTGGATATACAAAACAAAGCCAACAAAGATTATATATTTCTCGCCCTCTCTCTCTCTCTCTCTCTCTCTCTCTCTGTCCTCTGCTCTATCGGCTTCTTCTTTTTTCTTTCGGCTTTCAATCATCATAATTCCTTACATTCATATTTCTCAGTCTCTGAATTTGCAAATCTCGAAAAAGACTGAAAAATAATGAATAGATAAAGTTGGAGAGAGAAACACTCACCCAACACATGACAATACCATTGCAATAATTCACTTTTTTTTCTTGCTCAATATATCTTCTCTTCCCTTTTTCTTTAGTATTTACTTGCCAACTCTGCTTACCCTTCCCTTGTTCCAACTCAAAGAGGGAGAGATCTCTCTTTCAAGGTAACTTCTTTTTTTTTTTTTTGTTATTGTTTTACTTGATTTTATCAGTTTTTTGGGTTATAACTCGTTTGGATCTCCATTTTTTCGTGTTTGATTTCATTTGTTGATCTGGGTATGCTTGATTTTGTTAGTTTTAATGGGTTTTGTTTATTTTTTTCCTTAATTCTTGTTTTGATCTAATTGCCTGATGCGAATGTCATTTTTTTAGATTGTTCTCGAATTTCTATTTTATCTTTAAGCTGCTAGATCATGATGGTTCTATCTGCTTGTTAAATCTTTATTCTCCTATTTTAAGTGCAAGGGAATTTAATAATTTAGTTTTATGGCAGGGGCTATAGGAATGATTTAATTTGTTATTGGTAACTAAGCATTAGAGCTTAAAAGATCTTAGCTCTGAGCAAATTTTCTGAATGGTTGTTGAATTCGTCTTATTCTGTTTTTTCTTGCTTTCCTGTCCCGTGATTGATTATGTTAATTGCTGCTTGGATTGCTTATCAATGGCACTAATGCTAAAAATTCTTTGCTGCCTTGCAATCTTCTGATTATTTGTGTTAATTGTTGATTTTGATTTTTCTACGGATGACAAGATTCGAACAAGACTGATTAGGGTATTCTCCTAAGAGCGTGAAACAACTGAAAGCATGTGTTTGGAACTTTGTGTGTGTGTGTGTGTGTGATAAGTGGTCTTTTGTTATAATATAATCAAAATGATGGATGATTGGTTTAAAGAATGGCCGTTTCTCTTATTAATTTCAGTATCATGTGAAGTTGGCACATCTGTGTCTATATGGAAATATGACTATTTTTAGTTAGAGGTAGAATGCTGGTTGGTGATCCCCTGTTTATTATGTGAACTTTATCTTGATGTGCTGAATTTGGCGATGAGTGATGCATGGACAGGACACATTGTTCATGTTTATATTAGCTGAAAAGTTGCTCCTAGTCCTTCATATAGTGGTGCTGAATATAAAATACGTAATAAAATATTAACTTTATGGAAGGCTTCACTCTTATTCTATCTTTTACCAAACCAGGATCAGGCAAGTGTTACTCTTGACATGGATAACTGTCTTTAGGGACTAAAAATGTAATTACTGTAGTAGCCTAATTAATCCATGGGGCATTTTGAGTGGACAGGTAGATTTGATTTTGAAAGGAAGATATAAGTTCTTAGGGCATTAATCCTGGGGGGAGTTTCCTTCTCGTGTGGATCAAATTCCATGCATTAATGTAGAGAGGGGAGAAGTTTTTATGCTAATCAGCTGTCTAAGTGTTCAAGGATTCTTTTAAGAAAATAATCATTCTCACAACCAAATGCATGCTTTTGTGATGGTTGGTTTCCGAACTTCTTATGAAATCATGATGGGGCTTCATTGTTCAAATTTCCATGTATTGAAATAAACGGTAGTTTCTTGTTTCTAATGGGAAGTTGGTTATCAAGCTCACCTTGAAAGGAGGTCATGGGGAAGAAAGGGATCAGCGACTAAGATTGTTAATGTTATTTACAAGTATTTTAGTTAGAAGCAATACATCTTAAGTCAGCTGGGTTGTATGCTAGGACATATAGAGACTTTCTCAAATTTCTTAACAGTACAGGTGCTGCAACATGGGCTTGTTGCTGAAAATTGTGAAAGTTGTGACTTCTTTTTGATTGGTGCTGTTATAAAAAGCGAAATTGAGTTTTGCTTTCGCCCCGATTATTACACTGTTATATCTTATTTTCTGCTTATATAGTGCACTGTGAATTAGGAACATAATTTTAGACAGCTTAAATTATCGTAAGCATTGATTTTTTTTTTCTTTTTTATTATTTTCTTTAGAATTTATTTTGGACTGTAACTTAATTTTTCCTTGCATGATCTAATACCTGTATTTCTCCAGTAAGTTTTGGCCAACTTCCACACTGGTGAAGGTTGGATTCTCGAGTTGAGCTATTATATATTTTCTTGGCAAAACATCAATAAAGAAGAACTCCGAGAAATGTCTAGCCCTGCAAAAGTTCTAGACCCTGCATTTCAAGGAGTGGGTCAAAAACCGTATCCTTAAAATGAAGGGCATATAATAAGTTGTGAATTTATGGACTTGACATTTTTTTTACCTTTTCTTTTATATAAGAGTGGATATATGTGTGTGTATTTAACTTTTGATAAGAGAAACAAGAATAAACTATTTTTCCAACATCGCCATGAAAACAAAAATAGTCAAGCTTTTTGCTTGTTTTAAGATGTGTGCTTATGTTCCATATATATCCCAATAGTTTTTCTACGCAAGGGCTGTTGCACTTGACATCTTACAGTGGGACTGAAATCTGGCGTATTGAGAATTTTCAGCCAGTTCCGTTGCCAAAGTCCGACTATGGAAAATTCTACATGGGGGATTCTTATATTGTCTTACAGGTGAACACTCTATTTCTCTCTTGCTTGCTGTATCTTGTATGGATGCACATTGGCAGAACATGCATTTTTTATCCTTTTTCTGGGACAAGATAAATCATTCAAGGTGAATCACTGCTTTTTTTAACGTCTCAGTCATTTTGTTTTTAATATGTTATCTTTGTAGACAACACCTAGCAAGGGTGGTTCGTATCTATATGATATACACTTCTGGATTGGTAAAGATACTACTCAGGTGTGCATCTACTTTTTCTAGTCTTAATTTGTTCAGGATTTATATGTGCCTTAAAATAAAGTAAGACATCGTTTGAGATCATTTTTCACATGCAGGATGAGGCTGGAACGGCTGCTATCAAAACTATTGAGCTTGATGCAGTACTAGGAGGGCGTGCTGTGCAGCACAGGGAACTTCAAGGCCATGAATCTGACAAATTTTTGTCATATTTTAAACCTTGCATTATACCATTGGAAGGTGGTATTGCTACAGGATTTAAAAAGCCAGAAGAAGAAGAGTTTGAGAAACGGTTATATGTCTGCAGAGGAAAGCGGGTTGTCAGATTGAAGCAGGTATATGGTGCTCTTTACATATGTTTGATGAGTATGGATAGAAAGAAGCAAGAAAGCAAATTACTATCTGCTAATTATAAACTATTTAATATGAGACTGCTGAGGATCAGGTAAATATCATTTTGTGTTATTCTCTTCAGGTTCCTTTTGCTCGATCTTCACTGAATCACGATGATGTATTTATCCTAGACACTCAGAATAAGATTTATCAGTTCAATGGTGCAAACTCTAATATTCAAGAAAGAGCAAAGGCATTAGAAGTTATTCAGTTTTTAAAGGAAAAGTACCATGATGGGACGTGTGATGTTGCAATTGTTGGTAAGGGCGCATGCATTTACGGTATCAATGATGCTGTTTTTCCTGTTCTTCTAGTAATCTATAAGTACTGATTGAATTGCCTGAAAGGTTTGTTTATTTTACTCCACTGTACCTTTTGAATATTTACTTATATATGGATTAATGTAATCACCCTGCCAGATGATGGAAAATTGGACACAGAGTCCGACTCTGGTGAGTTTTGGGTTCTCTTTGGTGGTTTTGCTCCAATAGGAAAGAAGGTTCACAATGAAGATGATCTTATTCCTGAGACTTATCCTGCTAAACTGTACAGGTACTTTATGTTTCTCTTTGCAAGCATGCATCAAATGCTGTTTTTATGCAACTCGAAATGCTTAAGCTTCCACATATTTCCATATTGCATTTAATTTATTTCCTTCGGTATAACAGTTCTTAAACTCTAGCTGTTCTAATGTGACTAATATTAATCCTAGTCTTAATTAATGGAGTTATGGAAACTTTTACCTATCATTTCAACCTCCAAGCCCATTCATTTTAGTTTATCCAATTTGTTCAATGTCTGATGTTTCTCATATGTTATGGAATTTTGATTATTTTTATGCTGCAAGAAATCTGAAATCAAGTTCTTTAATGTGTTATCAAGAATATTGTTATTAGGATGAAGTCATGAGGCTGCCTTATAGTTTAAGGTTAGCTTTATTTATTTCGTACTCCCTTGTGTTGATTTCCTTTTTTCGTTATCAAAAAGGAAAAGGAGAAAAGGATATTTGGAGTGGACCTTAGAAAGCCTTCCTGGGTATAGGCAATTTCTCTGGAGAGAACATAGATAACTCATTATGCTTATTTAGAGTTCTGCCAGACAGCTTTAACAGTACTTTTTTGGTCACCATTATCATGTATAATATAGGTGAACTGAATTATCTTTTTAGATGTTTGTTTTAAGGTAGAGCCTCTATTTTGGGGCAATTTTAAGTAAGTAGGCAGTCCTGATTATAATCTTTTTGAGTCAATACTATTTTTGTTACTATTGGTTTTAAAGCTATATGTCTTATCAATTGCTAATTTGGAATTATTGGTTCCTGTAGCATAACTGATGGTGAGGTGAAGATCGTAGAAGGGGAACTATCAAAAGGCCTCTTGGAGAACAACAAATGCTATCTACTAGACTGTGGTGCTGAGGTTTTTGTTTGGGTTGGACGGGTGACACAAGTAGAGGACAGAAAAGCTGCCAGTCAAGCTGCTGAGGTAGAGGTTGAGGAATGGTTTTGATTTCTTCATGTATTTCAAGAACATGAATTCTAATTCTGAACCTTTTTATCTCCAGGACTTTGTTAGCAGCCAGCAAAGACCAAAAGCAACACGCATTACCCGTGTCATCCAAGGATATGAAACTAATTCGTTCAAGGCCAACTTTGATTCTTGGCCGGCAGGGTCCACAGCACCTGGTGGCGAGGAGGGAAGAGGAAAAGTAGCTGGTACGGATCTCTAATAAGCTGTAAAATACACTATTATATTTTGTGGTTAATATTGTTGAATGGTGTTTTTTCTACTGGTAGCCTTGCTTAAGCAACAAGGAGTTGGTATCAAGGGGATGACTAAAAGTGCTCCTGTAATTGAAGAAGTTCCTCCTTTGCTCGAAGGCAGTGGAAAGATGGAGGTCGAGTTAATAGTCTGCTTGGGTTTTGCCATTTGACTTGACAGACACAAACTCTTGACTCAAATGCAGTGTTGCTTGTTTTTCAGGTCTGGTGCATCAATGGCAGTGCTAAGACACCATTGCAAAAAGAGGATGTTGGTAAATTCTATAGTGGAGACTGCTATATTGTTCTTTATACCTACCACTCGGGTGAGAGGAAAGAAGATTACTTTCTATGCTGTTGGATTGGAAAGGATAGCATTGAGGTAATTTACATTATTCTTAGTTGGGTATGAAATAATTTAAAAAATATGCCTGTTGTTCCTGATAGAACTTATGTCCATAGAGCAATGTCAAACAGTGGAGTTTGATGTTAAATAATATGGACTACAGCGCTGCCAATATGAGCTGCTTGTCATTACTAAAATAACCTATATATGCTTCCAATATGAATGCCTACCACTGATATAGAATTTCTATGTTACCTTCCTAATTTCGTACACATTGTAAAGTTGGATCACCACCTAATTTGGATTACTAAGCTGCCAATACATTTCCTTTTCATCAAGCTAACTCTATCTTGGCATTCATAGGTATCATTAGTTTTTGCCCCTTGTCAATCTTAAATCACTTTGAATTGCATTATCGTTGGGAGGGTAGAATTTCCATTGCACCTATGAGATTCTTAATTTTAAGATCAGAATGGTGAATGCACACAAGAATATGTGTATATAATTATACATATAACTGTTCTTTAGCACTGGAGTTTAAATCATGAAGGACTAACAATATTTGGTAAAATATGAAAATCTATAAAATTTAGGAAACCTGTGCTAATTCTGATTGCAATAATTGCTGCTGGAAACATATATCTGTTTAGAGACTCCTAATCTGGATGCATCTGGAATGGGTATAAATGCTAGGGAGAGGTTTGCACAAAGTAGAGTAATCAGTAGCTGGGATTAAGATTTACTTGTCAAATTAAAACTTAAGAATGGTACCTTGAACATAAACATTTGAAGGAAAAAGCAAAACCTAAAATCTTTGCTATGAAATTGAAAACAAAAAAGGATCTTGATAGCTGTTATATGTTTTCCCATTATGATGTTACATTAACCATCATGTGTATCTCTACTTATGATACCTTTTGTTTTTGAAATATAATTTTTACATTTCCAATTTCTTTGCAACAAGTTCCAGATTTATTCTCATTGTCAATTTTGAAAATTTTAGGAAATTATTTGTACTGTACTTTTCTTTGTTTGGTGAATTGGTTTCTTGCTCATTTAATGGGCCAAATGTCTTTCTTTTGGCTTGTTTTCTTTTATCAGATCTGTAATTACTTTTCGCATTCCTCATGTTCTTTGTATGGAAGATAGATATGCTTAGATAGTCACATGTGAACTTAATGGACGTCATCCTGGTGATGGTCATTCCTGCCACTTGACTTTTTTTTTTCTTCTAAAAGTAGACATATTTCTTAACTCAGGAGGACCAAAAGATGGCTGCTCGGTTGGCTAATACAATGTGTAACTCACTCAAGGGGAGGCCCATTCAGGTATTATATTAGCTTTGCCTGAATATAATGATTCTAATGCTTGTGTTTCTAATAGATGTTTCTTGCAGGGTCGAGTATTTGAAGGTAAAGAGCCACCCCAGTTCATTGCACTATTCCAACCCATGGTTGTCCTTAAGGTATTCAATTTGACTCAATGTTTTAAAATTTCATTACCAATTGCTTGAGAGTCTTTGGTTAGATTTGGAGGGTATCATCTAATTTCCTATGATTGATTCCTATCTAGGGTGGTTTAAGCACTGGCTATAAGAAGAGTATAGCAGACAAAGGCTTGACAGATGAAACCTATACTGCAGAGAGTGTTGCTCTAATTCAGATTTCAGGAACAGCTGTACACAATAATAAAACATTGCAAGTTGATGCGGTATGTATTAGTTGGTTATTTTTTTAGAGGTGGCAAAATAAGCCCGAACCCAGAAATCTGACCAGAAAAAGGCAACCCCAACCTGTTCATACCCGATTTGATCAAAAGTCTAAAACTCGAACCTAAAAATGCCCAAACTCGAAGAAACCTGAAACTGAAAAAGCTTGAGCTTGAAAACTCTGAACTTGAAAAAAACCCAAACTCAAGACTGGCCTAATTAAACCGAACTAGTCACTGTATTGCATTAGTTGAAATACTCATTATCTCCCCATTATTTTACTTCTTGTTAGATGTAAGCTAATTTAGGTGACATCCACTTTTTTTTTATGACTGTCCCTGCATTTTTTTGTTATGATGTCTGCAGTATGATTATCCATTCCTTTTGTAACCTAACAGCAATGCCCTTATTTTTGTAAAACTTTTGTTTAGGTGGCAACATCATTGAACTCAACTGACTGCTTCCTCTTGCAATCTGGATCCTCAATTTTTACTTGGCATGGAAATCAAAGCACTTATGAACAGCAGCAATTAGCTGCAAAAGTTGCTGAGTTTTTGAAGGTACACTCATAGATAGTTCGACTTTTGGGCTTTGTTGTGACAAGATAAAAGCTCATTATTTTCTTGGGAAACCTGGTAATGATTTTATATAGTTACAGTCAAGCATCTGAGTTCCAACAAGTTGAGTTGACCAGCTAATCAATACAACTGAAATAAAAAGAATGTTTGGTATTGCCTGTACTAATAAAATGTTAGGATTTAATTATTATAATGTTTACAGTATTTTTTGAGTATTTGATCACATTCTTCAGCTGATTATGCCTATTTTCTGCATTTTGAGATGCAGTTTGTTTAGGTATTTGCAATTTTTTCCCCCTTTGAATTCCTCCTGAATACATTGTGGGGCAAGATAAAATATACTGGAAATAAATATTTAGTTGGCTGTATTTTTTCTCTTGTATAGTTTATATTTCAAGAAGGCTTTTACATGGTTTTGGCTCAATAATAGAAGTCAATGATAGCACTTTCTATTTCTTTGAAGCAACTGCATCCATGTTAATCAATCATCCATTCATCTTCTTTTGCCCTCAGCCTGGAGTTGTTCTTAAATATGCTAAAGAAGGAACAGAGAGCAATGCGTTCTGGTCTGCACTTGGAGGAAAACAAAGTTATACCAGCAAAAAAGCATCTACAGAGACTGTCAGGGATCCCCACTTGTTCACTTTCTCTTTTAATAAAGGTGGTTCTTAGTCATGAATGTGATCTACTTTGTTTTCAAATTTGTGCTCTAAGATATCTCATTCCTGCCTGAGTTGTTAATGCCATTCTAACTCTCTTTCCTTGATTTTGTCTTTCTCCACATGGATGCCTCAGGAAAGTTTGAGGTGAGTTTTTCTGTTAATGTAATTGAAACTTGTTCCTACAGGTATCTTCTATATGTAAGTTTCCATTTTGTTGTGCAGGTTGAGGAAGTTTACAATTTCTCTCAGGACGATCTCTTGACAGAAGATATTTTGATACTTGACACACATGCTGAAGTGTTTGTTTGGGTTGGTCAATCTGTAGACACCAAAGAAAAGCAAAATGTTTTTGAAATTGGCCAGGTATAAATAAAATATTGATTCCTTCATACTTTTATCTTTCCAATATGCTCGATATTCATTTTAGAAGTTTTTTGCAGAAATACATAGGCTTGGCTGCATCTCTAGATGGTTTGTCCCCAAATGTTCCACTTTATAAAGTTTCTGAAGGAAATGAACCCTGCTTCTTCACAACATTCTTTTCATGGGATTCCACCCGAGCTACTGTATGCGTCCTTGACTGAATTTATACTTTGTCTTTGAGTTACTGTCACTTTCAATTATTGTTAAATCATTTTTGTCTTCATGAACAACAAATGAGTTCTATTCTCAGCTTGTCTATTCAAAATGGGAGAATATCGAGACTATTCGATCCATATGGTTTCAACCAATGCGCATATTTTTGTAATGAGGAAATGTTCGAATAGTTGGATGGAGAGCATGCATGAGATTAAGTGACCATTTAAGCACATATTTTGAGGTTCAAGAGATGAGAAGTCAAAGCATAAGACTTTTAAACTTTAAATTGAAGTGAGAGAGCCCCGATGATGGAAAAGCAGGATAGGCGTTATAATGATGAATTGATATTTTATGGACTAGAGATGGAATAGATTAGCATAGTGCACTGTGTTTTAATAAACTACTATTGGATTCTTCCAAAATTTGAATTTTAAGATCATACTGATGAGATCTTGTATTTTGAATAATATCAGCATTACACTGTTGATGTTACGCATGGTGTACCCAGAGGAAAAACAGCTCTATTAGTTCTGTAGTCACTGAAATCAATGACTCCCCTTTTTTGTTTATAAGAGTTAATAGATTTTTGACTGACAGATTCGTCCTTTCATGGATGTTGCATTCAACTGTAACCATTCAATATTTATGTTTGATGCAGGTGCAAGGAAACTCGTTCCAGAAAAAGGTGGCATTGCTTTTTGGAGCTAGCCATGCTGTAGAGGTAAATTCTTTCTTTAATTATCTTGAAATGTAAAAAAGGTTATATACATGAAGTTTCTGTCTGTACCAAGAATTTTGATCATAAAAAAAAAAAATCTAATAGGATTTAACTTTCATGGCTCCTTGCATGGAAAATAACTTTTTATCAATGTATGAAATTTTGATGGATGGAGAGCTTGGATAATATTGCGATATAACATTTCATCTTTTGCTGTTGTTCAATAGGGGTTCTTTTTGGCTTCCTTTTGTATCTTATTCCGGCTTCTTTAAGTGTTAAAAACTTTTTAGTTGTTTATCCATTGTGGACATCTAGAACCATTTTTGTATTAACCATATTTTTCTTTAAGTGTTAAATAGAGAAAGAGGATGTGTCTTGGGTGACGCTTAAATCAAAATTTACAGATGAATTTATGTGATCATCTAATTACACTTGATGACAAAGAACTTTAGTAGTGGTTGCCCCTGTGTTGGAGTCTTTGATCCTGACCTTGTTGTAGTCTCCGTGGAGGGTAACAATTCCTATTGGTTAATTAAGAACAGTGATAGTATATCTAATTTGTAGATGATGATCTCTTGCTCTCTCTTTCGCTCTGAACAATTATATTTACTAAACTAGTTCCTTAACTGATGGATTCCATGCTGCTGAGACAGGTCAAGTCCAACGGGAACCAAGGGGGTCCCACTCAAAGGGCTTCAGCTTTAGCTGCCTTATCTTCTGCATTCAATCCATCTTCCAAATCAACCCCTTCGGTAATAATCTTTACACACACACACACACACACACACACACACATGTATATATAGTTTCAATTACATATGCTGCTTAACTTTTTCTGAACTCTTCTCTGTTTTTTTCCTTCTGTTTCTACTTTGGAGTCTCATTAATAAACCTGAAAAGGAGCTAGTAAGTTGAATTGTTAATTCCATCTAGTTATAGTGGGGAACAGTTATACTATTAGCTGCTGCAGTCTGGGAAAAGCATGCGTTTTATGAGTCTTTCTTTCAAATTTTGAAATGACGTCAGTTAGATCCTATATTTAGTTCTTTGCATTGGTGGTTTAGTGTGAGTTGCTAACATTGCTGACAAGCCACCT
Source organism: Gossypium raimondii (assembly GCF_025698545.1). Taxonomy (NCBI): domain Eukaryota; kingdom Viridiplantae; phylum Streptophyta; class Magnoliopsida; order Malvales; family Malvaceae; genus Gossypium; species Gossypium raimondii. The sequence goes on from NC_068565.1 coordinate 48,638,901, forward strand.
GATGAAGTTCCCAGAAGGTTTGGAAGGGGTCTTATAAAACTGGAGATAAATGCCTTCTAAGAATACATGTAGAGTTTCATTTACTTAGAGATATCACCTACTCTACAAATGGTAATTTTTATCGAAAGTTATCACAATTGTGTTGCCCCTAACTGCCCCCATCTTTCCAACCCTTTCTCCTTTGACATGCTTTTGTACCTGCTGCTAGAAGCAGTTCTGACATTAGCTTTTCAGTGCACAAAATGAACCATTTTTAGTCATCCCATGTACTAGTAACACTGTTTTTCCTATCTTACGAGTTATGACAAATATCGTTTGCTGCAATGTATTTTTCGTTTTGCTTATTTTGCCTACATTTTTTCCCTGTCCAAAATTGTCTTCCTCGCTGTATGGCCCAAAGGCTTATATAATTCTAGTTTCCTTATTTTGCATATGCTAATGCATTAGTGTTGAAATTTGGCACATCACAGAATGCTGAACTTCATACCCACCATATTATCAGGAACTTGGGAAAATAATTTTACCATTTACTGTCAGGAACCAGAAAGAAAGTTAAGGCATTTGATTAACCTTGCCTCCTAAGCAAGATGTTTAGTTGTGTAGGAAAATAATCCTTACCTCCTCGCTTTATGCATCCTAAGATTGATGTTTATCATCTATGCTTGCTACGAAAGTAGGATTCCAAAGGAAAAAAAAGAAAAGGGATCTTTTTGAAAGAGGAGAATGATGAGTTAGATATTTTTTTTGGTTTTAATCCTTAAATTCCCCTGTTGTGTATTCTATTTTTGGAAATTTAGTATTATTTTCCCGATCTCTTTTTCCAAATAATTTCAGCTTGATGATGCATTTATTCCCCCCTTTTTCAATTGGTTTGAATATTAGTGCTGCTTTCTTTCATCTATCATGTATGTTTTAACTTTACCTAGTTTATTTGTATTTTACTGCATGCAGTTTATTGTTGTTTCCCTTGGGCTTTTCCTGCCTTTTCCTTGATACATTCTAGTGTATTATTTGTTTTCGTTCTATAGTGATTATGGCTGAACTTCTGTGTGCTTTTATTTTGAGAGTTCAAGGCATTAATTACATTGCTTATGAGTTAAGGATTTGATATGTGTAATTGTTGCAGGCCCAGGCTCGATCCAATGGAAATAATGGCGGACCTACACAAAGAGCTTCAGCTTTAGCTGCTTTGTCATCTGCATTCAATCCATCATCAGCAAGCAAAACGTCAGCTCCAAAGCCTTCAAGCAGTGGTCAGGGTTCTCAAAGGGCAGCAGCTGTAGCTGCTCTTTCGTCGGTTCTTACTGCTGAAAAGAAGAAGCAACCGCACGATGGATCTCCTATAAAATCCACTAGCAGCACTCCTGCTGTATCCAGCCCACTTTGTAAGAACCCCATTGTACTTTGAACTGTATGATATCTAAGAAACAGGAACCATTGCTTTAGGCTGATCCACAAGAATTTGCTAAATCTCCCGCCAGCTTCTTTAATTGAATTTGACCCCATTTCTTCATATAATTCTGAAACTGTCTGATGCCTTGATATTGTACAGCTGAAGCACAGAGTGAGGCAGACCCTTCTGAAGCTGAGGATTCTCAATTGGTTGCTGAAGCCAAGGAGGCTGGTGTAGCATCCCAAACCAATGGGGATGATTCAGAACCAAAGCAAAAGATACTGCAGGACGAGAATGGGAGTGGAAGCACTCAAAGTGCATATAGTTATGAGCAACTGAAAGCCATAACTGGTAATGCTGCAACCGGAATTGATCTCAAACAGAGAGAGGTTTGTTCTGCCATCGATGTTTTAAGTTGATTCTTATTCCATTTTCCCTGAACATATCCATATTCTCACTCTTCAATTTCTCAGGCTTATTTGTCGGATAATGAGTTCCAGACAGTATTCGGTATGGAAAAAGAAGCTTTCTATAAATTACCAAAGTGGAAGCAAGACCTGAAGAAGAAGAAAGTTGGTCTATTCTAAGTGTTAGGGGATTTAAACAAGTTATTATGTGCTTCATCTCCATTCAACTAGCAATCCGTCATTCATTTTGATCTTTGATTCTGCCAAAAAATTATTGTTTCGTTGGAATATGATTTCTGGATTGCCATGTCTAGCTTTTTGCCTTTTGCCTTCTTGATGAATGTAGTTGCGGTTAGTATTCAAGGTTGATCATATGATGATTTCAAAAGAGTGATTTTTCCCCTTTCCTTTTTGGTTGGTTTCCCCCCCTATCTTCTCATAGTGTCACTGGACACTGTAATGATCACATATTGTAGTTAAGGACAGCTTGGCATGGCATGCCAACATTCTTTCATTTGATTGCCATGTATCTCCATTATCTGTGGTTATTCAACTTTATTTTATTTTCCAATGTTTGAATTTGTTAAAGGTGCTGTATATGGTATTGCATTTGTAATGAACCACAATATTATAAGTAAAGAAAATTCATTGTTTGAGAATCACATGTTTTAATATTCTTTATTACAGATCTGTCGGAGATGATTGAAGTGGACAATCAAATGGCTTAATGAATAATGAGGGACTGTTTGAATTGTGTAATGCTGCAATTTTCCTAGTTTGAGAGATCAATCATCACTTCTGCAGCCCTTTTATCAGTTGCATGGCCATGGCATCGCCATCTAACATGATGTATCTATAACCCTTTTGTTGAGCAGTGTCTGTTGCCTTGGTCACAGTGTACATCAGCTGTAAATAGCTTAGGAAGATGTTGTAATCTGGTTAGGATAATATCTATATATATTACAAGTTTCTAATGTGTTTATACTGAAAAAAATTGACGTGGTAAGGAAAGTTTGTGGAGGGAAAAATTGTAACATAAACCCCTCCCCCTTTATATATAATTTTTAATTGCGCTTTGGAAGTTATATTTTTATAATAAATTTTTACAATTTATTTATATTCAATAATCCAACTTATGTTTTGATCTATCACTTTTGAGTCACCAAATATTGCCTTTGAACCGGTTGGGAAGGTTAATTCAAAAGCGAGGACACTCATAGACAGTCTAGACAATCTTAGGAAAATAATCCTTACCTCCTCACTTTTGAAATAGGCTTGTTATACCCTCACCCGGTTTAGACATGCGACACCACAAGAAGGTGATTGAGAGACATTCATAGACGGCCCTCAGCCTCACAACACTTAGATAGATGGTCTCCCACCTTACATCGCCACTCGAGCACCTCGTCCTCCAAGCCACCCACTTTTAGTTGGAATGCACTCATCTACATGGGGGACCACTAAGGGACTACAAAGGCGTGAACTACCACAGTGAAGGGAATGATAGGGCAGTACCATGCATGAAGATAACCTCACATACAACAGTCTTGTTGCCTGGCTAACCACACGCTCACCATATTTCAGGTTTGTTCAGTGACGTGGCATCACTGAGCATGAGACCTCCCCTCTATAAATACCATCTAGGATGACGAAAAAGGGATCGACCTTTTAGTCTTTCAACAATCTAAGCATTACACAACATTCAGTTCCTTCTACCTGTCTTTCTCTCTCCGCCTATTTAAGTAAACCAACTTTCCTTATACACTACCTTTTTTTTTTTTTTTGTCTCCTCCCTTGTTTGACACTTACATCAACAAAACTCATTCATAAGTAAGAATATTAATCTAAATTTAGAAGTTGATACAAACTTTTAAAATATGAACTTTATTCAAATTCATTTTTTAATTTAAAATATCTTTATTTATTTTTAATCATTAAATATCTTTTGAAATAAGCATTAATAAAAAGTGTTAAATACTAAACAAATAAGTTTAGTGGTCATAAAGAAAATAATTTATTTTAGGGTAAACTACTCGATTATTAATTTATTTTTGTTTTGGTCGTTGAGGTCTAAAAAATTCTATTTTAGTCATTAATGTTGTCAACATTTAATATTTTGATCACTCCCTGTTAAATCATTAATGAAATATTAACATAACTTTTATTGACATAATAACTAATTTAGTCATTCTATATTTACTGATTCTATCAGTTTAATCTTAATTCTAAAAATTTAACAAATTAACCCTCAACTTTTTATGCGTCCTATCAGTCTTAATTCTATAAAAAAATTTAAAAAACAAATTTATTTTTTGATAAAAATAAGTAAATTATTCAAAATTCTCTTCTCCACCTCCACTGTCACATTCTGTCCCTTCTCTACAACCATCTCTTCCTCTCTCATCTTTTCCTCCACCACCACCCCTTCCTCCTCAACTCTTCTCGGCATTTCCTCAAACACCTTTCTTTAAACCTCCTATTATCCACTTCCATTTCTTACACCACCCCTAAACTTGGTCCAGGCTCAGTACCTTTTGCGAGAAAGAAGTAATAGTGTGATATATGACTTGAAGAATAACTTTCTCCAAATTTTGCGTGTTTTCTTTCAAGTTAATTTGTTTTACATTTCTTTTAAAGAGGAATTCCTACCATAAACATCAAACACATAATAAAAATAGAGATCAACATGTATCGAACCCATTTAAGAGGCAAATACTATCTAAATGGACATTTTAGAAGATATGGTATCGATGTCAAGGCTTTGAGTATCGTTAACTCTGACCTACGTCTTATGTATCGATACCTACAGTTAAAATGATATGAATTCTTTTACACTCTTGGGTACATGAATTTAACATTGGATAAATGCATATATAATGGACAAATTAATTAGAATTCAATATAATATATATTTGAAAGGTATAAAAATATGGATTTATCGAATCCAAAAATATTTTAAAAATTACTAAATATGGTACATCCTTTTATCTTCATGCATCATTTATTTGATTGTTTTCATCTTTTATATTTCTTCTATTATCTTTCATTTTCTCCAAGCAAATCTATTGCAATTCTTTGCTTCTAGACCAACAAGATAAACTCCATTATCTTTTACGCCCTAAATTTTACTTTCTTTATACTTCAACCCAAAAACTTTTACAATAAAATTGACCTTTTGTTTTTAAAATGTATAAATCGTAACATAAAAAAAAATATTTTTGAATAATAAAATAGGTAATTCAGATTGACCATGAACAACCTCACCTATGATTAAATGAGAGACTAATTTCTTATAAATTATAGCTACAAGTTTAAACACTAATATTAATTCATTAATATATATATTTTTGGATGGATTTCCACTTTTTATTCAATCAAATATACCCTTAGTCATAATAACAATTTAAAGGTTGTATTGCAAAACATAACTTTTAGGTTGTCAAATTATATTTTAATTTACAAGTAAAATCACAAAAAATATATGCCTAAACCGGAATAAATCTAAATAAAGTTTACACACAAAAGGATTTATGTGTGGGACAACCTACACATGACTTAATATATCAAAGTTCTTGGAACCTCAACTTTATCATTTTAACCACGATTTAATGACACTTTCTCAGCTCAGAAAGTCTAATAGAATTTCTCAGCATTCATCCTTTATGATCCACTGCTACTGTCAAAGGTAGTCGGCATGAATTAACTTGATTCGAATCCCAAGTATGGGAGGGAATGGAATTGAAAATACTATAATTCAAACACCAAACTTACTGAATATCACCTGTACAAAGCAATTGAGCTAAGCTCTAGATTCTATTGCTCATCAATTTTATTCTTCGCCAGATAATATTTTGCATCCATGAACAACACACTTTCCCAAAATGACAAATATCAATTAAAATTTAACACACCGACTTCAGAATAACTTGGAATGCCCTACATTATCCAATATTCCAAGCAAAGATAAAATGTCTGGTTATTTGCATACTAGTTCAACCCTGAGATTATCATTACTCTGTTTCATGTGTTCTCCAATGGTATTTATGTCCTTAGCACTCGGCAGGATGCACCATTTCACCCATTGAGAGAGTGAATGAGATGTGGTAAACTTGCCATGTTCCTAGTCATGAACCTAGAAAGAAGCCATGAGTCTCTTAATGTGCTAAAGTTTGATTAAGCATAAAAATATTCATACCATCTTTAATCTATGAGTTACTTTTGTGGATTAAACAAATAACCCCTACGGGTATTACAATCAGGGGCAACATTTCTTAGCCAAAACTTCCAAATTTGTTTTCTGTTTTAACAGCAACGGAATACTAATGTGGCAAGGAAATTAGAACCAAGAAAAGGAAAAAATGCTTCTTCTAGGAATCCTAATCTCCGGTAAAACTAGCCCCAAATGTTATCGACCACTCTACTCTGCTGCAGTTAGTAGAGTTAATAATCAAACAGAAAAGTACAGCAGAATATAAAAGTTTCACTCAGAATTTATCCAAGTTACCTACATCAGGTATGATATGGAAGAGGCAAACAGTACATCCAATTCCAAGCCATTTGCAATACTAAATCCCCTACTTATCTAGTTTATTAAAAGAAAACACTGATCAAAGTCACCCTACCTATAAGAATCTAGCAATGTATTAGAATCAGATCACAAGTGCAATTAGAATGCGCATAACAAATTATACCACTGCCACCACTCAAAGACTAAAGTAAACAATCATGATCAATCTCAAGGCTAACTTTTAATGTGATCAACAACAACTTAGGTGACTACTCTAATCAATTTAGAGATTACAGGTAGGTACTGTGACCACAAGGAAGCTGATTTATAGAATCCATTATTGAAAATCTCTCTCCAGTTTTGAAATTTTAAAGAAATTATGAAGGGGATGTATACAGTCTAATGCTCTGCTTACTTGCATAAATAATTGCCTATAGTCAGAATTCCAAAATGTCACTAGTACCAGATAAATATCCTATTTATTACAGAAATGAAAGCACAGTTGGCCTAGAAATGAAGAAGCCCCAAAATTTAAACAATGATATGGTGCAGAGAAAGAGTAACAAAATGGCTCAATAAACATGGCTTGTGCACTCAGATCACAAAGATGCTTCACTTTCAATGCAACAAACATTGGCACCAAAATTCTTTCTCTAGTTTGCTTTACAACAAATGAGAACTGATTAGAATTTCATCAACTGCCTTCTTGTTTGTTAGATTTAAGATTTCAGACACAAATGACCGAGAATAAGACCAAAGATGGTATGTTTAAGCAGCATGCCAACAAATTCTACATCATTCTTTGATCAGAAATGCCGAGTGTTCTACTTAGCAGAACAGATTTATGTAATTCAACAACACAAGAAAAAGTTGCGGATGCTGTGAAATTTTAGCAGCTAATGTGTATGGGGATAAGACTTAACATCGAAAAAGTAACAAAAGCCAGAAATAAGAAAGAAGAAAAAAGAAAGTCAGAGATATCTGAAAGTTGCCCTTCATATCATAGGTCCAAAGTCTTCTATGGAGTCATACAATGTACAACAAGTACAACTTACCTCTACATAACACTGAAATAAGAAGAAGAAATGATTAACACAGAAGAGAATATAGGAAGCTCGAGAACCTCAATACCAAATGTAACAAACAGAACCACCAACTAAGATTGTCAACATTATGTCTTCTTTTCCCCACCTCAAGCTCAAAATTTAGTCATGTAGCCTCAAAAACCACCTTATTGGCTGAATGACCTCCCAAGCATGCAGTCTCTAAAATTTAAGTAAACTGAGATAATTCCCAGAAACCATTGCCACAAAGAAAACCAGATTAACTTGATACCAGCACACTGATGTAATTGCAAGCATGATAAGCCTAAGAACATATTCTCACTTAGAGAAACATCACGATTAATATCCATCACCAGAAGCTGACTGAGGACACAGAATGCCACTGGCAACTTAATTGCAGCCGTGAAGTCTGCAAAACTGACAATTATAAAAGAACTGACACTGCAACAGTGACTCAACAGAGTGTAGTAAAAGAAACAGACTAAGTAAACTACCTACAAGCTCAAGATGAAACTCAGAAAATTGAATTTCATTTCCAATTACCAGCACCCCCTCAGGATCACTTAAAAAAGCCAGAAAGAGAAATAACTACTAGCCAAGACTCTACATGATGAAACTTGAAGAAAAGGGCTAATTAAAATAGAGCAGAAATGTTGAATGATGAAAATGGGGTGTCAATGATTACCAAAGTTTTGAATCAATCATCCCCAGTAGGAAACAATGTAAGAACCTTCCTTCCACCATTCCCATTGGCTGATTCCAAATCTTCAACATAACTACTGGGAGCTTGATTATGCATGGGTGTCCCTCCGATCCTATGCATTGGTTGCTGCGTCTGCCTGCCTAAGAAGGGATGCTCGAATTGGCTATTTGGAGATGACCCATAATGCCCCATTTGTGGCCTATGATACTGAGACTGCAAATGCGGATGTCCTACTGCAGCTGCCACTATCTGCTGTTGCTGGTGATGATGGTGATGCTGCAGTGCTGGCACTGGCACGAATGGTAAGAAATGCTCTGAATTACCCCTACCTGGATGAAGAAAGTGTGGTGGAACAGGTGAGCTTGCAAACAAATGGTCTGTGGCTGGATCAGCCGAGGCACCTAATCCGGCACCCCCAGATCCACCATTGGCACCACCTCCACTACCACCAGATAAACCTTGCATTCTCTTCAAATAAAGGCGATACTTCTGCAAATGACTAGCAACGTTCTCTCTTGTCAAACCATCAACACTCATCAACTGCATTATAGTCTTGGGGACAGCGTTCTTGATCCCCAAATGAGCCACGGCATCAACGAATCTCTTGTGAAGCTGTGGGGTCCACACGAGACGAGGCCGCTTGAGAGTCCGTGCCGGCTCATCCCCAGCAGCCCCGGATCCCAAGTCCCCAGAATCAGCGGCGAATTCAGCTAAGGTAGGTTGAGAAGAAGGCTGAACAGCGGCGGAAGGTGGAGGAGGAGCAGGCTGTACTGAGGACTGTTGCTGTTGAGCATGGTGATGATTGGGGTTACGAATGTCGAAGGCCATAGCAAGATCAGGAGTAATTAGGGATTGGGAAAGAGGCATAAGCTCATCCGGAGATGGCAGCTCTTCCTCCCATCTAGAGAACCAATTCGAATCCTCTTCCCTCATAATTATTCACAAATTATAATTTGAAAACAATTGTAGTAATTAACCCAAACCCAAACTCAGACCAACAAATCAAAACCTCCTAATTCTGCTCGCTGCACCAACAATCAAACAATCACAAAATTCAGAACTTACATATTTATGGATTTATGAAATGCTAAAACCACAATTGCCTAATTAAAATAAAAAACAACAACAAGACTAAGGAAGGCAATACTCACGTAGCCAAGCAAAGGAAGAAGAAGAAGATTGGGGTTTGGTCGAGGGTTGAGAGCGAAAGACAGAGAGTGGAGGGAGGTTCGAGGTGGATCTTTGTTTTCTTTCTTTTCAGCTTTTATCAATGCCTACAGTTTCTCATGCTTTTCTTAAAATTCCTTTCCTTTTTTATTTTTTCATATTCCCTTTTTTATTTCCATTTTTAAAATATAAAAAAAAAATAAAAGGATAAACTGCACCCTTCTCACTTAATTATGCCTACCTTTTCATTTTGATCACCCAACTTTAAAATCTTATACTTGGATCACTGTTCTTTTGTCACCTATAGGGCCGTTTTTAATTGGTATAATAATAAATTTAGCTTCGATATTTATAAATTATGTCAAATTAATCCCAATTTTAAAAAATAAACTCTTAAAGTGTCAATTTGGTATAAATAAAGTGAATTTTAGTGCATGCAATGATATATAATATAGAGGTAACTATTCAATTATTAGGCCATCATTTTCTGCTTAAACCTTTTATAATAAGGATGAATAGTTTGAACTAAGAAAGAGATTATTTTTTTTTGGTGAAAGCAACTAAAAAGGGATTTGAATGTTGATAATTTCATCCTCCTCCTCTTTCTTCTTCTTCTTCTATTATAAATTTGAACAATTTCCATTAGGGCTTGGAATGGGTATATCAAATTTTAATAACTTTTAATTAATTATTTTAATTATTTATATTTATATTTATTATAATTATAATTATAATTATAATTTTTTTATTTTTAGAATCATGACTAAATTGATGCAAGGTATAAATCACCCAAAATATAAAGTAATAATGATATTATTTATTCACCTCTCTAAGATGTGAGATCTTATTTATTTTTAGTAAAATTAGCACACCCATCATCATGTTATAGGAATTAAAATTACATTTTGGAAAAATAATAATTTACATTCGATAACTTTTTTAAGAGAATGGGAATTGTTTTTACTTTTTAATATATATATTTAAAATTATTAATATATTATTGTTTTAGCCGATTGGGTCTTAGCTCGATTGACATGAGTATTATTGTCAATGCAGTAAGACGTAGTTTTGAGGGATTATGGGTAATTTTAGGCATTGTATAAAAAAAATACAGATATAATAAGAAAGAATTGTAAATAAATTACAATGATTGAAGATTCATGCATCAAACACACACTTCTCCCATTGTCTATTAGGAGAGAGGCACATAGCTTGCAAGGGAGGTAAGAACTTAGATGGAAAAAGAAAATTTGGTTACGTAGTTCAGATTACTTCTATGTCTATGGGATTTTACTTAGAGAGTTAATTCTTTATACTTTAACAAATACAAGCAACGATTTAAGTTCAACAGATTCACTTATATAGATCACTCTCCATTAAGGCTTTCTCTCTAAAAGCTTAATTGTAAATCAAGTGACTCACTTGAATTTACTTACAAAATGCACTAGAATAAAGCTTCTTATATGAGCAATGATAAGTGCTCTCTTAGTTGTTTTCTATCTAGTACAAGACAATTATATATAAGTAGCCACACCAAAAAAAAAAGTTATTCTAGTAAAGACTAAGATAAAAACCGAGATCTTCAATATATTCCAAAGTCATCATGATTCAATCACCTTAAACAAGAGAACTTTGATTACATTAAAAGACTTTGAGTAGATCCTTTGTGATTTGACTCTACACAATTGAACATTATAAATGAGCCATAGATAATTTTAAGGGGACACAAATACAAAACCCAACACGATTCTGGATCTAAAAATTGTCAACACAAATTATATAAATTTTGACTTACTCCAATTATAATGTTTTTAGAATTATATCAGTGATTGAACTGGTCAAGTCATTGGTTCGTTGATCCAATCAATTCGATTTAAAAATAATTAAAATTTAGAAAGGAAAAAAATAGTTCAACCGCTAATTTAACTAGTTTTTGAATTGATTCTATTGATTCATATCGATTCCTAATCTATCTAGTTCAAAATCATTCTCCAAACTAATACCTCAATCTATATCAACCGGACCAATCAATTTGGTCCAATTTAAACATCATCGATTAATACTCGCTCATCCATCCCATAAAATAAAAACCATCATAAGCCTCCAATGAAGTCCACTATAAAGTTTATCATGCACTTCATCTCCGAGTTGATAAAAAGGTAGAATAAACCCTAACAAACAAGTCCGGGGGATATTTTTGGGGCTTTAGGCAAAACAATAAAATGGGAATTTAGGTTCCTTAAAAGTTGGAGAAAAATTTTCTTAGACCTAGGGGCGAAGTCAGAAAAAATTTTTAGGGGGGCGGATGAAATGTTAATTTTTTATAGTCTATATTTTTATAATTTGTAAAGGATTAAATAATTTTTTTATAATTTTAGGGGGGCAAAGTACAATTTTACCTTTACTAATTTAAAATTTTTAAAAAAATTTTAGGGGCCTATATAGATTTTTATATTTTAGGGGGGTCGGGGCCCCTGTCAGCCCCCTAGGCCTTCGCCTCTGCTTAGACCCCTTAAAAGTTGGAAAAAAAAATTAAGGTTATGATCAAATCAGTTTTAGAGCTAAATCTAAGCCTTAATTTTTTTCTCGTTTGCTCGTAAAAATTCATAGATTCTATAATAAAATTGAATTTTTAATTAATATAACGAAAAGGAAAGAGGAAAATAAAAATAAGTATAATATGTAAACGATATAATATACAGATGATTAAATACGCATATAAAAATAAAATCTAGTAAAAGAATTACTTTCAAAAACCTTTTGATGTAAGAGAAAATTAAGTAAGAGGAAAGAGCCAATAGCTGCTTATTCTTCTTCTTTTCCTTATGTTTATTAATAGATTAATACCCAAAACTAATATAAAATAAGGTTACTTTTGTCTTGATATTTTGTAATTTTCTAATCTACATGGTAAAATAACTTTTCACATTTTATCACAAGGAAATTTGACATACCAAATATTTGAATCAATTTCTAACCGATTAAAATCTCCAAAAATTTATTACTTTTCATCATACCGAATATTACCTAAGTCTCGAATTGAGCATTGGGTAAGAGAAATTGAAGCAAAGATTTCTTTTCCTTTTTTTTTTTTGAACTTTAATCTCTTTATAAATTCTTATCATATCTGCTCTTTTTGATACAATACTTAGAATTATTCATAGTCCATTCTCAACTCTTATATAGGAGGATAATACGCTTCCGCACACTTGAACCCACGTTCTTTTCCTTTTTTTAAAAAAATTAAAAAATATTTGGGAGAAAATATATTATTCTAACTCTTAACTTTATCATAAAGATGTTAGTAACATATATTTCTCGTTGCACCAAACACATACCACTTTAGAAGCTCGACTCTAGTGCCCCTTGTATTGTTGTTTGGAGATTTTAACTTCAACAGAAAGGAACTGCTACGACTTAACTATTATGGGTAAAAACATTTCTTTGGTCCTTCTCAATTTCAATATTGAGAAAATTGATCTTTTTAAAAAAATCGAAGCAATTTAATTTCTGATAATTTCGAAAGTAAACATGTAAGGGGAATTAATTATGAAAATTAACATTTTCATTAATTGTACATAATTTTAATTGATATAACAACAAGCTAAGCCCTCGATATTTATACATTCATCAATTTGATCCCGATCCGAAAAAAAGTATAAAATTTTAAAAATTCAAAAAGAGCTCAATAATTATATATATATGGAAAATATTTAGTGACGGAATTTAAAAATTCCATCAGCAGAGTTAGGTTGATGACAAATGTATATAAGGTATGATAATGTTTTTTTAAATATATATAAAAAGAAATTGGATACGTGACTAATTGACAACTTTACTTGTGGAATTAAAAAGTGCATTGTCAATATATTAAATACTCACCCGTATATATATAATGTACAATTAATATTTCAAAGTTAATAAGGATTTAATTTCTTCGAATTTTTTAAGAATGACCAATTTGTTAAATATCAAAATTGAAAAGGACCAGAACGATCTTTTTACCAATTATTATGGTATGTAAACACCATGGGCTAAGGATTAGGAGAGCCCACCACCATCTCACCAACCATTGACTCCTGCCTCCCATTTTCTTCCAATTTCTCACCTCACCAACCACTCCAATCAATACTTGCATAACATTATCCACCCGAACCCCACTCCCTATCTTTCTGACGTGTCCTATTACCATTGGCCCTTCTCACCATCCATCTCAAATGTGCATGTTACTGTATCATCTCCCGTCACAAAACTTTGAAAAATCAACTCACCAACTCCCTCATATATAATGACCTCCTCCCGACCATTGTTCGATCCAAGTTAAATACAAAAATTAAAAAATGAGTCCTTTTATACTTGCCATCTCAACCATCGCCATCATCTTAGCGTACAAGCTGTACCAACGGCTAAGGTTCAAGCTCCCACCAGGTCCACGACGGTGGCCGGTGGTTGGGAACCTTTACGACATAAAACCGGTTAGGTTCCGGTGCTATGCAGAATGGGCAAGGGCCTATGGTCCGATAATTTCAGTATGGTTTGGTTCAACATTGAACGTGATCGTGTCGAATACGGAGCTGGCAAGGGAAGTTTTAAAAGAGTGTGATCAACAGCTAGCTGATAGGCACAGGACTAGATCAGCAGCAAAGTTTAGCAGAGATGGAAAAGACCTTATTTGGGCTGATTACGGACCTCATTATGTTAAGGTAAGGAAAGTTTGTACGCTGGAGCTTTTCTCTCCTAAGCGGCTTGAAGCTTTGAGACCTATTAGAGAAGATGAGGTTACTGCTATGGTTGAATCCATCTTCCTGCACTGCTCCAATCCTGGTGTCCTCTTCTTCTTAACCTCCATTTGTTTTTCTGAATTACAACATAACAATAATAATGTTGAGAGTATAATGTATTTCTAAGAATCACCCATTTTACTTAGTTTTATGTATGAAGTTATGCCTTCTAAAAGCTAAAATGAGATCAATGGCTAACTCTTGTATTAACAGAATATATAATCAATATTAATCTCCTGCTATGCAGAAAACCAGGGAAGGAGTTTGGTGGTAAGGAAATACTTGGGAGCAGTAGCATTCAACAACATAACGAGACTAGCATTTGGGAAGCGTTTTGTGAACCATGAGGACATAATGGATGAGCAAGGCCACGAATTCAAAGCCATTGTGGCTAATGGACTTAAGCTGGGTGCATCTCTAGCCATGGCTGAACACATTCCATGGCTACGTTGGATGTTTCCATTGGAAGAAGAAGCATTCGCCAAGCACGGGGCAAGGAGAGATCGTCTCACCAGAGCTATAATGGAGGAACACATCGTTGCTCGCCAAAAAAGCGGCGATACCAAGCAGCATTTCGTTGATGCCTTGCTTACATTGCAAGACAAGTATGACCTTAGTGAAGATACAATTATTGGACTACTTTGGGTAAGCATGTTGAAACGGAAGCTAAGGTAAACCTAATTATATGTTGTTTCACTAATGAATTGAATTGAATCGAATCTGCAGGACATGATCACAGCAGGCATGGACACAACAGCAATCTCAGTAGAATGGGCAATGGCTGAACTAATTAGAAACCCAAGAGTACAACAAAAGGCACAAGAGGAGCTAGATCTTGTTATAGGATCCGAAAGGGTGATGTCCGAAACTGATTTCTCGAATCTCCCTTACCTTCTAAGTGTAGCCAAGGAAGCACTAAGGTTACATCCCCCGACACCATTAATGCTACCCCACCGTGCGAATGCTAACGTCAAAATCGGTGGCTACGACATCCCGAAGGGATCAAACGTGCATGTTAACGTATGGACGATAGCCCATGATCCGGTTGTGTGGAAAGACCCTGAATCGTTCCGACCAGAACGATTCCTTGAAGAGGACGTGGATATGAAAGGCCATGATTTTCGTTTACTTCCGTTCGGTGCGGGGAGAAGGGTTTGCCCCGGTGCACAACTTGGGATCAATCTAGTAACATCCATGTTGGGTCATTTATTACACCATTTTTGTTGGACACCACCTGAGGCAATGAAGGTTGAGGAAATTGACATGCTTGAAAATCCTGGTTTGGTTGCTTACATGAGGACTCCATTGCAGGCAATGGCAACTCCTAGGTTGCCTTATCATCTTTACAAACGCATTGCTGTTGATATGTAATAAGTTTTATCTGTTTTATTATGTCTTTAAGTGATAAATCTTATCTGTGATTGGTCGGAAGAAGAAAGGACCAGATAAAAAATCTCATTACTATATAAACTTTAATTTCATTGACAAATTTATATAGTTTGTATATGGCATATTATCAATAAACAAATTTATATACATCCGTAATGAAAAAGCTTCGTTTTCACCAAACACATTATATGGGTCTTTAATGCATAATCTTTTGGAAGGAATAGATTGGATTATTCAAGTAAAAGTACCACGGAAATCTTTATATGAGTTGAGCTGTATTTTGTCTCCTCTACTTAAAAAATGAGCACAGTAATCCTTATACGTTAGATCAAAGAGCAAATTAGCTTTTCTGTTAAGCATTCCATCCATTCCTACTTTTAGAAAATAGTCCTTATACATCAGCATAAGGTACAATAGCAGTTATTTTGTCAGCCACACAAGTTTTAACAGAAAGAACTCATCTGCTCTTTGATCTAATGTTCAATGACAAATTTACCCATTTTTTGAATAAGTGGTGGCAAAATGCAATTTAAATCCTAAGACAGAGGCCTCCATAGTACTTTTACCGATTATTCACTATATATACCATATACAAAAGATGGATGCCTGTAATGACTTTATTCAGAGACCAAAAGATGGTCCTCAGCAGCTTTCAGAATTGGAAGCCTTACTCTTGGAGATGGAGCTGAAGTATGAGCAGTAGATCCATTAGGTCTTTGAGGGCAAAATACAATATACACAACTTGATCAGAATCCATTTCTAGATGATAAAGGTGCTGGCCGGCAGCATAGGCTCCGAGGAGAAGGTATGACCTCTCTGATTGTTCCATTGTCACACATAGATCATCACCACCTGGTTAGCCAAATGTTATAATTAGTATATCATTGAATCAAATGAAACGATTATTACAGGAGAGTGTCTCAAATTTTATTCCTTTTTACTTTTCGAAATTTAAAATTTTAATTCTGATTAAACGATAATTGTTAAATTCATTAAATTTTACAATTTTCGAAATTTAATGTGACAAGCATATTATCATATGTAACACCGTGTCAATTTGTTATTCCCATATATTATTCACTAAAAATTTAATTAATAGATAATAGTTACAGTTTAAGATTGAAATTTCAAATTTCGAAAGATGTACTGAGTTAGAATAACCTAAGTGTATTTAACTGCCACTATGTAAAAAAAAAACTCACAGGCAGCCAACTCAATTTGAGTGTTGTAAATGAAGTTGAGAACAGCAGAAATGTCTTGTTCAAAGTCATAGAAAGGTCCACCGTCGAAATCCATCTTTCTAAGTTTACACAGCCCCTCACCTAACTCCATCATTGCTCCTTTATGGTTCTGCATATATATAACAAGTTCCCATCATAGCTCCCTCACACACTGGTAGATGTTAAAATTAAGATAAAGACATGATGATGATGATGATGATGATGATGATGATGATAATGTGAAATTTGGGTTCCAACCTGGTTAAAAAGGTGGTGGAATCCAACAGCACATTGTAGAATACCATGAATGAGAGTTCTAGTGGGATCCTCGGCTTTGTTCCATAAGGCTTCAAGCAAGTCATGGCACTTATAGTATTCCCTTTGGTTGAAAAGGGAAACTGCCTCGTCAAAGCTATGGTTGTCGTCTTCTTCTTCACTGCTGGAGTAGCGATACCAGATGGCGAAGGAGTGTGTGTTTGTAGGCCACTTGGAATGTGCATAGATTGGAAGTGGAGAAAGACAAGTGTTGGGGTTATAGGTAGAGTTAGAGTGATGGAGGGGCCAAGAAGGAGTTGAGCGTGGAGGTAGATGAGGCGAAGAAAATGGGGAGAAGTATGTCAATGGCGGTTTGAAAGCAAGACCCATCTCTCCAGGAGAAAATAGGAGACGAAAGCCCTTTCCTTTGTGGCCTTGATCTCTGCCTCTTTAGATTTTGTTTTGTTTGTGTGGTGGTGGGTGGTAGTCAATCTTTTATGCAATAATACAGGTCGGAATAAGACTTGGATTAGCTCAAACTAGATTTTTAAAAAAAAATAATTTCAAATATATTATATTCGGATATAAATTTAAATATATAGAATTATAGTTTATAATGATTTATTTTAATTAAAATTATTCAAATCTATTGTTTCTAATTATGATTGTGATTTAGACCTGATTATGAGTCGAGTTATCCTTCTAGACTCGGTTCGTTCGAAAAGTGGAAGGCTTTAGGTAAAAATATAGACTCGAAAAATGAGTTTAGATAAAAAATAAGGTCGTTTTCTTAATAGACCAGGTCTTGGGTAAGATCTTTTTGGGGCTAAACCTGACACAACCCGACCCGAATTTGGCTAAAAGAAATTTTCCTGTTGCTATTGTGTAAATATTGTATAACTTCTATTTTATTATTAATTTTATTACTATTTTAGAGACATTTGCAACTATATTATTAGTGTTACTCAAGTATAAATATTTTTTTAATGTATTTTCAATTTGTTCGAAAATATTCATTTTTAATGTTTTTAGTGTATTTGATGTATTATATTTTTAATTTATTTTTATACAAAAAAATAATATAAAAAATTTTAATACGGACGGGTCCGGTTAAGCTCGAGTTTAACATTTTTTATTTGAGTCGAGTTTAGACAAAATTTTAGTCCCATTTTTAAGACAGGACCTAGAAAATAGGCTTAAAATTTTGTATTAGCCCAGTCCGACCCACACCCAACCTATGATCAAGTCTACTATGATTATACTTATTATTATACTTGTAACTTTAAATACCTATACCATCTATATTAAATTATTAAAATGCATTTATTTTAACAAAGTAATAAATATTAATTTAAAGTATTTTTATCTTTTTATACAAAATCTAGAAAAAAATTTATGCTTATAATGAGATTTGAACCCAAAATACCAAATATATGCTCTCAACTTTGTCGTTTCAACTAAAGTAACATTTCTTATATGTTATTTATAAACGCACCCATGTATTTTAAATACGTAATTTTGATACGTATATCCATGTGATAAAATTTCTACTCATTTATAATTTCTCTTTCAAATTTTGTTTAAACCAGAGTTTCACATAAATATATTTTTAAAATATTTTAATTTTTTATGTATAAATTTCTTAAAAATATCTTTATAAACAATATCTACTTAAATATCTTTATAAAATATCTTTATAAGAAAAGGTTAAAATATGCTTCAAGTCTCTGTACTTTTTGCACATTTGAAGTTTAGTCCTTCTACTTTTATTTTTAGAAATTTAGTCTTCTTACTTTGATTTTAAAATTCAAGTCCAATTGATAACTCCACTAAAATTTTCTACTAAATTTGTTGATGTGACATTTTAAAATTAAAAAATTCACTTGGTAAACTATGTAACAAAAAATGACGTTGTAATGAACTTAAATTTAACAAAAAAAAGTTTTGACAGTACTAACAATTAGACCTGAATTTTTAAATTTGAAAAGTTGAGGGACTAAATTCCTTAAAATAAAAAGTAGATGGACTGAATTCTAAATGTATGGATTTTTTTAGGGCATATTTTAACCTACAAAATAATAATAAATACATCCTCGTATTTCTTCCGGTTGCTGATGAGATATTTTGGTATTTGAACTTGACGTCAAGGTTTAAATTGGTACTTTAAAGGTTTTTTTTAGTTCAATTAGATACCTAAATTTGGTTTTACAATTCAAATCGGTTCAAATAACTAAGCACCAACCAGAAAGCTAAGTTCAAGTATCAACTTAAACCAAGAAGTCAAGTTCAAGTATTAAAATAGATCATATAAACTTTAGGTATTAAATTAAACGTTAAATCCATGTTTAAGTACCTAATTGGAAAAAAAACTTTAAGTACCAATTTGAACCCTGAAACCAAGTTCAGGTGCCAAAATGCATATTCACCCTATAAATTATTTTGAATGCAACAAAATTTATTTCATTTAAATTAATTAATTTAAATATTAACTTCCTTAGGATGTTGATTAATCAGCTCGAATCTGAGCCGTTCAATCCTTATCACCTTCATCACTTCAAGTAAAAAAATTACACATGCATTCACCTGAATTGCTTCATTATTACCCGAAATTCCATTCCATGGACTCGTATATGATCCGATTATCAAGTCCATTTACCTACAATCACAAATGCTACCTTTTTGCCAATCAAAAACTTAGCCGTCATTTCACGTCATTCAATTTCAGGCTCCAAAGCAGGAAAAATTCTACTTCTGATGCTAAGGAGTTCGACGAATCGGCATTTGAAGCTGAGAGGTTGAGACTGGACGCAAAGGCTCGAGAATCAATGGCCCAGATTTCCAAAACAATGACGGAAACGACTGCAGAAGCCGAAGCTGATCCCAAAGCTTGGAAATGGGTCATTCGTAAAAGGATTTGGGATTTAATGGAGGCGCAGAATATTGCACAGAACCCAAGACCCGTTCATCATCGGATCCCAAACTTCGTCGGTGCCTCATCTGCTGCCAAAAAAGTATAAAAGTCATTAACCTTTTAATCTATTGAGTTTTCTGGGTTTCGAGAAAAAAGAAAGAAATAAGGAAACCCTTTATTTGTGTTGTTGTTGCGCAGTTGAGTGAGCTGGAAGCATTTGTGATGGCTAACTGTGTGAAGGTAAACCCGGATTCACCTCAAAAGCAAGTCAGGTTTCTCACTCTTTCTGGTTAGTTTTATTCAATTAATCAGTTTGGTATAATGATGCCTATACTGATTGTATGAATGTGTTCCCTTTAAATTTTTTAAATACTTTCATTTTTATCAGGCTGTCTTTCCATGTAATTCTGAATTCTAATATGCCTCATTTTGTTATCATGCTGCAAATTCTGTAGCTTTAAGAGATGTGCTTTTGATATTTGTGAATATAAATCATATTTTTTTTGTCTTCAGTTGATCTATGAAATGCTTCTAACAGTTGCAGTAACGGGAAGTGTTACTGAACCCCGGTATTTTGCCCATTTGCCAAGGGGATTCACCCATACCCACGTTGTGAGATCGAGCCACAAGAATTGCGTGTTAGTGGTGTGTGTGGTAGTGATTTTTTTGCCTAACTGGTGTGGTGATGTTTTTCATTGATTTGCTAGGTAGCTGTTGAGGATATCATACAAGAGAGTTTTATTTGGGTGTATATTCTTGGATTTTAATCTTTTGAAATCAATCCTTGTTCTCTTAATGACGTTTATAACACATCTGTTCTGGTACCGGAGTAGCTATACTTTTGGTGTAATATATGAACCCTTTATATGTACAGATGGCAAGAAGTTGCTTACTCCGCAACCTCGCTTGAGAACCGGTTTCTTTTCAATACTTGAGTCCTCTATGTTGACTCCTAGTACCATCAACGAGGCATGCACTTCTGTAGGGGTTGCAAAGTATGGAAGGCCAATTGGATTCGATGAAAAGATCAAGGTTGATGTAATTGTCATTGGTTCAGTTGCTGTAGATCCGAAAACTGGGGCTCGACTCGGCAAGGGAGAGGTAAGGATTCATTCTATCTTGCTGCATTACTTTTTGGTCATCCTGTAAATTCTATGGTTGATGATGGTGGAAAATCAGGTCTAGAACATATAATTTTGTCTTCAACCTCATTGAAGAGTACAAATTACTAATTTCAGCCCATATTTGTCCTCTTGTTATCTCATCTGATAGTCAGTAATCAGTGGATAAATGAACCATTCCGATCAGTTTTAACTTTTGAGCACTAATGACTTGCAGAAACTGACATGTGTTGCTTATTTTCTTGGCTGCTTATAACGCAATTTATTTATCCACAAGTTGAACACATTGACCAACATTTTCCTGTTATCTTGTTTTTCGACATTTCATTGGCACGGTACCATTGTATGACCGAAAACTTATCTCCATTAACTTACTAAGAGGACTTCTTTAGTGTATTTCTGTACAAACTGCTATAACTAATTGAACTCTACAATTTACAAACCAAGAAACTCAGAAGATCAAGGAAACCTTTCTCCGTGTGTGTGTGTGTGTGTATGTGCCTGTGTGTTGGAAATTCGGTCTAATCTTTTAGTGTATAAATATGTGGAAACATTCTCGAATTGATATTTCTGGTTTTGTTGTATGGTATACTGAGTTTGAGATGTTTGATTTTCAGAAGCCATATGATTTTTTCTTATTTTAAGAGAAATTTGGGACTTGGCGACAGGGATTTGCTGAACTCGAGTATGGCATGCTGCGGTATATGGGTGCCATTGATGATTCAACTCCGGTGGTTACCTCAGGTACGACAATCACCTATCTTTCACTAAAGATGAAATTTTAACAGAGATCCCTTTCCATTTAAACTGGCTATGGTTTATACAAAAATGTTAAAAGTTGAACTTGCAACAGCAAGCCAGGAGTCTATTGCAAATGTTTTAGACCACACCTCAAATATCTTTATTTTTGTCGTGGATCTTTACATTCTCAAACCACATAATAATAATTTGAACGTTTAGAAATATTTTCTACCCTTTGGCACTCAAAATTTATTGAAAGTTTTAGTACATAAGTTAGCAATAAACTAATTTCAATTGGTAATATTTAGCCACTGTTATGACTTATTTTTAGCAAAGAGAAGGAGAAGTTTTCACTTATTTTGAAGAGGCCTTATTTTTTATAAGAATTTTACTCGACCTTCTAATTTCAAGTTTAAATTTATACTAATTATTCTTTATTTTATGTCTAACTATATTAACGTATGTGTATTAAGTAAGCTTTTTCCTTGGTTGTTACACTAGTATCCAAACGAAGCATAATTGTTTAGCGTTTTTCTGACTTCTGCTTCTATCACTTCACCATAAATTATTATCGACTAACTTTTAGATTATGGGATTTTCTAGACACACTGAATGGAGACGATATCTGTTATAATTTGTGAAATGTAGCTTTGGCTAGTTATAGAGTAGTAAAGCTCCTTGTCATGGGGATTTTGCCCAACTGCTACAGCAGAAAAATGAAGAATGCAGTGTGGTTATCAGCCATAATTCCTCTGTTCTTGAAACTGTTTTCATCATTAATATATTTGTTAGATATTGTCTAACAATTTTCCGATCTCATTAATTGGATTCTGTCTTTTGTTACAGTGCATGACTGTCAGATTGTAGATGATATTCCAGTTGAGAAACTGTTGGTCCATGATGTCCCTGTTGACATCATTTGTACTCCTACTCAAGTTATTTTCACCAATAGAACAGTCCCAAAGCCTCAAGGTTGGTGAAAACTCTCTTGTTTTAATTGTTGATTTCAGGTCTTTACCATCCCCATTATTTATTTCCCGGGGGATAAATTTAACAACCTCTAGCTTACATTTTTGGCCAGAAAGTCATTGGTTACTGCAAGTACAAAAATGGAACGGTCCTCTATGGTTGGATATTCACTTATGATAAATACATCTTATATTCCATTACTACATTAATGAATGTAATTTTGCTTCTTCTACTGCTTTGCCAACTTGAATTTAAGAAGAATACCTTTCTTGATGCACAAGTCATCCATGACCATCAGTCATAGGAATAGGATTAGGATGTAACCTTTCTTCTCTTTGCAGGCATTTACTGGGATAAATTGTCTCCGGAAAAGCTGGGGCAAATTCGGATACTAAGAGAGCTCAAAAGCAGAATTGAACAGGAGACTGGGAAGAAGCTCCCCTGTGGTCCATCTGAGAAATTACCCCCGACTGCTCAAAGAAGGCGCCGGCGTTCTTAAATACCGAATATGGTAAATGAAGAATAACAAAAAGTTCCCGAGATTGGCTTCTTGAATCTTCTTTTTTCTTTTTCGAAAATAGAAAATTTTTGTTGTCTAGACTTTGAATGACTCAATAAAATGAATGTTGTTATTAGCACATAAGTCAACTACTGTTTTCTGTTGCATATGGAAATCAACAACATTAAGAGTGTATATGGTGGTAAATATTCTTATCAATCTCCACGAGCAACCTGGTTGTCAATTGATAAGAAAACTAGGAACTCGACTGAATGATCCAGAAGTAGATGGCCGTGCATAAACTGGCAACTGCTACTCTAACGGCTGTGGAGTTGGAGAGAGGCTGTAGTCAAGACCAAACAATGACTCCATAAACACGTGCATGAAATGCATCTCAGATATATCAGGTTGCAACGCCTTAGTATACTCCGTTGGCACATGTACTGGTGGATCATGTGCTAACCTTGCATCCAATCCAAACCACGTACGAGGATCATCAAGCCCTCCTATCTGTGTCCCAAGCGTTGGTGGTTACTCCATCTGTGGTTGCACCGGATTGCTAGAACCCCCCTCAAACTGACCTGGAAATCTGGAGTCTGGCATCTTAGGATGGTAATTGCTCACCTATGATTGTTGACTTCAATGTTGGGTCTGCTAAGGTTGGGCAAATGACATCGAATAATCGTCTACATTAAGTGCATTTGTTGACTGTTGGGGCTGCGAAGCTGCAGATGTGTGTACAACCCGCCTTAGATGACCATGTCCCGACCAGAATGGGATAACTGCTTCATTCAATAAAAACGGTTTTCCGTTTTCAGTGAACTGGTTCTTATATTCAACTGAGGCTTTGAAGTTGCCTTGGCTATCAAACCCATTCACCACCAACAAATTCCAATTATCCCAACTTTGAATCCAGTCCAGATGGAACCAGCTTCAGTCAACCCCCCTCTATTTCGATTGTTGAATTTATGCATACTGTCCATTTTCATTGGATCCAATGAGCTTCAGTATAAGTGCTCCGATGGCATTTTGAACGTCTAGATTCAACGCCTCCTCCTGTAATACTTTAAGAAGTTCATCCAGTCATGTATATAAGATGAACTTTCCATACAATTTTACGGGCGAAGGAATAGCTCCAAGCAAACATCCACAAACATCGTTATGGGCATGTGCGTCTCCTCAGAAATTACAAACCCATACACCAAGGAGGAGTGTGACGCTTTGTAGCACGAAGTACATTCCCCACATTATAGGTGGAAATTATGGGTTTCAAGTCGCCATTGTTCCCTCAATGCAGCAATCAACTTAGGGTATAGTTAAAAAGTCCTAATTAATGTTAAATATGCTAGAATTCTATTGTTGTTTTTTCATCTACATTGTGGGAATGGTAAAGTCTAATATTATATAATCAAAATTAATTCTAATACACAAATGTGAGTAGAAAGAGAAATTTAACCCAATACTCGAGAACAAAACTACTAACATTTAACCACTTACCCAAATAACCTAATGTATTAAATTATTAAAGAAAACTAATTTTGTAGAACGCGTTTTTAGACACATCAGCAGAAAATGCAACGTTTCTTGCAGGACGTGTTTTCTGTTTCTCTCTCCAAAATCGACCTATTTCCCTAAATATCAGAAAAATGAGCCTATTTCCCCGTTATCTTCCAAAATTGGCATATATTGCTAATTTACCCAAGGTTAGAGGGTTTTTCTTTTCTTTTGCCTCTTGTTTGGAAGTGGGGGAATTGGGGTAGGGTTGTGAGGTGAGGAAGGGGGGTTTAGGGGTTAATAGGTGGTGTATGAGGGTGGGATTTAATGGGACGAGTGTTAATGGCTAAGTATTGGGTTCCCAAATTGTCAGGTCAGTGCACAATTTGGATTTTCAATGTGCTGATTTTTTTATTCAGGGTCAGTATACGATTATTGATCTCGTTTTCATCCCAAATCGGTATTTGAACTGAAGATTTAAGATTTCTAAATCGAATCTATATTATTTCAGTAAAAAATTGTATATTGTTTAAGTAAATACTTATATTATTTAGGTTAAAAAATGGTAGAATTTCATTTATTCACCTTTGTGACAAGCAAAAAAAGGCACCTACATCTAATGCTCAATTTAAGATAAACAAGAAAACTTCAACCCGTAACACTAGCTTCTGCGAGCCCAACTCTTCCATGCTAAGTACACTTGTACAAAATCCAATTGAAACAATTCAATCTTATAATGCTTCCATCAATGAATATCTGCCAAACTAGGAAGCACGGCCACCGCGGTATTCACCTCATTTCGGTGTTGGACACTCTTCTAAGCATTAGCTACGGGGCTGGTAGGGCCTTGACTCCCCTAAAATTAATTTTTTTTCATTTAAATCCTTTAAAATTTTAAATTAATAAAAATAAAATTGTATTTTATCTCCCTAAAAATGATAAAATTTTGATTTAATCGTTTAAGAATTATAAAGGTATAGACTATTAAAATGGTGAAATTATATTTTTATTATCGTAAAAATTACAATTTAATTTCGGCTCCCCCTTACAAAAATTTTCGGCTTCTCCCCTATCTCTGACATGCCTAGGTACGTATGGGACAGGCCAAAAAAAATTTTAAAAAGAAAGGGGACATGATCTCGACATGATCAAGATATGGATGTCGAAAAATGAACATTGAAAGTGGCTGGAGATAACTGAAGAACAAGCAAAGAAGATGAAAAAGGATATGAGTTCCAGAAGAGAAAAGATTCTTAAAATTACAGATGAGCTTTAATTCGATGTTTAATATAAGATATGAATTTCGATTTAGTGTATACGTATGAAATATTAGTTTTAATTCAATTATACATATTTTAAAGATAGATTGAATTATTTTATATTAAAAAAATAAAATTAATTACGTATGCAATAAACAAACCTTAAATGATGTCACATCAATAAATGTGTTTTCGAGCTATAAAAATTAAATTGAAAAGGGAAAAAGGCCTTTTGCTAGCTACCAGCTTGATGAAGAGAAGAAAGGTGCATAAAGAGACTTTATAGTATATCACATGCAGCACCAACCAAGGCAATGCAAGCTGTACCTAACCAGGGAAAGGTGGTAGGTAGCCATAGTTAAGGAGCAATTACTAGTACCATAAAATGAAAGGCCAATTTAGACATTGAAGAACGAAAAATGGAAGGCCAAAACCAAAATATGAAGATACTATGCCTTCACGGGTTTAGAACCAGTGGGAAGTTCCTGCAGAAGCAAATCAGCAAATGGGATCCTTCTCTTTTTCTTCATCACTTTCAAATGGTATGTATGTATGTATGATAATTGAATCATGTAATATAATGTTTGAATTCATATTATGACTATATATTAATGTTCAAAATTATTAATAAGAGTTGCGAATGAAATCTCGACATTGTTGGCAAAGTTTGAGTTCTTAAGTTTTTGAATACCCAAATTTACATCTCATCATTTGCAATTACCATTATAGGTTTTAGTGTGTAATCAGTTTGTGCTTTGTCTTGATTTGATTCTAATTTGTAATTGTTCGAATAATTATATATATTTGTTTTGTATTTTGTAAATTCAGGATTTTCCTGACGGGTTATTTAGTGCCGGAGGAAAGTCAGACATAGAAGGCATATTCCCTCCTCCATACTTTGAATGGTTCCAATTCAACAAGGAATTCACAGAGTACACAAACCTTGAGGAATGCATCTCTCACCTGTGTCAATATATCACCCACAATGGCCCTTTTCATGGATTGCTCGGCTTTTCCCAGGGTGCAACTCTTGGTGCTCTTCTATTGGGCTACAAGGCACAGGTAATATAAGTTTTTAGTTCCAGAAACATGGATCAAAAGCCAACACTAAGCCTACTCTAAGCCTTTTAAATGATGATGATGATCTCTGTGGCGAAAACAGGGGAAGGTGTTAAAGGAGCATCCACCTTTCAAAATGTTTGTATCAATATCAGGATCAAAATTCAGAGAGCCAAGCATATGCGAGGTGGCTTACAAAGACAAAATCAATGTGAAATCAGTTCACTTCATCGGAGCTAAGGATTGGTTAAAGTTGCCTTCCGAGGATTTGGCTACTGCTTTCCATGATCCTCTTATCATAAGGCACCCCCAAGGTCATACTGTCCCACGTTTGGGTACGTACCTTAATGCTCGCTTCTGTTTTGCCTTTTCATACACTGTGTTGGATTCCTATTTCTAAAGGGTTTTTTATACAATAATACTAAAAAAAATTAATCAAATATAAAAATGAGGTCGGAACTGATTAATTACGAAAATGAGGTGTTTGTTATAGTGTTTCTCCCAATCATGCAGCAATCATAACATTTTTAAAAAAAAGTTTTTTCTTGTGCCGTCACTATATCAGGCGGCATTGGTATATATTTTTAAAAATATTCATATTTTCACGGGTATACACGTTGGAAAAACAAAAAATATATATTATTTTTAGTGCCGCCTGGCACATCGATGGCACCGCTCAAAATTTAAAAAAGAAATTCCCGACAGTCAGGCAGCACCAGCCTGACACCTGTTGCCAATGTGACCAATCGGTCATGCCTTGGTTGTACCGAGGCACATTTTCTTTTTTTTTTAGGTGACACCAATAAAAAATATTTTTTTTGTTTTTTCAATGTGTATACCCATGAAAATACGAGTGTTTTTAAATATACATATCGATACGGCCTAACATAGTGGCGACACAAAAAAAAATTGTTTTCTTTTAAAAACGTCATGATAACTGCATGATTGGGCAAAAAGTGGGGTGGTCCACTTGACACACCGACTGCACCAAGAAACACCGTGGTAAACATCCCATTTTCGTATTTAATTAATTTTTTAGTATTATTTTTATTAAAAAAAAACCATTTCTAAACTCATCCATATTTAACTTGATTTTTATATTTTCATTGTCAGTAGAGTTTTAGCTTAGTTGACACTAGACTTGCTCCTGAGTCGGGTCATCTGTCCAGGGCAATTTGAAAAATGGGAGGGTTTAGACAAAATACGATGATCAAAAAATGGGTTTGGATAAAATTTAAGTCCCGATTTCTATATAAGTCTGGCATTGAGTAAGATCTTTTGGTTCGAGTCCGGTCTGGCCCTAATATATTATGTTATAAACATAATTATATTAATTATAATGTCACTAACCCAATAAACTAAATAATCCAACTCAAAATATAAAAGTCTAAAAATTATACTTAATACAATAAAATATTTATTATATTTATTTGTGTTTTAATATAATAAAACATCTATTATATATATGGAAGTATTTTTAATATAAATATTTTTAATGTATTAGAAAACTTTTATTTTAACGTCATTTTAGTTCATTTAGTTTATTGTATTATTAAAAAATATTTTTAAATAAAAATTAATCTAAAAAAAATCAAATATGGGTGGGTCGGGTAGGACTCAAGTTTGCCTTTCTTAAATTGAGTAGGGCTCGGAAAAAAAAAGCAAGTCTGTTTTTCAAACCAAACCGAGACCGAATTTAAAAAATTAATTTAAATACATTGCATGGATTCAACTTAACTCATGAACATTTCTAATTAACACGATTCATATAATATTTTATCAAATGTGTTACAGAACTAAAGTCTCAAATATAACACTGTGTATTGCACTAGACCCCCATAAAATCTTCTAGCAATAGCATGTAACATTACCGATTTTATTTTATGGTTTAATATAACATTTGGTATCTAAATTTAATACTCTTTTTTAATTTGATACCTAAACTTGACACTTTTCTTAAGTTGGTACTTAATCTTTTTTGGGGCCTAATTTGACACCTGAACTTGACTCTTTTTTCTAATTTGGTACTTGAACTGGTCAAACGTTTTACAAATTACTCCAATATACTAACAATGTTATTTTTTTATGAGATAACAAAAATAATCAATGTATAACCAACATGTGACAGATAATGTGGTATTTCTTTTGTATTTTATATGTTCAACTACTTTTAGTTTTTATTTATTTATTTTATTAATTAAAATTAATTAATTTCTTTTAATTGAGTTTTAAAACTCTTTTTTCTTATTTAATGTTAATTCACTAATCATAACTCAATGCCTATCTTTTTAATTTGAATTTCCTCTAATACTGACAATATTTTTGTAGCATAACCAAAAAAATTAACACCATTATTGTTTTGTGTAATTTATATAACATTTAATAAATTTAGGTACCAAATTGGACCCAAAAAAAATTAGGTATCAAATTAAAAAAATGTCAGGTTCAATACCAAATATTATATTAAACCGGATTTGATTCATCCCTTCTCACAGATGAGGTATCCATAGAGCAATTGCGCAAATGGATAGCAAATATTCTCTTTGATAACAACGATGGCATTAGCAAAGGGGAAGAACATGATGAACAAGAAACACTGAAGGTCGACACACCAAAAGAGTTGCAAAATAACATCATTGACGACGGCAACAACAACCAAATCAATGCCGTGGAAATTGCAACAAGTGAAGAGGAAATACCAAAAGAAATGCAAAATAAGATCATCATCAGCAACAACCAAATAAATGCCTCGGAATTTGCAGGGAAGGAACTTAAAGAGGTGATTCAAGATAAGAGCATCAACACTCAAATTGATGCCTCCCAAGATGCATTGTAAGCACTTAGGATTTCTTTTTGCTTATGGAGGATAAGGTTAGGATGTTGAAATTAATAGTTTAAATTTTTTTTTTTTTATGTTTACTTTCTTGTTTACGTATGTTTGTTTGAATTGGACCGACCCAATTTTCATTAAGAATAGAATAATAAGTTTTTGAATTGAATCGACCTATTTTTCATTTTCCATTTAAATAATTGTTTTATTTAATCTTTTTTTTATCTCTATCAATTATTATTATAGCCTCACTTTGTGCATCATTTTTCCTGATTTTTCATTTAATATAAATTATATTTAATTAATTAGTCTCAGAATTTATATATATTTTTAAAAATGTTTTATAGAAAGTTTAAGTAATGGGATATTTTCGGGGAAATAATGCGAAAAGAGTACTATATCTGTAGAAGGGCAAATTACACAGTTAGTTATTCAATTTTAATAAGTTTTATTTTGGTCACTGAAATGAAAAAATTCTCAAATATAGTATTGCCATTAGATACTAGTTTTATTCACCCAACTTTAATATGTTTTATTTTGGTCACTTATTTTTCTTTTAAAATTAATTTTACTTTTTTTCACGTAAAAATAGGAAAACCATTTTTTCTTTTTTAAAATGAATTTTAGTTTTCTTTTCCAATAAAAATGAAAATAGCTGGATTTTACGCGGAATTACCTAGGTTTTGATAGAGTTGAAGTTTTTCCCTTTATTTGAAAAAACAATAATTCTAAAAAAAATTGAGTGTACAATAACATTACTGTTAGCCAAATTAATGGTGAATTGCCAAAACGAAACATTACCAAAGTTGGGTAAAATAAGAAAACTATCTAAAGATAGTGCTAGATTTTATTTCGGTAACCAAAATGAAAATTTACTAAAATTGTGTAACTATGTAGTTTATCCTATACATAAATATTTACCCATATCAAATTATCTTTACCCTATGATAGGATATCATTACACGGCTCCCACGACCCCTTTTATACCCACTTTGAAGATGGGACAAAGGGAACTCCTACCTTTCTCTCAACTAAGCTCCATGGGAGCTCTCATAACCTCGACTTAGCTACTTGCAACTCTTGGCTCATTAAGTAAATCGTCTCCAATTTTGCAACACTTTTATATCAATAATACATTTTTTTCCTTACATAACTTTCACGATGTTTTAAGGTGGCTATGTGAATAAATTTTTTTTTTCAAAACGTCACATAATCCAATCAGCAAAATTACACTAACTTATTAACAATTAAATTTTAATTATTAAATAAAAAATTTAAATTTCAAAATATACAATCGAGTACAAAGATTGTGAGCATGATCAGCCTACGAATAATAATAAGTAGAAGCAAATCAATACAAACTACAAAGTTCGATCAAACTAAAATAAAAATATATCCATCCCTATATCACAATAAATGGACAATATTTGTTTGTTTTTAAGGCATAATAATTTATTTGGCTCTTTAATTTTGTAAAAAATATCATTTTAGCCATTCATTTAACTTTTTACCTTTTTAGCCCTTAAACTTGCATTTTTCATCAAATCACCTCAAAATGAATGAGAAAGTTAACGTTTTTAACTTTGCTGATGTTGCATACACGTGGATTGCCATGTGAATGACATGTCAGTATTTAATTAATATAAAAAATAAAACTATAAAAATATTAAATATTTTTTATATTTTAAAAAATTAAGTAAATGCCGATGTGTCATCTACGTGACAATTTACATGTATACTACGTCAGCAAAGTTAACAAACATTAACTTTTCCATCCATTTTAAGGTGATTTGACAGAAATATAAGTTCAACGGATAAAAGAGACGAAAATTTAAATGAAAAATTAAAATAATTTTTTTTAAATAGAAGGATCAAAAAAGTTATTAAACCTATTTTTAACCATTTTTTATATGAATTTTTTCTATTTTTTATTGAAAAGAAGGATATTTTTTTCCACAATTCTTTTACTACTACACTTAAATATAAATATAAATATAAATATAAATATATGTACAAACCATTATAATCCAAAATCAAAACAATAGGACAGCACATATTCATAACATCCAATTATTAGGACCCCATGCTTTAGAGCCATTAGTTAAGGGACAAATTTGTACATTTTAAGTTCTTAGTGACTCAGCAGTGGGCACCCCACTTTGTCTGAAACACAATTGATATGATTGTTTGTCCCTTTGTAGATTAAATAGGATATATTATTGCACCTTTAGATGTTTCAGGCATTTGATTAGATACCTTAATTAATAATCGTTATTAAAGTAGAAAATTTTTTTATTTAAGTTTTCTTTTTATAATTTATAAAATATTAAATTATAATAATAATTTTTTAATTTAAAATTTTAATATATTATTTGGTATTTGAATATTTGAATATTTTTTGTCTCAATTTGGTATTTGATTTGGATTTTATTGTTCAATTCGATATATAAATTTTTTTTGTCTCGATTTAGTATCTATAAATTTTTTTTCTAGAGTACACATATCAGACACCCATTGGGTCATTTGGTATAGTTACCAAATAGAATATTAAAATTAAACTTAAGTATCTGGCAAGTTTTTGAAGTGGTTGTCTATGTGTCATTGGAAATGGCCACTTTCACTTTCATTACGCCAAACACATAACTTGTTTTATTTAATGGCATGTTTGACAAAAATATTCTGATGATTTGTTTGCATCTCTTTGAGGATTTTGTGTAGCCAATCTCATCTGTATTATTAGAGAAGATATTGAATCAAGCAAAATTACTGTTTAAGGATTATTATATGATCTACTTACATTATATATTGAGAATGTAATCCATAAATATATGAGTTGACTTTATGATCTTTTGTATCATTATATTAAGGATAATTTATTATATTGAGATACGCAATCTATGAAAATATGAGTTGATTTTATGATCTTTTGTATCATTATATTAAGGATAATTGATTTGATAACATTTGGGTAAATCAAAATAGATTAAAAGTTACTTTGTGAAGATGAATTCACGCTCTAAATATAGAAAGCTTGATCAACCATGATAGAAGTTTTTTTTATTGAGGTAAAATTTTTTAACTATTTGTCGAAATGCCAATGAAAGTGATCACTTCAACTAGCATTTTGATAGGCAACATAATTAGCCTTGGAGTTGGAAATCTTTCCAACCAAATCAATTGGGAAATAATTTAAATGATTTTGTGGACATGTGTTGGCCAATATCTAAAGATTAATATTGTAGAGAACAAAACTTTGGAGTTTGGATCGGATCAAGCAATTAAATTTCTTACTTTATGGAGATCGAATCCAAAGCATTGAAGACATATCTCTCAAAAGTCCACTTTATTTTGGTCTTTATTAGTATATTGTATTTAGCTGTCTTAGCGACTCTTTAATGGAGATTAGGATTATAATTGATCTCTAATATGCTAGTAAGGCTCGAACTTCTATATATTTGAGAAACTTGTATGGGTTGAAGTATGGTGAGTATGGGTGAGCAAAACTTGATTTGATTAAAAAAATCAATTTTTTTTAAAATTTCAAGTTAATCAAATTGAGTTTTTCGAGTTAACTCAAATAAGTAATTCGAGTTCGAGTTTTGAGTTGAATTTTACAATTCGAATAATTCGATTAACATATTGGTGTAAATTTTGGTCCCTGTCAATTTTGAAAATGAGCAAATTGGTTTCTATCTAAAAAATACAAAATAATTCAAAATAATTTTCAAAATTTAAAATAATTTTAAAAACAAAATATTTATAAAAATTCTAAAATTTATATTTTTAAAATTATAAAAAAGTTCAAAAAATTCTAAAGAGTATATATAGAAAGTTAAATTTTTCTAAAATAATAATTTTGGGACCTAAATAAGTTAATTAATTATTTAAGTTTATCATATTAAAGTATCTTCTTTTTTTGTTATTTTCTTTGAAAAAGTTGTCAAATATATATGTTTTAAATTTATGTGCTCTAATATGTATTTAGTTAATATTGTAGTAAGATTTTAATTTGACATGTTTAATTTTTTAATTTAACTCAAACAATTCACTCGATTTGACTCGACTTGAATTTTATTTCACTCAACTCAATTTGAAAAAAAATTCAAATCGAGTTAGAATGCTAAAACATGACTCGTCAACTTGATTAGCTCGAAATTTTTTCACTCGATTCAATCGAACGCTCACCCCTAATAGTGAATATTGGGAAGATTTTACTATTCATTGAGGAACGTATTTGTGAGTGCAATTGAGATTAAACATGTTGTCTTTACAACCTAAGTTCTTAGGGGGGAGAACTTAGAGGTAAATGATCTAGGTTTTTAAGATACAAAGTGAGGTTTCTATACTAGGAGAGTGATAGAATTTGAATCACTTGTTGTATTTGGTGTTAAAGATAGTGGATTTACTCACTTAATTAGGCTTCGCAGTCGTAAGGAAAACGGACTGCTTAAACAATTTCTTGTCCCCTTATTTTTATTTTGTTTTCCAAGTACCATCAAAAGTGCCCACTTCCGCTATCATTTTTGCTCATACTTTATTTCTAACAATTATAGACTGATACAAATCAACAATTGGTATAAAAACCTCCCACTTAATGTAACTAGTGTTATTCCTCATGTTGATAGTTGCTTCATATGGAAGTTTGTTGTTCATTATAATTATATAAAATCAAAACAATAGTACAACACCTATTCATAACATCCAATTATTAGGACCCATGCTTATGGCCATTAGTTAAGGATAAACTTCAATGGTTAGAAAGGGACAAACTTGTACATTTCAAATTCTTAGTGACTCAGCAGTGGGCATCCCACTTTGTGTGAAACACAATTGATGTGATTGTCCCTCTATAGATTAAATAGAGTTATTACACCTTTTGATGTTTCAGGTATTTGATTAGCCACCTTATTGGGGTGGAGTTAGAGGGTCTGATAGGGGCTAGCTTTTCTAAATTAGAAATTTTTTATTTGGTATTTGAATATTTAAATTTTTTTTGTCTCAGTTTAGTATTTTAATTTGTTTTTATTGTTTAATTTGATATATGAACTTTTTTTTGTCTCGATTTAGTATCTATATATATTTCTTACCAGAGTATACATATTAGACACTCATTGGGTCATTTGGTTTAGGTACCAAATAAAACATTAAAATTAAACTCAAGTATTAGGCAAGTTTTTGAAGTGGTTGTCTATGTGCCATTGGAAGTAGCCACTTCCACTATACATAAACTTGTATTATTTATTAGCATGTAATTTGACTAAAATATGTTGATGATTTGCTTGCATTTTTTTGAGGATTTCTTTATTATTAAAGAAATATCCAATCAAGCAAAATTACTGTTTAAGGATTCTTATATGATCTACTTACCTTATGTATTGAAAATGTAATCCATGAATATATGAGTTGACTTTATGATCATCTGTATCATTATATTAAGGATAATTTATTATATATTGAGATATGCAATTCACGAAAATATGAGTTGGTTTTATGATTTTTTGTATCCTTATATTAAGGATAATTGATTTGATAAGATTTGAGTAAATCAAAATAAATTAAAAGTTACTTTGTGAAGATGAATTTACGCTCTAAATATAGAAAGCTTGATCAACCACGATAGTGGTTTTATTATTGAGGTAAGTTTTTTTAATTGTCTGTCGAAGTGCCAATGAAAGTGACCACTCCGACTAGCATTTCGATAGGCAACATAACTAGCCCTGGTGATGGAAATCTTTTCAATCAAATCAGTTGGGCAATAGCTTCAATGATTTTGTGGACATTTATTGGCCAATATCTGAAGATTACTATTGCGGAGCAACAAATCTTTAGAGTTTGGATTGGATCAAGCAATTAATTCCCGTACTTTATGGAGATCGAATCGGGAGCATTGAAGACATATCTCTCAAAAGTCCACTTTAGTTTGGTCTTTATTAATATGTTGTATTTAGCTGTTTTAGAGACTCTTTAATAGAGATTAGGATTATAATTGATCTCTAATATATTAGCAAGGCTCGAACTTCTATATATTTCAGAAACTTCTATAGGTTGAGGTATGGCGAGTAGGGGTGAGCAAAACTCAATTTGATTCAAAAATATTGAATATTTTTTTAATTTCAAGTTAATCAAATCGAGTTTTTTGAGTCAACTCAATTAAGTAATTTGAGTTTCGAGTTCGAATCGAGTTGAATTTTGAAATTCGAATAACTAGAATAATTCAAATAACATATTGGTGTAAATATCTTTTTGGTCTCTGTCAATTTTGAAAACGAGCAAATTGGTCTCTCTCTCAACAAAAAATACAAAATAATTCAAAATCATTTTAAAAATTCAAAATATTTATAAAAATTCCAAAATTTATATTTTTAAAATTATAAAAAATTTTAAAAATCTAAAGAATATATAGAGAAAGTTAAAATTTTCTAAAATAATAATTTTGGGGACCTAAATAAGTTAATTAATGATGCATGTTTATCATACAAAAGTATTTTTTATTTTGCTTTGAATAAGTTACATATATATGGTTTCAAATTTATGTGCTTTAATATGGATTAGTTAATATTGTAATAAGATTTTAATTTGACATATTTAATTTTTAATTTAACTCAAACAATTCACTTATTCAACTAAACTTGAATTTCATTTCACTCGACTCGATTCAAAAAATTTCAAATCAAGTTAGGATGCTAAAATAGGACTCATCAACTCAATTAACTCAAAATTTTTTCACTCGATTTAATTGAATGGTCACCCCAATGGTGAATATTGAGAGGATTTTACTATTCATCAAGGAGTGTATTTGTGAGTGCAATTGAGATTAAACAAGTTGTCTTTACAACCTAAGTTCTCAAGGGGGGAGAACTTAGAGGTGAATGATCTAGGTTTTTAAGATACAAAAGTGAGATTTCTATACTAGGAGAGTGATAGAATTTGAATCACTTGTTGTATTTGGTGTTAAAGATAGTGGATTTACTCACTTAGCTAGGCTTCGCAGTCGTAGGGAAACTGAATTGCTTAAATGATTTCTTGTCCCCTTATTTTTATTTTGTTTTTCACAATGCTATCAGAAGGCCCACTTACGCTGTCACTTCTGTTCATACTTTATTTCATGCAATCATAGACTAGTACAGACAAACAATTGGTATCAAATTAGCCTCCCACTTAATGTAGCTAGTGTTGTTCCTAGTGTTGATACTTGCTTGAGATAGAAGATCATTCTTCATTGATACGACACCGTATGTTAGACGAAGCAAATTATGCTTATTGGAAAGCAATAATCAAATCTTTCATAAAGTCCGTTGATCAGAAAGTATGGTAATCGATTCTCAATGTTGGGAGCCCCCATTTTTTATGTTGTTGGTGTCAAAAAACTCCCAAAGCTGAAACTACTTGGACCACCGAAGAATAAAGGCTTGCACATTGCAAACTCAAAGACTCTTAATGCAATCTTTTATGGTGTTGATAGTCTAGAGTTTAAAAAGATTTCTAAATACACTATTGCCTATGAAACTTGATTAATCTTTTGAGATTGCACGTGAAAAACTCAACCTGATGAAACAATCAAAATTGTAAATATTAATTGCCAAATTCGAAATCCTAAGAATGTCGAACAATAAAATTATTGGTTGCACCATCACTTGAAGATACCGTACTGTTGACAAGTATAATTAAAGTATCCTTGCCGAAACAAGAGGAAAAACAAGTGCAAAGGTCAAGTGCGGGATAAAGATAGTGGAAACGAAAAATTGCCACTTCAACTATCTTTTGACTTTTTTTCTTTGATATTCTTCATGTTCATTTTGCAGTTCATGTTCGGGGTTCGTGGTTATCCCTCTTGTAAGGGCCCAATTTTACCCTGGCCTTAACCACAAAACACAAAATAATAAACAAAATTAAAACAAAATCCATAACACAATAGAGGCCCAAGATGGCAAAACCCTAGCCCAATTCAGCTCACAACCAGCAGACCTCGGTCCAGTCGTCTCCTCGTGCCTTCAGACAAGACTCGACGCCCAAGCACGACCGCTTTTGCACCAAAAAGGCTAGGTTTATTCTTCCAATACCCGTTGACCTCACCAAAATCTGCAAACAAGAAACAAGGAAGACAAACATAGAAGCAAGAAAAAAGAAAACAAAAACGACATGTAAATCGGCTATAAAAGGCCGCACCAACCATGTATCAAAAAAGAGGGAGATTTCATAGAGAATCTAATACAAAGAAAAATCAGTTCAAGGTTGATATTTTTAGTTTTTGTTTTCGCTGTTATACTGTTTCTATATTATTATTATTACTATTATTATTATTATTCTACATACAAAGATAAATAAGTAAAGAAAAAAGAGAAAACTGACCGGTTCTCCGAGCTCTGCATCACGAAAGTACGGCTAAGGAGCCACCTCCGATGATAGGTGGTAGGGTTTAACGGTTTCTTGAGGGGATTTTGGTTTTTTATATATTTTTTCACTCTATTTATTTTCACTTATTTTCATTTTTATCAAAAATACGAAAAATAAAAAGAAAAGAACAGAAAGGAAGGATTTTTACCTTCATCGGCGGGCCTCCGGGGTGTAAAAGCCTCAAAATCGAGCTCTACTCAAAAAGAGGAGCAAACAAAGGCCGTTTTGGTTTTTTACCATCATGACATGATGACGGCGCCGTCGCCGGTGGCCGATAACCAGCGCCATGGCTGGAGGAGGGAGGTTTTTTGAGAGAAAAGAGGAAGAGTTTTGATTTTTTTTAGGAATGGGGGCTTAATGAAATTTTTAATGAAATTTGGTTTAAATACCCAAATGAAGCAGTATTGTTTTGGCTGTTTCATTCGGCCTCAAACGACGCTGTTTTTGCGCTACCATGGTGACCGACCCGTCCGACCAGGATCCGCTGCGTTTTTGAGGCTAAGGGTATATTTACCCTTTTAGCCCTCCTTATTTCTCCCATTTTATAATTTAGTCCCTTTCATTAGGTTTATTTTATTTTTAATTTTACCCTAAAATCTTGTTTTGATTTCATTTAAGTCCCTCGAAGTTCTACGTTTTGGTGGATTGGGATATTTTTCACCTCGGTCCCTCTTCTTTCAAGCGCCATGATTAATCCTTTACTTCATTTCTTTTTTATTTTTCCTGTGATTTTGTTTTGTTTTCAATTTAGTCCCTTTTATTATTATTATTTAACTAATTAGTTATTATTATTATTATTATTATTATTATTATTATTATTATTATTATTATTATCATTTACTTATTTATACTGTTTTTAGATTTGTTATATACATATATATATATATGTGTACATACTTATATACATACTTACATATTTCTAATTTTCATATATGTATATACTTACATTTTTATATATCGTTAATCTATATACATGTATACATACATATTTTTATAGTATGTGTAGCATATATGTTTTTTAGTTTATATATATATATATACCTACCTTTATATTTTATATATTTCATAACTTTATATATATACATTAGTATACACATACATATTTACATATATATTTACGTACATAGATTTTTCACACTCTCATAATTTTATGCTTACGCATATATCTTTTACCTTTTATAATCTTATTCATTTATTTATTTATTTCATTTTCATTATTGATTCGAATGAATGCTTTAATTTTACTTGCTTGTATACATTATTGATTTGTACTTTTATTTATCTTATTTTTGTTGCAATTGCTAGTATTATTTTTACACTATTGTATCCAATATCGCCTTGTTACAGTATTAACATCGTGTTTTATTAGATTAATTTATTTCAATGCATAAGCTACAATTTTTGAATAAGCAAAATCTTGTGTTTGGATTTGAGAATATCGTACCCTAACTTACTGGGTCTCGATTTTCACAATAAATCTAAATACACGAATCTTTTCAAACTCAAGTTCTAGATGATCTCCGGCATTAAAAAAGATCGTGTCCTAACTTACTGGGCATGATCCCTTTTCTAAACCCGAGATAATTAAATATCTTTTCTAATAAATTTTTGGCATTTATTCTCGTATCGAGAATTCGAGACATTGTGTCCTAACTTACTGGATATGATTCTTTTTCTCGATTAACGTGAAATATGCCTATTTTCCCAAAAAAATTTAACATTTCAATAAAGTATTGTATTTTTAAATCTCTTTAAAGTTTTCAATTTTCGACTTCAAGACATTAAGTAATCAACTAGGTACCAATTTTGGGCGTTACGAGGGTGCTAATCCTTCCTCGTACGTAACCGACTCCCGAACCCATTTTTCTGAATTTCGTAGACCAAAACCGTTGTTTTAATAAAATTAAATTGTTTATTAAAAACAACCCCTTTTACGAGGTGGCCCGATCACACCTCACAAAAAAAGATTGGTGGCGACTCCCGTATTCGTTTTTTAAAACCCAAGTCGACCCCATTTTCAATCAAAAAAATGGTGTCAACAGCTTGGCGACTCCGCTGGGGATCAAAAATAAGAGAGTCGAGCCATTTGTTGATTACTTTGTCTTTTTGTCAAAGATTAAAAACTTGATACGATCCTTGTGTTGCATTTCATTCGTCTTTATTTCAATCTTTATCATCTTGTTTATAATTACTGCGTTTAGATGTATATTTCTGCACATTGCATTGCATGACCGTTGGTCACACCTTTTAAGTGGGAGTGAGAAGCTACGCCTTCGTGAGGTTTTCACCTCCGCATGGGATAGTGAATCACTTCCGGGATACATCTGTACCTATGTCTTCATGAGATTTTCATCTCCGCATGGCCATAGGGAAATGTATTCCCCTAAACTGAACTCAGTCCGTATGAGCCTATAATGGGTGAGGATTGAGGAATCTGTTGGTTCAGGTACCCTTACTTTAGAACCGAACCACATGTAGTGAGCCATAGGAACCCACCTAGATGGAACTCCGCTAAACCTTAGCTCTTACCCAAATGGATGCTTTATTTATCATCATTTACTCTAGATATTATTCTGTGTTTAATACTGATTTGTTTGTTTGTGATTGCATGGCATTTTCATTTTAAAAGTGGTGTCGATTCACGTTCAGTATCTAGATAGAAAGCTTATCATGGAAAAGGGGTTTCTTGATAAAGTAGAAGATAATGCTACGGTACATGAATATGAAATGAGACGACACAACGAGAGAAAGGCGATAGTCTTACCACGGGACACATGTCGAATTGTGGGATTTCGCCGTGTCGGTGTAATCCGAATGACCTTCGAGAAATGAAAGAAGTCTAGGATCGATGGGATGTCGAGACCAAGCGGTGTTTCTATTGCAACTACGGTGACGCCTTATCTCGCTTTCAAAGTGTCAAAGTGGACAAGTATTTATTTCAAGCCCTTGCTCAATTTTGGAATCCCGCCTATGGTTGTTTCACTTTCGGAAAAGTAGACTTGACGCCTACTGTAGAGGAGTATACGACCTTGCTTCGGTGCCCAAAGATTCAAGTCGACAAGGCTTATTCTAGAGCTGCTGGGGCCCTTCCGTTATTAAAGAAACTAATGAACATTACTGGGATGAGTGAGCAGTGGGTTGCTGCCCGAATCCAGCAGAAAGGCGATAGTAAATGCGTTCCTTGGAAAAGCTTGCGAAATTTGGTGCTGGTACATCCTGATGTAAAGAAAAGGGTCGATGTGTTAGCTTTAGGTATCTACGAATTAGTGGTCTTCCCCAAAGCATTAGGACATATAGACGAGGCCGTTTCTGATCTGTTTGACCGGCTTGGTAAAGGGTTACTCCGTTAAAACATCTTGGTGAAACTTTCAGATCTTTGAACGCATGCCGGAGAGTTGGAGAGGGAAGGTTCATTGGATGTGCTCAGCTCTTACTAGCATGGTTTCATAGCCACTTCTGGAAAGTAGAAAAGATCTCTTATCGGGTATTCTCTGATAGCTACTCTCCTTTAGAAGAATTGGTAACCACGCCAAGAAGGGATGACGTTTCAGAAGAAAAGTGGATGGCGATACTCCAGAATCTCCGAGATGAAGATATTGAGTGGAGGG
This sequence comes from Gossypium raimondii, assembly GCF_025698545.1. Lineage (NCBI taxonomy): Eukaryota > Viridiplantae > Streptophyta > Magnoliopsida > Malvales > Malvaceae > Gossypium > Gossypium raimondii. Next base: position 48,680,673 of record NC_068565.1, read on the forward strand.
CTCCTTGGCTAATTCCTGATGAGATTTTATACAGGTGTGGAGATTTTGACTGGGTTCCTCTGCTCGGAATATGGAGAGCTATCGGATATGCTCCTCTGCTCGTATCAAGACAATTCAGATCACGACAATTTATACCAGCAACACAAGGGTTGGCCTATTGTGAATTTTCCTATAAGGAGGACAATTACAAGAAAAGGGTTCGAGAAATGTCTAATACCTGGAACCAGACTCGCCGAATGAAAATATTAACTGTAGGACCGGTGATGACCCCCGAGTATAGTCAGTGGCGTGATCAAAGGGTCAACGATAATATCCCAGCATCAAGTCCAGAAACTGCTCGATCTTTAGAAGAGCACCTACAAATATTGCCCTCAGAGATAGAAATCATCAAACAAGAATTTGAAAAGAGGAGTTTAGAGTTAGGGAAGAAGATAGAGCAACTAGAGGAAGAAAAACTACGATTAGAAATTTGGATGTGGACATTCAAAGACCGGAGGCCGACAAATTGAGAAAGGGAAAGAACAAGGCGAAGAAGATTTAGACGAACCAAGACGGACTACAAGAAGCTGCGTAGGTCTATAAGAACTGCTGGCTTGGGTAAAACGCCAGAACAATGGCGACAGGAAATTCAGGAGGAAAAAACGAAAGCTAATCAGTGGGAAAAGAAATTTCAAGTTACTCGAGCTCGAGAAGTTACTTTGGGAGAAAGTCTACTAGTCTGCCAAAATGAGAAGACGGAGTTGAAAGTCCGAGTAACAGAACTAGAAAGATCGCTTTACCAGTACCGTAGTCGTAATTCTACGGTTGAATTAAAGGCAAGCTTAGACAAAATTGAAGGATTAAAAGGACAAGTAGGAGAGCTCGAGGATGCGTTGCAAATAGTAAACTCCGAATAGAGCTTCTGGAAAAAAGTAATGAGCAGTGGCAAGGGCAATTTCATCGATCTCAAGATCAGATCAGAGAAAGAGATTATATTATGGGCGAAGCGGTGGCTCAAGTACGCGAAGTAGCTGATCATTTGCAGACCCTAGCAGTTTAGGCTGATTTATTAAGTTTGAAGTACGAGTGAGTCGACCGGGCCGTGAATTAGCTTGGCTTAGAAAGGTTAAGGCTTTGGCGTGAGAGCAAAGCCATATATGTAATCTGTTTTATGTAAAGAAACTTCTTTTATAGTAAAGTTTTCTAATGAAGTTGAATTAGAATCAGTGCCTCTTTTCGCATTCTTTTCATGCATTGCATCACATCATATGCATTAATGACCATTAAAGAACCCTAATCGAGTAAAATTATTTCAGTTAACCTGGAAAACCAACAAGGTTACGGCACCCGAGCTAAGTCAAAAATTATGGACCAAAGACTGGAAAAGCTAGAGCGACTTCAAAAGGAAATACAAGACCAGTTGCAGGCGCAAATGAAGGAGCAGATAGAAAAGATTCAACATGACATAGAACAAAAGATGCAGGAGTCTCAAAATGATCTGATAACTAAGATGACGCAATTATTGAAGGGAGTAGATAAGGGGAAAGGACCTGTGATTATTAATGAGGAAGAAAACAATAGCGAACCACTTTATCCTCCAGTTTCACGCCTCACGCTTGAGTTCAAACCGAAGTTGCATCCACGAAGACCCTACGTGCCGGTTAGGCCTCATCGGCCCAAGCGATGCTTCAATACCAATGAATTTTCAACCGGAGTGGGCTCTAATCACGAGTTAGCCGAATAATATTGCTATCCAGATCTTGATGAGATGGTGAAAAGGACAAGGCGAAGGAGGAACTTCCAAAACAACTTGAGGAGAAATGGAAATGGATAGAAGAGAAGTTTAGGGCAATAGAAAGCATTGAAAGCTATCATGGGATAGACGCAAAAGACCTGAGCTTGGTTCCGGACTTGGTGCTACCTTACAAATTTAAAATGCCAGAATTTGAGAAATATAATGGGACCAGTTGCCCTGGAGCCCATATTACTATGTTTTGCAGAAGAATGACGGGGTATATTAATAATGATCAATTATTAATACATTGCTTTCAGGAAAGTCTTACAGGAGCGGTGTCAAAGTGGTATAATCAGCTGAGCAGAACAAAAATCGCTACTTGGAAGGATTTGGCACAGGCTTTCATGAGACAATACGATTATGTCTCAGAAATGATGCCTGACAGGATAACTCTGCAGAATTTAGAAAAAAAATCGAACGAAAGCTTCAGATAGTACGCGCAGAGGTGGAGAGAGGTGGCGGTTCAGGTACAACCACCGCTTTTAGAAAAAGAGATGACGACGCTTTTTATTAATACATTGAAGGCCACATTCATTACTCACATGTTGGGAAGTGCTTCAAAGAATTTCTCGGATATAATCATGAATGGTGAAATGATTGAGCATGCCATTAAAAGTGGAAGAATAGATGGAGGGGAGAATAATAGAAGGGCAGCCCCGAGGAAAAGAGAAAATGAAGTGAATAATGTGAATGCCTACGGTAGGTCAATTACTGTGAATCAACCAAAGAAAGTGGCTGCTAATCAACCGGGATCGTCAAGACAAGAGTCGAGAGCTAGGCAAACTACTGAAAAGCCCCAATTCACGCCAATCCCAATGTCATACAAGGAATTGTATCAGACTTTATTCAATGCACATGTTGTCACCCCTCGTTACTTGAGTCCTCTACAACCCCCGTATCCAAAATGGTATGACACGAATGCACAATGTGATTATCACGCGAAAATTTCAGGGCACTCAATAGAAAATTGTACAGCTTTCAAGAAGGTAGTGGAAGGACTTATCAAGTTAGGTGTTGTTAAACTTGACGACTCACCTAACGCAGAAAATTTGTTACCTAATCACGCTGATAAGGGGGTGAATATGGTGAGCGAAGGTACGAGTGGAGAAGTCAAGTCTGACATTGCTGAAGTAAAAACTCCGTTGAAACGGGTCTGGAAAGAGATGGCAAAGAGAGGGTTAGTTATTTCAAATTTTGAAGAAGGGTACGAGCTGAGAAATTATTGTGAATTCCACCATAAAACAGGGCACGAAATCTAAGAATGTGAAGGATTCAGGGCTTTGGTTCAAAGCATGATGGATAACAAGGAGATGACGTTTTATGAAGAGGCGGAAGAAAGGAGGAGCATATGCGCGACAGAGTCAGGAACAGGAACTCCGAAAATAAATCATCCTGTGGTCGTTATCTCATGCCCTAAGGGTAATGAAACTAGGGCTCAGGCAACACCGAAAGTTGTAATTCAAAAACCATTAAATTTCTTGTATAAGGATAGCAAAATGGTGCCGTGGAATTATGGGTGCAATGTGACCATCTTGGGAAAAGAAGCGGAAGAAAGCCAGGAAATAGGTTCTTACACACGCAATAGGAAACGATATGACACTCAAGCAGAGTCGTCCAGGGAAGAGAATTGGAAGAAAGAACAGAGGAAAGGAAAAGCAGCAGGAGTTGAACCATTGGTTAATGAACCAATAAAAGAAGAGGAGGCAAAAGAGTTTTTGAAGTTTCTGAAGCACAGTGAATACAGTGTTGTGGAGCAACTGCACAAACAGCCAGCCCGCATTTCTGTATTAGCTTTACTTCTAAGCTCAGAAATACATCGGAATGCGCTTCTGAAGGTACTAAACGAAACATATGTGGCCGACGATATATCGGTAAACAAGCTAGATCGGTTGATCAACAACATAGGCGCTGATAATTTTATCTTCTTCAATGATGACGAAATACCATCCGGAGGAAGGGGTTCTACTAAAGCCCCGCGTTCATCGTCCGATGCAAAGGATACACACTCCCGGGAGCCCTGGTTGATAATGGATCTGCACTGAATGTATTGCCTCTATCCACTCTTGGTCGATTACCGGTGGACAGTTCGCACATGAAAGCATGCCAGAGTATAGTAAGGGCATTTGACGGAACAGAAAAGAAGGTTATGGGGAGAATTGAGGTACCGTTAAGAATTGGTCCTATCACTTATGATGTGGACTTCTTGGTAATGGATATTAGGCCTTCCTACAACTGTTTATTGGGAAGACCGTGGATACACTCATCGGAGGCAGTACCTTCATCATTACATCAGAAGGTGAAGTTGGTATCGGAGGGTCGGTTGGTAACAATAGATGCAGAGGAAGATATTATCGCAATGATGACCAGTGATACACCTTATGTGGACATCAACGATGATGCACTGGAATGTTCTTTTCGGTCGTTAGAATTTGTGAACGCGATATTTATTGCGAAGGGAAGCAGAATTCCAATACCGAAAATATCCAGGACCACCAAAATGGGGTTGCGATTGATGGTAGGAAGAGGAGTCGCACCAGGGAAAGGACTGGGAAAATATCTTCAGGGAAGGATTGAAGCCCCAATGTTGAAGGAAAAGTTCGATAGTTTTGGCTTAGGATACAAGCCAGACATGAAGCAGAAAAAGAAAGAAATAGAGAAGAGACAAGAGAAAAGAAGCGCACGTTTGAGCGGATATGAAGCTAAGTGGGAGCCTTTAACCTTTCCCCACATATCTACATCCTTTGTGTCGGGAGGATTGATTCATTCTGAGTGCGGAGTGTCCGGTAGCAAAGGTATTGAAGGAATGCTGGAAAATGTTCATATCAACACTGTGGAAGCAGTAAAAAAAGGACCTTGTTGGAGTCCGCCCTTATGAGCAGGGGAGCGAGCTAAACAATTGGACTGCTGAAGAAATCCCTGTAGTCTTTAGGGCTTATTCAGAGTAATGCTCAAAACATTCCTGTTGTTTTGGCCTAGGAACGATATGAAATCTTTTGTGAAATAGGCTTTGGGCCTAAATATCATCATTTTAATGAAATACATATCTACATTCATCTCGATCAGTCACTTTTTTCCTTTACATATAAATAAATACTTTTCATTTGATTAATTGTCTTACAAATAATTCTTTCATTTGTAACTCTTTTGCATAAATATTCATTCATAAATTTATATATTCTTGGTATATTCTTTGGTATGCCTTCATAGGTCTTCAGATATCAACGACATGAGTGATGCTGTTTCAAACAAGGAGCCTATTTTTGAGCAAGAAATGCGTTTGGAGGGATCTCACGACTTTGAAAATGACGAAGATTATGGTGTGTCTCCGGACTTACTAAGAATGGTGGAAGAAGAGGATAAACAGATCCTACCTCATGGGGAATTATTGGAAATTGTGAGCTTAGAGGATGGAAAGGAGGTGAAAGTTGGTACGAAAATCACTGCAAAGACAAAACAAGACCTCATTAATTTGCTCCGAAAGTTCAAAGATGTTTTCGCGTGGTCGTACCAAGATATGCCGGCTAAGATCGACATTGTGGTGCATCGTCGCCCATAAAAGAAGATTGTAAACCCGTTCAACAGAAGCTCAGGAGAATGAGACCTGATATTGTGTTGAAAATAAAAGAAGAAGTCAAAAGGCAATTCGACGCCGGATTCTTACAAGAGGTCAATTATTCGGATTGGGTAGCAAACATCGTCCCTGTTCCTAAAAAAGATGGAAAGGTACGAATGTGTGTGGATTATAGGGATTTGAACAAGGCGAGTCCAAAAGATAATTTTCCACTGCCTCACATTGATACCTTGGTAGATAACACGGCGGGCTATTCATTGTTTTCTTTCATGGATGGCTTCTCTGGGTACAATCAAATAAAGATGCATCCTGAAGACATGGGGAAAACCACATTCATTACCTTATGGGGAACATTTTGTTACAAGGTAATGCCCTTCGGATTGAAAATGCGGAGCAACATATCAAAGAGCTATGGTGACTTTGTTTCACGACATGATGCACAAGGAGATCAAGTCTATGTGGATGATATGATTGCGAAGTCTAGAACGGAAGAAGAGCATGTTCAAGTCTTGAAAAGTTATTTTGAGATTGAGAAAATTTCAGCTCAAGCTTAACCCGGCAAAATGCACATTTGGAGCCAGATCAGGGAAGTTATTAGGCTTCATAGTTAGCAAAAAAGGGATTGAGGTTGACCCAGACAAAGTAAAAGCAATACGAGATTTACCTCCCCCGCGCACGCAGAAGGAAGTTCGAGGTTTCCTGGGGAGATTGAATTACATTGCTCGATTCATCTCACAACTGACGGAGAAATGTGATCCGGTATTCCGTCTCTTAAAGAAGCATAATCCGGGTGAATGGGATGAAGAATGCCAGAGAGCTTTCGATAAGATAAAGCAGTACTTGGTTAATACTCCAGTCTTATCGCCACCAAGTCCAGATAGGTCATTGATATTATATCTAACAGTGTTGGAGAATTCCATGGGATGCGTATTAGGCCAACATGATGAGACGGGAAAGAATGAAAATGCAATATACTATCTCAGCAAGAAATTTACTGATTGCGAAATGAGATACTCATCAATTGAGAAGTTGTGTTGCGCTTTAATCTGGGCAACCCGAAGACTAAGGCAGTATATGTTGTATCATACGACTTGGCTGATTTCAAAGTTGGATCCTTTAAAGTATATGATAGAATCTACTGCTTTAAACGGGAGAATGGCTAGATGGCAGATCCTGCTCTCGGAATTTGACATAGTATATGTAAGTCAGAAGGCCATAAAGGGAAGTTCGATAGCTGACTTCTTAGCTAGTAGAGCCTTGGAAGACTATGAGTTTTTGAACTTCGATTTTCCAAATGAGGACTTGAAGTATGTGGCGAATACTGAAGAGAAGCCTCGAATGGGTAGCGTATGGAGGTTAAATTTTGATGGAGCTTCGAATGCTACGGGTAATGGAATTGGGGCAATCTTGGTATCCCCAAATGGAGATCATTATCCTGTTGCTAGCAAGTTGGACTTCGATTGTACTAATAATATGGCAGAATATGAAGCATGTATTATGGGCATTCGTGCAGCCATTGAACGAAACATCAAAGTGCTAAGAGTATATGGGGATTCTGCATTGGTGATATACCAACTAAAAGGGGAATGGGAAACTAGAGACCCTAAGCTAATTGATTATAGAAAACTAGTTCTCGAATTGGCTGGTGAGTTTGATGATATCACCTTTTGTTATCTCCCGCGAGAGGAAAACCAGATGGCTGACGCATTAGCTACTCTAGCTTCGATGATTCAGGTGAATAGACTCGAGGTAATGAGGCCTATTCAGATGAGTATCTATGAGACCCCAGCTCATTGCTGCAATATTGAAGAGGAGGGAAAAGATGATTGTCCTTGGTATCAGAATATCCTACAGTACGTGAAGGATCGGGAGTACCCCAATCAAGCGACAGAGAATGACAAAAGAACTCTGAGAAGAATGGCCATCGAATATGTCCTAGATGGGGAAGTGTTATACAAAAGAAGGAAGGATCAAGTATTGTTAAGATGTGTGGATGCCGTGGAAGCTAAGAAAATATTGGAGGAAGTACATGAGGGTATTTGTGGGACGCACGCCAATGGTTTTATGATGGCCAGACAAATCATGAGATTTGGGTACTATTGGCCCACCCTGGAGGGAGATTGCATAGATTACGCCAAGAAATGCCACAAATGCCAAATTTACGAAGACAAAATACATGCGCCTCCTTCACCTCTTCACGTCATGAACTCTCCTTGGCCGTTTTCCATGTGGGGTATGGATGTTATTGGGCCAATATCACCAAAGGCTTCTAATGGGCATCGCTTCATCTTTGTGGTCATTGATTACTTTACCAAATGGGTAGAGGCTGCTTCATACGCAAATGTCACGAAGTCGTGATTAGCAAATTCTTGAAGAAAGAGATTATTTGTCGATATGGAATGCCCGAGAAAATTATATCCGACAATGCGTTAAATTTGAATAATAGCACAATAGCTGAGGTTTGCAGCCAATTTAAAATCAAACATCATAACTCATCGCCATATCGTCCAAAAATGAATGGTGCAGTGGAGGCGGCTAATAAGAACATCAAAAGGATCGTGGGGAAAATGACTGAAACTTACAAGGATTGGCATGAGAAGTTATCATTTGCTCTCCTTGCCTATCGAACATCTGTTAGAACTTCTACCGGAGCAACACCTTTTTCTCTGGTATATGGAATGGAGGCGGTATTACCCATTGAAGTTGAAATCCCCTCTCTACGGGTACTATCTGAATTACAGTTGGACGAAGCCGATTGGATCCAATCTCGGTACGATCAGTTAAACCTAATAGAAGAAAAGAGCCTTAGAGCTATTCGTCATGGGCAAATGTACCAGAAACGAATGATGCGAGCCTATAATAAAAAGGTCCGCCCCAGAGAGTTTCGTGAAGGAGACTTGGTGCTAAAAAAGATTCTCCCCATGCAAAAGGATTCGAGAGGAAAATGGATGCCAAATTGGGAAGGTCCCTATATTGTAAAGAAGGCATTTTCCGGTGGGACTTTAATCCTATGTGAGATGGATGGCAAAAGTTTGCCAAACCCTGTAAACGCAGACTCCATCAAGAAATATTTCACTTAAAAGGAAAGAGAACCAAAGTGAAAACCCGCAAAGGGCGCTTTGCTTCCCAAAAAAAAAACTTTGGAGAGGCCAAGGTGAAAACCCGCGAAGGGCACCTTGAGGCCAAAGGGGGCTTAAGTCGAAAACCCAGAAAGGGTGGCTCAAGTATTGATCGAGTTGGGGCATAAGGTGATGTGAGCAGATCAAATTTTGATCATGGGCATGTGAAGATCTTGCTTTACCCGAACCAACAAGAAATGATATGCGACGTCTTGGAGCATTGACAGAGTATTGCAGATCTCCTAAACACATGTTAAACTCCGAATGGTCTTCAGAAAGTTTGTACAGAGAAATTCAAGCTGCGATAACTGGGGCACCTAGTTCTTATTGTATTTATATGTATATTCTTGAAAATACGTTTTTCTTTTTGCTAAGATACACATTCTCAATCCACTTCTTTGTTATCTTTCTTTCACTATCTTCGATGTTTTATTTCTTTTTGATTTATGATCAGAACCAGCTTTATTCTTGTCCATTGTTATGACCTTTTTGCAAACATGTCGTATGGACTAATAAAACTTTCACAAAGGAAGTTTTGTATATTACTCTGAAAAGTTTCTAAATAATATAGGAACCCGAGACAAGACAATTGTTTTGAACACCAAATTTAGGAGTTGAAAATTTGAGAAGGAAGAGTCTAAATTTAGACTTTCTCCTTGGATTATGTTGTCAAGTGCATTGATTGAACAAAATGACAAGGAGTAGCGTTAACAAAAGCTTAAATAAACAAGCAAGCAATGATCACCAAGCAATAGGAAGAAGTTTCCTTGGAGAAGAATTTTTTTTATAAGCATTTGGTATGACATCATTAGAATGGTATAAAGGACCAAAGAATTTCACATCATGTATCCTCAAATAGTGAATGAGAAGATTGAGGAAAAGCCACATATTTTTACCCTTAGATTACGGTGGAAGAATGATGGTATAAATTCTTGTGCCCCAGTGGATGAAACTTTAAGGTTTACAATGGGAGGCAACCTGGCTAATTGTTTCTTCAGAAAAGCCAGTCAGGCGAGAAGGCGTTGTAGCACGTCAGTCGCAAAGCTTTAATGAACTTCGAGAAATGAAAACCTAAGCGGGATCATTCTCAAAATAATAATAATAATAATAATAATAATAATAATAATAATAAAATTCTGCATTTCTGCAAACACCATTTACACATGTCTAGTTAGGAGCATTTGATTCATTTTGATCATGTCATCCTAATCATTAGGCATAATTAGGTTCATTATACAAGTCATGCTCCCCAGATAACAGAATAATGAATATTAGAGATCCTATCTCCCTGAGATTACAGCGGAGCAGATCGAAGACACTATCCTATCTCCCTGAAGTTACAGTGGAGTGGATTAAAATAAAGGATCTTATCTCTCTGAAGTTACAGCAGAGTAGATCATATCAGGTCTTATCTCCCTGAGGTTACAGTGGAGTAGACCGAAGAATTTCAGATCTTATCTCCCTGAGATTACAGCGGAGCAGATCGAAGACACTATTCTATCTCCCTGAGATTGCAGCAGAGCAGATCGAAGACACTATCCTATCTCCCTGAAGTTACAGTAGAGTGGATTAAAATAAAGGATCTTATCTCTCTGAAGTTACAGCAGAGTAGATCGCATCATGTCTTATCTCCCTGGGGTTACAGTGGAGTAGACCGAAGAATTTCAGATCTCATCTCCCTGAGGTTACAGTGGTGCAGATTGAAGCCAGAGATCTTATCTTCTTGAGATTACAGCGGAGCAGATCGAAGATACTATCCTATCTCCCTGAAGTTACAGTGAAGCGGATTAAAACAAAAGATCTTATCTCTCTAAAGATGTAGTAGAGCAGATCTCATCCAGTCTTATCTCCCGAAGTTACTGATGAAGCGGACTAAAACCACAAACATCGTCCCCCAGAAGTTGCGGCGAAGAAAATTAAAGCTACAAGTCAGATCCTTTTGAAATGCAGTGGAGTGGATTGAAGCAACAAGACACAATGGACTGGAACGGAGTTATTTGAAGAAGAGAAGTACCAGAAGAAGTCAAGACTCGGTGAGACCGGGCAAAATTGGCCCTTTTGAAGTCTTTGCTCTGTTCTCGTTACACGACAACGAGCAAAGAGGGGCAGCTGTACGGGCCAATTTTACCCTGGCCTTAACCACAAAACACAAAATAATAAACAAAATTAAAACAAAATCCATAACACAATAGAGGCCCAAGATGGCAAAACCCTAGCCCAATTCAGCTCACAACCAGCAGCCTCAGTGCGCCGTACGTCTCCTCGTGCCTTCGCAGCGCACTCGACGCCCGAAGCACGACCAGTTTTGCACCAAAAAGGCTAGGTTTATTCTTCCAATACCCGTTGACCTCACCAAAATCTGCAAACAAGAAACAAGGAAGACAAACATAGAAGCAAGAAAAAAGAAAACAAAAACGACATGTAAATCGGCTATAAAAGGCCGCACCAACCATGTATCAAAAAAGAGGGAGATTTCATAGAGAATCTAATACAAAGAAAAATCAGTTCAAGGTTGATATTTTTAGTTTTTGTTTTCATTTGTTATCTTGTTTCTATATTATTATTATTACTATTATTATTATTATTCTACATACAAAGATAAATAAGTAAAGAAAAAGAAAAAAACCAGGTTCTCAGAGCTCAGATCGCCGAAATGCGGTGAGGAGCCACCTCCGATGATAGGTGGTCGGAAGCCGAACGGTTTCTTGAGGGGGATTTTTGGTTTTTTTTATATATTTTTTCACTCTATTTATTTTCACTTATTTTCATTTTTATCAAAAAATAAAAAGAAAAGAACAGAAAGGAAGGATTTTTACCTTCATCGGCGGGCCTCCGGGGTGTAAAAGCCTCAAAATCGAGCTCTACTCAAAAAGAGGAGCAAACAAAGGCCGTTTTGGTTTTTTTTCGGCCACCGCGGACGGCGGCGCCGTCGCCGGTGGCCGATAACCAGCGCCATGGCTGGAGGAGGGAGGTTTTTGAGAGAAAAGAGGAAGAGTTTTGATTTTTTTTAGGAATGGGGGCTTAATGAAATTTTTTAACAGAAATTTGGTTTAAATACCCAAATGAAACGGCGCCGTTTTGGCCTGTTTCATTCGGCCTCAAAACGACGCCGTTTTGCGCTACCATGAGCGACCGACCCGTCAGACCGAGGATCCCAGCGTTTTTGAGGCTAAGGGTATATTTACCCTTTAGCCCTCCTTATTTCTCCCATTTTATAATTTAGTCCCTTTCTATTAGGTTTATTTTATTTTTAATTTTACCCTAAAATCTTGTTCTGATTTCATTTAAGTCCCTCGAAGTTCTACGTTTTGGTGGATTGGGATATTTTTCACCTCGGTCCCTCTTCTTTCAAGCGCGTCACAGATTAATCCTTTACTTCATTTCTTTTTTATTTTTCCCTGTGATTTTGTTTTGTTTTCAATTTAGTCCCTTTTTATTATTATTATTTAACTAATTAGTTATTATTATTATTATTGTTATTATTATTATTATTATTATTATTATTATTATTATCATTTACTTATTTATACTGTTTTTAGATTTGTTATATACATATATGTATGTGTACATACTTATATACATACTTACATATTTCTAATTTTCATATATGTATATACTTACATTTTTATATATACGTTAATCTATATACATGTATACATACATATTTTTATAGTATGTGTGCAGCATATATGTTTTTTAGTTTTATATATATATATATATATATATATATACCTACCTTTATATTTTATATATTTCATAACTTTATATATATACATTAGTATACACATACATATTTACATATATATTTACGTACATAGATTTTTCACACTCTCATAATTTTATGCTTACGCATATATCTTTTACCTTTTATAATCTTATTCATTTATTTATTTATTTCATTTTCATTATTGATTCGAATGAATGCTTTAATTTTACTTGCTTGTATACATTATTGATTTGTACTTTTTATTTATCTTATTTTTGTTGCAATTGCTAGTATTATTTTTACACTATTGTATCCAATATCGCCTTGTTACGAGTATTAACATCGTGTTTTATTAGATTAATTTATTTCAATGCATAAGCTACAATTTTTGAATAAGCAAAATCTTGTGTTTGGATTTGAGAATATCGTACCCTAACTTACTGGGTCTCGATTTTCACAATAAATCTAAATACACGAATCTTTTCAAACTCAAGTTCTAGATGATCTCCGGCATTAAAAAAGATCGTGTCCTAACTTACTGGGCATGATCCCTTTTCTAAACCCGAGATAATTAAATATCTTTTCTAATAAATTTTTGGCATTTATTCTCGTATCGAGAATTCGAGACATTGTGTCCTAACTTACTGGATATGATTCTTTTTCTCGATTAACGTGAAATATGCCTATTTTCCCAAAAAATTTTAACATTTCAATAAAGTATTGTATTTTTAAATCTCTTTAAAGTTTTCAATTTTCGACTTCAAGACATTAAGTAATTAACTAGGTACCAATTTTGGGCGTTACGAGGGTGCTAATCCTTCCTAAATGCGTAACCGACTCCCGAACCCATTTTTCTGAATTTCGTAGACCAAAACCGTTGTTTTAATAAAATTAAATTGTTTATTAAAAACAACCCCTTTTACGAGGTGGCCCGATCACACCTCACAAAAAAGGATTGGTGGCGACTCCCGTATTCATTTTTTAAAACCCAAGTCGACCCCATTTTCAATCAAAAAAATGGTGTCAACACCTCTTAACAATATTGCTTCTAAGATTCAAACCTAGGTCCTCTCTAAGTCCTCTTCTTAGGAATATAATATGACTTATCATTACATTCAACCACTGTCTTGTTATTTTCTTTCTTTTTTTTGAAACAACACTGTCTTTTTATTTTCATATGTTAAACTAAAGTGATATTATAAAAAGAAATTAAAAAGTATTGGTTGGCTATGTATGTGTTCAACCTTAAAGAAAAACGAATTACTTAAAAAATAATTGAGAGCCGAATAGTGAATATAGAGTAATGATAAAGAAAAAGAAAAATGAGATAAGTGTTTGGTACGGGGATGAGGAGTTTTCCTTCCGAGCCGTCGCGTTAGTTGTGATCCACTCCTTTGTAGATTTTACGAGGCAAAAAGCAGGAAGGTAAGAACCGACACCGAGCATCAAAGCACAAATGAAGGCAAAGTTGGGACAATACGTGGCAACTAAATAATTATTATAATAATGTGGTTCTTGTTTGTTGGGGGGGACACACTCACCACGTGACACCATTTACATCTCAAAGAATCTACTCTTGGGTCATACAGAATCGCCAAAAGCTTAGCTGAATCAAATCTTATTCTATTCTATTAAAATCACGTTCAATACAACAACAATAATAATAATAATAATTATCGTATAAAAAATTTTGGGTTGGATCGAAGTTTGGTTTAAAAAAAATTTAAAGCTCATGCCTATTTTAGACTTGATCCACCCAAAGTTCATTTTACTGTTCAAAAATTAATAAAATATCATAAATACATTTTAATTTTTATATTATATAATTAAATTTAAATTTTAAAAATATTTTTTTATTATTTAACTTGAATTCAGGCTAGACCCAAGGGGTAAAAATACTTGTTAAAATTGAGTTGAATCTACCAGCCTAGGCGGGCTACTCAACCCTTGGACAGATTTAGAGTAAACTTATCATTCTATTAAAAATTCTATCTATTTTTATTGTTAGGTGGTGGTTGATGACGCAATATGACAATGATAACGCATGCTGACATGGAAATAAAATTTTAACGTGAAAGGACTAATTCAAGGAACCAGACAATAATACATCATCACTTAACAGTAGAAATTAATGAATTTTTGTGACGTGGAGGAACTAATTCCAAACAACCAGGTACCATCACTTAACAGTAGAAATAGATGAAATTTTTAATACGTAACATATTTCTAATAATAAAATAAGTAACTAGAATGGTTGTAAATATTGGCTAATTTACCAAAAAAGCTCATTTTTTAAAAAAATTACCGAAATGGGCCGGTTTTTTAATTATTTACCGGAATGGGCCATTTTCCGCGAAATCGCGTCCACGTCGTAGCGATGTCGAGTGCGTGACGAGGACATCAGCGTCCACGTCGTAGCGACTGGCGGCGTGGAAGGAAATCGCGTCCTTGAGAAGCGATTTCTTTCCACGTCGGCAGTCGTACCGACGGACGCTGATGTCCCGCCACGAAGCAGCACCGGGACGCGATTTTGACGTTGATTTTACGTTTGGGTTTTATGGCTTTTAAGGTTTAGGGTGCAGGCTTTTTAGGGGTTAGGGGTCCCGAAAATTTTTTTTTCGAGTTGACGTATCTGGTCAAATAGTGGGAAATCGCTTCTACCAAGATGCTATTTGAGAAGTAATTGTGAAATCGTGGCCTCGTGGACGCGATTTCGCTACAATGGTCATGTAAGAAATAATTTTTTTTAACGTTTTCTGAGCAAATAGTATAAAATCGCTGATACCAGGATGCTATATGAGAAGAATTGTGAATCGCGCTACCGTGGGACGCGATTTCGCTTCTGATTAGTCATGTAGGAAATAAATTTTTTGACATTTCGAGCAAATAGTGTCAAATCGCGCCCTTGTGGACGCGATTTTGCTCTGATAACAAGTTTAATGAGGCTATAAATTAGGCGAAAATGTTCTTAGAATGCATAACTCACAGTGAAACATTTTAGAGGCTAAGAAACTTAGAGTTTCAAAATGAATGAACGTATTAGTCTTTGTTATTTACTACGATGGTGAGGTTTGCCACACCGAGAATGGTGTTGTTTTTTGTCGGAGAATACGGTCATGATTGTCATTTAGCCAAAACATAGATTTGATGAACTCGTAAAAGAATTAGGCTTAAAATCTTGAACGACGCCAATGAAAGTTCATCAATGACGATCGATTTTGTTCTTTCGTTGATCCGGTGACATATGACTCGTTCGACATAAAAAGGTACTTGTAGCTTGGAGGCAATGGTGCGACTCATCTTGCTAGCGGAGTAACTTATATTGAGTTATATGTACAATTTACGCCGCCAATCGATGTACTTCCGTCCGGTGTTCGAGATGTATACACGACCGGCCGACACTTTCGGTTAGCGTGTTACAAAATACAGAACAACCCATGTTCGGTAGCAGTATCGAATGCACATCCCCTCTAGACACTCTGTCGGTGGATGGGACATGTACGTCGGTGGCTCGACGTTTGACGCTGGAAATACGAGCTGGGAAACTGCATCAAGTTCTACTGGATGGCAATCTACATCCAATTGGGGACGTTATCAAATACCCAAAAGAATGGATGGCATACTACCTACGACATCAACCGGTGAGGGGACGTCGTACGCTGCAGATGATTGTGGGTTAGAAGGTGACTCCGATGTGGATCCACCTCGAGAGCCTGGGCCGAATGGTGCAGAGGTGGGATTATTTTCTGAACCGGAGCCTATTCCAACAGAAGGTGAAGATGGTGATAGGAGTGCAGATGATGAAGAAAATCTACGATTCAGAGCATACTCACCTCTAGCCCACATGCATAATGTGGATCTGTCAAATGATGATGCGTTAGAGTTTCCAAATCTACCACACTGGGTGCGCGATCATACAAGTTCAGGGGTAGATCTCGGGTGAACTTGAAGTTGGTAACTAGTTTACCAATAAGGATAGTTTTATTGGTGCTTTGAAACAGCATAGCATCAAAAGCTGTTACCGGATAGAGAATTACGTCGCAAGCCGAAGGGTCGACCTTTCTCCACTAGAATACGAAACAATATGGATATCCGAGAAACAGCCAGTCAACAGAAGTTGTGCGGATGGTGTAGGAACCCAGGCCATACAAGTCGATCATGCCCTAATCGCAATAGTTGAATGTAATTATAGAAAAAATTACCTTTTATTCAATTATTAATTGATAATTGTATTAATTGTTAGTAAAATTATCAAATTACTACAATTTCTTAAATGTTAGTACCAGTCAAAACATTTTACGAAATTCAACATTATGTAAAACTACAATTTCTTAAATGGTTAGTAAGATTATCAAATCCGTTGAGTTATGTTAGGGTTTTTACATTAATTAAATTAGGGCTAAATTAGGTTATGGTTTTAAATTAAATTAAATTAGGTTAGGGTTTTTAATCAAATTAGGTTAGGTTAGGGTTTTCATGTAAAATAGGTTAGGGTTAGGGTTTTAACTAAATTATGTTAGGGTTTTTAATTAAATTAAATTAGGTTAGGGTTTTTAATTAAATTAGGTTAGGTAAGGGTTTTAATTAAATTAAATTAGGTTAGGGTTTTAATTAAATTAAATTAGGTTAGGTTTTTAATTAAATTAGGTTAGGGTAAGGGTTTTAAGTAAATTAAGTTAGGTTAGGGTTTTTAATTAAATTAGGTTAGGGTAAGGGTTTTAATTAAATTAAGTTAAGTTAGGGTTTTTAATTAAATTAAATTATGTTAGGGTTTTTAATTAAATTAAATTAGGTTAGGGTTTTTAATTAAATTAAATGAGGTTAGGGTTTTAATTAAATTAGGTTAGGGTTTTTACTTAAAAGCCCATTAGGTTAGAGTTTTTAATTAATTTAGGTTAGGTTAGGGTTTTAATTAAATTAATTTAGGTTAGGTTAGGGTTTTAATTAAGTTAAGTTAGGGTTTTTAATTAAATTAGGTTAGGATAAGGGTTTTTAATTAAATTAAGTTAGGTTAGGGTTTTTAATCAAATAATGTCAAAATAACTCGGAAAAATTTCTATATGTATTACATCGTCATAAACTTCTATTTCATTACATCAAATGATAAATTTTAATACGGTAATCAATGTCTATGACCGGGGGATTCGGCTCCACATGGCGGCCGTCGACGGTTACGCGCTGGATTCCTCCTTCCTCTAGCTTCCGGCGGCGGTTGTTCTTCCTTGGGTGGTGATTGTTGTTCTTCCGGTTCGGCATCTGCTTGTCGGACTTGGGACGATGATCCACCTTCAAAGAATACTGTATGTGGAGGTGTTTGCATCATGAACGACGACGGAGTTTGAAAGCCATGCGTTGCTGGCGATTGGTAAAAAGGAGAGCTCCCCGACGGCCCCCCTTGCGACCCCTCCTGCGCCGATGGCCTAGTTATCGATGGTCCGCTCGGCATTACAGGAAATGAAGCTGATCCGGGCATTTGGCTCCAAGCTGCCATAGGATTCGGAAAAGGATACATGTACGGGTTAGGGTACATATAAGGGCTAGGAAACATACCTGGCATCATAGGGAAAGGCGATTACGTGGGTATCATCTATTGAATTGCTGCATCAGGTGACTGCGCCGGTGATCGCATGGCCTCTAATGATGGGCCGGGTGAATGTCTGGGCCTCGTTGATGGGCTGCCCTCGTAGTCTTGTCCCTTTGGATTTAGAGGCCCGCGCCTTTCCCTTCCGACACGTATTTGCCGCTGCCTCTCCTCTGGCATAAGTAAATACGGCTTCCCATGGATCCTAAACCATGGCATGCATTCTGAAACGTACGCTAACTCGGGAACGATGATTTGTTCCCGAGTAGGTAGATATTCATGCCGATTTTCCCACATTTTCGTGTACTCTGACCAGTATCTAGGCCAATCCGTACCTAATAGCCGAAGGTCGATTTTGTGGTGCTCGTCAAACACTTCAAGGTCCGCAGGGATCGGTTGTCTACATCCAAACTGTCGTAGGACTCTGTCTGTCTGGTGGGGCTCTACAGTTGCATAGTTGATCAACACCACTTTCACGTGCCAAGCGTCCGGATTTTGTAAAAACTCTTCCGGGATTACTGTCCGGATTGCCGGATCCTCGTATGGTGTCCATTGAAACTACATGAACATGATAGAAATATTACTTATATACATAATACTAAATAGTAAATACTAAATATCAATCCACTAGCGAATGTATGGAAATATCTATTTGCAATAATACTTACTTCTGCTTCCGACCGTTGGTCCAATAGAAGTCGTATATCTTCAAGTTCAGACGGTAATCCACGATAACTCGCCGGATGGTTCCACCTAATTAAATAAATTTTTAGCATACTTTTATTCTTACAAAATCTACATAACAATTTCAAAATGTAATATAAAATTTACCTAGTTACGAGTGGGAATGTATATGGGTGGTTCACTCGAGGACGTAGAAATGGAAAGCGAAACCGTGCCCATGATTGCAGTAGTGATAGGCATCCTCCGATTTTTGCTCTCCTCGGTTTGGTCGCCCCGCACATCTCCCGATATAATGTTGCCAAGACGGCTGACCCCCAACTAAATTCACCAGCTGCTCTAAAATCAACGAGTTTTAGCAGCCACCTTAGATGTACACGGCTCCGTAACGTGTCGGCCATGAGATAGCCTCCAATTATTTGAAGAATGTATGATCGAGCATATCGGATTCTTTCAATTTCGGTTAAATTTTCATTTAGACCGGGGAAGGTGGCACGTAACCAGCTCATCTTCACCTTACCTCCATCCATTTTATCCGGAACGGCGCCCAAAAGCTCGTAGCACACCGCCTCCCACCCTGCCCCAAAAACATCATTGGTTCAGTTCATCAGGCGACAATCGTAAATTCTTGCAAGTTGATCGAAGCTTGTTTCAGTTCAATGAAGCTCAATTCGAGCTAATTTCAGATCATTAAGTTTGAACTTCAATTTATTTTAACTTATGCTTTTACATAGTTGCTGGAATAAATTAAGTTCATTAGTTAGTTTGTTAATTTCAGCATGCACATGATTTAATTTGGGTCTAATAATTTTTATATTAAATTTGCTTTATTTAGTACATGATTTAATTATGTTTTTAATTAGTACACAATAATTTGTCATAGGTTAAGGCATGCATTTAATTTGTCTATGTTTCAAATTAATTTATTATATATGCATTTATGTTGTTTGAATCATAACATGTCTTAAATGTGTCCTAATGTGGTGCCGAATTTATTATGCTTTGTTGACCATGTGGCATAGAATTTAATATGTCTCATTGTTGACTTAATGTTCTTATTGTCCAAAGAAATTAATATGTTAATTAACTTGTTTTGTTTCATGCATGAGTTAATTATGTATTAAAGGAGGTCATTTAATTTAATGAGGGTTTAATTTAAGTCAAATTAATTTTATTGTCCTTAGATCTTGATTACCAAATTTAATTGTTTGTCTGCGGGTTTAATGGCTTGAACGGCATTAAAGGAGTTGCTAGTGCTTTTCATGTGGCCATTTAATGGACGGAATTAATAGGTGCAAGCTTGCGAATTTAATGTGCAAATGAAACATGAATTAAATGAGATGTTCAAAGATGTAAGGAACAGTATTTAAAGGAAGGTTTAATTCTTTGTTGCGAATTTATCTTTGAATCAATTCATCTTGCATGCACTTTGACTTGCATTGAAGAAGAGGTCTGTGATTGATTCTCTCCAAGTACCTTTTTCGTGGGAATACATGAATTAAAGGATGT
This sequence comes from Gossypium raimondii, assembly GCF_025698545.1. Classification (NCBI taxonomy): domain Eukaryota; kingdom Viridiplantae; phylum Streptophyta; class Magnoliopsida; order Malvales; family Malvaceae; genus Gossypium; species Gossypium raimondii. The sequence goes on from NC_068565.1 coordinate 48,700,614, forward strand.
GATAAGTTCTATTGGCTTTCCAAGGCTTGGTAGAACCTTTTTCCAAAGCGGCACCATTATTTTCACATGCATGTTTGGTAATTAAAATTGGGTTCTTTGTTTGGTGTCTCCTATGTGACCATTCGGCCAAAGGGGTTCTTGATTTATTTTCCCAAGCCACCCTTTGTGCATACATTAATGTGCACCACCACCATTATTCCAAGTGCATGGATAGGAGCTTGATCAACTTACTTCCTAGCTAAGGATGAATGAGCGGATTTAAGAAACCAATGTTGGTCGCTTTCGGTTGAAGTAAAGAGTTTAAGCATTTATTCATCATTCTAGAACAACATTAAGTAGGTGATTTGTGGCCATTCGTTTTACCTTATTTTTGTCTATAAATACCTTGGTTATAAGCTTTGTAAATGTTAGACAATATACTTTTGAATCTTATATGATATCTGATTACTTTGTGAGTTTGTTTTCAACTCTCATTGTTCTCCAAAGACTCGTCTGACTTATCAAGTAACCCTTGTGGTGTCAACCCGTCTTTCTTTCCGAACTTATCACTTTGTACCCAAAGTGTGGCGTTCAAATTATACCGAGGTTCCTATCATCTTTGATAGCGGGTCGAGGTTCCATTTTATTCATTTTTCCATCCATACAACATTTATCCTACCAAGTGTTCGTATAAGTCTCGGGTTAACACACTTATATTGTGTTGGTTCAACTTGAATACTTTATTTTCGTTCACATATCAACCTCAATACATTCCATCACCACTTTTGAACTAATTTGAGCCTTTATCTTTTCTTTCTTAACCTATTTTCGACAAACCTTAATATTACTCCAATTCACGATCGGGCACATCAACGACTCGACTCTCATCACCGAGGTCGAGGCGTATCATTTGGTATCAGAGCTAGCTGAATCGGAGTAAGAATCGTCGTCTTCGGTATTATGGTTTGTAAAAAAATAAAAAAAAATAAAAAAAAAGAAGTTTGTATTCAATTCATTTTTCCTTGTTGTATTCAGTAATGAAAAACAAAAAAAAATCGAAATTATTTAAAAAAAAACAAGTGTGACAAAATTCATTGTTGCCGAATTGTGAAATGAAGTCGTTGCCGTAGTATTCAAACTATTTCCAGCCACACTTAACCATTTTTATTTTTTTGATAGCCTACCATTTTCGACATCATTACCCACCAAGCCAAATCAATTTTGTAAGCCGACGCCAAACGGTATTGATTCATCGACTTAGTTTGCGGAGAACTTCGAGAGGTGAAAACCGAGTGGTAAAAAGGCAAGAGCGATTGTGAGACCATTCGAGAGATTAAAAGCCAATATAAGAGTGAAAACACGAGTGGAGTGTCTAGCACTTTATTCTTTCTTTGCGAGAGATTGGTGAGGATTTTGAATTGGTGAGGTTCAATTGCTGTTTGTTTAATCTTTCATTTTCTAACATTTTCTTGAATCATGTTCCAAGAATATTTTAAGTCTGATTTGCAACCAGCTTTCGAAGATGAAGCCCATGACATCAAGATGAGTTTAATCCTTCAAAGATTAGAAAATTAACCACATCGTGAAGATATGTTTCATACGCGTTGTCGTGTCCACGATAAAGTTTGTTGCCTCATTATTGATGGTGGAAGTAGATCAAACGTGGCCAGTATCCGAAAGGTGGAAAAACTTGGCTTGGCCACTACCAAACATCCACGACCCTATCAATTGCAAGGACTTGGTGTTGAAGGTAAATTTAAAGTCACTCAACAAGTGCGCATCGCCTTCTCCATCGGTAGATACCAAGATGACGTTATTTGCGACGTTGTGCCTATTCATACTTGCCATCTATTGCTAGGAAGGCCATGGCAATCGAATCGTAAGGTCACTCATGAAGGACGTATCAATAGGTATTCCTTCAAGCATCAAGGAAGGAAAATCACCTTAGCGCCGCTCATACCGGAACAAGTCCACGAGGACCAAATCAAATTGAAAAACTTGGTTGTAAAAGATTTTGAGCGAGAAAAGAACAAAGAAAATGAAAATGAAAGAAATGAAGAAAATGAAAAAGATGAAAATGAGATATTAAAAACAAAATAGAGTGAAAAGCGAAAAGAGATTGAAAAAGAAATTGAAAAAGAAGAAAAAGAAAGAGTGGAAAAAGAAATTGAAAGAGAGCTTGAACAGAAATCGAGTGGAAAAGAAAAAGAGTTTGCAAAAGAAAATAGTGAAAGAGATGAGAGAGAACAAGAAAAAGTGAGCGTTGTTTTTACTAACCCACATGTGAGTTGTTCTTGTTCTATTTCTTCTTTTCAAATTTCTAAAGATTCGTGCGACGATTTTCAATTACAATACTTCCCTGATGAGAGGCGATTCAAGTTGATTCAGAAAGGTAAGAACATAGAAGACCCTTGTCCACCAGCACATGAAGGTAAGAAAGGTGAGAGTTCTATGCCAAGTAAGTCTCCATTATCCCACTTGAACGTTTGTGCTAATATTACTGATGACTTAGTCTTTGAAAAGGTTTCATGTCTTGACATGGCTAATTGTCATTCTTTGTTTGATGTTGTTGAGAAATTTTATGGTGCCATAGTTTTCAAAAGACCTCCTTATTTTGCTTTGGATAATTGTTTTTCACTAATCTTTATTGATAATTTTATGTTAAATGGAGGCATGAAGAGTTGCTTATTTGATGTGTTTCGCGTTGAAAAATCTGTTGATGGCATTGGATCAATTCAGCTTGTGCAAACTTTGGACGTACGTGATTGGAGGTATCCACATAAAAAGTTTGATTTATTCGTTTGTCATGGTAATGTGAATCCTTTATATTCTTATACGAAATCCTTTTGTATAAGCATGCTTGTGAGAATGAAATTTTTACTGCGCTATGGAATAAGTGATCAAACTCGTGAGTTCAAACCTGGAATTTGCTATGTTGATTCGTTTTGTGGGAAACTTGGGCATTCCAAACTTAGTGCACACAATTTGATTGATGCTGTGGATTTTGAAAAATATTTGTATCCTGACACAAATGATTGTTTTCCTTTGGTTAGCCATGAAGTGTATGTCTTGAGCAATGAATGCAAGAATAAAGTTAGTACAAATTGCGATGCTGATTTGCAAACAAATGAAATTGTAATCCATCGTCTTTGGCACTTTTTGACTACGCAAGATGAAAACCCATATAAATCTATCTCTGACATTGATCGTGTTGAAAGTGTTGTTGATTGCGTGTGAACATGTATGATTACTTGTCATTTGAACCGATTGAGTTCACTTGTTTGCAACAATGACATATCAAGACTGTTTGATAATTTGAGATATGCAAGTTTTGATCAACTAATACTTTGGATGCATGATCGATTGAAAGAATTTTTTATTTATTTTGGATGTAAATTGAGCTTGATTCCTTTGCTCTCTCAACCACCAAAGATGGAGAGTCAAATTGAAAAGCTTCGACTACAATATACTCCCGAGGAGCGAAGGTTTGTGTTGACCGAGCAAGGTAAAAATGATCTCTGTTTTACTACTTTTAAAGGTAAGGCTCATAAACTTTTTGAAACATCGTTGTCCTCTTTAGGTGGTGCCAAAGATAGTTTTGTTGATTTGATTCGTTATTCACATATTGGTTATGACTTGTGGAAACGATTTGAGACATTTGATTGCCTTAGAACATGTTCATTTTCGTTTCGAATAATTGACGAGGCATTAGCGAGTAAATTAATTTGTTTGCATGATTGTGAACATGTTGCTTTGCATCTGTCCACTCGTATGGGATTTTCTTGTTCTATTTTGCTTGCATTTGGATTACAAATTTATCTGAAACAATTCTTGTTAACTCATGGTTATTCCTTTCAGTTGTCCCAATTCCAATCCGTCCCGTTCGAGTGAACCAATGGCTCGACTTGAGGACAAGTCATTCTAAAGAAGGGGGGAATGATACGACCCTGCCCCGAAAACATCCTTGGTTCAATTCATCAGGCGACAATCGCAAATTCTTGCAAGTTGATCGAAGCTTGTTTCAGTTCAATGAAGCTCAATTCGAGCTAATTTCAGATCATTAAGTTTGAACTTCAATTTATTTTAACTTATGCTTTTACATAGTTGCTGGAATAAATTAAGTTCATTAGTTAGTTTGTTAATTTCAGCATGCACATGATTTAATTTGGGTCTAATAATTTTTATATTAAATTTGCTTTATTTAGTACATGATTTAATTATGTTTTTAATTAGTACACAATAATTTGTCATAGGTTAAGGCATGCATTTAATTTGTCTATGTTTCAATGAATTTATTATATATGCATTTATGTTGTTTGAATCATAACATGTCTTAAATGTGTCCTAATGTGGTCTGCCGAATTTATTATGCTTTGTTGACCATGTGGCGGCCGAATTTAATATGTCTCATTGTTGACTTAATGTTCTTATTGTCCAGTAGAAATTAATATGTTAATTAACTTGTTTTGTTTCATGCATGAGTTAATTATGTATTAAAGGAGGTGCCGAATTTAATGAGGGTTTAATTTAAGTCCAAATTAATTTTATTGTCCTTAGATCTTGATTACCGAATTTAATTGTTTGTCTGCGGGTTTAATGGCTTGAACGTCATTAAAGGAGTTGCTAGTGCTTTTCATGTGGCCATTTAATGGACGGAATTAATAGGTGCAAGCTTGCGAATTTAATGTCAATGAAACATGAATTAAATGAGATGTTCAGCATGCAAGGAACGGCATTTAAAGGGAAGGTTTAATTCTTTGTTGCCGAATTTAATGCTGAATCAATTCATGCTGCATGCACTTTGACTTGCATTGAAGAAGAGGCTGCTGATTGATTCTCTCCAAGTACCTTTTTCGTGGGGAATACATGAATTAAAGGATGTGATAAGTTCTATTGGCTTTCCAAGGCTTGGCCGAACCTTTTTCCAAAGCAGCACCATTATTTTCACATGCATGTTTGGTAATTAAAATTGGGTTGCTGTTTGGTGTCTCCTATGTGACCATTCGGCCAAAGGGGTTGCTGATTTATTTTCCCAAGCCACCCTTTGTGCATACATTAATGTGCAGCCACCACCATTATTCCAAGTGCATGGATAGGAGCTTGATCAACTTACTTCCTAGCTAAGGATGAATGAACGGATTTAAGAAACCAATGTTGGCTGCTCGGTTGAAGTAAAGAGTTTAAGCATTTATTCATCATTCTAGAACAACATTAAGGGCTGATTTGTGGCCATTCGTTTTACCTTATTTTTTGTCTATAAATACCTTGGTTATAAGCTTTGTAAATGTTAGACAATATACTTTTGAATCTTATATGATATCTGATTACTTTGTGAGTTTGTTTTCAACTCTCATTGTTCTCCAAAGACTCGTCTGACTTATCAAGTAACCCTTGTGGTGTCAACCCGTCTTTCTTTCCGAACTTATCACTTTGTACCCAAAGTGTGGCGTTCAAATTATACCGAGGTTCCTATCATCTTTGATAGCGGGTCGAGGTTCCATTTTATTCATTTTTCCATCCATACAACATTTATCCTACCTAAGTGTTCGTATAAGTCTCGGGTTAACACACTTATTTTGTGTTGGTTCAACTTGAATACTTTATTTTCGTTCACATATCAACCTCAATACATTCCATCACCACTTTTGAACTAATTTGAGCCTTTATCTTTTCTTTCTTAACCTATTTTCGACAAACCTTAATATTACTCCAATTCACGATCGGGCACATCAACGACTCGACTCTCATCACCGAGGCCAGGGCGTATCAGACCCCCAACTAAATTCATCGGCTGCTCTAAAATCAACGAGTTTTAGCAGCCACCTTAGATGTACACGGCTCCGTAACGTGTCGGCCATGAGATAGCCTCCAATTATTTGAAGAATGTATGATCGAGCATATCGGATTCTTTCAATTTCGGTTGAATTTTCATTCAGACCGGGGAAGGTGGCACGTAACCAGCCCATCTCCACCTTACCTCCATCCATTTTATCCTAACGGCGCCAAAAGCTCGTAGCACACCGCATCCCAATTGCTAGATTAAGCGGACCAGTGATCGGGTGCCCGCCCACAAACAATCCCAATGCAGATGGACATCTTCTAGAGTGATAGTGCACTCTCCACATAGAAGATGAAATGTGTGTCTCAAGTCTCCACCTCTCGATCAACGACTGATCGGTTTGGCTCCAACTTGCATCCCGGTCTCTGGTTGCCACGTGCCAAAATCCCGCTTCCATAAGTAGTTCTCTACTAACGGTGATGGAGGAGCATGCATATTCGAATATTGCATTCCAATACGATCTTGACCTTTTATAACAAAAAATAAATTAATAAATATCTAAAAATACATAAATAAAAATATCTTAAATAAAATTTAAAATTTAAATTTAATACTTACCATGTTTATTTGCTCCACCGATATGTGATTCCTATCAAGACGAATCAATGATCCGGCCATTGTTGAAAATATTAAAAATTTTAAAATTATTTTAAAAAAATAAAAAATTTTAAAATTTTCTTAAAATAATGAAATTTAATGGAAAAAGAAATTTAATATGGATTTGGAGATTTTTGAAGGAAATTGAGAGGATTTTGGAAGGAATTTGAGAGTTTGAGAGAATTTTGAAAGGAATTTGGGAGAATTTTTGAACGGAATTGAGAGAATTTTTGAAGGAAATTGATATTTAATTTGTTTGTGAAAATAAAAGGGGTGGGGGGTTTATATAGTAAAAAAAATATTTTACCGTTGGGCACTATTCACGCGTGCGGCCATATAGCGTCCACGTCGGTAGCGACTGCCGGCGTGGAAGGAAATCGCGTCCTAGAAATCGCTTCCTCAAGGACGCGATTTCCTTCCACGTCGGCAGTCGCTACCGACGTGACGCTGATGTCCGTCACGCACTCGACATTATTACGACGTGGGACGCGATTTCGCGAAAAATAGCCCATTCCGGTAAATAATTAAAAAACCGGCCCATTTCGATAATTTTTTAAAAAAATGAGCTTTTTTTGATAAATTAACCATAAATATTGACTGAAATGACAGGTGATTTAGATTTTGAAATATATATGCACTTAAAAGAAATGTTTCTTGAAACTAGAAGCTTCTTTGTAAGTATGGTCCACTTAATTTCGACCATCAAATTATTACTACAATATTCTGAGTGGACTTCATCTGAATTTCTATTTAATAACTAAAATTTTATTTAATTTTAATAATAAAATATATTAACATTGATATTTTAAGGAACAATAATTTGTGTTCAGATTAGGAAAATAAAAATAAACAGAACTCATTTAAGCATTCATTCTCTGATCTTTATCATTTTAATTAAAATTATATTTAATTTTAAATTAATTTTTAATATAATTATTACATAATTGTTTTCGTTCACGTTCTAAAAGGTAGGAGTATAATATGTATTACAAATGTTATTTATGTGTATTTATCTGCATACAAAATTCAAGATTTTAATGCTTTTTAATTTTAAACTTTTGAATATAATAAATAAAAATATATGAGATAGTATTTGGTACACTATTCTTTCTATTCTACAAACAATCGTAAAAAATTGTTATGTGTCTTTTTTTTTAATATTTTATCGTACCTTTGTAAAACATTTACCACCTGCTTGTGGAGTCTAAAATCTCCACTAACAGTGTATCAAACATTTTTCCAAATTACATAGCAAGAAAACAAATAAAGATTAATAAATAATAAAACATCAAACCAACTTGAGCTTCAAGATTAAAATCGTAGACTCGAACAAAATAAAATGACTACAAAAATACTATTATTATTGGATAAAAATAAATTCTTAATCTAAAATAATGCACGAATGCATTTAAAAAAGGTAAATTACACCAACAGCTACTCAACTTTGGGGTAGCTAACAAAACAGTCATCTAAGTTTTATTTCAGTCACTCAACTTTTAAAAAATAACAAAACAGTCATTAACGTTATAAAAAAGTGACAAAACAGTCACTGATTAACAGTTTCCGTTAGTGTCTTAACGTGACCGCTGATGTGGCAAGTTAACTTGCCACGTTGGATGTCCACAGTGGAAACCCACCCAATTTAAGAAGAAGTTGAAAAAAAAAACCCTTAATAATAGAGAATAAGAAGGAAAAACCCAATTTTTTCTACTGCGTTTTTTTTTTCCGGAGAAAGAAAATTTAAGAAAATTGATTTTTTTTGCTGCTTAATCTAATTATTTATCTTTAAAAAGGAAGCATCGAATGATTTTCTAGGGTTTGAAATTTGAATCTGATTTCTAGTAAGGACTTTAAATTTGTTGCAAATTTCTAGAAAATTTCATGCTGATTTTGGTTGTAATTTGATGTGTTGAAGGGATTTAAGGATGGGAAAGATGAAATCAAGAGCAAAGCGTGCTCCTAAGAAGCGAATGGATAAGCTTGATACCGTTTTCAGTTGTCCCTTTTGTAACCATGGCACCAGTGTCGAATGCCGCCTGTAAGTATAAATTTCAAACCTTAGCAAATCATTCGATGTTTTATTCTTCTTCTTCTTCTCTATTATTAGGGTTTTTTTTCGATTTCTTCTTAATTTGGGTGGGTTTCACTGTGGACATCCAACGTGGCAAGTTAACTGGCCACATTAGCTAGTTAACTTGCCACATCAGCGATACCTTTAAGACGCAAACGGAAACTGTTAACCAGTGACTATTTTATCATTTTTTTATAAAGTTAGTGACTGTTTTGTTATTTTTTAAAAGTTGAGTGATTGAAATAAAACCTAGATGACTGTTTTGTTAGTTACCCCAAAGTTGAGTGATTGTTGGTGTAATTTATCCTTTAAAAATTATTTAAATTTACTTAGATAATATCATAAATTAATTGAATTTAAATGAAAGGTGAATTATTTAATATATTGAAGGCACAAGTGGGTTTAAGATATTGTCATGTATCTTTAATAAATGTTTAAAAATAAATGGAACACGTGATAATATATTAATCCCATTTCTAAAATTAAAAATTCAAGAAATAATAGTTTCAAAATTATCTCGTTCTTGAACATTTTAAACAATTAAAAGTATGACAGATGTTACATTTATTTCAATATTTTGCTATATATTATAAAACATTCGTCCTACCTTAAAAAATTCAAAATAAACTTTTAAATAGTAATGAAATGATAAATTTGGGATAATAATTGTAGCACTCAACACTAAAACCCACTAATTACAATTTTTTTAAATAATCTTATAATATGTTTTGATCATTTACGCTCTTTTTGATGCTATGCATAAATGTGTTCATGTTCTCTTATATTAAGAATAATTACATGCAAATTGAAAGGGAGAGTGGGATCTGTTCCCCAAATTGAATGGATCTCCATAAATCTAGTTTCAGCCATCCAATCCAAAATATCTGTAAACCTACCTTCACGCGGCACTGACACTACCATTACTTTATTTTAATTTCTGTTTTTTTAGATTAAAATATTATTAGTATTATTATTGTTTTTGCTTTCAATCTGTAACTACTAATAATACAAATTGAATAGTTCCTGTAAAAAAAAGAAGAAAGCAGATTCGGCACGACTCGGCAGTAGACGAGCCAATCTCCATTAAGCATGGGAAATTTAGGCAAATGCCGATGGCTGCCGCCTATAAATGTAATCGAAGCTTTGCAGAATCTCTTCGCCATCACCATCTGCATCTCATTCTCAATCTCCATTGTCTTTGATATTTTTCTGATCTATAATCAGTCTAGAAACTACCAAACCCTTCTCATTTCCGATCTAAGTATTCATGGCTGGGGGCGCCGAGATCAAGGCACCGTCGCCTAACGTGAATGGAAAGGCAGAGATTTTGAAGGGTAACTTTGAACCTACCGCTATGAAAGTGGAGCCGTTGCCTCCCGTTGTACCGGAGAATGGCGTGGAGAAGCCGTCGGAGAAAAGCAGGAACATTGTGTTGGGGAGGAACGTGCACTCCACGTGTCTGACCATAACTGAGCCTGAAGTTAATGATGAAGTCACTGGTGACAAGGAAGCTCAGATGGCTGGCGTCTTGGCTCGATATCGCAAAAACCTTATGGAGCGGACAAAGTACCATTTAGGTATGATGTGTAACTAAGCAAAACTTGTGATTATTAACTAAAAATGAAGAAACTAATACAATATGACGTCGGTAAATGTAAATCTTGTATTGTGTTCTAAAATATTGAAGAAATCTTTTTTAACTGTTAATTTTTCGAAAATTTTATTTGTTTTTTTGCATCCATAATCAGATTCGGCTTTTGTCTATAACCAGATCGTAGCTTGAATTTTTTTAAGGGCTAGTGATTGAAGTGCGAATTTTGCAGGTTATCCTTATAATCTGGACTTCGATTACGGTGCATTAGCACAGTTGCAACATTTCTCAATCAACAATCTTGGAGACCCATTCATTGAAAGCAACTATGGAGTTCATTCAAGGCAGTTTGAAGTTGGTGTGCTAGATTGGTTTGCCCGTTTGTGGGAAATAGAAAAGGATGAATACTGGGGTTACATTACAAATTGTGGTACAGAAGGCAATCTTCATGGAATTTTAGTTGGGTTAGTGTTTGTTTAAAACTTGGTTATGTACATTTTGACTAGTAATTGAAAAAAAAATCACTGATGATTGAATTTTGTAGGAGGGAAGTGTTTCCCGATGGAGTTTTGTATGCTTCACGAGAGTCTCATTACTCTGTCTTTAAAGCTGCACGAATGTATCGTATGGAGTGTGTGAAGGTTGACACTTTGGTCTCGGGTGAGATTGATTGCAGTGATTTGAGACCGAAGTTGCTTGCTAATAAAGACAAACCGGCTATACTCAACGTTAACATAGGTCTCTTTCGTCTCTCTAGCATATGTATCCTTACACTGTCACAGGTTCATGCCAATAAGTATTGAAACGAGAGGCATAACTTGGTTAATGATGTTTGCTGCAGGAACAACTGTAAAAGGAGCAGTAGATGATCTTGATGTTGTGATACAAACCCTTGAAGAATGTGGATTTTCACATGATCGATTCTACATTCATTGTGATGGAGCTTTATTTGGACTCATGATGCCTTTTGTCAAACGGGTAAGTTATCACATGTATAGCTCCTGATTCATAGAGGGAAGATAGCAAAGCTCCCTCGTCACATGTGAGGCATGAACATACTGCTCTTGTTCTTCCAATTTATTGTTCCTTTCTAGCAAGTTTTATAATGTAAGCTGGTATGGGTTTCCTCTGGTTTTTGGCATAAATCGGGGCTAGATAAAGTGATTCAGGAATAGTAGTTCTAAAGAACAGAGATAAAGTACCATAAGAGTCCTTTCTTGCTTTTTATGGTCTGTCTATGTATGTGTCAAAAAATTTATGATGTTTGTTGGCATTCTTAAAAGATGTGAAAGGAATCCTGTCTTAAGCTTGATATCATTCTTGGTGGTGAACAGGCACCGAAGGTTAGTTTCAAGAAGCCAATTGGAAGTGTGAGTGTTTCTGGCCATAAGTTTGTGGGTTGTCCAATGCCTTGTGGTGTTCAGATCACAAGGATGGAACACATCAATGTGCTTTCAAGCAATGTTGAATACCTAGCATCAAGGGATGCTACGATCATGGGAAGTCGGAATGGTCATGCTCCTCTTTTCCTTTGGTATACTCTCAATAGAAAAGGTTATAAAGGATTTCAAAAAGATGTTCAGAAATGCCTCAGAAATGCTCACTACTTGAAAGACCGACTGCACGAGGCTGGGATTAGTGCTATGCTAAATGAACTCAGCAGTACGGTTGTGTTTGAGCGGCCCCGGGATGAGGAGTTTGTTCGTAGGTGGCAACTTGCTTGTGAAGGGAATATAGCACATGTGGTGGTGATGCCTAATGTGACAATCGAAAAACTGGATTTCTTCTTGAATGAATTAGTTGAAAAACGGTCGACTTGGTATCAAGGGAATGTTCAACCTCCTTGTATTGCAGCAGAGATAGGGAAAGCGAATTGCGTTTGTGCTCTGCACAAGTGAAAAAAAATATCAGTCTATGATTCAGGAATTCCTCTATTTTCATGCAGCTTGTCATTTGGTTTTAATGAAATATAGATTAGATTCATAAGTTTTTCGTTTTACATTCTCATTGTTATGGTAAATAGTAGTGCCTATCGACATGTTCATATGTTGACTATCTGTCTGCCTTGGTCAGGGGCTTTTGTGTGCGGCTTGTGACATATTCATATACCAACTTTATTGATTAACCTATGTCTGGTCTTGTAAGGCATATGTACTGTAATGCTCCTACCACACTTCGATTAAGTATTATGCCGTCATTTTTATGCTGCACTTCTCTTAGCAAGGAGTTGAGAGTAGGGGTGTAATTGAGTCAAGCTAAGTTAAAATATTGTTAAGCTTGAACTTGATATTTGGTTCGAGCTTGATCAAATATTTATTTTTAAGTTTGAGTTCGGCTTGAGATATGCTTTTACTTGAACTTGTTTATTAATTTTTGTACTCAAGCTTGAACTTAAATTTGAGCTCGACTCGGTCATTAATCCTAGGGTTAATACTATATACTAAGGAAAATGACGTAATATAATAATATAAAAATATGAATAGTTTGATTAGGCTCCTGAAGGTAGAAGTATTATGAAGGTTTTTATATTAGGAGTTAGATTGTATTTTGTCTCTTATATTAAAAAAATTGAACAAGTTAAGTTTTATACATTAGATCAAATCAAGTATTACTAAGTGCGAATTCGATTCAATCGTTAGCTCAAGCTCGATTCAATAATTATCAAATCAAATTCGATTTTTTTTTTTTTGTGTTAAACTTGAGTAACTTGTATCAATCTCTCAATTATACCCATAATTAAGAGTAGCAACATCCTTGAGGGAAAAACCTTCATTCAACTGCTACACTAATATATTAACTTCATCAGTAGAGTTCCCCGTGATGATAACGTATTAGTTATCTAATTATTGTAAAACAATTTAAATTTATTGTCGATTATTAATATTTTCATAAACTGAATTATAAGTAAAATAATAAAATATTTGTTTTTAAAATTTAATTTCTAACCAACAATTATATATTTTTATATTTGGCGCTACGTGCGTTACTTAAGAAATTCAAACATTAAGGGTGAATTTTTGATGGGCGGTGCGTTTATTTATGGTTCGTATAAAAATTACGATGACGGTGAGATTAGATATTGTAATGATATTGTAATGCAAGACAAAAAGTAAACTAAATACGCCATACCGTACTCAATCATCCATCCAAACCCATCTTAAATATTCATGCATATGCTCTTTCTAATCTCCATAAAAATAGAACATATTAAAGTTTCAATCAAATTTATTTGTAGTACAATATGTTTATAATTTATATTATTATTATTGTTATTATTATAGTAGCAATAATGTTAGGAGGGATTAAAGTGACATTTATTATTTTTATGATAGGTTTAAATTTTTGGTTCAATAATAAGAGTATTATGTTCTAGGCATGAAAATTTGAATTCAATTCTAAGCAATTTCATTCCCCTTCCCTAATTATTAAAAGAAATTTAAAATTTTAAAATAAAAAATTATTTATATAATTACATTTTTCTACAATTAAAAAGAAACAAAAACCCTAAAGGTGTGTTTTAAGGAAAGATTTAAAAGACTAATTTCATTTGTCGATTGAGTCCTAACTCGACTGGCATGGGCATTGTTGCCAATACAGTAGGATATGGGTCTGATTGCGTTGAAGCGCATTATGGGTTGGGAAGAAGCTATAAGTAATCCTAAACATTATATAAAAAAGAACAAATATGATCCGAATCTATAATGATATTGTTAAAAAAAACGAATTTCATTCTTATCAAAATCTTCAAATTTTTAAAAAATAAATTTAATTATTTAAGTAGAAACAATAGAAAATTTCAAATTTTATAAAAAATTTCGAAATCAAAATTGGGTAACTCAATTTTTCATAATTTTATTCTATTTACTACATACATCATTATGAAATAAATATTTTTGTATTTAATTCTAATATATATTTTACATTTTATATTATTAAAATATATGAGTTATAATGAAAAAATATTTATATTATTTATTTTTCTTTTTAATAATATTAATTATTAACTCATAAAAAATTCCAAAATTTATTTTACAAAACAATTACAAATAGTAACCAAATAAAAATTATAATGGAAATAGGATTCAACATCAAATTGAACCTATTTAGTCTAATCTAATATAATTGAAAAATTAATCAATTTGTTAATTTATACTAAATATATGAATATTTTATTCATCTCTTAAATACTAAAATATGTCAAAAATGGAGCCCATCTTCCCCATACATTGAACCTGTAAAAGCTTTTAATATAAATAATTATACAAAAGCCGAAAACCCTCACATATAAAACGCTTTGGCAACTTGTATTAAGTTTTCCCTGTCAGTTTTCATTTTAGCTGCTTTCATTAACTTAGTCTCAGCTAATAGTTGATGATTCCAACTCCTCGATTATCGGTCCTAATTTCAGGAAAGCTTTCTTTCTTTTTTTTTTTTTCTTTTGGCGCGTGACTTTTTTCTCTACGTTTTTGGTGATGTTGAATGCAGGTTATACTAGTTTGTATCATTTTTTTTTTTTGGAATTGTGATTAAAGGGTAGAAATATGTTAATGTATGCTTGTTTAGCTTGGTGAGCTTGGTTAATTTGGGATTTTTTTTTCTAATTGGCTTTGTTTGGTAGATTGAAATGTATTGAAAGGGAAGATTAGAACATGTTGTGCTTGATTGTTTTTGGTTAATTGAGTGCTTGAATGATATTTATAGATTAGGCTGAATAGCTTCAAAGGGGAAATGACATGAAATCTTGAAATAAGCAATGGAAGGCAATTTATCGAGAGGAATAATTCCTGGTGGGAGTTCTTTTGGAGGTCTTGATTTACAAGGATCAATGATGGTTCATCATCGTGCACAAAACCCACATAATATGCATCATCATCATCACCACCCTAACCCTCGCCGTGGCACTTCTGCTCATCCTCGTTTTCCGCTCACGGTGGGGACCATGCAGAACTCTGATCAACCTGTTACAGTGATAGATTACAACAAGATGGAAATAGGGAAATGTTCAGTTAGTGATGAGGATGAACCTAGTTTTGCAGAAGAAGGTGTTGATGGTCATAACGACGGGAATAAAGGCAAGAAAGGATCCCCATGGCAGCGTGTGAAGTGGACTGATAAAATGGTGAGGCTTCTAATTACGGCGGTGTCTTATATAGGGGAGGATATGGCGGGGGATTGTGGTGGTGGGATAAGGAGGAAATTTGCAGTTCTACAGAAGAAGGGTAAATGGAAATCGGTTTCGAAAGTCATTGCTGAGAGGGGCTATCATGTTTCTCCTCAACAGTGTGAAGATAAGTTCAATGACCTGAATAAAAGGTATAAAAAACTATATGATATGCTTGGTAGGGGCATTTCTTGTCAAGTTGTTGAGAATCCGGCACTTTTGGATGTTATAGATTACTTAACGGAGAAAGAAAAGGATGATGTTAGGAAAATTTTAAGCTCAAAGCATCTTTTCTACGAGGAGATGTGTTCTTATCATAATGGGAACAGATTGCATCTGCCTCATGATCTAAAATTGCAGCGATCCTTGCAATTGGCTCTTAGAAGAAGAGATGAGGATGAAAACGACGATGTAAGGAGGCACCAACATGATGATCTTGATGATGATGACCATGACATGGAAACTGATGATCATGATGAACTTGAGGAGAATCATGCTTCACATGGGGATAACAGAGCGATATTTGGTGCACCAGGCGGCTCTACAAAGAGATCTAGACAAAGCCAAGTCCATGAAGATGCTTGTTTCCAGAAATTTTTGAACTCTCAGGACTGCAACAAAAGTTCATTTTCCTGTCCACCAGTCGCCCAAGCTGATACGAACCAAGTCCTACCTGACTACTCAAGAGCTGCATGGTTACAGAAGCAGTGGACTGAATCCCGCTCACTTCAGCTAGAAGAACAGAAACTGCAAATTCAAGTGGAGATGCTAGAACTGGAGAAACAACGTTTCAAGTGGCAGAGATTCAGTAAGAAAAGTGATTGCGAACTAGAAAAGATAAGAATGGAAAATGAGAGGATGAAGCTCGAGAATGAACGAATGGCATTAGAGTTGAAGCGAAAAGAGTTAGCTGCCGATTAAAACCATGTATTTTGTTTTCTGCAGTGCCAAGGCCTTGATGCAAAATTATTTTGTTGTTGGTAAGCTGCTATTGATTTTTCCTTGGAGTATCACATTTAGTTTGTTGATATTGATTAATATTATTATGATTACTGTATTGGATATGGCCTTTTCCTACTTGTCTTAGGTTGCTAGTGTGTTTAGACTTTGGTTCTCTTAGATGTTCCACTATTCTATAAGATGGATGTGCTGTTTATTATTTTACATGTTAAATATGTTTAATTTTAGGGTACATTAGATTGCAACTCATGTCTACATTTGTTTGATTTTAGGGTTCTTTTGTTCCATATGACTGGACTCTCACTCTTTCCCTTCATCTTAAATGTTGTTGGTTGATGTGTAGCTTCTGCAAGCTTGGCAATCTTCTCTATGGTTGTCTTTTATTTTTAATTCAAGTTCCTAAATTGCCTTGTATCTGTTATGGTAGAAGTACCATAGAGACTTTGTACTACGAGTCAGATTGCATTTTGTTCCCTCTACTAAAAAAATGAGCAAATTAGTCCGTATACGTTAAATCAAAGAGCAAACTGGTCCTTCTGTTAAAAATTTCATCTAGTTTTACTATTAAAAGCTAGTCCCTGTGTATCAGCATGAGTTACTAGTGGCATGCTGGTTATTTTGTTAGCCATGCTAGTTTTTAATTGTAAAAATAGATGAAAATTTTAACAGAAATGACATATTTGCTCTTTGATCCAACGTATAGGGATTAACTTGTCCATTTTTTAAGTAAAGGGAACATAATGAAATCTGACTCTTAGTAAAAAGACTTTCACGGTACTTTTACCTATCTGTTACCTATGTCTTGAGACTCTTGAGAGATAGACCGTGCATGGGATCGATTTCTTGATACTATGATTGCAAACATTGCCTATATATACATATATATATAGAGAGAGAGAGAGATAGCATTTAATAGCCTTCCAACCCACCGTTTTGAGTGTCTCGAAATGCTGCCTGAGTATATTAGAGGTCATATATAGTAGGATTTCTTGATTCTGGCCTGGAGTAACCCCTCTGTTATTGAAAGAACAGTAGAAGGGAGCATCGATCTAACCCTATGGGTTATTACTGTCCTTTATTTATTACTGGTGGTGGAGTTTAAGCAGGTCCATACCATTTTAAGTACGTTATAGATCTTTTATTGACTTCCTTGTATGCATAAATGGTTACATAATAAAAACATCTATAACACTACTTGGTTGGTGAAAATGTAGAGGTGAAACGATTGCTCTCAATACTGCTTATTCATTTTGTTCAGTTTGCTGTCAAGATACATATGTCCATTTAAAAAAAGTAGCTATTTTCATGCAAGTAAATACAATTGTTTGTGTGTGCCATAAGCAAACATAAAATCTATGAAGCATGGACATGCATAAGTATACTATGACATGAGCAGCGCTGACACGACAGCTTAAAAAGAAAAGGACATGGACATGGACATGGAAATTAATATAATTTAATTTCATATGTAAAATAAAGTCTGTTATTTTTCATATCAAAATTCCTTTATAACCAATAATCTTTTTCTATTGTTAGCATTGATTTTAATTTTTTTTTTCATGAAAAGATAACTAATTTTTAATTTAAGTTTAATTATTATTTGTTAAAAATTTAAATTATTTTGGGGTTTTTGGGATAAGTGAAAAACATTTTTGAAAGATTGGCTCTATAGCCCTAACCAATAGAAAATCCTGACCTCGTCTTTTGTTTTTGTTGTTCATAAAACTATCGCATTGAAGGTAAATGTTCATTTAGAGGAGCTGTTAATAATTTCAAGCAAAAGAAATTACTAAAAGATTGATTAAGAAACTTTTCCTCTTAATCAATACTCCTCCCTAATCTAAAAACTTAACTACGACTATAATAACTATGAATGTTTATGATAAAGATGCATTGATAATCAAAGAAACCCAGATACTATCATAGTTAAAAGGAAAGAATTCAAGCTGAAATATAAGCAAAGTTTGCCAGAGAAAAAAAATCAACAATAAAAATTTGAAAGCAACAAACATAATCCAATAAAGTTCAGAGCCAAAAAACAAGCAAATCAGCCCCTCCTTTTTGTTCAACTATCGGTAAGAATATCCATCCTATAAGCTGATTTTCCAAGTATTTGGTGCTTCTATCTAATCCTACAATTTCTTCATCAAGATGTTCAAGCCCTCTGTTCTCCAATGCTGAGTTTGGTCCGGCAGTAGCAACTGGTTCAGTATCGGCCTCCGCAGCAGCTTCGTCTTCAACATCTTCAATTACAACAACCACATGCAAATGTGAGCAAGTAAGAGCCTAAAATATGTAACAAATATCCGCTCATCACCTTTAATCTTAACGGTGTTGACTTAAAAAGGTCTTCTTTGGACAAAGTTTAGCTTTGACATCTTGAATCCCTCAAGAAAGGCTTGGGATGAATTCATCAAGGAATGGAGAGACTCATGGAAGATTTCTCCGCAAGAGTCTTTGACCCCTTTAGTGATCGCCCGATGGCAAAGAAAAAGCGTTGAATGAAGTAAAGGTTTACTAATAATGCAACTACATAGGTTTTTTATTGATTAACATTCACATTAATGAATTGATATTTTTCTTTTGATTTTCACTAAACCTTTCTGTATATTGTTTTACTTGACTGCATGCTATAAATTACTGGAATAATGTGCGTTTCTTATGAATGTATAATTTCTAATAAAGTAATCAAAGCAATGTTTTGAGATGCAAATACCTTGTATTATGAAGGTTTATTCTATCATTTTGTGTACAAGTTTTCAAAAATCCACCGACTTAAAGTTCATCTCCAATGTTGCCCTTGTAAAGAATCTGTTTTAGAACTTGTTGGCTTTGTTTACATAACAATGAACTATTTTTAAAGACAACTCCTTCTTAAGGATATAGTAGCTTGAATAAAATTAACCTTGAAGTAGATGTGATAATGGGTCGGGCCATCTGTCTAGGTCTAAAGGTTTGTTCGAAAAGTGTGAGGGTTTGGGTAAAATATAGATCCGAAAAATGGGTTTAGACAAAAAAATATGGCCAATTTTCTAAACGAGTTGGGCCTCGGGTAAGATTTTTTGACTTGGGTTTGGCCCAAATTAACCAAATTTTTTCCCTTATTGTTTACTACTGTTTTGCTGTCATTTTGTTATTATATTGCCACTATTTTGTTGTTATTGTTTGGATATTGTATAACTGTTGTTTTATTATTAATTTTGTTACTATTTTATAGGCATTTGCTCGCTAATATGCAACTATCTTAGTGTTATTTAAGTATAAAGATCTTTTTAAAATATATCTTCAATTTGTTGGAAAATATTTATTTTAATGTTTTTAGTGTATTTGATGTATTATATTTTTTAAATTTCTTTTTATATAAAAATAATATAAAAAATTTTAATATGAGCCGGCTGGACCAAACTTGGGTTTAGTATTTTTTTTATCTGAGTCGGGTTTAGGCAAAATTTTAAGTTTATTTTTCGAGCCGAACCGAACTCGAGCCTAGAATTTTATATCAACCCGACCATGATCAAATCTATTTTAAAAGTATGGAAGATTTAACAAAATAGCATCTTGGTATCTATTCTGTTTTGATAAACTTCATAGTATTTGTTAACTTTGTAATCTGGAAATTTTATCATTTTCGACATTTATGTTAATTAATATAAAAATTTCTTTGTTTCTTTATTTTCTTTATACTTTTATTAAAATTTCATGGATTTTAATTAATTTTAACATTCAAAAATGGAAATATAATTGTTAGAAAAGAAATTTTTTACACTTTTGCCGACGTAGCAACAGCTAAATCTGTCAGTAAATGTATTGAATAATTATAAAAATTAAAAAATAAATTTAAATTTTTACTGACAGAAAAGCTGTGAATATAAGTTTAAAGGTCAAAATTGAAAATTAGCAGTCATAAATAAGATATGTATAATTGGTTGGGATAACTATCGGCTAACATTAATTTTATCGACGGGTTTATATTGACAGAGAATCTCCTTTACTATAATCCTATATTGATAAAATTTTATCGACGGTCCCATTTTTGTTCGGACAATATTTTTTCGTTGGTATAGGTTCTAAGGTGCTATACCGACGGTTTTTGGATATATACTGACGAAATTTTGCCATCGGTAAATGGCAATTTTTTTTAGTGTTTAAAATTGAGATAATTTTGTGAGAAGTGATTGTAACGAGATTCGATTCAAACACTCGTACAAGAGACTATAAGTTGTTAAATTATGTATATTAGTGTAACCATGATTTAAAAAGAAAATGTACATCTAAGCAAAAAATGTTGATTTAAAAATTAATTTTTTTAATTTAAATTCAAATTTTAAGCAAATAGGTTGAATTTTACAAAATTCCAAGATTTGATTAATGCGTAAACTATTAAAAAAGTCACTTTTGTTTCCCTCAGATTATATTTTAGTCACTTATTTTTGAAATTTTCTGTTTTAGTCACTTACGTTATCGGGTTGTAACATTTTAGTCACTAAGCGTTAATTGTCGTTAACGGTGTAACGGTAAACTGACGTGGCACGTTAAATCATTATTTCAAACGAAAATTTTAGGTTAAATTATACAATTGGTCCCTAATTTTTTTTCGTTTTGAGCAATTTAATTTTTTTTTCTTTTACGTTAAAAGAGATGGAGAGGGAGGAAAATAGAGGGAGAAGTAGAAAAGAATGGAATTTTTTTTTAAAAAAAAGGGAAAGTTAAATGAACATAAAAGAAAAAAATTTGCTCAAAACGAAAAAATATGGGGACCAATTGTATAATTTTATCTAAAATTTTTGTTTGAAATGATGATTTAACATGCCACGTCAGCTTACTGTTACACCGTTAACTATAATTAACAGCTCAGTGACTAAAATGTTACAACACGTTAACGTTAGGGGTGAGCATTCGATCGAATCAAATCGAAAATTTTCGAGTTAATCGAGTTTTCGAATCTCATTTTATCATCCTAACTTTATTTGAAGTTTTCTCGAATCGAGTTGAGTGAGATGGTCGAATCGAATCGAATCGAATATATTTGTTCGAGTTAAATTTTTAAAAATAATTTTGGGTCCTTGTAACCACTGTCACCCATCGTAATAAAATTTGTCCACCTTAATCAAATTTTTATTAACTTTCATCACCTCATAATTTATTTATTAATTTTTTATATACTGGTTAGTTTCTTTGCTTGCTTAGTTGTTTCAATTCTCTTCATATTCTTGTCACTATGTATTTTGGAATTAAACAATATATTAAATGTAAAAATATGATTTTTAATAAAATTTATTTTAAAAATAAAATGTGAAATTGATACCAATATAAAATTTTAACACGAATATTTTATAGCATAATTAATAATTCAATTTTAATATAAATATTCAATATGATTAAACAATTCAATAATATAAATAATATAAAATGTGAAATTTAATTTAATAATATAAATAGTAGATATAAATAAAATTATTACTATTTATGTTTAGTATTTTTTTTTGGATAATTTTGATTTTTTTATTTAAGAGTAAAGGGTGAGAAATAAAATTTTAGGGGGAAAATAAAAAGTTTTGGGGAATAAAAGTTTGAGGGAAAGTAAATAGGGGGAGTAAAATTTTGGAGGGAAAATATTAAAAAAAAATTGGAGGGGGGAGGGTTTGGGGTAGATGAGAGGTGGAATGGGAAGAGAATAAAAGTTTTAGGGAAAAAGTGGGAGGGAGTAAAAATTTTGGGGGAAAATAAAAGGTTTTGAAGGTTTTTGGGAGAAAAATTTTGAGAAAAAGTAAATGGGAGAGTAAAATTTTGGTGGGAAATGAATTTTGGGTAGATTGGGGGGTTGGGAGGGGAGCGGAGTAAAAGTTTTGGGGGGAAAGTGGGAAGGAGTAAGAGTTTTGAGGGAAAAGTAAAAAGGTTTGGGAGTTTGGGGTAAAAATGTAAAATATTACAGTTTGATATTCGAATTCGAAAACTCAACTCGATTCGAACTCGAAATTTGAAAAAAAAAATTCGAGTTGATTCGAATAACTCGATTCGTTTAACTCGAAATTCGAAATTTTTTCGATTTTTTCGAGTCGAATTGAGTTTTACTCACCCCTAGTTAACATAAGTGACTAAAACGTAATATTTCAAACATAAGTGACTAAATGTAACCTGAGAAAAACTAAAGTGAATTTTAGTAGTTTACCCTTTGATTAATTGAGAAAGGATATAATGAAATTCTTTGATTTGTTTTTCTAGAGAGAAATGCTCGTCTTATTTGACCCATGGGTCCAACAAAACTAAACCATTACACAATTAACAATTCCAATTAAATTAATATATTTTACTATTTAAATATTCAAATTGACTAGAAAATTGAATTTAATAATTTAAATGGTACCGTAATTTATTTAATTAAATTAAATATTAAATAAATGGATTTAATAGAAATTAAATAGAATAAGAATAGAATTTAATAGAATTTTCTAATTTCTAATTCAAAATTTGAATCCTAAAACTAAAATAATAATAATAAATAAACATAGAGCTCTTGCTCTTATTTGAAACGCCGCGTGATCTTTAACCAATTTTGCTCTTCAATATAATTACCAGGGGTAAGCGTTATAGCCTGTTTCCAATAATCAGCGGCTTGATCGAACCAAGCCTCCGCTATTTCAGAATCCCCCTGTCGAATGGCCTATTCTCCCCGGTCGAAATAGGCAGTTCAATTCCTTCCCTTAGAACTGTACTTGAGAGTTTCCTACCTCATACGGCTTGATAGTCAATTCTCTTGGTGTCCCATTTTTTTACCCTACCATATATCCAATTGAATGAGATTTCTCATAGATCTACATGAGTTTCAAACTCTAATTTGGATTAAATTAATAATAAGTTTTATCTTTTCTCCCACCTCCAGAAAAATAAAGCATAGGCATTTCGAGGATGTCATCCGTTAGATTTTTCTAAAAGGTAACTATCTCGATTTCATATCATATAGAAATTTATATAGAATCCTTAAAAAAGACTTCTTCCTCATAAAAAAAGGCTTACTATCTTTGGGATCTGATGCTAAACCGCTGCTCAATAACTTAAGGGATCGGCTCTATTACATAAGTCAATTCCTAATTTTTATCTCATATCATGACATAAATAAGCAATTCTTATTTATTGTATCGGCTCAAAACCTCGCTATTTGATCTTTACGGTGTTTCCTCTATCAATTAGATCTTTATCCATAGAATAAGGTATCTAGGCATATATATATTTCTTCATATTTCGACTTCTATGAAGTTTTTTTTTTGTTACAGCTGATAAAGATCGTTTTTTGGACGATGCAATATGTAGAAAGCCTATTTTTTTTCTAGTATTTTATTTACTAGCGTATTTGCTCTTTCTTTCCTTTTTTTTATTTATTTCTATAGTGGAGATACAAATGACAAAAGAAAAAAAACACAGTTTATTCATAAAATAATGTCAAAAAATAGCTCTCAACAACCTTATCACAATGAGGAGTCATTTTCCAATTCAGTTAGTGCAATATAAAAGGACCATAGAAATTGAAAAACATATAATGTTAGAAATAAAATTATTTAACATTGCCTTTCAACAATCACATCTCTCATTCTTAGGATAAAATTGACACAAATGGTCCCAAAAAAGTTGCAATAATTTTCTTCCCTTTCTTTTTGGTTTTTCTTTTTTGGGTTAATATCTCTTTTGGTCTATATATTATAGTTAAATTATCACTTTGATGTCTGTAAATTTTTTTTATCAGTTTGACCCATGTATTATCATGTTGTATACCCATTACTGTTGAAAAACTTTAAGCCTATCTCATCGCAACATGTGGACAACTTAATTTCCACATAGGATATACAACATGACAATATAAGGGCCGAAGCGACAGTTTAACTAGAATATAGTGGCTAAAAGAGGGAACAAGCCTTCTTTTTCTTTTGGGTAAAGCCTTAGATTACATTTTAGTCACTTATGTTTAAAATGTTACGTTTTAGTTACTTACCTTATCGTTTTGTTACGAAGTGGTCACTCTACCATTAAGTTCCGTTAACTCCCTAATGGCGGTCCTACGTGGCAGTCCAAATTAAATTTATTTAATTAAAAATCCATTTTCATCCCAGCAACCGAACATCCAACTTGGCATTTAAAACTCACTTGGACTGTTAAATAGAACTGTCGTTAGGGAGGTAACGAAGTTTAACGGTAGAGTGACCACTTTGTAACAAAACGATAACGTAAGTGACTAAAACATGACATTTTAAACATAAGTGACTATTTTTATAGTTTACCCTTTTCTTTTTAAATGGAAATGAGTAATGGAGCAACGAGGTATACAAAATGATAGTAAAAGAGCTAAATTGATTTAAAAAATTGTATAATTTAACTGTAATACAAAAACTAAAAAAGGTATTTTTTTTATTCCAAAATTAATTTTTCTTTTATTAATTAGGGTAGGTTGCAAACCTAACTGAAATGGCAACCAATTTACTTCAATTCATAAATAGATTGGCCTCTAACAACATGACTTACATCTAACCGATTTAATTCAACAGTGGGTCTCACTTCAATTTTGTTTTAACAATCTCGTTATAGGTTTTGATACTATAGTTCTTCTTCAACTCATAAATAAGTGGGTAATACTCTTCAGCACACTCGAACTCACGTCCTTCTACATTGGTAACAATGCATATACCAATCGAGTTAATACTCAACCCGCTCAATTATTTTATTTTATTTTATTTATTTAGATAACTTTATATGCAATTTATTTTTTCCTTGTAAATATTATGAAATTTCCAAATATTTTGTCAAACTTTTCATTGTCACCGTAGGACCCCCTTTTCGCCACCATTTGTGTACCACAGTCTCACCCAACAAGTTGAAAAGGAAATAATTTTTAAAAATAAAATCTTTAGCTGTTGTTATTGGATGATTCTTATTTGATAAATTGATTTTCGGGTGAATTATTAAATTAAAATAAATTAAATATTAAATAATTTTTTAAAAGTTTCATTATTACAATTGAGGTAAGTACAATACAAATACAAATACATGTATATATATAATCAACTGCAAAGTAGAATCAAATTGGTACAAAATAAAATAGATGAAAGAATCGAAAAATTAGTGAAATTGAAAACTCACATATTGTAATCGAACACGATAGAACATGAACCTAAATATTAAATACCGAGACCTTTACATTAACCAATAAAATCAATATCTCATTTAATAATTTTTCAATATAATAAATAATTAATTATGTATTACAAGGAGAAATTTTAAATCTGAAACTTCGTAAAAATAGTTTTACTAAGAAAAAATTACTGATTTAATCTTGATCTTTTACCAATTTTGAGTAGTCTTCTACCGGTTGATCTCAATAGAATCTACGTACAAAAAAGTCTAACATATAATTATAAAAAAATTAATATAATTTTGGTATAATAACTTATTTGCCCCTCCAACTTTATAAAAAAATTATTTTAAATTTTCATTTAATTTTTCTTGCCATGTCAAATGAAAGCGCGTCCTACTTGACGAGCTTTCAGGCAACGGTAAGTTTTCGACGGTCCAAAATTCCAATGGGCAAATTATTTCCAACGGCTAAAAATAGCTAGTTTATTTGCTATATAAACCCAAGCCATTTTCTCCCTTTTGCATTCAAATCTCATTCTTCTAATTCTCTCAATTCATCCATTCTCTCAATTCTCCAAAGTTTTTAGTTCTCAATTTTTAAAAGATAATTTCTCCAAAAAAAAAAGTTTTAATTTTATATTTCATAATTTATTTGTTTTTATTTGATTTTTATAATAGCAATTCCTCTAATTTGTTTCGATGATAAGTGCATTTCTTGTGTCCAATTGCAAATGGTAAGAAAATATTTCTAGATTTTTAATTGTAATTAATTTCATTATTAAGTTGTTAACATTATTAAATTTATAATTTCTTTATATTTATATAATCAGGCCGAAATTAGGATTTTAGATATGCACATCCACAATTTATCTATGAGGGCACTGCGTGTAATTGAAGAAGACTTGCTAGAGGTGGGATTCTTGCACGTGTCTCTTATGCTTGGGGGGTGTAAATTGGACCCCACACTTACCAGCGCATTGGTGAAAAGATGGAGACCCAAGACACATACATTCCATCTTCTATGCAACGAGTGTACAATTACACCCGAGGATATAGCGTTAAAACTCAATTTACTGATCAATGGACTAGTCGTTGAGGGGCCAGTGTACGTTGGCGATTGGAGCGGCATTTGCAATGCACTACTAGGCAAGGTGTCGGAGAAGTTTTTTGGTAGTCGAATAAAGATGAAATGGTTGGAAGAAAATTTCAATTATCTTAACAACTTTGCGAGTACCCTTGAAAGACAATAATACGCCTGAACTTTCATCTTGAGGTTAATCGGAGGTATTCTAATGCCCAATAAATCTTGAAATTTGGTAAATCTAAAGTGGCTACTACAACTCGTTGACTTGAAAGAAGTGGGGCGACTCAGTTAGGGATCAACTGTGTTGGCCACATTGTACCGAGAGATGTGTCGGGCGATGCAACCACAAAAAATTAAAATTGATGGTTGCATACTCCTTTTGCAGTCATGGGCATGGTTCCGAATACCATTTTTACGTCCCCGAGTGAACGCCCCTTATCGATTCTCATTCGTAACAAGGTAAAATTCATTTGATAATATAGTTTTCATAATATTTATTTATTATTATATTTTTGAAATAACATTGTCGAAACCGTTTTTTGAAAACAAAAATTTTAGTTGTCGACTTTAAAAACAAAACTGGAGTCGCCACCGATCCTTTATTAAGGTGTGATCGGCCCACCTTAAAAATAATTTTGGTCTGCGAAATTTGAGAAAACAGGTTCGAGAGTCAGTTACGCACGAGGAAGGATTAGCACCCTCGTAACGCCCAAAATTGGTACCAAATTGATTTTTTGAATGCCTTGGTGTCGAAAATTTGAAAAGATTTTAAAATGAAACTTTTTATTTCATGAATGAATTAAAATGATAAGACATTCTTATTTCAAAGAAATAAAACACCACACCTAGTGAGTTAGGGCACAATGTTTTTAAATCTTCAAAATATCCGAATATTGCCTTTTGCTTTTGAAAATTCTTATTTCGAGAAGAAAATGTCATGACCAGTAAGTTAGGACCCAACATTTTTGAATTCCCGAGAATAAGCTTTTATTTAAAATTTGCGAATTTATTGCAAAACAAATACTTGGCTTTCTAAATTCATCGAAAAATAACCGCAATCCAGTAAGTTAGGACACGATATTTCTCAAGAATCATGAATGCCAAATATCTCGAAAATTTATGAAATATCATGATTTTAATACTTTGACAAAACCAAAATGCACATTTTTAAAAAAAAAAGGATATACTAAAAAGGGGTAATGCATAACATGAGATCAATATTCTAATTTCAAGCATATATGAATAAACATTTACAAATATATACAAGTAGGTATAATATACAAATAAATTTACAAATATGCGTAAGCATATATTTAATGCATACATATAAGTGTACATATACATATTTACAAAAGTAAAAAAAAAAAAAGATTTTGAAATTAAAATATAATATATATGTATATATAGAAGTTTTAAGAAAAAGGAAAGAAGAAAAGAATATATGTATATAGTATAGGTAGACGTGTAACCTAAAACATGCATATATAAATATATATATATATATATATATATATTATATAAGAAAACATTATGTGAATACTATAAATATATATATTATATATTAAAAACCATGCAAGTATACTAAAAACGTGTATGTATATGTATTATATAAACAATGCATGTATGTTATAAAAAATAATAATAATAATAATAATAATAATAATAATAATAATAAAATCATAGCACAACATAATTTGAAAAAAAATGAATAAAATAAAAAAAAGGTTAAATTGAACTAAAAAAAAGAAAAAAAAAGGAAAAAAAAACTAAATTCGAAGTAAATCTGAAAATAAGACCACATTGAATGCGCGCGCAAGAGTGGAGGATCAAAAGGGAGATTATTCCCTCCCTCCAAAAACTCTGCGCAGTAGTGGGCTAAATTGAAAAACAAATAAAAATTGCGGCTCAATTTAAAAAGAAACAAAGCAGGTTTAATTGCAACGCGCCACGAACAGGAGGGACTCAATGCGCAATTTACCCTTTAAAGCCCAACACGCGGATCCTCCCCTCTTGGTCGGGTCACCACGCGGGTCATGACCCAATACGGCGCCGTTTTGCAGCCGTTATAAAACCTAAAAATTTCTCTTCAAAATTCATTTTTCCCCTTTCAATTCTAAATAGCAGAGAAACCCTCTGCTAAGGTTTCATTATTCCATGCTGTCGCCGCCGCCAATCCTGCGCCAAGGTTCCGACCGTGGCGGAGGTGGCGCCGATTCGACGACTCCGGCGATTAGGTAAGTTTCCCTTCTTCCTTTTTTATATTTTAAGCGAAAAAAATAAAATAAAAATGAAAAACGAATCACCAAGAATGATGAACCAAAAAGAAATAAAAAAAGACCTTTTTATTCCAAAAATTTTCGAATCTGTTCTCTTCCCCCTATTTTCGTATGCTTTTTACACTGAAATCCCCCACCATTTACAGATTTCCCTCGGCTTTATATAGCCGAAAAATGAAGAAAAAATCAAAGAAATAACACAACACCTTTGTATTTCCGTTATTCTCTCATTTTTTACGTTTTTCTCTTTCGTTTACTTGTTCTTTGCGTCTGTTTTGCCGTTTGTTGCCTGATTAAATTAGCCGGGATGTACGTGGGACACGTCGCGTGCAAAGGGTGGTGGTCTTGAGGTGATGCTGGCTAGGGTTGAAGGTTGTATGCTGCTAGGGTTGCTGCTGGAATTTAATTAGTGGGCTGTTTAGTTTGGGTCAGGTGTTGGGCCATTCTAGGTTTAGTTGGGCCTGGGCATTATTGGGTTTGTACAAACATATTATTTGAATAAATGGAACAATGGGCCAAATCATGCGGGTGTAGCAGGCAAGCTCAAAGATATTCGGCTACTATTAGATCAATGATCGGAAGTGGAGGTTAGTTTTTAAAATTTTCAATTATATAATATTTACACAAAGGTTTCAAATTTAATATTAAGTAGATAACAACATTTATAATTCCATACTATAGTTTGAATGGATGTCATACGCCGATCCGAAAATTCAAGAATGCATCTCAGTCGAATTTTTGGTCAATTGAAATATCTGGCATGTGAAGATGCCATTGGTAGTTTTTGCGACTATGTAGATGCATGAATCTTACCAAGTGATGCGTCAATTCGGGTTTAGGCAAATTATTCTGTTGTTACTTTAGGACCTCGAAGAACTGCACAAGGTCGACTTTTGGAGGAGGATCGACGAAGATTGGGTGAAATTCCACGAGAAATATATCAACATTTGGGAGCATAGGAACAATTTCATACCTATACGCGGCCTTGTCTTGCATCAGAATTGGCGACTTCTTTGAACTACGATTTAGACATCACGACAAGTTATACCTCATCCAAACTTGTGAAAATTTTTTAGAATTCTAGGATAACTTTCAAATATCGCAGTTGGTACATTTTTTTTTATTTCTCAATTCTTCCTGTCGGTTTCCTATATAAAAGGGGTTTCACTCCCTCTTAATGCATCACCTCTCTCGGCCACAATCTCTAAACTCTAAACAATTCTCTCTTAAATTGTTATTTTTTTGGTTGAGTGTTGAATTTTTTGGACTGGAAGATTTATTTGTGTTTAAGGGATACAATGTGATAGTTTTAAGGTGTATTTGAGTTCACAATGATGTAGTGGCACTCGTAGACCCCCACATTTCATCTGTAGTGTGGGAATCGAACCATCACGTTAGAAACCTGCTGTATTGCAAGTCGGCTTCCAGTTCACAATGGTTATACAGTCACGAGTTGAAATATAACTAGGGCTCCCGATTGACGGTGGTTATGCAATCATGGGTTGGATTATAACTCGGGAGCCTAGTTGACGGTGGTTATGCAGTTACAGGTGCAAATTTCATATTACTTGAAGATGATGCTTTATAAACCTGATACATAAATTTGAAACCATAATCATTGGGAAAAACTAAGGGGCTTTCCAGTATAATCAGATTATTCTTTTTTTGTATCTCCACCAAAGTAGTATCCTTAACTTCCCTATTCAAAACCTATGACGGAGTTAGGGGCAAGAGGACTTTTAGGGGAGGAGTGACAATGGCGTTGGAAAAAAGCTTAAGGTTCTTTTGGGGCGGCAGTAGTTGCTGTGTTTAAAGAAATCGTTAATAACTACAATTGTTGTTGCCCTGACTCGAGTTTTAGCTTCTCTCCACTGCCATAGTCACTCCCCCTAAGAGTGCTATTGCATCCAACTTTGTCATAAGTTTTGGACAATTAGGTTTAAGATACAACTTTTTGTGGAGGTGGAGAAAAAGAATAAGTTGATTATACTAGAAACCCTCTTTGTTTTTCCCTGCGATTATGCTTTTAAGCTTATGTATCGGGTTTATAAAACACCTTTTTCCAACATCATAAAACTTGAACCTGTGACCGCAAAACCACTGTCAATTAGGACCCCTAGTTATACTTGAACCCGTAATCGTATAAGCATTATGAACTTGAACCCTGAGTTGCAATATGATGGGTTTCTAAGGTAATGGTTTCAAATCGACATGACAAATGAAATATGTGGGACTTCGAGCGCTATCGTATCACTGTCAACTCAAATATACATTTAAGCTAATCACAATGTCTACCTCAAACACAAGCACAAATAAATCTTTCTCTTTAAATTTCCAACTATAAACCCTAAAAAAGAAAGACCCTAAACATTAAACAAAAAATACAAAACCTTAAACCTTAAAAACCCCTAAATCCAAAAAAACAAAGGGTCAAAGAGAGAGAAACTAAAGGCACGTCTTGTTGAACGCGTTTTTTTCTCTCTCCAAAATCGATATATTTCTTTAAATATATCCGAAATCAACCAAAAAAAAAAAAAAAAGCTTATCAAGCGGCACAACTCAACAAGTCAAATGACGTATCTTATTAAAGAAAAATACATTTTAAATCACGAATCGGGTCAGCAAAATCGGCGCTCCAACTATTGTTAAAAAGATACCAAACCCCTAATTTTGCCCAAAATCAGAGCTAGAAATTCACTCAAATGGAAGAGATGGGGCCCGGCTTTTAACTAAATAAAAAATGATGAGCAACAGCTGTTATAACATTCTGATTTGTCTTTTCCATATTTTGTTAACTATATCATTCTGTGCCCTAATTATTACTCTCAAAATAATAATAAATGGAAAAGCCAATCCTCCACCTCCTCTTTGCTCTTCTTTTCATACATCCAAAAAAAAATTAATAATAAAACCCTGAAGATTCCACTGCAAAAGAGTACACAAAAGGTATTTAAGTAAAAAAAGCAAAAAAAAGAAAAGGTAAAATAAGACACAACTTCTTTGATATTGACATTTGACAAGCAGAGCCCCACAACAGACAATAATAGAGTAATAAATTCCTATATTGATAAAAATTAGAATATTTCGAATTCTATTTAAATAAAAATATAAATTTAAAAAAGAGTTTCGAACAAAAAAATAAAATTTATTTAATTTTAGATAACTTTGAAAAAACTGTTATTTTATTGTTGTTTTTTAGTGTTTTTGCTGTCATTTTCACTATTATATTAATTTTATTATTATTTTAGAGGTATTTACTTATCAAGTTATACATATATTAGTGTTATTTAAGCATAAAAATTTTATTTATTTATTTTAATTTGTTAAATATTGATTTTAATTTTTAGTGTATTATATTTTCTTAAAAATTAATACGGACGGGCGAGTCGAACTTCAATTTTAATATTTTATTCGGATCGAGACTTAAAATTTTGTCAAGATTAAACTCAGGTAATAAATAGGTCTAATACAAACCCATTATTTTAATTTTTTCTTTTGATAGAATTACTTTTTAAACTTCAATTTTATAAAATATTCATTTTAATTTTTAAAATTTAAAATTTATGTTGTTTATTAAATCGTCTTAAGATGAATGAAAATTAACATATATATAGATAAAATATTTTATATATTTTAAAGTGAATTGATAAATAATATAAATTTAAAACAAAAAGTTAAAATCATTTTTTTAAGTTATTATGCTTTTTTTTTCCATTGAAAGCTGTGAGTAAATAGCTGGATCTTGTCAAGGGGCAAAAACGAAAAGGAAGAAAGGACTACTTGTAGGATAAAGAAAAAGTTCATATATGCTGGGTGGTGGTGGCACAACTGCTAGTGTTAGCAGCGGCGGTGGTTGTAATGGAAGCAATGAAGCTGCTGCTCCTGTTGCTGTGTTTGATACCAACGACGGCAATAGTAACAATTCCGGTAAAGATGATAGAAGCAAAGTTGATGAAGGTGACCGTTCTTTTGGAGGTAACCGATGGCCGAGGCAAGAGACTTTGGCACTTTTGAAACTAAGGTCTGATATGGATGTTACCTTTCGTGAAGCTAGCGTTAAGGGTCCATTATGGGAAGAGGTTTCAAGGTCATTATTATCTGTTCTTTTTTCTTTTTTTCTTTTTCTTTCGGGTTCCTGTAAGTTTGATGAGTAGAGATCTGAGTTTATTTTATGTACAAATGTCAGGAAACTAGCAGAGCTTGGTTATCATCGAAGTGCCAAGAAATGCAAGGAGAAATTCGAGAATGTTTACAAGTACCATAAGAGAACTAAAGATGGACGAAGTGGTAAGGCCGATGGTAAGACTTATCGGTTTTGTGATCAGTTAGAAGCTTTTCAAAATCAGCCTTCCATTCAATGGCCACCACCACCGCCAGTGGCAGCAGCAGCTACTATAAATCAGTCCATTTCGGCAGTTCAAATGTCGAATTCTACTTCTTCGTCGACTTCATCTGATTTAGAATTACAAGGTCGTAAGAAGAGGAAAAGAAAATGGAAGGATTTTTTCGAGAGGTTAATGAAAGAGGTGATTCAGAAGCAACAAGTGATGCAGAAGACATTCTTGGAAGCAATTGAGAAACATGAGCGTGAAAGAATTGTCCGTGATGAAGCTTGGAAGGTACAAGAAATGTCAAGATTAAATAGAGAAAGAGAGATATTAGCCCAAGAAAGATCAATAGCAGCAGCCAAAGATGCAGCTATAATGGCCTTTTTGCAGAAATTATCCGAGAAACAAAACCTGGGGCAGTCACAAAATAGTCCATTACCGCCACCGGCAGTGGTTCCTGCGGCGGTTGCTCCACCACCGGATAATGGGAATCAAATTCAAACCCATACACCAAGTTCATCAAGATGGCCTAAAGTTGAAATCGAAGCATTGATTAAGATAAGAACTAGCCTTGATTCTAAATACCAAGACAATAGTCCTAAAGGACCATTATGGGAGGAGATATCAAACGGAATGAAAAAGCTTGGTTACAATCGGAACGCCAAAAGATGCAAAGAGAAATGGGAGAACATAAATAAGTATTTCAAGAAGGTGAAAGAAAGCAACAAGCAAAGGCCGGTTGATTCAAAAACATGTCCCTACTTTCACCAACTTGATGTTTTATATAGAGAAAAGAACAAACATGACTGTTCTTCCAAATCCAATCCCTTGATGGTACGCCCAGAGAAGCAATGGCCGCCTCCTTTAGAGCCCCATCAACAACACCATGATACTATAATGGAAGACATGATGGAAAGTGATCAAAACGATGATGAGGAAGAAGATGAAGGGGGTAGCTATGAACTTGTAGCTAGCAAACCAGTTTCAATGGGCACAGCTGAGTGATGTCAGAAGGAAACCACAGAAATTTCATTTGCCCACATGATAGTCAGATAAATGCCAAGAATCAACAGCTAAGTGGGTCAGGATCCGGCTAATGGTGAATTGAACTTTTTATAGGTGAGCACACACTTGGGGGGGTTTGTAGCATATGGTAAGAGGTTCATTATTATTTATTTTTTTAGATAAATGAATAAGTTGAGAATCTCATTCCTCATAATAATAGACAGGGAAAAAAGAGGCCTAGTGCTGTATATTTTTCATGTTCATGTTCTTGTTGATGGTGGTGTAAATGTGAGAAATGGTAAACTTTTGTATTGATTTGTATCAACTGCATCCGCTTTATAGCTTAGGTACTGTTCTCTATGAGATTGTTGCTAAGTTCTTGGCTAATAGATTAATGCATGCCATAGATATATGTATATGATGTGTTTCAAAGTGCTTTTTGTTTTTAGCCATTTGATTTTAGATAACATATTGTCGAACATGAGCAAAGCTTATGAACCTATTGAATATGATATGTTTTGGAAAATTTTACACTAAATTGGATTAGTTTGACTATGGATTGAATGTTATTTTCTTATTCAACCTAATCGTGGCTTGAGAAATAATGTAAAAGTTGAAAGGTTATATTCCGGGATGGATTCAGGATTTTATTTTGAGGAAGGAGAAACTTTTAAATCTGAACAACCTTTTTTTAACGTAAAAAAGTGTCAATTCTTCTCGGATATTTTTTTTTCTTATCAAACAAATCAATTTTTTTTAAAAAGTATGAACGATTTAACTGTAAAAAAATTAAAAGAAAAAATTCACACTATATAACATTAAATATTTCTTTCGGATATGCAAAAAAGAATAACTAGTACTATACTAAAATTTTCATAAATATCTTTATAATTCCAAAAATTAAATTTTAAAAAATTGGCCTTAGTCCTATTTCTCAATACTAGGCATCCTAAATTGCACCATTCGCTTTTTATAAGATCGAACTCATCAATGATGGAATCTGTTGAAAATTCTCGAGCTATCTCTTTTTCGATGCATGCCACCAAATAAGTTGAAAGAAAATCATCTTCAATTCTGTTGCGAAGCATTGTGTTCACAATTTTAATGGCTAAAAATACTCTTTTTCGAGGTCTTTTGTGTAAGGAGTCGAGAGGAAGATAATTTTACATTTTCTACTCTGTGCTCTCAGTCTCGGCATTAAGTTCATTTCTTTTTCTCTTAACAGTGCCGGCACCTTACCAGAGAAAGATAATTCCTTAGCAATACATACAAATCAAAATACAAGAAAGTCACTAACCTAACATGTATGGTATGAATCAAATCAATTAATTCTGGAATTTGGCTTTAAAGTCCATATTGGGCCTCTAAGTTTAGTCTTTCAAGGTCCATCATACATTAATATTTGAATATTATTATTAAAGTTATATAATTAAAAACTGAAAAATACTTTATTAATATAAAGTTTAACATTATGGCTTAAGGGGGCGAATTATATGAAATACAATTTGGCTAAGGGGAGCGAATGTTATACAATGTGGACATCAAATCTAAAATACATTATCTTCTTATTATGCTCACATTTAAGATTTTAATCTTTATAAGAAAAATTATTCTCAATAATTTAATTAGAATAATTAAAAGTGTTAATTATTCGGATTAGAAAATAGTATTATAAAAATATAGAGATCAGATTATGTCAAATTAAACTATAAATATTAAATCCTAAATTTAAACATAGTAGAGAGATCGTAACCATAATTTGAACTATACTATACTCTCCATATAAAAGGAATGCCCTTCATGACACGTCTCCAACTCTAATCTTTCCTTTTATTAGCCATTCAAGAGAATGACGAAATTGCAGTTTAAATCATTTTATTATCCTCACATTCGAGATTTAGTATTTATATTTTATTTTTATATAATTTGATTTTTACTTTTACAATGACATTAGTTAGTCCAAATACTTAGCTATTTCGATTAAATGATGACATGAATTTTTCTTAAAACACATTTCTAAAACAAACAAAAAAATCTATTTCAGCATGATAAGTATGCAGTACAGAAACTAAATTATGTTAAATTAGAATATAAATATTAAATCCTAAATTTAAACATAATACAATAACCATAACTAGAATTTAACCTAAAACAATCTATGTCTTCCACAATCTTTTGTCATTTCATTTGATAAAAGAGTTCAATAATTCTTTTAGAAAAATTTTATTAAAATAAAAATTAAAAAATGCAATAAAATATGTAATATATATATATATATATATTAAAATTTAATGTGCAACTTAGCTCCAAACTATTGTCAGCAACTAGACCTTGAAATTGACTGCCTACTCAACTTTTGGCCATTACACTGTGGGTCTATTTCCTTTCCTTTGTGTTTTCAACCTTTCTTCTCTAGAGGACTCTACCCATCCATTACTAAACACAAGGGTATCTATGAAAAAAATAAAATTACACAAGGGTATCCAATTGTGATACTCCTTGATTGGCTTCTTGATTTTAGAATTTATTGAAATTGGGTATATCTTTATTATATGACCATATCTTCCACGGTTAAAACATATGTTTGGTAGTGATTCATACTCCATCCTCTGTAAAAATTCATTCAATGCTAATTTTAGAGATCAATGATCGATTTAGGTTAATACAAGTTGTCGTTTAAGTAAACTTCGTGTGTGCTCCACTATATATGTCATAATCAATCTTAATCAAATTCCCTGATCACTTTTAAGATGCTCATTTTTTTACATTGCTCTAAATAAATCTTGTAATCGGATCCTTGCAACCTTATTGTTCGAATATGGTTGAGCGACATTTAAGGAAAGCAACCAAGGTTAAACCAGAAGATATTGTTCAAATACAATCTAGATGCCTTCCGCCAACACCATTGTATAGAAACCATTTGATTGGAATTTTACCATGTAATGCATTAAACCCTACCTTCCTACTAAGGAGTTTGATGATCACATTTTGTCCCATACCTTGTTTCATCAATAGATGTACTTGTTCCAAGAATTTTATCAATGGGATGCCTTTCTCAAAACTAGTCACGAGAGCTTTTTTTTCTTCATATTTTGATGACATATTTGTTAAACTACAAGCAACAAAGGAATGAAGAAGCTGGGAAGAATAATATTTTCACACTATGAATATGCATGCTTTTGCCTGCATTTATACACAGATGAAGTCTAACAGACGCAGCTGAAATAACTGCTGACTAACTAATACCAGCTTAACAAACTAACAACTTTTGCAGTTACAGACAGTTACAAACTAACAACGGTATTACTCTTAACATTCCCCTAACTGGTTGAGTTCTGAGTTTTGAGTTCATTGAGCCACAAGACTCCAAGGGCACGTCGAAATGAAGAGAACAGCTTAGGAGTAATTGGTTTAGTTAAAACATCAACAATCTGTTGATCAGATGGTATGAAATTGACTTGTAAGAGCCCTCCAAGAATTTTTTCCTTAACAAAGTGATGATCTATTTCAACATGCTTCATTCTGGCATGCTGTGTGGGATTCTCAGCCACAGCTATTGCAGAAGAGTTGTCGCACCAAACCACTGGTAACTTGGACAACTAAATGCCCACCTCAGTTAGTAGTTGCTGAAGCCATAGAAGTTCAGAAACGTAGTTTGCTAAGCTACGGTATTCTGCTTCAGCTGACGACCTCGATACAACTGACTGCTTCTTTGAACTCCAGGCAATCGGATTTGG
This sequence comes from Gossypium raimondii, assembly GCF_025698545.1. Lineage (NCBI taxonomy): Eukaryota > Viridiplantae > Streptophyta > Magnoliopsida > Malvales > Malvaceae > Gossypium > Gossypium raimondii. The sequence continues at coordinate 48,738,362 of NC_068565.1, forward strand.
CTCTAGAAACACCACATACCCTGAAGTTGATCGACGATCTTCAACAGACACAGCCCAGTCCGCATCAGAATAACATACCAGATCTAGCTGACCTGGTGTAATCCACAGTCCATAATCCATTGTACCAGCTAGATACCTCAAGATTCGTTTGATGGCCCTCCAATGAGTTTCGCTTGGTGAGTTCATGAACTGACTTAGCTTGTTAACACTGAACAATAGTTCAGGCCGTGTGATACATACATATTGCAGCATTCCTACAATACTTCTATACAAATGAGCATCTGCCAACGGAGAACTGCCATCCGAGGCCACTAACTTTGGAGTGTTTACCATGGGAGTAGGTGTGGGAGTTGCCCCGACCATACCAGCTTTTTGAAGTAGTTCAGCAACATACTTCTGTTGACTAAGTAGTATTCCTTGTGTAGTGCGCTGCACATCAATGCCCAAGAAAAAATTAAGTGCTCCCATATCCTTGAGAGCAAACTTATTATGCAGATGAAGAACCACGTCTGCCATATCTTGATCCGAATTGCCCGTGAGGACAATGTTATCAACATAAACCATGAGCAGCATAGACTTCTCTTTAGTTCCTCGAATAAACAATGACGAATCAGCTTTGGATGCTCAAAAATCAAGCTGATCAACAAGATACTGCTTGAGCATTTGAAACCATGGACGAGGTGCCTGTCGCAAGCCATAGATTGCTTTGTTCAACTTACAGATGAGTTTCTGACTAGAAGCATCAACAACTTCAAAACCAGGGGGTTGCTCCATTTACAACTCTTCAGTAAGTTCACCATTAAGAAATGCATTGTTAATGTCAACCTGTCGTAACGACCATCCTTTCATAACAGCGAGAGCAATGACAGTGCGGATCGTGGACGCTCGAACCACCAGGCTAAAAGTGTCACGAAAGTCAAGCCCTACATGTTAAGAGAAGCTTTTTGCGACCAACCGAGCTTTGTACCTGTCTACTGTACCATCAGCCTTATTTTTTATCTTGAAGAGCCACTTGCACCCAACCGCTCGTCGAGCTGCCGGTAGGGAACAGAGGGTCTAAGTGTTGTTACGAGTCAAGGCTTGTAGCTCATTGTGGACAGCGGTCTGCCAGTACTCATAGGCCATTGCAGTGTGAATATTATAGGGCACCTCAGATGTCGGGCAAGGTGTTGTGCTCAAGTAGGCTTTTGGTTTGAAGGTTCCGACATTGCTCCTGGTGATCATAGAATGTGTGTTAAGTGGAACCAGTTGAGGGCTTTGTGATCTAGGCAAAAAATGTGGGGTAGGTGTGGCATGAGATAAAGGCTGAGATGTAGGTGGTCTAGGTGAGTCAGTTTGATTGGACAGGTCTTGTGTTATATGGTGGTGATCAGAATGTAACATAGGTGTTGCCTGTGAAGGACTAGGTGTTGTAGTGGAATGTGACGCAGGTGTTGCATGTGAGTGGCTAGGGGTTGTAGGCTGATTATGAGATGTAGTAATAGTTGGGTTGCTAGTACATGGAATTTGACTAGGATCTAATACAAAGAGTTTTGCACTAGACTGTGACACAGGACTAGATGTGATAGGAGTTGGAAAAAAAGTTTTATATGGAAATGTGTTTTCATGAAAAGTGGCATGACGGGTAACAAAAATTTTACCAGTTGAGTCCTGGCATTTGTAACCTTTATGTACTGGAGAATAGCCGAGAAACACACATGGTGAAGATCGAAACTGCAGTTTTGTTTTGTTAAAAGGCCGTAGGTTGGGAAAACACAAACAACCAAAGGTGCGGAGAAAAGAGTATTCAAGTTTTGTTTTAAATAGCTTCTCATATGGTGATATGTCTCCTAAAGGATGAGAGGGTAACCTGTTGATTAGAAAAATAGCACTGCAAAAGGCTTCATTCCAGAACCACAAAGGCATAGCAGCAAGAGCAAGCATAGACAGACCCGTTTCAACTACTTGCCTGTGTTTGCGCTCAACAAGACCATTCTGAGCAGATGTATATGGGCACGAGAGACGCTGGAAATCCCTTGCTGTGTTAAATAGCTTTTTAATGCCTGAAACTCCCCTCTCCTATCTGTTTGTAGTATTTGAAGTTTTGTACCAAGTACTCTTTCAGCTTGGCGATGAAACTGTGGAAACACAGTAACAATTTTGGACTTTTTCTTCAAGAAATAGAGCCATGTATAGTGAGAGTATGCATCAGTAAATGCAACGTAGTAATGATAACCATTGGACACCATTGGAGCCGGTCCCCAAACATCAGCAACTATTAACTGGAGAGGTGAACTATATGTAGTGTTGGACTTAGAAAAAGGAAGCTTGTGCTCTTTACCCAAATGACAAGCAACACACTCAATTGCTTTATTATTTTCAGCAAACTGAATATTACATCGTAGAAGAGCCTTTGTAAGAATAGCTCGACAAGGGTGGCCTAGCCTAGAATGCCAAACATTGAGAGGAAGCACTTTGCTAGTTGTAAGACATTAAGCCTGCTTAGAAGTCAGTCCACCTGCAATAGGCTTGGGAATATGAAGCCGGTACAAACCATGATGCAAAGAACCTTTCAGAAGAACCTTCCTGGTTTGTAAGTCACGCACTTGGCACTGAGTAGAAAAAAACTCAAACATTACTCTGTTATCTTTTGCAAACTTGGAGACAGACAACAAATTTTTAGTGATGCCAGGCACAAACAACAATGATCTCATGTACAACGGTCTAGATAGAGTAAGTAGAGATGACTGCCCAGTAGACAAAACCGGAAGTGCTGAACCATTTCAAACAAACATCTTACCTGGACCTTTGTATGCTTCATTGTCTCTAAATGAGGTAGCCGAATTTGTAAGGTGATGCGTGGCACCTGAGTTTGGGTACCAAGAGTTATCTGCCACAGTTTCAGGAGTTGCTACATAGGCTTGAGGTTGAGCTATACCAGACGCTGGCATGTTAACCTGTGGAGAAGTACTTCCAGCAAATGAATTAGACCAAATAGAAGTAGGAGGGGTGGGAAAACACCAACCTGGTGGACACCACTGAACATTTTGCTGGGTAGATGGTGACCACTGTACCATAGGAGAACCGGGACCAATCATACAAAAATTTGCTTGTGGGGGAGGTTGAAAGTTATTACTTTTGTTAGAGGAGTCAAAACGATAGTAGCAACGATCGACAAGATGTCCGGCTTTTCCACACAACTGACATTGAATCTTTGAGTTAAAGGAACGCCCCCTCCCACGCCCCCGAGAAGCAGACGATGGCCTATGAGCAGGTATTGAGCCATTATCAATAGAAGTTTCTAAACTTTGATAAGATACCACGTTTGTCGAACTAGAAATGTCATAGTTGATAACCTGCTGGCGAGTTTCGGTATCAAGAAGCATGGAGGTAACTCCTTGAACTGTGTAGGGAATTTGACTAGCTGTAACAATAGAAATCACAGATTCATATTCAGAGGGCAGCCTATTAAGAATTGCTGTGACATGCTCATGTTCGCTAATGACTTCTCCACAGCTGGCTAGATTGTTACAGCAGCTTTTAACTTTCATCAAGAACTCCTTCATACTCACATCACCCTTGCGTTGAGAGTGCAAGGATCTGTGATAAAACATCAGTTTGGAGGTAGTTTTACTGCCATATAAAGTAACAATGGCGTTCCTGATTTTAGCACTGGTGTCCATACCAACGAGATGAGGTAGAACGGTTTGACTGATTGAAGATAGCAGCCACGACGCAAGTGCACTGTCTTGCTGTTCGTAGCGCTCAAACTCCGGGTTTACATGACGACCACCATCTCCATCTAAAACAAATTGGGTGGGAGGAACTTGCTGCACATCCAAGAAGCCTTGAAGCTTTTGCGCTTTTAGTGCTAAAAGAACCTGTTGTCACCACAACAGATATGTATTATCATCAAGAAGAATACTAATCTTCTTTGTAGAGAATAACCTATTGTCAGCAACCCTAGCAGTAGCACTGCATGCCATTTCGACAAGACTAGAAAACTGCACAGCGAACAGAAAACAACAGACTTAAAGAAACGATACCAGGATAAAACCTATATCTGATACCATGTTAAACTACAAGCAACAAAGGAATGAAGAAGCTGGGAAGAATAATATTTTCACACTATGAATATGCATGCTTTTGCATGCATTTATACACAGATGAAGTCTAACAGACGCAGTTGAAATAACTGCTGACTAACTAATACCAGCTTAACAAACTAACAACTTTTGCAGTTACAGACAGTTACAAACTAACAACGGTATTACTCTTAACAATATTCAATAACATATATTTAAGGACATACTGACATTTACTTGAGAATCAATAATCATAGATTCATCATTGTGAGGATCCTCCCTCTTCTAACTTTACTTTTTTGGTTCCCCTCCCATGATTCCTCTTAATTGGTGGTTCAATGTTGTTGCTATTGTGAAAGAACATATTTGTTGCGTAAGAAAATGACCTATAGCTTAATACTCTCTTAAAAAATATTAATTTCCTCATAAACTTAATTTATATTATTTATAAAGTCTCTGAATTGATTCTCAAGTTAACCAGACCCTAACTTAATTTAAAATAAAATTAAGATTTTTAAAACTAATAACTTAATTATTTCAGGAGATAAACAGGAAAATGAAGATTCTGACTTATTTATATGTGAATGGTACTACTAGAAGTATTGCTGATCATTGGGGTGAGTTGGTCGCATTGAATTGCATTTTATCAAATTTGAATGATTATAGTGAGGCTACAATGTTAGTTCTCCCCAACTAGGCCGGAAGGATTGAAGAACTTGTTATTCTTGAATGTGGGGGAGAGAAATATCCAATCCTAGTTACTGAGTTTGGTGACTTTGCAATTTCTATGCTTTCTATAGAAAAGTCGAACCTTTTTCTTTATTGCATAATGATCGATGCTCAAAGACAGAATCAAACAAGTATGATTATGGATTTGTACATAAAGGAGACACAATTAATTATTTCACTTTTGCCGAGGACACTGACATTTGGAAGGAGGCGGTCCTAAGTGCATGCGTGGATATTGAAATAATGAAACTAAAAATAACATACAGGATTTATACTAAAAGTTAAATTGTATTTTATATTTTCTATTTAAAAAAAAGAATAAATTAGTCTTTGTATGTTAAATGAAGAGCAAATCAGTCCTTTATGTATAAAAACTTCACCCATTTGTATTGTTAAAAAGTGACTTGGCCAACGGAATAACCCGATAATGATACTTGACGTATCATTTGCACCTCAAGCTAATGTATAGGGACAAGTTTTTAACAGTAGAAATGAATTGAATTTTTAATAGAAGGATCAATTCGCTCTTTGATCTAATGTATAGGTACTAATTTGCTCAATTTTTTAGTAGAGAGAACAAAATGTAATACGACTTTTAACATAAAGGCTTTCATGATACTTTTACCAATAATGAATCATAAAGTTGATGATGTGCGCATCAAAATAAAGCCAAAACATGATAAATCGTATCATTGGGAGGTCAATTAATACAATAGAAGATCTATTCTTACTTCTATTAAAAAACAAAAAAAAAAACATGAGAAATGGGCACAATGTTGGATCTTCGAGTAAAAGGAGATGTGAGAGAGGTGATTAAGGAATTGACAACAATAGAAATGATGCATTTACAAAAAGATGATGGAAACAATATGGAAGGAAGTGAAGATTTGATTGGACAAGATTGTGGCAAATATGATCTTGAGGTGCTTGTAAGTATGTAGAAAGCAATATATGGTATAGAAGGATGAATCATGTTCATTTTGGTGTACCTTTGCCTTGTTTTGACAGGTGAAGGGGATCTGGTCTTGGAACCAAGGGCGGTGTTGGGGGATGGGGGCTGGTAAGGGGCCGAACCTATTAAAATGAAAAAATTCCTCTTTAACCCTTTATAATTTATAAAACTTTAATTTAGTATATAAAAAATTACAATTTAACCCCCAAAATGATAGAAATTTGATTTAGTCATTTAAAATTTATAAGGATATAAGCTATAAAATTGGTAAAATTAATTTTGCTATCGTAAAAATATACAATTTAATTTTGGTCTCCTAAATTTTTTAATTTTCCCTCACTTCAAAATGGATCCCGTAATCTAATTTTATATTATCTATTTTTTATATTTTTAAGATATTTTTAGACAAAAGATAACATAATCTATATATATATATATATATATATATAATAAGGAAAATATTTGATGCACTCTCTATGCATAAGTTTCATGCATCATCGGTGAATAATAACATAATATCTCATCACTAAATAAAACAAAAATAGTAACAAACTTATAAATAAATACTAATAATTTTATTTAAATATAATTAAATAATAATTAATTATAAATAAATGTTAAAACTTTAAATCTTCAAAATCAAGATCTTAAATCCGAAAATTATTAATATTTATTTATAATAGTTGTAAATAAACAAGTCCTCTATAATAATGATTTCTCGTATTATTATTCACTAATAGTGTATGAAACTTATACACTGATTCCATAAAATATTAAACACTAACAACCAATCAAGTTTATTAACTTATTTTAAATTTCACTATAATGCATAGAATAATATCCTATTTATAAATAGAGAGTGGTTAGGGATCTTAGAAATAAGACGCTGATAAACACACGCACACAAAAAGAGAGGAAATTAGAGGAGAGGGAGATGGCGCTGGAGTACTGTGTAACAGGCGGAACCGGATTCATTGCTGCTTATTTGATTAAGTCCTTGCTGGAGAAAGGTTGCTTTGTGCGCACAACCGTGCGAGATCCAGGTCTCATGTTTTGCTTGCTTTTTTTTTTTCTTTTTTTTTCTATTCTAAAACATTTTTCTAAGGAATATATCAAAATCTTAACATTATATAAGGTTATTATGAGCAGAGAATGTGGAAAAGGTTAGTTTTCTGAAGGAGTTGAGTGGAGCAAAAGAGAGGTTGAAGATTATGAAAGCTGATTTAATGGAGGAAGGAAGCTTTGACGAAGCTATTGATGGCGTTGACGGTGTTTTCCACACCGCTTGCCCGGTTCTTGTTCCTTATGACGATAACGTTCAGGTTCTGCTAATGCTTCTTTTTTTTTCTTTTTTCTTTTTTAAGAAAGTAAAGTTTCTCTTCTGTTCATTAGGTTTTTTTTTTCCAATTTTTTTTAGTTCCAATCATATCTATTTTTTTTACACAATATTGAAATTACTCATAATTCTTTCCCGCCCATAAAGCACTCAAACCCACATAATATTGCATTAATAATAATACGCATACCAATCAATTAATATTCAATTTATTTTTGTTGAACTTTTCACTTCAGCTGATTGATTATAGAATATATGAATACATGAATAATAAATATAGAAAAAATAATTATATTATCATATAGAATATATTATATGAGGTATAAAAAATTTGTATAAATATATAGAACCCAAAACATAATTATAACATAAAAGTAGTGCAAATATTACTATTACAGTTTTATCTGCTCTAAATTAGTTAATTAATTAATCAGAATTGCGGCACTAGCATGTGCAACATTTGAGCAATCCTATGGTCTTGATTTTGATAGTCAACTTTATATATATATCACATGGTTCTGAGTGAAAAAAAAACTTACATATATTATGAAAATTTTATATAAAAATTAAATATGAGTTTAATTGAAATAATAAAAGTAAAGTTTTATATTTATAATTATTTGTGTTTAAATTTTATTATGGGTAGTTTTTCTTGTAGATAATTGTTGAATATAAAAATAAAAAATACCCTCGTAAGTATATTTATACGTAAAAAGATAAATACTTTAATAATTAGATTAATATGTAATTTATCTCATGAACTTATTTTCCGTCATTTAAGTTGGAAACTTTGCATTAACATTGTTAGTTTATGTTGATGTGACATTGATGATTTATCTCATGGTGACACGTGATAACCTCTTAATATGACATGTGATGAACATAAATTAAATTTTTTAAAAATATAAATTAATTTTAAAATGTATAATGTTTTAGACAAGTTTATATACCAAATAGGTATTTTTAGACAAGTTCAAGGGACAAATTACATATTAATCCTTAGAAAATTAATGCTATTAATAAATTGAGGTTATGCGTGTGTCTGATTTTAAGTTCAAATATCAACTAAGTATTTTTAAACAAATTTAGGAGCAAACAATATATTAACCCTTAATAATTTTTAAATATAAATAAAAATATAGTTTTGATATCCGGATTTTATGCAAAGTTGGTCTAATTGATTTGTCTCTGTATCCCAGTATTTTAAATTACTTGAGTGCTTCTTTATTTCCACCAATATATATATATCGCTTCCACCATGAAAGCTTACTTTTCTTGGGACCTAATTGCCATCATCAGCTCAATTCCAAAATTTGGCGCAGGTCACATTCTCTAAGCAACTTTGATCATTCTTTTTCATTATTAAAACTATTTATTGTTATTATATATCGCCCAAAATCAAATATCTATCTATATATATATATATATATATGGAGGAAATTTTTAAGAGTCAGAATTAAATTGTATACTTTTATGATAATAAGAGTGTAATTTTATTTTTAATAGTTTATATCTTTATAATCTTTAAATGATTAAATCAATTTATTATTATTTTTGAAAGCTAAAATATACTTTTATCATTACTAATTTAAAATTTTATAAATTAAAAGAGATTTAAATGAAAATTTCTCCAATTTCAAGATGGGAAAACTCTTTTAAATTAAGAATGAAATCGAATTAAGTTATAATTTTATAAGAATGTTTTTGTATTTTATATAATAAATTAATAAATTAGTAATTAGTAATCAAACAACTTTACTAATATAATTAAAATTAATTAATTTTTATATAAATTTTAATAAATATATTTATTACATATATTTTTATCCACGTTACAAGCATGTGATAAATAAATCTAAAGCTCTATTTGTTTCACTGAAAATGACTTTTGGAAATTATTTTTTCATTTTCCTGTGCTTGTTTAGTAGAAAACAACGAAAAATGACTTACAGCTCAATAGAAAAGAAGTCTTTTTTCCTGTCAAATGACTTCATTTTTGAAAAGCGTAAGTCAGTTTCTGGAAAAGAGCTCATCTATAAGTAATTTTATTTTTATATAAATAACTTAAATCAAACTTAATGTTATTATATTTGATAATACAATTTATTTTTAAAAAAATATTTAAAATATAATATAAAATATTATAATTTTCAATATTATTAAACATATATATAAATATTTATATTTAATCATATAATAAATTATTAATATAAATAATATAATTTATTATTTTAATAAATTATTTAATATTTCAATTTTATTTTAATAATAATTTTTAAAAATAATATTTTCACATATTATTGAAAATATTCAATATTAATATTTTAATAATAAATATTTATTACAATTATAAATATATTAATAATAAATGTTTTGTAGTATAAAGGTTAAATATGTCATAAGTCAATATACTCTTCACAAATTAAGAATTTAGTCCTTGCACTTTTATTTTCGTGAATCTAGTCCCTCTACTTTTTAGATTTGAAAATCAAGTCCAATTGTTAATATTGTTAAATTTTTCGTCAATTTTGTTGATGTCACATTTTTAATAAAGAATATTCACTTGGTAGTCATGTAACTAAAAATGACAATTGTAATGAACTGAATTTAATAAAATATTTTTAATTTATGCAAAATAATGTAAAATATAAATTTATAGATATAAAATAAACTCAATTAAACAATGATAAGATAAGAAAATCTCACATGTATGCTTGTTTCATTGAAAACAGTTTTATAAAATATTTTCAGAAAATTTGCCAAACAATACAAATTCATCTAAACACATTAGTTGGCTGAAAACAGAAACTCCAATGGTGAAAAAGGTGAATCTAGAATAAGAGAAAAGTAAAAGTTATGGGAGAGATTGAAAAAAGTTGAAATAAAAAAAAGGTTAAGTACTTGAGCTTTTAATTGCATTAATTAATCCAGCTTCTAATTGCATTGAAAATGTTTTTTTGAACGTTGGAAAATTTTAATTAGCATTAACAATCGTTGGACAGGTTTTTTTTAGCGTTTTTCTAGTTTTTATTAATGTATTAACGCCATTAATTAATCTAATTAAAATCTTTTAATGATTTTTAATTAAATTAATTAATCCAGCTTTAATTGCATTGGAAATGTTTTTTTTAACGTTGGAAACTTTTAATTAGCATTAACACTAATTGGAAAGGTTTAATTAGCATTAACAATAATTGGAAAGTTTTTTTAACTTTTTCATTAACAGATTTTAATTGCATTAATTAATAGTGTTAATGTTAATTAATCCAGCTATTTAATCGTTTTCTTATTATTTCAATTTTCTTCAATTTCCCCCGTAATTTTTACTTTTCTTAGAAGTATTTCGGTTTTTTTTCTCTCATTCTAAATTTATCTTTCTCACTATCGGAGTTTCTGTTTTTAGCCAAGTATATATCAATTTTTTCTTCTTCTTTGTCATCATGCTTCTTCACTTAATGACGGTATCATTCAAATCTTTTGACAAAAAAAACTCGCTGGCATCTAGGGGGCTGGCAAGGGCCCCGACCCCCATAAAATGGAAAATTACTATTTAGACTCTTTAAAATATTTTAAAATTTTAAATTAGTAAAGATAAAATTTCACATTGCCTTCCTAAAATTATAAAAATTTGATTTAATTTTTTAAAAATTATAAAGATATAGGCTATAAAAAATTAAAATTTCATTCGATCCCCTAAGAAATTGTTCTGGCTTCACCCCGTATATAGATCATAAATGGAAATTTCAAATTACTAGAATTTTAATTCTAATTTTGCAATAAGAAACTATGGGTTTTTTTTTTTTGCAAGAACGAGATTATGAAATTTTCGTTTCCTTGTATCGTAGGCAACTTTGATTGATCCATGCATAAAGGGCACCTTGAATGTGCTGAGATCCTGTTCAAAAGCCAGCAGCGTGAAAAGGGTTGTTCTCACCTCTTCTTGCTCTTCAATACGCTACCGTTTTGATGTCCAGAACCAGCAAATTTCTTCTCTTAACGAATCACATTGGAGTGATCCAAACTATTGCAAACGCTACAATGTAAAAAACATGCAGGATGACTGCAACATTTTTCTTCCGTCTATTAGTTTGTTTACATGAATTTTCTTTTCCCTGAAAACCTTGGTTTCCCCATGCAGCTGTTTTATGCGTATGCAAAGACAATAGGTGAACAAGAAGCATGGAGAGTAGCAAAGGAAAGTGGGATGGATTTGGTGGTTGTCAACCCATCTTTCGTGGTTGGTCCTTTGCTTGCGCCGCAACCGACCAGTACTTTGTTGCTGATACTCTCCATTGTTAAAGGTCAGATATTTCTTTTGCCAGTCAGGATGAGGTAGAAGAAGGTAGAAACGTAGAGATGGCCGAATGGATCCCCTTTTCCCTTGTGCTCTCATGCTTATATAGTGGATCATTTTTATCTCATAGTGCCACGTGACGGGTTGTATTGGCAGATTAGAAGTTAGGGGTTAGAGGTCAGTGACCAAACATTCACTGCCAACATAGGTTGTTTGGCGTTGTGGTATGTCCCATGTGTCTTAGGTTATCTTATTCTAACGTCGCAGTCTCGTGCGGTACTAACTAATGAGTGTGCTTGCTCATCGTATAAGCCGTTACAAAGAGTTGTCATGGAGAGTTTTTGAGGGGTTCACACAAATGGTCCTATTGGGGTATAAAAAAAAGTATTTTAGTATTCTAAGGAAACATTATAACAAAAGGATGATGGATGGAATTATAAAGTAACGAGAAAATAATGATAAACGTAGAGAGGATTAGAATCCTTGAATCAACAAGTGTTGGATATAGTGGTAGTACACATTGTACTTTCAATGGAAGAATGCAGGTTCAAACATTGGAGATAATATTGTTGGGAGGTGCAACCACAAACTTCGAGCATGAATTGTCTTAACTTAAGCATACGTATATTGTGGATATGTTTTAAGTATAGTGCTAAAATATTGATGCAATGTTTCTTTCCTGATTGCTGTAAGTGCCATGGCTAGTCTTCATTCCCTAAAGAAATAAATTCTCATGGACATCCTTACCAGGTATGAAAGGTGAATACCCAAACACCACAGTAGGGTTTGTGCACATAGATGACGTGATTGCAGCTCACATTTTGGCTATGGAGGAAAGCAAAGCATCAGGCAGGTTGGTATGTTCTGGCCCGGTAGCTCATTGGGAACAGATCATTGAGATGCTGAGAGCTAAATGTCCTTCTTATCCTTTTGAAAGCAAGTGAGTCACAAACCATTTCGAAATGTCTCATATGTTTAATGTTTCCCTTTTATCCATCTAGTATCACTTATCAAGTATCATCGGGAAACATTGCAACATGCTATGAAGCAGAAACTAGTAATTGACTTTATCAACTAAATCGGCACTGTAGGTGTAGCAGTCAAGAAGGAGACAACAATGCACATAGCATGGACACGAGTAAGATTCAACAGTTGGGATTCCCGGAATTCAAATCACTTCCTCAAATGTTTGATGATTGTATTAAGAGTTTTCATGACCAAGGATTTCTGTGAAGTTCACTTGTTTTGTGCAAATGGGTTCATATGTAAGAGCATTAGCACTATTTAACGATATCCTTATTTCTATGAACCCCTGCTCTAGCAAAAGTATATGATACGTTTCTAAATCAGTAATAATTATAGTTGATCGGTCAAGATTTTTTTTTAATTAATTTGGTCTGCTCAAAAAGCCTATTTCACAATTCAAAAAGTACTAAAATATTAAAAATAATATTTTTAATTGTTATTTTATATATTTTATAATTAAATTTAAATAATAAATTTTTATTATTTAAATTAAGTTTAGACTAAAACGGGTTAGTCCAAAGTGCAAAAATTTTTATCCAAATTTAACTCAAATTAAGTTGGGTAAGTTACCTGGTCCCTAAATAAGTCTAATAATAATATGATTAGTTAGACTAATGATATCGATGTATCTGGGATAGTGAACTCGGTTAGTAACGAGAGAAGAAGAGAAGCGGAAGTTACCTTGACGGGTGGCAAATGTGAGTTATGAACTTCTCGAACCACTCTAGGTCCTCCAAGGTCCTTAGGAAGGCAACTCAACTCCCGAGGTTTGTTGCAGCTAGTCGGGTGGAGGCCCCAAAGGGCCAATATGTTAGGCATCAAGAGAGGCTATGGAGAAACCCTAATCAAGGCCTCAATAAAAAGCATTTTTAGTGGAAAAGTAATAGTCAATAAAATTTAGTCGCTAAAAATTATAGTGATGATTTTTTTTTGAAAGGTAAATTCATTAATTCATTCAAAGAATGGAACCATACAATTCAGATAAAAAAATAGTAAATATTCATCGTAAATGATGAATGACAAGTTCTATCAACACAACAATACAAAGGCTTTAACCTCAATATCAATAAAATATTATGATACATTAACAGTTGGTTTTATGACAACTCAAGCACGACATATCTAGAATGATTGCAAGCACTTAATACGTATGGTAAGGAAATTAACCCCGAATAGTCCAAAGCAGAGAGCAAAAATCGACAAAAGAATTGAATATTCACCAAATTAGAGAGGACGACAACAAAATCATCCCTAAAATTACTTGTAAAACTAATATTACGTGCATAAATAAGACTAAAAACGCGCTACAAGAGCAGAAAAAACTTCTAAAACTAAAGACTTATTAAACAATTGGAAAACAAACAATAAAAACATATCAAACTTAAGACAATACGGGTTCAAATCGACATGTGAAATCATTTATTATTCTAAAATACTTTCAAAACAGAAATAGATTAAGAAGTTGACGAAGAGCCACCCACTTTTTAAAAAAACTACTGGCAGTCGGTAGAGTTTTAGCGAATGACAGGCACCATCAGCTGTCCATTACAACTTGTGAAAACAAAGATACCCACAAAATAGATCTGTAAACTGAAAAGAGAGAAAACACGTGTAATAAATCAGAAGAAAAAAGAAAAAATAGTTGATGGAAGAGGAAAAAAGCTGGCGATAACCAACTTGAAAATTGACACCGCCACTGATTTAGTGATCAAATTTTAATTCGTTACTCCTTGTCACAAATAATTCCGCCACTATTAGTGTCAATTATTAAAAAAATTCACAACTGTTCAAATTTCTAACATTATAATTGTTAGCAACTACTATAAAAAAATAAACATAATATCTTTATCTATTATCACCAATTTGTTTGACACTAAAATTAAAATTTGTGGCAAAAAAATCCAGTTTCAAAAAATCCATTTGCATTAGTTTGCTGCAAAATAAAGAAAAATATATCTTTTTCAATTTTAAAATTCTTTTAAAATAAACATCAAATTCATAAAATCTGTATAAGGTTAGTTTTTCATTTAAAGTAAGATTAAATTGATAAATTGTATAAATTTTGAGCCTTTAATCTAATATATATATATATTTAAAGTTACAATTAAGGAAAGCATTCCAATGTGACACAATTAAGAAATTGCTATTTGGCAACTTAATTATTTGCTAATTAGAAAACTTACACCATCCTTCCATCAATGATTTAAAGAGGAAGTGATCAAAATATTCCATGTTGATAATGTTAGTGATGAACTTTTTTTTAATTTGATGACCAAAACAGAAATATGTTAATAGTTGAGTAATCAATTATGTAGTTTATCCAATTGTTTTTTGCCTTTTTAAGGTTAAAATATGTTATTAGTCCTTATAGTTATCTAGAATTTGAGATTTAATCCTCTACTTTAAAATTAAAATTCAATCCTCCTATATTTCAGTTTAAAAATATTGTAGTCTAATTATTGTCGTCGTTGGTAATTTCGATCAAACTTTGTCAACTAAACATGCTTATTTTTATTAATAATATGCTACGTCTTATGAAGGCAGACTAATCAACATGTCAAAATGACAAAATTTGATAAAAAATGCTAATAGTATTAATGATCGGATTGATATTTTTAAATTAGAAAAGTAATAGTATCTGATTTTAAATTTATACATAAATTACACCCAAAGCTACTAAACTATTAGTAACTTTACATTTTGGTCACTCAACTTCAGAAAGTTATAGAATTGTCAATGAACTATTTGAAAGTTTTCATTTAAGTCACTGAACTATTCAAAAGTTTTATTCAAGTCATTGGACTGTCAAGTTCTTTTTTTAAGTCTGGCTAGTGAGCTCCAAGTAACAATTCAACGATCTATACGATGTATCAATTAATACTTGTCAATGAGTAGAAAAACATATCTTAGATCCAAGTCGATCCGACGATCAGTGTCAGAAATTGGAGAAAAAAATGTTTGGATTTTGGTTCATAGATTCGTAACATTCAAAGTTACTTAATAAAAAAAATTGAATTGTAGAAGAGAAGGGGAATGAGAGTTTGCGATTGGTGCAGACGATGCGGACAGAAAAGGCCATGTAACACCGATTTTAACAACCCAGCGACTTAAAAACTTTCAAATAATTAAGTGATCATTTTGTAACATTTTGAAGTTGAGTAGCCAAAATGTAAACTTAATAATAGTTTAGTGACATTGGGTGCAGTTTATCCTTAATTTTTTAAGAACATGGACTAAATCACATATCTTGTCAAAGTACAAGGACTAACAACATATTTTGACCTTTCTTTTAATTTCCAAACCCTAAACCCTATGCCAAAATTAAAGAACTTGAAAGAACTGAAAGCTTAGACAGAGACGGAAAACAGAGAGGAGGGTCAACAATGGCTTTATATCTTAGACGAGCAATCAAATTAACAAACACAATAAGAACAACCACCCTACTACTTAGAAGCTCAAATACCCAAACCCGCAACATCTCTCACTTTCTCCTTTCTCATAACCAATTAACTCCCCGTTCCCAAAACCTCACTCCTTTCTGCTCATTTGATTTTCATAGAGATTCTCGCCGTGGTTTCGCCAAAGGAAAAAAATCAAGTATTTTTTCTACCTCCGTCCTTCTGATTTTCTGCTGAGATTTCGTTGTTTTCTTTCATCTTTTCGTGGATTGTGTTAATGGGTTGCTTGTTGTTTTGCTAAAATGAGCTTATATATATATATATTAGAATGAATTGGATTCTTATGAAAACTAAAAGAAATGGGTTATTTCGTAGTGATTTTTCCTTAATTTTGCATTGTCACAGAGGATGATTCTGGTGGGAGTACAATGGAACTTGCTCCTGATATTGGGCCTTCTGTTAAAGCAAGTGCTGCATCACAGATGGATGCAGCAATAGTTGCCTTATCGCGGGAGCTAGCCAAATTGAGAACAGGAAGGGCATCTGCAGGTATTCACTATTCATCGACTTCATTTGCATTTTTTTTTTAAATTTCATTGTATTTGTAGTATAATGGTTTGAAGTTAAAACAATTTTGTTGTGTTTGTACAGGAATGCTTGATCATATTATCGTTGAAACTGATGGCGTAAAGATGCAACTGAACCATTTAGCTGTTGTTTCTGTTATTGATTCAAAAACCTTATCGGTGAATCCATATGATCCCAATGTAAGAGTCCCAAGTCTCTTCTATACCGCATTACAATAATTTGGGCTTAGGGTTTGAGGTTTAGGGTATGTCAAATTACAATAATGTACAATCCGCGTTAGAGAAAATGCTGATGGGTTTTTTTTGCAGACTCTCAAAGCATTAGAGGGTGCCATCATTTCATCTCCGTTAGGCTTAAATCCAAAGGTGGATGGTCAACGGTTGATCGCACCTATTCCACCGTAAGTGTTTATGCTGACTACTTTCCGTTTGGTTTTATCCGCAATGAGTGTTTCCTATGTTTTTTTTCATGCTTTGTTGTTATATATCCGTTGTCCATTTTGCTTTATGGTCCCTCAACTGATTTAGTCATTCTTTGTTTTGTCATGACCAGATTAACAAAAGAGCATATGCAGGTGAGTTTAGGATTTTCATGCCCTTTTTTTTTTCACTTATTTTGTACTTTCATCTATATGCTATTTGCTGCTAAGATATTCTTACATCTACCAGGCTATGTGCAAAGTTGTTGCCAAGTCTTCCGAAGATGTTAAACAAAGCATAAGAAGGGCTCGACAAAAGGTATTGAGTAATATCTCTGATTTTACTTTATCGGTAAATTTAATGCAAAGAAAGTAATTATGAGTTCTAACTAGTGGATGAAACTTTTAAAAATGAAATGTCCAGTTTTGAATGCGAAATCTCTTCTTATGGAAGAAGGTTCTCCTAGCTATGTTCTAGATGTTCGTAATATGGTGATTTTGCACGTATTGCCTGCACTACTTTTTAGTGGATGATCTTTTATAGCATGCTTAAAATATCGATTTTTATTTTATTTTTTAATGTTATACATGGCAAGTGCTAAGTAAATATTTTTCTTGCTTTACAGGCATTGGATACAATAAAGAAAGCGGGTTCTAGTTTTCCCAAGGATGAGGCTAAGAGATTTGAGAAAGAAGTGAGCTTGTTTCATTGCGGTTGAATAACGTGATTGAAGTTGTGGATTAATTAGACTGATCATCTACTGATGTTTGAAAATTGTCTCCAGATTGATGAGCTGACTAAAAAGTTCGTCAAGTCCGCCGATGAATTGTGCAAGGCAAAGGAGAAGGAGATTACTCAAGGCTGAGAAGCAATGTTGTGGTGCTCATACAATCCAACAAAATTTCTTTGCATTGAAAGCTTAGGTGCCTAGTTCAAACTAGTTTTCGACTTGATATATATGGTAACATTTACTGTCGACTTTGATTGATTCAATGGTGAAATTAAATTTTTATGCTTTTGCCATAAGGTTCAGCTGATGAGTTTTTGGGGCAAACATGAATGACTTTTCATGCACTCTTTCGTCCAAATTCATGGACCATATTGAATGTATTTTAAACATATAAATTTTAAAAAGATGCAATGAGTTACAACTTTTGAATCCCATGAATTATTATGTTTTTGTTTGTTTGGAAAGAATTAAAGAATATGATTTAGGGATTAATTTTGTTATACATGCACATGAATCTATGTAGTATAAAAGGGGAATTTACCTTGTGGTATGTATAATTTACAAGAATGTTAAATGTTTTGGTATATGAGATATTGATTGAGTAATTGACAAAAGGAGAATATGGTCATTGAGAATAGTTAAAGTATCGAACATGGTCATCGATGCCTTTGGGCATCGAATGTGATGCTTCTCACTTGGGATCACCGATGGACTAGGTAAGGGATGTTACAAGGTCTGTTGTTACCTGCTTGGACTGAGGAGATTAATGCATGCTTGTGATTGACACACTCGTATTCATGATTAGAATCAGAGAAATTGAGAGGTTGGACCCTAGTCGACCATACCAAATCGGCTCACAAATCAAGGTTTTTGGGTCAAGACGAGAGACTGGGATTAGTAATAACCAGTATACAATCAACTCATAGAGTTGAAGTGAACTAAATATTTTACTTGATTTGAACCATTCCAAATATTCCGGTATACAATCAATTGGTCGTTCTGATTTAAGGGTGGGGTTATAGGGAGAAATGGGCTTTGTATTAAAAAATATATATATTTTGTGCATCGTACTGTTAAAAGAAAACTAGTTTCATAAAATAAGTCAAATTGTGATTTAGTTCTTTTACTATGTTTAAATTTCAAATTTAGTCCCTGTATTTTAATTTAATTCATCGGCTCCAGCATGGATTTTTCTTAAAACACCCCTTTCAATACACAAAAAAAAGTTAAGAATTATGAGTTGCAAAGAATTCTTTTAAGAAAAATCTAAACATTTACTAATAATAATTAATTACACGTAATTTCAAATTTGAGAACTAAATTTTGTCTATATGAACTATATCTGAAATTTAAGCGTGATCAAAACCATAATTTCACCGAATCCCGTGTGTTTTGGCCTGTTGGTTAGGGCATTCACCTTCCCATGGCCTGAGTTCGAGTTGCTCTAGTTGGTTGTTATTAGGGTTTTACCCTCTTCTTGTAATTCACCAAAAAAAAAAAACCATAATATCACCTGTAAAGTATTCTCAACATTATGTTGGATATAATTTGAAATAAAAAAGGTTTATTTGGGCCTCGAATAAAAAAAATTGTTTGAACCAGACATCTTTTGAATCTTTGTTTAAACCGGTCCACATGCTGGACGGGCTTGGAAGTACACGAACCGGAAAAAGAAATGGAAACCCTAAAGAAAGTATAAGGATACGGCTATAAAAGCATCAGATTTAGGGTTTTTGGAGGTCTGCGAAGCTCATAGCCACTCTTTTCTTCAAGCGGGTGAGAGAGAAGAAGAAAATCCTAAGAGGCCAAAGATGCCAGCTGGTCACGGTCTACGTTCTCGAACAAGGGATTTGTTCGCCAGACCCTTTAGAAAGAAGGGTTACATTCCCTTGTCTACTTACCTCAGGACCTACAAGATCGGCGACTACGTCGACGTCAAGGTAAACGGTGCCGTTCACAAGGGTATGCCCCACAAGTTCTACCATGGTCGTACTGGTCGAGTTTGGAATGTCACAAAACGTGCCATCGGTGTCGAAGTCAACAAGCAGGTATAAAAATGGCTATTTCTTTCTTTTCATTAAGAAATGAAGGTCTTTTAGTTCTGGGTTTTTTGTTTAATGAGGTTTTGGTGAATGGTGTTCTTGGGTTTTCGATCTTCACTTTGCTTGATGTATTATTCGAGTTATTTTCTGTCTTGCTGAGAATCTCTGTTTTGTTTAATGTTTTCAAATGGAATCTAAGTCATGCTTCTGAAAATCCAATTAGATTTGTTTCTCAACTTGTATTATACTGTTTTGTTATATGTACTTGTGGCTTCCATTGTTAATATCTTACGTTCTTTTATTGTAAGGTTGGATTTGCTTGCTTATATGGTAGGAATCAGTATAATTGCACTGACCTATCTTATTGTAGCAGTATAGCATTTGTTTAAATTCAGGATATATCAGGGTAGCTGTCAGGCTAAAATAATCGAAATTCACTATTTCAATAAAGATTACTTGCAAATTTCCATGATTGTTTTAACGAATGGGCTTTGATATAACGCTTAGTGCCTATATTACCTGGACTCGGGGATGAGTGTTGAATATGGAATGCGTATGGCACGGATATATGAATGGTTTGTATGTTGTAGATTGGAAATTTATGTGCTTTGTATTGATATGTTTGTGGACTGCAGGTGGGAAACAGGATTATCAGGAAGAGGATTCATGTACGTGTTGAGCATGTACAGCCTTCGAGGTGCGCTGAGGAATTCAAGCTCAGGAAGGTGAAGAATGATCAACTCAAGGCAGAGGCTAAAGCAAAGGGTGAGGTCATTAGCACAAAGAGGCAGCCAGAAGGGCCTAGACCTGGTTTCATGGTGGATGGTGCTACACTTGAAACTGTTACACCCATCCCATACGATGTTGTTAATGATCTCAAGGGCGGTTACTAAATCTACTCTGTTTTTTGTTTGCGGTATTGTTTTGGTTTTCCTTTTTTTTTGGCAAAACATCAGTGGTGAACTGAATTAAACATTTGGAAGTGCTGTTTTCTTTAGTATATTTTGAAGAGGTACTGAATCTTCAGAGATTTTAATGTTATGATATCATTTTAGAGATTATGGATATGCCTATGATAAGGTGTAGTAATTGTTTATGCATTGTGTTTAGTATTGTCATTTTGTCATAGTCCAATTTAAAACCTTACAACTTTCATAATTTTTCATACAAATTATTGACACTAGTATATCACATAATTTATATTTTTTTGAACTTTAATATCATTATAGATTCTTATCATATTACCATGCTTAGAATTATCCATAGTTTCTCCTCAGCCTTTAAATAGGAGGATAATTAGCTTCGGCGCATTGGAACTTACGTCTTCTTGAGCTAAGACTCAATCGGCAATTCAGATTTATACTTCCTTCATTTTTCAGCTTTGTATATTCTACACTTTTTAAGCTAGATAGTTCATAACCATTACGTTACATTTGCATTTCAATACCTTTCTCAATATTATTTCAGCTCCTTAAAATACACACATTATTTGGTTTATGATATATACTTAACTTCTTTCATTCTTATTACTATTTCCATAAGAAAAATAAAATAAAATAAGAGATTGAAATTAATATTAAAATCAAGAATTTTATGGGTAAAATTATAGGTTTGGGGTTAACTTAATCATAAAAAACAGTTTAAGGGTTTGTTTAAATAAAGTATGTTAGTTTAAGGGCTTTTAAGTATATCAACCAAAATTATTTTTTAATCACTTTCTTTCATTTCTAGGACCAATGGAAGATCCAAATATCCATATGTAAATACATACTATATCCATGCCAGATAAAATGAGGTTTATTTCAATTCGGATTTAAAGCTTAAAATCCAGCTAAAATCAGCCCTGACTCAATTTACAAACTATTCAATTTAATCCCTTAATCAATCATAAATGTTTTAATTTGGCCGTAAAATCAATCTAAAATTGATATAATCCTAATATTTCGATTTGGTCCAAAATTCTATCTAAAACTCATTTTCGGTAAATTTGAAGGCTAAACACACTATAATTGGGATTTGATTTTGGTGATTTTTAAAGAATTAGGATCAAATTGATAGATTTTATAAATACTAAAGGGTTAAATTTGTTATTGTGATAATATCACGTTGGTTCACGGCATTCAAATTTTAATCAAATTATTTTTTAATAGAAATGCTAACTGAATTGTTAAAATTTTAATAGCACTAATGTTACAACCCACATAACAGTTTATGTGTACTTCATTCTCGACTTGTATAATTGTTTTAAATTTTTATAATTTTATTGAAATTTATAATAAATTTTATAAAATAGACGTGAGTTATGATGTGAATTTCGATAAAATGTTAATAATTTAGTGAAGTATTTCAACTAGAAAAAAAAGTAATTTAGTTGACAATTGAGGACCAAAGTGATTTAAAACAGAAATTAGAGCCAAAGTGAAAATAATAAAAGTTAGGGGTTAAATTGATGATTACTCCAAAAACTCTGTTTCTCTTTCTTAATATAAAGAGATCCGACTAGAAAGGGGAAGGAAAACCCAACCAAAGCCACCCTGCCCCTCCGCCACCACCACCACCACTCCCACCGCCGCAACCACCATTTTCAGCGCCCACCGAACCGTCGCTGCGGGTCCCCAAGTAAATCCGTACAATTTATATGTATATTTTTTTAACTGATTACCTCTACTAATTTTTATCCTGCAACATTTTTTATATAAATTTTCTCTTTACAAACATAGTCTTTCCTTTTTAACTTCCTGTGTAAAACCCTAATTATTATTATTAGATTGCCTCTTCCCCCTTTTCTTTCTTTCTCTCAAAAGTCCCAATTTTTTTTTGTTTATTCTTTTCAAAACCCTAAATTTTGTTTCAAGATCTGGTGTTAGCTTTCCTTGTTGTATTTTCGAGATTAAATTTAGAGGTTTTTTAGGGTTTGCTTTAATTGGAAAAGAGAGGGCGATTTTAGGTCAAGGCTGGCGGGTTTTTGGCTCAAGTAAATGGCGGATCCGCTTGGACTCTGCCCTGATAGGATTGCTAATCATTTCAAGGACATTTCTTGTTCTGCTGCTGCTTTTACTGTGGGATTGGATTTGATAGGTTTACAAAGAGGTGACCGTTGCGAACCGTGACAAACAAAGGAAGCCGGAGAAGTAAAGCATGCTGAGCGTGCTACGGGTGCACCTCCCTTCTGATATACCAATTGTTGGCTGCGAGCTCTCGCCTTACGTGCTCTTACGCCGACCAGACAAGACCTTTACTACTGATGATGTGCCTGAGTCCGCCCCTCTTGATGGTCACTTCTTGAGGTACAAGTGGTAAGTGTTTTTAAATCCATCAAAGTAATTTTTTTTTTTTTTGCTGTTTTTGTTGATTTCTTAGCTTATTTGATTTGCATTTTTAGTTAATATGTGAACTTTTGAAATTAATAGTTAAAGTTCTCTTTTTTTCTTTTGGCATTAATATTTAATTTTTTTGTGGTTTTTGTATTTCAATTACGTGTCGTGTTTGCCAATTGAATTTTGAGCTATTTTTTTTGGGTGTCATATTATTTTATTGTTCTTTTAGTAAATATGTGGATGCTTTCTGTTGGTTTTAAGTGTTTGCAGTAAGAAAAATTCTCAGGTTGTGTTTTATCAGATCATGGGTTTGGGTTAGTTTCTTGGGTGTGGTATTATTTGATTGTTTTTGTAAATAATTACACATACACATAAGGGGATGCGTGGAATTGAGTTTTATAAGTTCCTTCCGCCTTTTGCATTTTGAGTTATTGTCTTTTGTTATTACCCTATGTGCTAGGTTTATTATGTGATTGCTTTTGATTTATTGCCATCCGCTTTTTGTTACTCCATGTGCTAGGTTTATCATGTGATTGCTTTTGATGTGTTGCAATATGTCTTTTGTTACTCTTTGCGCTAGATTTATCATTATGTTTAATGATGTCATTTTTGCAATTTTTAGAAGGCCTAAGAAGTTTATTGATTCTGGTTATGCTGTTGAGTTTTCCAACATTTTGTTTGAGTTCACTTGGATTTAGTTTACACTGCTTCTTTAGTTGCAAGAGTCGAAGTGTTTTCAACTCTTTTTTGTTATTTGCTGACCTGACTCTATGAGTTAGGATGTTCCATCCTGCCACCTTGCATTATTGTTATTATTAGAGACTCATTAATAGGTGATAGAAAGTTGTAGTTGTTTCTATATCATTTCTTTTATTACAAAAGGACCTTAAAACTTTCTTCTTTGGTTTTGACATCAGTTAGTTTTTGCAATATAATAAAAGATGATTACTAAGTATGGAGCTGAATTGTTGGATTACTCAGTCCTTGAAGGGCATTTATATCTATTCATGTTAAAGAGAAAAATCTTTAACTGCTATGGGTTACTATCTCTGTGAAGGACTAATATATGCGTTGGATGCCTTACAGTTTTACTGAACTTTGAGATAGGAGATACCATGCATTGTTATTTTAGATTTCTCTGGATTTTCATATTGGAGAAGAGATATTTATCTGTATCATGTTCCTTAAGTTGATCTTTCATTAGATTGTGTTCTGTTTGTGGGCTTAGGTTGAAATTTATGTAGCATGTCGATAGTTTGAAAATTTATATATTATCTGTCTAATAGGTGTTGCTCTTTTCTTGGGGATGTTTTGCAGGTACCGCATACAAAGTGATAGGAAAGTTGCTGTCTGTAGTGTACATCCCTCTGAGCAAGCCACGCTGCAGTGCCTAGGTTGCGTGAAGGCAAAGATACCTGTTGCTAAAAGTTACCATTGTTCTCCAAAGTGCTTTTCAGATGCATGGCAGCATCATCGAGTCCTTCATGACCGTGCCGCAAGTGCTGTAAACGAAAATGGAAATGAAGAGGAAGAGATATTTGGCCGTTTCAATAGCACTGGGGCTGGAGTTATTAGTGCTAGTTTAACCGGTTCAGCATCAAGCACTAGCTTGATAAATGGTTCAACACCTCTGTATCCTACTGCAGTTACCCAAAGGAGTGGTGGTGAAACCTGGTTTGAAGTTGGACGCTCTAAAACATATACCCCAACTACAGATGATATCGGTCATGTTCTCAAGTTTGAGTGTGTTGTCATTGATGCAGAAACGAAACTACCTGTCGGACATCCCAATACTCTTTTGACATCTCGTGTTATTCCAGCACCTTCCCCTAGTCCTCGGCACTTGATCTCAGTAGGCGGAGCTGATATGATGGGACAACTAGATTCAGATGGTCGTCTTTCATCCTCTGGAACTTTTACTGTTCTCTCATACAACATTTTGTCCGACTCATATGCCAGCAGTGAGTTATACAGTTATTGCCCTTCGTGGGCTCTTTCTTGGCCATATCGCAGACAAAACCTGTTGCGGGAAATCGTTGGTTATCGTGCAGACATTGTTTGTCTTCAAGAGGTGATACTTCAGTATTGTTTGATGATAGTTTTATCAGAACTGTTTTGAACTGAAACACATCTTTGAAGTTTAGTGCTTGGCAAAAATTGTGTTTCATATTTACTATTAAATTTTGGGTGGAAACATCTAACATGGTGCAGTTTCATTGTCTTAATTTAGATGGTGTTTTATACTCAACTATAATCTTTTTGTTTAATTTTCCTTTTAGATGAAAAGTGTCTTTATATCTATTTTTGTTAACAAAGGATACAGTTTTTAGAAAAAAAACAAAGTGATTGTAGTTAAATGAGAAGGAATATTCTGGATGCCGGAATTTCTTATTGATAGATACACTCATATTTAGCAAGAAGTCATCTACAGTTCAGGCATCCAGGTGAATATAGAGTGTGCCTCAATATGAACTATTGTCATCTTTTCAGGTGCAATGTGACCATTTTGATGAATTTTTTGCTCCTGAGCTGGACAAACATGGATATCAAGCTTTATACAAGAGGAAGACAAATGAGGTTGCTTAAGAACTCCTTGATTCTCATCTCACTAATTTAGTGATATTACTCTTCTGTTTGTAGTTGATATCGTTTATGATGCAGGTTTACAGTGGAAATATCCATACAATTGACGGCTGTGCTACATTTTTCCGTAGAGATAGATTTTCCCATGTCAAAAAATATGAGGTTCGGAAGTATTTGTAATGTGGTACATGGGTTTTTACATGTGTTTTTGTGCTAAAGCAAGTGATGTCTTTTGCAGGTTGAATTTAATAAGGCTGCTCAATCCTTGACTGAGGTTGCAGTTCAAACTACTCAGAAGAAAGTTGCTTTAAATCGATTGGTTAAGGTAATAAATATCTATAGCTAACTTGGATATATCCATTCTCATATGTTGTATATTCCTCTAATGATATCTTGTAAATTCTTCTTTGTCTACAGGATAATGTTGCACTTATTGTGGTTTTAGAAGCAAAGTTTACTAATCAAGGAGCTGACAATCCTGGGAAGCGTCAGCTTCTTTGTGTGGTAAGAATTATTACTTTATTCTTCTATGCTAAATTTTCCTTGCTTTCTTCAGTACTGTCTGTACTGTGCATGATTTCACTTTCATGCCTTACTTATGATCAGAACATGATACCATATTGCTAATGGTGATTGTTATCTTGTTATCAGTTGTAGCGGGACATTGGCAAGTTGAACATGATTTAATCATGTTGCAGCTATTTTGCTAAGATAAAGGATGTTGGGGTTATTTAGCCTTGTACTTTTGAATCCATTTAGTTTCCTGGTTCCATCCTATATCATCTAAAAAGGATTTAATTAGCAAGTTTAGCACAGCCTGTTGCACATGTTGCAAGAGGAGCAGCATTTTCTGAGTCTAAGGTAGCCTGTCTGGTTTTATAGAACTGAAATTACCTAACTTGTTTCCATGTTATCCCGTCAATTGGTTTGATTAGCAGGTTAGTTCAACTTCATCACTTCATATAGACTGTATATAGGTGTAAATAATTCTGTGCACTGCAGCTGGTGGGCTGTGATGTCGAAAACAGTTGTAATGCACTGAAATTGGCTAATTAGTATCTATATTTGAATAATAGGATTTTTGATCTTTCACTTGATTGATATAATTGGCTTGTGCATAATAGTTACTCTAGCAATTAAATGTATCAGTATCCTATGAAACTTTGGCGGGCTGTGATGCCGAAAACAGTTGTAATGCACTGAAATTAGCTAATTAGTATCTATATTTGAATAATAGGATTTTTGATTTTTCACTTGATTGATATAATTGGCTTGTGCGTAATAGTTACTCTAGCAATTAAATGTATCAGTATCCTATGAAACTTTCCATACTTTATTGTTACTGAATCCGAACACAATTAGATTGATTCAACTATTGTAAGATCTTTTTTTCTCATATTTGGTTTGTATTTTGGTTCTTTTCGTCCTATCTTCATGCTCCTTTGAACTTTTATTTTTCTCAAACGTGGCATTGAAATGTTTTAATATATTAATCCCTTCTGGAAGTTGGGCTACTATTCTGTACATTCATGAAAGTAAACTCATCTAAGTTACTACATTTACTTGTTTATTTATATTTTTTTTGCAACCTTTTTATTTTTGTAATTTCCAACTGCATCATGTAACTGTTCCCACTGTTCCTGGTTTTGGAATACAGGCAAACACACATGTAAATGTTCAACAAGAGCTAAAGGATGTCAAAATCTGGCAGGTTCTGATTTTTCTTCATGTATATAATTATTTATGCATGCACGTTTCCATAATCCAAATAATTGCTCACTCTGTTTTTCTAATGTTAAATCAGGTGCATACTCTCTTAAAGGGGTTGGAAAAAATAGCTGCAAGTGCAGACATTCCAATGTTGGTGTGTGGGGATTTTAATTCTGTTCCTGGAAGGTAACTCTGCTATTCTTTACATTATAATAGATTATTTAGCACTTCAGATCAGTTACACAATGCTAGATCAGTAGATGTTTATTGCTTCAGAACAGTCGCAGAATGTTAGATTGTTTATTGCATCAAATCCATCTTATTCACATTAGACTTTTGCTGAGTTAAATGTAGTGTTGAATTTTGTCCAGTGCTCCCCATTCACTTCTTGCTATGGGAAAGGTGGATCCACTGCATCCGGATTTATTGGTCGATCCACTTGCAATTTTGCGTCCTCACAGCAAGTTGACTCATCAGTTGCCACTTGTAAACTTTCTTACATTAATGAACTGCTTTAAGCAGTCTCTTATGTTTTTACCCTATCATCCATTTAACAATGTTTTAATGGGGTTTTAAGAAAACAGTGGAGACATTCTTCAGTTGAAATGGGGCTGGGGTTCTATAGATAATTCAGGGGTTATGTTTGACTAAGGTTGGTTTTCAAACAGGTTAGTGCTTACTCAGCCTTCCTAAGAGGAATTGGTCTTGGTTCGGAACAACAAAGAAGAAGGATGGACCCAGCAACTAATGAACCTTTATTCACAAATTGCACAAGAGATTTTATCGGCACCCTAGATTACATATTTTACACCGGTAAGTTAATTCCTGAATGCCTTTCTTTTAGATGTTTGATGTTGCTGTTAGTAATTTCAGATGCTTATGAGTATTTGGCTTCTACTTTCAGCGGACTCTTTAACGGTGGAGTCATTATTGGAACTCTTGGATGAAGATAGCTTAAGGAAAGACACAGCCCTTCCTTCCCCGGAGTGGTCCTCTGATCATATAGCTTTGTTAGCTGAATTTCGATGTGTGCCGAAGACTAGACACTGACACTATTAGGTATGCTGTTACCACCCTTGATTTATTAAATGGGACACAACAATATGCAGCTGTGCCGGTCTCTATTCATGCCTTTCAACATCTCCTAAAGGATTTGTTTGCATAATAACAAGCTGCTGCATGTTGTTTAGGTCTCGGAGATGACCAAGAAAATGGCGGAGAGAAGCCGATGGATACACAGATAAGTTATATATATTTGTGTGAAACGGTAGTCATGCTCCCTGTGGTTTAAGGTATCTCTACAAGGGATCTCATTGATGTGATCATATGTTACATTACACCTTTGTTTCATAGAGAAAATCATTATGGCCCCTTTTTTTTCTCGTTTCTTTTTCTTTGTTTTTCCAATAGAAATGTCCACTCAGTGTCCTCTGTACTTTAAAGATCTCTGCAAAAGAAAAAAAAAAAAAGCAAGCTGTTCTCCATTCTTCTTAAGTTCCAATTTTCATTTTGGTCTCCAAGGAATAATATTCTTTATTTATTGCTTTATATGTTATCTTTTTTTTACATTATTTGTGAGAAAATTTGATGGAAAAGAGTTTCAGAAAATCTCCATATCAAGTTTCTTCTGGGAATGTTAATCCAAATACTGAGCTTATTTGCACAAGAATACCAAGAGGGACTACTTGAGGAACGGAAGACCACCCCACATAAGATCCTACTCCACTATCCTGGGTTTTTGCTCTTTTTTTCCCTTTCTGAAGTACAAAAAAAAAAAAGGGAAAGAAAGAACCGTTATTGGTTCTAATTATTCAAAAATTAAATAGATTCTTGTATATTTTTCTTATATAGAATAAATTATTTATTATGTTTTTATTTTTGCTAAGCTACTTTTTATGTATAATATGTGAAAAATGTAATCTATAATATATATAAAAGCACAAACTTTTTAGAAAAATTGAGAATATCTTCTATTTTTGGGTAATTAGGCAAATATGTTGATTTTGAAATGTATTAAGGGTTTTAGGTTGTTTTCTCAAGATTCATGGAAATAGACCAAGAGAAAATGAAAATGCTTCTTGCTAGATGCAGTTTTGTCCCAGCTGCGTGTGTTCCTCACGATGTGATTTTTAAAATCGTGACCCACTTTAACCATAACAGTTGTGAATTTTGGGACAAAACGAGAATTTTAGGATAAAATTGATACATCCCATCCAATCTTTCCTGTGGTAGAAAATAATGTTATTTTTAAAAGCTTTTCAGTTAGAAGAGTTTTTTTTATTTGTTATGTCTAATTTTTTTTAACATTTTGAAACTGTGTTTCATATCCCGTGGTAAAGGTTTCCATATGATATATTTGATGTCAAAGGTGACATGGATGTCACGGCGATGTTTGATAGGTATTGTCATAGTGAAAATGTTACACTAGAGTTATATGTTAATTTTGTTGATGTTGAGGAAAATGGTTTGGGTTTGACTAGGGGTGTTCAGTCGGTTAACCGACCGGTTAATCGACCCGAAATTCTTGAAACTGAATTAACCGACCTCTTAAATTTTTTAACCGTTAACCGAATCGAATTTTTTTAAAAATAATTAACCGAACCAAAATTTTTTTCGGTTAATAAGGTCGGTTAACCGAATTAACCGAAAAATACGTGTTAATCATTTTTGGTTAAAAATTACCCGAATTACCCGACTTACCCGAATTGCCCGAATTACCCGAATTACCCGAAAATGACCCAAATTACCCGAATTACCCGAAAATATTTAAGCCTAAAGCTGCAGAGTTTAAAAAGGAGAGTACATGGTTTCAATTTACAAAGCTTATGGAGGAGAATCTACGGCAGCAAGCAGAACTATTAAGAAGGAATAATGAGAAGAGAGAAACCATCAACCGTTACTGGGTAAAACTCGGCGGTAGAGAGTGAGAACAAGATCCTACAATTGCGAAGTGCCTCTATTGCTCAAAAGTTGGTGTGAAGCGCAATCATTCTCAGAATTCAAGATCAACAGGACTATTTCTAGGCAAGTTCTTCAATGGAGGTTGTTCATAGTTTCTTTTTTTTTTTTAATTTCCCATTTGTTGATCTGTAATTAAGTTGTCTGAAATTTCTTCCATCAATTCAATAAGTAGTTTATATCAATGCTTAAAGCAATGCTGACTTTCCATTTCTTTCGAATGAAGAACAGTGGGGGAGATTTGTCAATGTAAATATATACATCGTAGTAGATTTCATGCACCGAAAGTGCTCACTATAGCATTACACCTACCATGAATGGTTTTGAGCAAAGCTTTGTAAATGAAACTACATACACCACAATAAAGCACTCAAAATGTGAATAGGATTCCCATGTAACAGTCGGTCAAGACAAAAGCTGAAATGATCTACGAAACAACAAACTTCAAGACAAAACATTACATAAATCTTTGAATCACTACATAATTAAAAATATTACATAAGTCTTGAATTAACACATAATTGAAATGTATGTTTTTAACATTCTCCATTTATATCCATTTCATCTTTCCAAACTATATCCATTTCATCTCTCCAAAATATCTCCATTTGCATTAAACCTAAAAAAAAACATGAGCAAAAATTTAGCATATAATAGAAATATACGCATTTAAAAAAAACTCAAATAATATAAACAAACGAATAGATTATAAATTAACAAGAATAAGTTAGTAGTAAGCATACCCTTCAACTCACGAAAGCTCATGAATCTAGGGTAGGCTCTAATGCATTCCAAGAAATGTCTAAACATTGAATCAATTAAATAAGTAAGAGTGATATGGTAAAAAAATTGAAACTATTAAAATAAAACAATAAACATACCATTTTCAATCTTGTCAAGCTCTTGGATTTGTTCTTCAATCTTGTTTATGTCTTCTTGTGATGATGATCTTCGAATCCAATCTTAAGTATACACAAGAGCTTGTACAATTTTAGGAGTTAAAGAACTCCTAAATTGATCAAGCACACGTCCCCCGGTGCTAAATGCAGACTCAAGCAAACCGTGAGAAACCGTATAGCTAGCACATCTCTCGGCAATTTTGAAAGAGTGGGAAATCTAGGGCTGTTCACTTTCCACCACAATAAAATATCAAAATCTTCAACAAATTCTTCATTAGCCTCAGCTAGATATTTATCCAACTCAGATGTTTTATCCTCACCACAAATTTCCAACTCACGCTTTTTACACAAAGCTTGCATTCGCCTTTTCATTTTTTGTTGTGGTTCACCAATAGAAACATGTGTTGACACACTCGAACTCGATTGACTGCAAGTACTATGAAGTGGAGGCTTATACTCATCAAACAATTCATACAAAGATTCCTTCAACTTTTTCATCATTTCACAAGCTTTTTCAAAACTAGACATTTCACTAAGTGCAAATTCAAGATACTTTAGTTTTTGTCTAGGATCTAAATCACAAGCAACAAACATAAGCAAATTCATCTTATCAATATCACCCCGATACTTATCATACTTCTCTTTCATCTTGATGGCCATAACATTGAAATCAATATTACTATTTAACTGAGCATCTCGTAAAAGAATATCAATTTCGGAAAGCTCATCAAAAAAATTATTGGACGTGACATATGAAGTGCCAGATATACGCAAAGTGACTTCATAAAAGTGTTCCAAGAATTCCTTCAATTTTCTAACATTATCCCAATCATCCACACTAGGCCAACCCTCCCCCCTTTCAAGTTCAGCCCTAAAGTTTGTATCTTGCTCCTCAAATCTCTCAAAAGCTCTCTCAAAGTTCTGAGCAGTGTCTAACATTAAGTAGGTCGAGTTCCACCTAGTACAAACATCAAGACACAACATCTTCTTGCACTCTATCTTTTCCACCACAACACACTCCTTAAACTTTTGTAATCTAGCTGGAGATTGTCTCACATATCTAACAGCCCCCCTAACACGTTCAACAGATTTATTCATTTCCTTTAAGCCTTCAACAACAATCAAATTCACAATGCGTGCCATGCATATCATATGAAGATATTTACCATTTTGAACTAAACCCCCTCGAGGGTTAAATTTCTTTCTCAAATAACCAATAGCAACATCATTTGAACTTGCATTATCAACGATGTGATAAACAACTTATCAATCCCCCAATTCAACAAGCATTTCTCAATCAACATCCCAATGGACTCACCCTTATAACTAGAAATTGGACAAAAGTTTAAAATCTTTTTATTCAATTTCCAGTCGTTATCAATAAAGTGAGCAGTGATACACAAATAATTAACTCTTTGTAAAGATGTCCATGTGTCAATAGTCAAGCAAACTCTAGAACAAGAACTTCTCAAAAGTTTTTTTATCTTGACCCTTTCATCTAGATACAATTGATAAACATCCCTAGTCATAGTAGTTCGTGAAGGAATATGAAACCTAGGACATGCCACAAACATAAATTTCTTAAAACCTTCACTTTCAACAAACTTGAAAGGTAATTCATCAATCAGAATCATTTGTGCTAATCCTTTCCTACATGCTTCTTGATCAAATCTCCAAGTTGAAAGATTCCCTCCCCCCCCTTCAACTCCCTTTCTAGGTAAAACTAGTTGTCCTTGACTAGTGTCAACAACATTACTAGGATTTTTCTTACATGAACCAATATGATATTTCAATGACCCCGTACCATTTTTTTTTCATATCACAACAAAATTCTTTTTCACAATAATTACATTTAGCCTTACTTGCACCCTCACTATTAATAAACTTAGTGAAGTGAGACCAAACTTCTGACCTTTGAGGAGGGGCTTTTCTTTTCCCGGTAGTCCCCTTTGTTTGGATTGAAGCTCCAACTCCCAAATTTTCAGAATCTATCGAAGCAGGTGTAACACTACCCTCAATAGATGTTGGTTCGGTTGACATTCTGCAAGATCAAGAGCACATATACAAGTTTAGTTTAACCGATTACAAAATTAAGGTTTGGATGAATAATCAAAGTATCAAACATATACAAGTTTAGTTAGGATATCAAAACACTAAAATTGCCCACAAAAAATATGATATAAAAAAAATATTACTAATTAAAAAGTAAAATTATATAAATACGATATTATAATTTAATTTATAATTATTAATTAAAATAACTGATATAAAAAAATACGTTGTGTTAACAAAATTCATGATAGTTTTATTTCGCCTTTTTGTATACTTTTTTTCTTTATCAAACTTTGTGTGGATATCATGTAAGGAATATCATTCATCTCTGGGCTGCTTTAACTTAGATCAAAGAAAACTAGGTGTGGCTTTTTCTGCTACGGGATCAAACTCCTCCACCATTTTTCTTTAATGTAAATACCATGAGGAAAAGAAAACTATAATTATAAAAGCAAAAGGGAAGTTGTTTAGTCAAAATGCTAGGTAGCATTACTTTGTGTTATTCATGGTGTAAGCTAAGCCCCACAAAAAGAGCAAATAGTTTATTGGTAATGTCATCATAGTTTTAACTAAAAGGTTTTTGAGGTTAGTTGTGAAGGTTGAGATGCCAACATCCCACAAACTGTCAACAAAGGACAAAACTTCTCTCTCTTTCATATATCAAAACACAGGTGTAGAAAAGAATATTCACCAATTTTGCACCAAAAAAAAAAAGGATTGGATCTGTTGATTATGCAATGCACTCCCACCTGTATGTATACATAAATTTTTTTTAAGAGGTAATCAATCTCAACATTTATAACTGTTTTGTTGTTTATACTAAAATAATTGTTCTATTATTTTGGGGTTAATTATGTTGTTTTTTAAACATTGAATCAAAAATTTGTTGTTTGAGTTGGCAATCCCAAAGAAGTTATATAGACTTATCTATCTGCTATATGACAAAATATTGAAAAACTTGTATGTTGCAACATATAATTAGAACATTATTAGCAACATCAAAACAACCGTGACTAAGATTAGCTAGCTTCTCAAAACAACAGCCAGTAATCAATGTGCATTAAAGTTTAAACAAGCCAACAACAGCCAACTGATCATTTTTTTTCTTACATTAATTACAATATACATTAATTACAATATATTCAATAATTTAAATTTTAATATTTATTTATTTTAGGATCATGATTCATGACTATTAAAAAAAAAAGAACTCATTAATGATCAAAGAAAATTAAATTTAGTGGCTTTCACAATGTCCTTGAAAAGGAAGGGCTTTCTAAGCTAAGTAATTAAAACAATTAGCTATATTTATTGGGTTGGAAAAAATAATGCTGAAGGAACCTAATTATTTCTTTAAAGATTCGATTCACCGAAAAATTTAAAACCAAAAAAAGATATACAAGGTATGAGGTTCGTGGAGGTTTAATGGAAAGCAACATTTGGTTATTTGCAAGAAAGGGTCAAATTTCACTTCAGTTTACCCTAACTCCCTAAGTGTTCATAATATAATATATATACCCTAACTCCCTAAGTGTTCATATTTACAAAAGAAGGCATCAATCATGGATAGCATTGGTTAACATGAAGTGAAGAGGTAAGAAGTTAGAAGAAAGCAAACCTGATACTCGGCGACTCCAGCGAGCAGCGACTCCCGATTCTTCTGTCGAGTGTCGACTAAGATTGAGAATGTAGATATCGGGGGTGTTGGGTGTTGGGTGTTAACTGTTAAGACTGAGATTTAGGGCTACCGGCTGGCTACGGGTGAGACTGTGTGTGTGAGTCGGGCTCGGGACAGTGTGAGTGACAGAGTGAGAGTGAGAGTGAAAGGCTGAAAGTGAAAGTGAAATTGTGAAATTAGGGAGGACTGGAGGAGGGCTGGAGCTGGAGGGGTGTTGTGATTTGTGAAAGACTAAAATCTGCTGCTGAGAAAATGGAAGTGGACCAAATGGAATGGTACTAATGGACAACAACCCATGTTCTACGGTTCTAGGGCCAGGGGTGTTGTGAAAATTGGGCTAGATTTAAATTGGGCTGGGTTTAAATTGGGAGGAGTAGGCCTAGGGTGTAAATTCGGTTTACCCAAATTTTTCGGTTAACCGACCCGTGTCGAACCGATTTAACCGTTAACCGAACAAACCAAAAAAACTTAATCGATTTCAATCAATTTTTTGGTTAATCAACCGATTAACCGAACTCGGTCGGTTAACCGAAAAAATTCAGTTTTAACCAAATAATGCACACCCCTAGGTTTGACAACAGTTGTAAATACTAGTATCGTACTTCATGTGGGAGACGAGCAATACATTGCTCGTATTCATGGTCTCGATGAAGTAATGGTAGGTGAATCAATATAATTTGAAGAGGGTATTATAGGCATTGTCCTAAATTTGAAATCAAATAATGTTGGTGTTGTATTAATGGGTGACAGTTCGATGATATGAGAGGGAAGTTTTGTAAACCAACAGGAAAAATTGCTCAGGTACTAGTGAGCGAGGCAAATTTGGGTCATGCAGGAACCAGAAGCAAAAAGTCCAACAACACGATTGTGCGATGATTTCATAGCGTTGTTACAAAGCTCCTATCAAGAAATGTCAGAATCATTAATGGGAAGGCATTCCTCGGTTTCAGCTTTGGCATACAGTTAGGGTTAGTTGGTAACTTGAGCTTGGAGATCCCAACACAATTGTGAGTGCTTTTGATTTCTGTAATAGCTCAATTTTCAGTAGTGTCAGAAACAGTGATTTGGGATCACTAAATCCAACAAGTAAGCTTGAAAATTTAATAAATTATAATTATGGGTCAAGTGTGAATTTAGAAGAATTTTTGAATTAATTAATTTTGTGATTTAAAAAGAATTTAATAGGTAAATTGGGTCTAGAATGAGGTATCAAGACCTCGAATTCATAAGTCGAGCCATAAATTTTTTTATAAATATTTATGGAGTGTCATTGAGTTAGTATTAAAGTTTCGTTAGAAAATTTTAACGTTGGGATAGTCAATTAATTAAAAAGGACTAAATTGAAATTAGTGTAAAATTTGTTAAATTGTGATTAAATAGCTTAAGTGACTAATAAGGAGGGATTTAAAAGACAATTAGGCCCAAATTATATGGGATGGACGGTTTGGGCAAAAAAATCAACAAGAAAATAAGGAGAAATAAGGGAAAAATTGGAAATTTTGCAAATTAAACATATAAAACAAAGACAAAATTGAAAAATCTAGAGATTTCACCATTTTTCTTCAGCCAAAATGCCATAGGAGAAAGTTTTCAAGCTGGTATTTCATATTTTTCATCATATCAAGAATCCGAAGATAAACGCGAAAAAGAGAAAATATCAAACTAGTCTTTGAATTTTTACAAATTCTACTAATTGGCCCAGGTAAGTTCATATGGCTAAATTTGATGAATTGTTATGAAAATTTCATGAATTCTATGGTATGTTATTGTATATGAATGTTATTAAACTGAGATAATTGTGAAAATATGAATGTTTGAATAAATGTTCTAATTTAGTGGAACATTGGATTGAGTTCTTTCGTTTAGTGGCTCATACGCATTGACGGAAAAGACCATGGTTGGACCATGGCAATATGTGATATGTGATTTCCGTGCAAGAGCATAGCTGGGCTATGGCATCGGTGTGATATGTGCTTCAGTGTAAGACTATGGCTGGGCTATGGCTTTGGTGTGTGATAAGTGATTATGTGCAAGACCATAGTTATACTATGGCATTGTGAAAACGAAGTACTCAATTCCGTAACCGTTCCCTAAATTGATTAAGAAAAGTAAGCGATAAATGGACCCAAGAAATTGAAATTGATTATTATTTGATATTGAGCTTAATTAAGTAAATATTAAGATAAGTAATTTTATTGAATTGAATTTAGAAAATTGAATTGAATGAGAAATATGTGTTAGTATTGAATTATGTTATATGTGTTATTAAAAGTAAAATATATTGATACATGAAATTTTGTGCTAAGGACTAAATTATAAAATATATAAAAGTGATATGTGAAATACATGATAAGGATTATTAGTGAATTATGGATGAATAATGAATTTAGAAATATATTACATGTATTAAAGATAGTGAAGATATAAGTATACGAATTATCGGTGCAAGGATTAAATTGTAAAGTATATAGAAGCATTATGCTAAAAGTGTAAAAGTGATATATGTGCATAATATAATTTGCCCAAGTAGACGAGATTAGAACTACTAGAATATTAGTGGCATACCATTAAGGAACCTTAGCATGCTCTCTGATTATTAGCACATCAGTGCTTTCTGATTATTAGCACATTAGTGCTCTCTAATTATTAGCACGTTAGTGCTCTCCGATTTGCACATATGTGCTTTCTGTATAGCACTTTAGTTCTGTTCATTACTGCATAATAATGTACCTCTGTATTTGTTTCGTATATCCGGTGTGTTCTATAAAGTCTACTTTGGGATAAGAATATGAAATAGTGAATTGAAAATAGAATGTGAAATATGTTGCAAATATATTAAATATATGAGTTATATACTAATGAAATGACTATGGAATGGATATTGCAATTATATAATGAAATGTGAAATAAATTGTGAAAAGCTATTTATATAGCAAGCATGAGAATTGAGATATTTGTGAAACAAATGAAATATGATATGGTTGTTGTAATAAACTCAAGTGTGACATGTCGAGAAAATAAGTTTATCAAAGTTGAATTTATATATAATATGTGCAAGTATGCTAACCAGTGTGGTTGCTTGATACATAGGCAAGTGCCAAGCCATTGGCGGAATGGTAATATTATTATTTATATAATGCTTTGAATTGGTAAGTATTTAAATAAAAATATGCTAGTGCTCATGAAAAAAGGGTAAAGTTTAAATTATACAATTTTTTTTATGAAATAACTTATAATGCAATCAATTTGAAAAAAAAAAGGCTTTGGTTAAATGCACTAGCTTGTGACCATGGTTGAATGATATGATTATGACTTGTGTGTTAGGCATATGGGATAAATGTGGAAAGTAAAGAAATGCAAATGAAAATAAAGAAATTTAGAAGAGTTAAAAGTTATATATAAAATCTTACTAAGCTTACATAAGCTTACTCCTGTGTGTTTAATGTTCTTTGTAGATTGATGTGAAATTGGTGGACCAAATCAACACATCAAGGCACACTATCCAGATTGCTTCGGTAAATTTTATTGTTCTTAAGGTTTATATGGCATGTATAGGGTTTAATTGAAAGGAAGTGGAGGTGTTATAAACTTAGTTATCAACATTTTTCACTAAAATAGTTTTGGACAGTAGCAATAGTCCGAATTTAAAAATTCACCAAAAATTGTGAAAATATAAATAGAGGTTGAATAAAATATGAAATTAAATCTTATTGAGTTTAGTTTTACATAGAAGAAACGGTGTAAGCAAAAAAATTCATATTATGAGATATTTAAATTTTTATGAGACAGAGTCAGAGTGATTTCGGAATCCCCTGTTCTGACTTTGGAAAATCATTAAAAATTTTATAAAAATAATTATGGGTTATTTATATGTTTAAAATTCTTAATGAGTCTATTTTCAATATAAACAAATAGAAATATCATCCAAATCACGTACGAGGAGATAATTAATTTTTAGTGAAGAAGGGTCAAAAATGTCAGATAGCAAAACAAGAATGACTTTAAAGAATAAACTGTACTTATTGGCTAAACCATAAATTTTGAAAATTTTATGGTAAGAAGATATGTGAGTCTAGTTTTAGATAAATTTAGTGAATCTTAATTCGGAGTTCCGTAGCTCAAGATATAGATAATTTAATGACTATGACTTGAGTGGACAACTTTGATATGATCATAAGTAAATAGTGGAATTATGTGTAATTATTCTGTAAACTCCGGTAACATTCTGTAACCCTATTCCGGCGAAGGGTGTGGGTTAGGGGTGTTACAATTTCAACTTTCAATGTCGATATTTTATGTTGGAAACACTTATGCAGGTATGTCATCAAGTTACACTGGTGGCAATCGTCAAATAGTTTTGGTTTTAACGTAGGATTTACAAGAACGAATGATGTACTCCCTACAACCTACATTAGTGAAAGGACATCCAACCCTGGACATGCAACTAGGGTTGATAACGAATAGGAAGCTGGGAACAAAAAAGGAAAGGGAGTTGAGAACGAAGAGGGATCTAGAACCGATGATGATCCAATTGAGGAGTCCGGGCCGGATGGTTCGAAAATTATATTAGTTTTTTAACCAGAGGTCATTCTTACTGAACCAGAAGGGAGTGGATCTGACGATGAAGGTCCAAACAATGCTGGAGGAACACATCTAGATTTTACGACATATGCACCTCAACATCACATGCTTAATGTCAACCTTGATGTTGAAAGTGGATTAGAATTTCCAAAACTTCCTCATAAAAGATCAGACCATGCGAGTTCTTTTACAAATTTCGGTGATTTACAAGTTGAAATGGAGTTCTCCAAAGATGCTTTAGTTGTTGCATTAAAGCAGTATAGCATAAAGCATGAGGTAAAATTCCATGTTATAAAATCTCAAACCGAAAAGTATGAGGCCAAGTGTGTAATGTGTGACAGTAGATGCATAGAAAATTATGACATCTGTGAGAGAGAATACAGAGTTCTGGACAATAAGAAATATGACACTACACATACTTGTGTTGTTGCAGGTGCGGCATAAGATTATCCAAAATTGGATTTTGACCTGATCTCTGACATTGGCTTACATATTTTGAAATACTTGTGTTGTTGCAGGTATGTTACAGGATAATCCAAATTTGGATTATGACATGATCTCTAACATTATCTTACCTAAGGTGAAAGTGAGTCTTAGGATTCCGATGTCAATTTTGGTTGTCAATATTCGTAGTCAATATGATTACACCCTGTCGTACTATAAGGTATGGGTTGCAAAATAGAATGCTATTGAAAAGAAGTATAACAAATGGGATAAATTTTATAGTGATTTGTAGAAATGATGTAAGGTACTGAATCAGTACGTACTAGGTACCGTATTCGATCTACAATGAAACTTGTGTATCATGGCAATCGAATTGGCCAAGCGAAAGGAATTTTCCATTTTTTTTACATTCATGCATTGAATCATTCTTGTACTGTAAGTCATTAGTACAAATTTACGGCACATTCATGTATAGGAGATATCAACATCACTTGTTGTTGGCTGCTGCACAGGATGATAATCGAAAAATCCTGCCAATAGCTTTTGCAATTGTTGAAAAATAAGTCACTAATGATTGAGATTTCTTCTTGACTAACTTGAGAAAACATTTTGTGCCGCAACCCGATATATGCATAATTTATGATAGGGCACCCAAAACACAAGCTACAATTGATAAACGTGGAAGCCTATGGGATCGTGCACAACATAAGTATTGTATACGTCATATTGCGTCTAATTACTTGGGCCAATTTGGTAAGGATGATAAGCAGCGACATGTTATTAACATGTGTACATAGTAAATATTATTTTTTATATCATTCTTTAATATATACATTGTTTGCATTGATGAATATACTCTTTATTTTCTTCGACAAGGTATAAGCTTGTCCAACATCGGTTCTATGAAATGTTGGAGAAATTTCAGACTGTAAACTCTCAGTGAGAATTACCTCGACGGGATACCTAAAGAACATTTGTAACACTCCTTACTCGAACCGGTCACTGAGTCCAAGCTACGAGATGCCACATTTGTTGCTAAAGAAACTACTGACGAAAACATTGAAAATAAATCAATTAAACATACATCCATTTCATAAAATCATTCATTTCATAATAAAATTTTCAAGGCTAAATCTAGCTTACGAGGACTTGAATGTTAATTCGACATGAAATAGGGCCACGCTATAAAATTTCAAAACTTTGAAATAGGTATCGCTACATCCTTATAAGTACTGATACTTTTTATAAGTACTGATATCAATTTGTGAATTTGTTTATTTTGTAAAATCCAAACCAAAGTCATATGTATCGATACCCTGATATAAGGTATCGATACCGTGATATAAGGTATCGATACTTCAGTCCGATATCGATATCAAATTGGTATTTTGTTTGTTTCAAAACCTGATTGGAAATTTTAAGTATCGATACTTTTGCCAAGGTATGGATACTTCAATCCCAAAATGTCAAAAGCTTTCATTTTATGCCCATTTCATGCTCAACTAAATTTGCATTCAAATGGTGCCTTAGGCACACTTAAAAACCTGCATTAGACTCACTAAATTGCATACCATCTCATCAAATTCAATCAAGTCTGAACACTAAATGTAACATGTCCACAACTTTGACCAAAACTTAGCAACTCCAATTGCTTAATTGCAATTCAACTGACATTCATATACCAATACAAATCGTCATATTTTCATCCCAATATGCATCAAACCCTACTATTAAATTTCTTACCAATACTTCAACATTAAACCAAAACACCTTCATTCTACCATTAAATCAACCAACTTCTGTACATCAATATGAACTTTAAACATACCATTTCCAAGATGAACTCTCTCAACTAATCACAATTGTACATTCATTCCATACTATTATCATTGTCATATTAAATCACTACCAAAATATGCCATTAAAATGATGCATGGAGCTTTTAACAAACCACTATTCTATTCATATATGCATATAACCATTACCAACCTAAAGTAAAGCATTCATCAAGGTTTAAATCAAAACCACATCCAAAATAAATACATATATTAACCCTATATACATGTCACATAATCAGAGGTGAAACGTTCAAAGACTACCGAATCAAAGGTTGGATAGTGTAATATTTGAGTTGATCCAACTGACGAGTTCTGCAAACTGAATCTACAAAGAAAATAAAAGTAAAGGGGTAAGCATATCGAATGCTTAGTAAGTCCATATGAAAATAACTTAACATATCTTGACATTTCAACTAGTTTAAGTAATTGAAATACAATTGTACAAAACATGGAATTCGTTTAGCATCTTTATGCATACGTATACAACTTCACAAAATCTCCAATAGGTTAGTCCATTAATACAACAAGATTATAGTATTCAATTCATACACAAGTACAACCATGCCATTTTATATCATGTTATTCAACTTTGCTC
The DNA here is from genome assembly GCF_025698545.1 of Gossypium raimondii. Classification (NCBI taxonomy): domain Eukaryota; kingdom Viridiplantae; phylum Streptophyta; class Magnoliopsida; order Malvales; family Malvaceae; genus Gossypium; species Gossypium raimondii. The sequence goes on from NC_068565.1 coordinate 48,780,595, forward strand.
ATTTTGTAAACATATCAATCTAATAACTTGATACAATTTAGTCCTACATAGCATTTTACACTAATAAGGTGAGTTCAACATATAATGAGTAATATAGCCTTATAAATGTAATATACTATTCAATATATTACAATACACATAAACTCAATAATACAATACCATTTGTATCCTTTATTCATTATATAACCATTTGAGCATGAGATTTATATCATTTCACTGTCATTTCTCTTTTCCATTAATCTAGTAGCCCAATGAACTATAATAAATAGATTCGAATACATGGGTAACTACACCATACCAAGTTGCTCGTCAGAGTAGTAACTACACCACATCAGAACACCGAAGTGCAAAGGTCGTAGGCATCATAAAATCAGTAACAATACATCCCTCCACCACACTAGTATAACTCAATAATCCGCAAAAAAATTTGGATTCCGGTATAATCAGTAATATCTCTGTACCATCACATATATTTCGTACAGTGCATAAATAACCCTATTGGCATGCCAATTGTATCCTATCCTTTAATACGTTCACTCAAGCACTTTTACCATGTATAATTAATTCATTTAACTGAAATGTAGTCAAAACACATATCATTCAAGTATATCAACACTCCATATTCATTCAATACATCGTATTCATTCATAATAATATTTCCCATACTTTACGGTTTAGTCCATAGATGCCAAAATCATGAAATTATATTTAACTCTACTAAAAGACATTACAATATAGACCAATCATAACATAAACAACGTAGTAAGTTCCATGTGAACTTACCTGGCAAAAACAACAACAAACAAGGTGTCAGGGACTAATCTATAATTTTTTTCGCAATTACCCTCCGATTATTTCAGTTCCCAATCTATAATAATTTCTTTCAATTTATAATTCCAAACATCTTATAATAGCCTATTATAAACATATATCAATTCAGATTCATTTTTCATATTCCCCTAATTTTTGCATTTTATTCAATTTAGTCCTTAAAACCAAAATAGTCATAAATTTCAAATTTGAGCCTCGATTTTGAAACCAATCTCAATTCCATCCTTCTACAACCCTCTATTATCTATAGTTATATAATTTATCATCAATTTTTATATATTTACACTTTAGTCCCTATATTAAAAACTAATAATCTTCACTTTACAAAATAGTCTCTTTTTTTCATTTCTAAGCTTCCAATCTAACCATTTAACATCGAGAACCTCAAGAATTCAACATTGGAAATTTTTAGAAACTATAACAGTTTAGAAAACTGACATACGAGTTAGCTAAGTCGAGCTACAACGATTACTAAAACATAAAAATCACAAGAAATTGACTAAAATGAACATACCATGCAAGGGATTAAAGTTGGCCAAAATTATCGGTTCTTTAGCTATGGAGAACCAGTGGTGAAGAAGAAAAAAAGTACCTTATCGTTCCTTCCACTTTGTTTCTTTTATTTTGTTTTACATTTTAACATTTTAATTATAAATTCTAGTAAATTAATGCCAAAAATGTGTTCTAACAGTCCACTATATTATACTATAGCCTAATTGCCACTTAAACCTTAGTTTAATTACTAAATAATCCCTTTAACAAATAAAAATTCTATACCAATTAACTTTTACCATTTTTATGATTTAGTCATTGTACCTTAATTAGTCACTAATTCAACAAAATTACCCATCCAAAATTCAATTCACCTATATAATAACTCCATAAATATTTAATAAAAGTATTTACGAGCTCGGTTTATGGAAATGAGGTCCCGATACCTTATTTTTTAACACCACTGACTTTAAGGTTGTTACACTTGTATCTCAATTAACTATCCGTTCAATAAAATTACTAGATCAAAATTTAATATAACACCATAATAGACTCATAAATATTAAATAATAATATTTATGAACCCCATCATCGAAAAATAGGGTTCTGAAACCACAGTCCTCGGCACTATTAAAAAATGAGTTGTTACAACAGTGGACTCAATCATATGATGGATGTCCATAATATGAACACATGACAACAAACCTAGTGGAATGCATAAATGTCGTATTGACGGGATGCGTCATTTGTTGGTAACCTCAGTCGTCAAAAAAACATATTGGTACTTATCAACCTTGTTTCCAAAGTAAGTAGAAAAATATGTTGGATAGATAAAGGGCGACTACATTTGGTGAGAGGAAGTGATGAAAAATATTACAGAAAATGCAGAAAGAGTGAACTCTATGTCTGCAGTGTGTCACTAGTGTCCAAATCAAATATTTTGGGTTGCGCAGTTTCGTAGACCCGATGAACGTATTATCGAGGGATCGTACAGTGTATACCTAAAACAAAGGATCTACGACTGTGGGATATTTCAAGCACTTTGTATTCCATGCGTACACGTAATTGTTGCATGTGCCTCGGCAGATCTGGATTGCATGAGCTATGTTGATGAAGTGTAAAAACTAAAATGCATATATAAAGTATAGAAATCTGAATTCCCACCAGTCCCAAATGAAAGAATGTGGTCACCTGTTTCAAGCGTTCCATTCGAGTTGCTATTAGATATTACATTGCATCGCAAGACAAAAGATCAATCGAATTCTAGTCAGATATGTAACCATATGGATATTCGAGAGAAGATAGACCAACCGAGGTTATGCAATTATTGTAGGAACCTTGAGCATAGTAGGACAACATGTCCATATTTGGAGGGAACATTGAAGGGATGGTCGAATTAAAAACTTTATTCATTTTTTTCGTAAATTGTAAATATGTATATTATTGATGTAAAAATACAATACAATACAAGTAATTTTTACATTTTTTTCGTAAATTGTAAATAAGTATATTATTGATATAAAAATACAATAAAAATAACTTTTTTTCATTTTTCGTAAATTATAAATAAGTATATTATTGATGTAAAAAATAAACAAACACTTTTTTGATAAAATGCGAATAAGTATATTATCTATGGAAAATTTTATTACAAACTTAATGATGATTTACATGAGAAAAATTTAAATTTCAAAAACCATCTCCATCGTCAGCCCAAATGTGTGCCACAACCCGATGGGTGTTGATTACGAGGAGAATTTCATCGTGGTTGGGGTTTCAACTCATCATCTTCATCACCTCCATCTTCATCTCCACCTCCGTCTTGATTTTAATCTTCATCTCCAACATTGTCTTCTTATTCATTTTGTTCTTTCGTGCTAGAATGCTTTTGCATCCTAGGTTCCCATCGTATATTATTGATGGTATTAATAGATGGTTGCGAAGATGACCCACCTCTGAAGAACAGTGATGTTGGGGGTGTTTATGACACTATCGATGGAGAAGTATATGGTGTCGAATAACCCTATTGTAGATAGAATGTTGGAATTGTAGGCGATGACGGATACATTGATAAATGTGGTGCAAAAAATATTCTTGGAGAATGTGTTGATGCATGGTACGATGGTGCATAATTTTGTGCTAGTGTAAAAAATATAAAGTTAATAAAAGCACCAGAAAAATATGAACCATACTGACTGAGAGGCGGTGCACTCATTAGTGTAGTATTTGGGGTTGGAGGTGATAATGGTGAACTCGACACATGTACTCCCAATCGTGGCCTCATGTGAGGTCATGTTGGCATTTTACGATGAATTTGTTTACTCCTTTCCTCCTCCGACAATAGATATAGCTTACCATGAAGTTTAAACCATGTTATGTAATCAGAAGAGGTTCTCAAATCCGATAGGACAATTGGTTCATGCAGAGGTATGAAATTGTACCTATGTTCCCAGATGTAGATATATTTGGCATGAAATTTAGGTCAATCTTCATCGGTTCTCTCCTACAAGTCGATCTTGTGAAGTTCATCGAGCTCTTAAGGTGACGAGAAACTCGAACTAGTACATCACTCAATCAAATTCGTGCATCTCAACCGTTGCAAACACCATCAATAACATTTTGACGTGCCAGATATTGCAATTCGCAAAAAAAATCGGTTGGGATGCATTCTTGAATTTTCGATTCAAAGTATTACATCCATTCAAACTACAATACAATATTATAAATTTTATTACGTACCTAATATTAAATTTCAAATCCTTACGAAAATGTTATATAATTGAAAAATTCAAAAACTAACATCAACTTCTGATCGTTGATATAACAGTAGTCGAATATCTTTGAGCTCATTCGGTACCCCACATGACTCACGTCATTATTCCACCTATTCAAATAATATGTTATTTCACAAATATAATAATGGAAAAATATGATAATTATATTATTAAATTAATCTTACCTTATTACGAGTGGGAATTGATAAGGGAAGTTTACTCGAGGACGTAGAAATGATAGGCGGTACCATGCTCATGACTGAAGGAGTATGCAACCACTGATTTTAATTTTTTTGTGTTTTCGTTGCTCGACTCATCTCTCAATACAATATCGCCAACACAGTTAACTCCCAATTGAGTCACCCGACTTCATTTAAGTCAACTAGTTGTAGGAGCCACCTTAAAAGTATTAGATTTTGAGATTTATCTAGCATTAGAAGACCTTTGATTAACCTTAATATGAATGCCCATGTGAATTATTGTCTTTCAACCGCACTAGAGGAGTTGTCGAGATATGATAAATTGTCTTTTAATCATTTCATTTCTATTCGACTACCACTAAACTTGTACGACACATTGCCTAATAGTTGATAGCAAATTGCGCTTCAATCGCCAACACGCACTACCCCCCTAACGATCGGCCCACCAACCGGTAAAACAAATTGTAATGCTACATCCTCGAGTGTAATTGTACGCTCACCGCATGGAAAATAGAATGTGTGTGTCTCGGGTCTCTATCTGTCCAACAAAGTGCTAATATATGAGACACGTGCAAGAATCCCACCTTTTGCAAGTGTTGTTCAATGACATGCGGTGCCCTCGCACTTAAATTGTGTATATACGTCTCAATAATTCAATCTTCGGTATGATTATATAAGCATAAAATTTTAAATATTAAAAATATTAACAACTTAATAATTATATTAATTAACATAAAAATGTAATGATATTTTCTTACCAATTATAATTGGACGTTGGAAATGTGTTTGTGATCCAAACGAATAAGAGGCATCAACATTTTTAATTTTATGAAATTCAATTAAAATCAAAGAAATTACAAAATATAATGAAAAGAATAGATGGATTGATAGAATTGAGAGAAGAGGATTGAATGAAGAAAAAAGAAAACAAGTAGGGTATATATAGAAAATAAAATATTCTTTGGGAGAAAAAATAAATTAGTCGTTTCTGACCGTTGAAAAAAAAAGTTTTTTGACTGTTAAAAAAATTAGCCATTGAGAATGTTGGATTGTTGGATGATTACCGTTGGGACGAAAATGCCTCTAAATGACCTGTTTCTCTAAGTTTCAGGGAAAAAAACCGATCTATAACCCTAATTTTGTTTCAAAACTGACATATTGCCTAATTATCCCTTTTATTTTCTATCAAATTACTAACTTGACACTTAAACATAATTATAATTTAATTTAAAATTATTAATTCACATATAAAATTAATTATAATATACATTGTAATTACAATTTAAAACTAATTATAGTATATGTAATAATTACAAATTATAAAATATAAATATTATTATGTGAGTGATGGTAGTTTAGAAGCTTTGGTAAGTTTTATATATGCTTTAGTTTATGTTGGAAAAATAGATTTTTGAAAGTTTTGAGGCATATTCTCAATTAGTAAATGTAAAGGTTTTGATGTCTTAGTTGATTTATTTAATTTTGGTATATAAATATTGGTCGTGAAGATGGATGATTGAAGATTATGCGTAAAAAGTGTCCAATTGAATCCCTTTGAAAAAAAATCAACAAAAAAATTTATTTGACCGATAAATTTTATCGAGAATTATTTCTTGAGAAATTGAGAATCGAAAGATTTCACTCCAATTTTGAAGAACAATTTTATTATTGTTGAATAAAAGCAAGATGGTATAGTCTATTGGCCGATCATACCTACTTAAAAGGCATAAGATTTGACCAAGTGCAACTTAAGTTGGTACTCTAATCTTGGGGTACAAGAAAGCTATAATTTTTGAAAAATAATAATAAATTAATTATACAAGTTTGAATTTAAGATTTAAGCGTCATACGTTTTATTAAGAGTGGCATGTTGAATTGTGTAAATGCACGATTATTAATTTAGCAATGCCTCTGAAAGATCCTTTAAAAGTGGCCATAAGACTTATAACGAAAAAAGTATGAGAATCATTTCTTTATTTATACTCAAATATTACCAATTTATACCCACTCATTACGACATATTAAGGCCTAGTTTAGGAATGTTGGTCAAAAATATTTTTGGAAAAAATACATTTTGGGGAGAAATTTTTAGCTTCTAAAAAAATGTTTTGGGGCCCATTTTAATTTGGAAAAATACTTTTCTTTTTCTAAAAAAACAGCTTATTTAAGAATATTTTTCCAAAAATAATTTTGATACCTCGCCCAAAATATGATATTAGACATTTAAGTTAGTTTTAGCAAAATGAAAAGTCAGACAAATTAAAACAACTCTAACTTATCCTAAGTGCTTTCCAAAAAAAAAAAAGAAACTTGGCTAATTTTTACTCGACTTTCATGATTGCTTTACCCTCCAACTTCAAACTTGTTTTTGTAACAACAGAAGACTTCCAAGTATAACATTTTATGAAAGATTTAATTTTTTGAATAAAGAATTTTAAATTTTGAAATCTTAAATTTTAAAATTACTTAATTAGGAACTTCCATGAACAGTCGGGCAGTCAAGGACTCACTTGAGTTTGAACTTCTACTTTTATTTTGGATGTAGTATGTGTAATTGTATGCCTCTATCGTGTGTAACTACTAGCTCTAATTGTACAGCGCACAAAGATTCACTTAATTAGACCACGGAAGTCCATAATTTGGTTTTTTCTTTTTTTTTTTTACCTTGGAATTGAAATAATCTTTAGTTTGCCTTCAATCACAAAATAATAATAAAATTGTTTAACTGGGCTAACTTCAAGTCATCATTTAATGCAGCAAATGTGGAACTTTGTATGAAATTCTGAGCAGAAGTATCAACTCATATGATTACATAATTTGTTATAAGATCTTCAATAATTTTGAACACACAGTTTGCACCCAAAATCCAAAAGAACTATTTGTGTTTTGTAAAATGCTTGTTTTATTATTATATTCATGTTAAAGAAGATATAAATGTTCTGGCTAGGATATATATGGTGCCAAAAGGACCCAAGCCTAAGTGGTTAATTTTCGATATATCAGTGTTCAGTGGACAGGCTAAATGGTCAGTTTCCTATGTCACCAGCCTACAGCCCTCTACACAACCCCCTATGTTAGAACCCAGATTGATGCAAATGCTAAATACTGAAAAGCAGAGTATGATCCTTGAAAATCTGACGACAAATATATATACTCAGCGAAATACAAAATATATAATCCAGTATAAAGTGGGATCTAATCCCAAGCACTTGTCATTCCCGGAGCATATCCTCCTCCACCATAATTCCCAGGAACTCCGTATGCAGTGCCACTATTACCTCCGCCGTAGTGATCTAGGTTCCTACCGACTGAACCCTCCCTTCTGAAATCACGCCCACCAAAACGCCCTCCTCCTCCTCCATATCGTCGGTTTTTATTACCACCATAAGGAGCCCGGGATGCATATCGGGTGAGCCATGCAGGTACCTCTTGATTTGCTTCTTGCATTAGCTCAGCTAGCGGCCTTGCCATTGACAAATTGCCTTCGTTAAAGAAAGCTGTTGCCAATCCTGTTTTACCGGCACGCCCTGTCCTTCCAATCCGATGGACGTAATCATCAATGTCATTAGGGAGATCAAAGTTGACCACGTGAGCTACATGGGGTATATCAAGACCACGAGCAGCCACATCTGTTGCCACTAAAATTGGGGTCTTTCCGCTCTTGAAAGATCTCAATGCTAGTTCCCTTTCCTGCATAAAAACAAACCATGCATTTATACAGGCATTCAGCACGTACATTGCAACACATCTCAGACCAGCTTTCAACTAAAAACCCCGCTCTACTAGGACGTAGTGCAACTTCCAAAACCAGACTTAATCAGACACAAGAAGTCACCTTGAAGACAGTAATGCTCAATAGAATAAAAGAAACTAGCATATAATATAGGCAAAAGAGCATTAAGATAAATTATCATATCGAGCAACATAGTTCCTAACAATTACCTGTTGAGTCCTATCACCGTGGATAGTGGTTGCTGGGAATCCATTCATGCACAACCAATGTTCCAATGAGTCAGCTCCTTTTTTTGTCTCCACAAAAACTAATGTCAAAGCTTGCTGAGAAGTAAAAGACATACACGGATCAACAACTACCAATTATCTCAGACCTATAGATTCAGTGAGACTAGATACCAGAATTAGCACCCTGAATGGTAAATATTTATCACAACATATATATACAGTAATTAACTCCAATCCAATGTATATCATTAAAGGAACTTCAATAAGCAAGCCCATTTCTGATGGTCTCACATTACCTTTCCATGAGCTCCATTTTCCCTTTGTGCATGCAGAAGATCCATGAGATGACTTCTTTTATCAGACTCTTGAACAAATTCAACCCTTTGAACAATCAAATCCGTGCTAGAACCAACCCTCCCAACAGCCAAAAATATGTAATTTGCAAGAAAATCAGATGCAAGTCTCTGCACAATCACCGATTAACAAAAGAATTCAAACATATATAGAGATAACAAAAATAATTAAAACCAGCACTAAGTTCAATTCCAATGCAAAACTTGACAAAAGTACGTCAAGAAAACCAGCTATAATACAGAGAAACTATATTTAATAGTTATAACCAACCTGTATCTCTCTTGGAAAGGTGGCACTAAACAACATTGTCTGTCGCACACCCCGATTAGGCATGTCCATTTGTTCCACTATCTTCCTGATTTGTGGCTCGAAACCCATATCAAGCATACGATCTGCCTCATCGAGCGCTAAGTATCTTATCATCTGCAATGATACTCTAGCCCTCTCTAGCAAATCAACCAATCGCCCTGGAGTTGCCACTAGAATATCAACTCCTCTCTCCAGCTCTCGCAACTAAGTATAGAACAAAGCATTATTATTCAGAAGTAGGGTTTTGCAAGGAGACTGATAAACCATATAATAATTACAGATTTAGAAAGAGAAAAAAAGGGTCACATAAGAACAAAAAGAGAAATGCCAGGCAACAGAATTTGATACGGAGCATAAAATGAGTTTCCTTAATAGTTAATCTAAACAAGCTAGTATACATATTAGCACAATTCAACCTAACCATATATTCCATGGAGAATATATCTAATAGCTTATGAAACACAACAGACCCCCCCCCCTTTCACACTCTCACTCAATGAGGATAATACTGTTTGAAATTAGACAGAAATATCGAGTCAAAATCAGTCATCTCTCTGCACCATTGTTTCTCCTATGAATACATAGACTTTCCTTTCTGTTTGTTGCATTGATAATAAATGAAAGATAAATTTTGTAAAGAATCCTGAAACCAAATATAACATAAAAGGAAATTGATATTCAAAACTTAATTCGATGCGATAATAACCTGTTGGGTAATTGGTGCCCCTCCGTAGGCAACTACAACCTTGACACCAGTTTGATATGAGAATTTTTTAGCCTCGTCGTGTATCTGAAATTTAATATTATCAGAATAAAGAACACATAGCACCATTCTAAAACATCAAATGTTCTAAAGAATAAGAATCTTACTTGACAAGAGAGCTCCCTTGTGGGAGATAAAATGAGAGCAAGAGGGTAAACAGTTCGTGCTACACGCGGTCTCTGTACATACTGTTCCCGCATAATTCCACTAATAATTGGAAAGCAGAAAGCAGCTGTCTTCCCAGACCCTGTTTGAGCACAAGCCATTAAATCTCTACCTCCTAATACTATAGGGATAGCGTGTCGTTGAACTGGAGTCGGTTTCACATACTTGCATCTCCTAATGTTTTGATTCAAAAGCTCCCCTAAATCTATATCAACAAATGTATTTACAGGCGGTGGCACATTTTCACCACTAATTTCCACCGGAATGTCCTCGTAAGCATCGAAATTGATCCCCGAATTCTCTTGTTCACCACATGCTTGGTCCTTAACATCAGCTTCATCATTATCATCAAATGGATTTACTTCCCTTTCTCTCCTATTCCAACCACCACTTCTATTGTTCCAACCACCACCACCACGTCCAGAAGAGCCATATACCTGACCCTGACGCCCTATTTCGGGCTTAGTCCCGCCGCCACCGCCCCCAATGCTTGGCCGGGACCATTGGGACACGCCGGTGGTACCATTAAAACTTGTCCTCTCAGTAACCGGTCCTGAAAGGTTATGTGTGTCGGAAGATGGACGGTTACGAAGGTGGGGCGGGACATAAGTGGACCGAGTTGGACGACGTAAGGAATTGTTGTCTGAAACTACAGTTTCAGATGCAGAGTTTGCTACAGAATCTGCCCATGAAGTTGTCATATTTTCCCAACGCTAAGAAAAAAAAACAAAAAAAAAAACTAACAAACACCTAATTCAACCACAAAAGAAAAACCCAAAATCCTCCAAAATAAAAACCTTCTTATCTCCTCCTCCTTGTAGATCAGACCTTATCAATGAGAATGCAATCAAAAGTCAAAAAATGACAATCAACAAAAAAATTTCTGGAGAAAAAGTAAGAAAATAATCAAGCAAAAAGAAAAAGAAAAAAATCAAAACAAATCCCACAATAAACAGATGAGAAAGAGCAGAAACCTTGTTGAAATTTCTTTTAGCAAGATGGGGTAGGAAGCTGAGAAAATGGGGGTACCTCGATTTTTTATAGTGTTGTTTGCTTTATGGATTTAAAGAAGAAGAAAAAAATCAGATTAAAACCTCTTCTTTTTGGTCTTTTCTGGTCTTTTATTTTCTTTGATTTTTCTTTCGCTTTTGGTGTTGGCGTTGAGCTAAAAATCTAAGAAACGAGAGAGTGTGAGAAAAAATCTACAGAAGGCTGTTTGGTGACCGTACAATTTGGGGCTTGCGTCATAATTAAAAGATCCTACCAACGGGTAACGGCGTCTTAAATTTGTGTTTAATTATGGATATTATTTTTTTATCTTTTTAATTATGGGATATTAATAATAATAATAATAATGTGTTTTTAAGTTCATTTCTAATTATATAAATCTTATTTAAGAATTAAACTGCCGCATTAATTAATTTTTAAAATAATTATAACCATTAACCCTTTTTTAACATTTTCAATTACACAAAACTTCATACTCTTCTTTTCGTAATTTTTGAATTTGTATTTGTATCAAACATTTTAATTGTTTTGTTTATTTGTTTGATATTAAAATTATAATTACACAATTATATAAATTATTATTTTTTGAAAATATTAACTATTATAAAAAATGAGAAAAAATTAAACAAGTAACAAAAGGCATTGTATGTGATATGTTAGTCCAAATCATCATATATAATATATTAGTGCGAGAGAGTAATCAACAATATGACAAATAAATATCGTATGCAATTTTATTTACTTACTCTAGCATTCTATATTTGTTGGGTTATAGGCCAATTTTTTCATCATCTAAACCCGAATATGAATTTGTATCATTAATATCATCAAGATCTTCTTCTCCATGTACTTTTCAAATTATGAATCATCTTAATTTCACCTACAAATGAAGGTATGAAGTATGCGACATGTTAACACGATCCAATCTCTTTTAAACTATACTAAAGTAGTGGTGTTAACGTGGGAAATCTTTTTCTAAAACAACAAATGTCCTCTTAACTACATTTTGAAGTTGTGCATGTCTCAAATTAAAGAGTTCACAAGCTGCATTTGGTACTTGTGTTTAGCTTCATTCTCTCAAATAGTATCGTATTATTTCACATTGTTTAAAAAACTTTTGTATTTATAATATAACTTTAAAAAATTTATAAAATTTCAATAGTTTTTATAACATTTATGTAAATTATATGTGGATGCAAAATAATATAGAATTTATAATATAGTATTTATATATCTAATTTGTTATTAGGTTAAAAATAGTGCGAAATATTTCAGCTTGATGTGTTCAATAACAAAAATATATATATTTTTTAAAAGTAATATATTATCTTACAATTATTATATAATTATATTTTAAAATTAAAATATACATCTAAAATTAAAATATATAATTGTATAAAAATAGCTTTTGTGAATGTGTACAAAAAACAATTTCTTAAAGCATGTATGGGTGTTTGGGAAAGTCGTAGGGTAATTGGTATTTGCTTGTAATTCCCCTCGTAATTACCCCAATTCTCAATCACTTAAGAATTATAGAGTGTAATTGAGGTGTTTCAATTACGATGGTTGTCCAAACATGCTACAGATGTGCAATTATAAATAGTTACATTAAAATCTAATTACTAGGTGGCTTTCCAAATACTACCTTAAAAAAAATCCAAAATTGTTAATTAAGAAGGATGTGCTTTCCCCTAAAACACGTTCTACAAGACATGCTTTTGCCCTATTAAATGCCCATTTAACAATTTCGATTGTCTGTTTTTTTTCCTTCTTAATTCAAACCGTTGATCCAATGATAACTAGACCTTTGGATAAAGTTCAAATTTTATATTTGACACAAGTTGATATCAATCGATTTTCAAATAAGTGCTTTTCTCTTTACAACATTAAGTTGTTATATTTCATTTTCACGATTGAAGTTGGTCGTTTTTGAAACATAATTTGGATACTCGATTTTATAAATTAAATTGTTTGAAGTAAGTAACTAATTACTTGTCGTTGTTACTCTGTATATGATATTTCGTCCAAGTTTTTGATATTATACATTTATGCTTTAGTAATTATGTTGTAACAATATGTCAGAATAATTATCTAAAAATATCTTTATGCGATTAATATAAGTGAAATTTAGTTCGGGTATAATTACTGGTTTATATAATATTCTCGTATTTACTTTGTTTAGTGTGTCATGTTATACAAGTTTTAATGTAGAAGATGAGAAACAAATTTATTATTTATGACGACGGGCAAATTCATAATACTGAAATCGAGGTTGTATTTGATCAGCTCATCCTATAAGCTTAGCTTTCGACAAAAGCACAAAATTGGATGAACTTATATAAAACATTGGTAGGAAAGTTTGAGGTTCAAACTAGAAGAGAATATCTAAGTTGAAATATGGATTTTGGACATCATTAAACCTAGTCAAATATGTTATAATTGAGTTGAATGACAATGAGGATATCAAAATGATGAATGGTGCACATTGCTCAATTGAAATATTGCAACAAAGATACATACCCAGTTTGACAATGTAGAGGTAAGTGGTCTAAGTTCACCAAGAATTCTCGTTAATATGTCTCCCAATGTTAACCAGCAATATGAAGCAGAAAGTCCAATAATATGATTGTGTAATAAATGTTGGATCTTGTGCTCTGAGCGTAGTATTTTCGTCTATGTATAATTATATTTTTTTAAATATTTATTTAATAAAATTATGCATGAATTGGATTAATACCCTTTGTATATTGTCTCTAATGATTTTTGCACGTAAAGCAAAATGAAAGCAAATATTAGCTCACTGGTTATTTAATGTTTAACTGGAGTAATATTACGTGGTCAGATCGTAATACGGAAGACGGCTTGTCTTAGTAGATGAACCTAAACATGTCCTTAGTCTAATTAGAAATGAGCAAACCAATTGAAAGACTAATATATTGTTTATCAAATCCAATTTGAGAGATGTTTTGTCTTGAGCATCAGAGCGAATAACTCCTAGAAGATAGAGATATAGATGTGACTGACTGGATTGATAGTACATCAGACAAGACCCACGTAGAATAAATCATGAATATGTTTATGAATTTATTTACTTGTAACATTCATAGTATGTCATAACTTAATTCTAAATAGATGATGGACTATGTATGTATGACTCGTATAATTTAATGTAAGTAAAAACCTAAATTCAAATAGATAAGGAATCAAAAGTTGGTGCATTGAGTATAAGACTTTTACAGTATATAGCATAATTCACAATAGTGGAAATCATAGCCCAATACATGGGTAAATGATATCTCTCATTGGCAATACATGATAGATGAAAAGTAAACGTGGCTACATGTCATTTATCTTTGTGATGAATGACTTAATTACTATTTGATAGTGATTGACTTTTTATGAAGGAAGATGTAATGCTTACCATGAGATAAAAAAGATCATATTGAGAGAACAGATTTATCCCAAAGATATTAAGGATACCTTATGAAGGTAACACACTTACGACAAGGTCATTAGACGAGCATTAATCAAGTAGCTTTTGTAATGGTATGTAATTGGGAAGAGCTCAGTCATAATACTATAGTGGAATGACGTTGTGACTAAATTAATTTATAATTAATAGGCGAAAAGTCGAAACTTAATTATAAATCATTTGAGCACTAATTACATATGTCCAATTAGGCCATCTACTAGCTCATTGAAATAAAAAAAATGAATTGCATGTTGAATAAAATGAACATAAATGAATATGAATTAATAAAGTTAGAGAAATGGTTTATGTAACGTCCCGTAAGTAAGGGATGTAGGGAAATATACTTCCGGGACCACGCCTTTGAGTATCGAGTTTAAAAATATTAATATTATAATTTAGGAGTTACTTTAGAAGTAAATTGAATATTAAATTGATAATTTTTATTGCTAGGGATTTAAATTTTATTATAAGAAAGAATAGTTGCAAGGACTATTTAATAAAATAGTCCATTTTGTTTTGGTCAAATGGAGTTAGTGGCTACGTATGAGAAAAAAATATAGATATATAGATGATATCATTAATAATTATAATAGGATAACTACTATATATGTAAGAGAAATAAATAAAAGAATAAAATAATAATAATAATAAGAGATAAAAGAAATAGTAGGTGAAAAGAAGATAGGGGAATGGAGTAAAATTTTGTTTTGTTTTCCATTTGCTGGCGAAAAATAGAAGAAGAAGGGGGAGAAGGGGATGTTCAGCCATGGGTGTTGAATGCATGTATAAAATTGTAAGTAATGTTTAGTTATCTTGGCATTAAATTATGTTTTTGGAGATATAATGCTATGAGCTAGTTTACCCATGTTGAAATTTTAAGAATGAATGGAAATTGTGAAAGTTATCATGGATGAGAAACTCAAAGGTTTGGAGTTATTTTGTTGAATACTAAATGTTTTTGAGGTGATGATTTGAGTATAAATTTTGTAGACTAAATTGGTCATATTGATAATAATTCCTAGGGACTAAAATGTTGTAAATTCAAAATAATATAGCTTAAATTGTTAATTTTGTGAGTAAAGGGACTGTTCTTATGCTGGAAAATTTGGGACTTATTTATTAAGTCCATTAAGTATATAAAATATTTTGTGATATGAAATTGATTAGCAATAACTAAAAATTGTTGAAATAAGAAGGAAATATGATCAATCAAATTTGGATGTTAATAGTTGAGATTGTTAAATGAAAGTATGCACTATAATATAAATTTAATTAATTTTAGTGGAAACAAGAATGGTATTACTTGAGTTGAATTGTTAAAAAAAATAGATCAAGAGAAGAATAGAGCGACTATCAGCCGTGAAAAGGAGAAGATCACTGAGTAGATATCCTTCGTATTTTGGTAAGTTCGTGGACTCAGACTTAATCATCTAATTACTATTTAAATTAATTAATGCTAAATTAGCTCTTGATATAAAATGTATGTATATTATCGAAATAAATGTTAAGGAAAATGAATGAGGGATTTGTGGAAGTAAATAATTGTACAATCGTCGATATATATTCGACTAGAGCTGGACTCGCTATAGATTTTGTCGATATATTCAACTAGCGCTGGGGGCAATCTTTGTCAGCTTGTTTGATTAGTGCTGGGCACACAATCGTCGGTTAATCCGACTAGCGCTCGGCGCAAACACTGTTGGTTCATCCAACTAGAGCTGGGCTCACAATTATTATCGTCGGTATACCCGACTAGCACTGGGTGCAACTAGTGTTGGTTTATCCAACTAGAGCTGGGCTCACATTCAATACTGTTGGTAAATCCGACTAGCGCTGGGCACAATCTCCTTTGCGGTTTACCGCTAGGCACTGAGTGCCACAACACTAATAGATCTTACGATAAAGTCACTTGAATTATCGAAAGAATTGAATTCTTATTTGGTTAAGTTAGAATTTCATATTAATGGTGACTGAAATTGTGTTTAACTAATAAATGGAACCTATTAATGATAAATTGATTTACATGTTGTGGGTTAGATCAATAGTAGAATCGAACTTGGCATCCCGTAAGAATCCCGTACTCAATATTGGTGATGTTTCTTTTTTTTGTGTTTTTGGCATGGACTTAGGATGTAAATTTAATGTTAGCATCCCTTTTGTTTATTGAACTTTAGGGTATATGATTTTGTAAATGTAAATAGTTGTAAATACATGTTTGAAGTCTTATGCTATAATGGAAGTAATGTTTGCTTAAATGAATTGATCATTTTGGTGATTTATCTAGATTGGTTGTTTGATAGGTAAAGTGAAACAAATTGTTATCACTTAGGTTGTGAATTGGATAGGAATGATATAGGTAGGTTGTGCATTTAGTAAATTCAATGGTTGTATGTGTTAATGTTACATGTTTTAAGCTTGGCCGTGTGGCACAAATCAGTATACCTTCTAGTTTTCACACAGTCTGGCACACGGGCGTGTGGTCTGGCCGTTTGACCCAAGTCAGTGAGTTACACGGAGTAGGACACGGGCTGGGATACGGTCATGTGCCCCCAATTCGAATGCGCACACGGCCTGGGACACGGGCATGTCCCGGCCTGGCCACATGGGCGTGTGTCCCTTGCACTTTAAAATAGAAATTCAATGTTTTTCTAAAAATTTCGTAAGTACTTGGTTTAGTCCCAAACCATCTCTAATGTCTATTTTAGGCCTCGACGGCTCGTATTAGGGACTATATTAATGAATTTAAATGGTTTATGCTTCGTAACCTTATTTTGGCGACGTATACGGGTTTAGGGTCTTACAGTTTAAATTTTGAAATGAATGTGGTTTCTCACTAAATATGTAAATGAGCTGAGAATTAATTTAAGGTTTCTGAATTATTATTTAATTAAATAATTGAAATTAAAAAATAGAATTAAATTAATTGGTTTGAGAATCCGTTGAATATGAAGTTTAAATATATTTTCTAATAAATTCTTTTACGATAAAGTTGCCATGACTGATAAAGTTGCTATGACTTTAATGGAATTAGAACTGGGTTGAGAAAATTATTAAATTAAGATATTAATTAATTTAAATTAATTCAATAAATAATATTTATTTTAGGTTAAATTAAATTATAAAATGATAGATTGGACGCAATACATGAGAGGCTCAATACTACCCCCTCTCTCCTTATTGAACTAGGAGACTAGTTTTTCTATCGGATAAGTATTATTTGTATTATACTAATTCAACTAGGGTTCTTTTATCTCTCCCTATAAATAAATGACAATAGCAAGACTAAAAGCACACAACTTTGACATCTTGTTATTCTGTTCGAATATAGTTAGAATTTATTTCTAAGCATAAATTCTATTTTCTGGAATAACAATTTTATCGGTTTTTATAAGAGAGAGATTTACTTTCCTACTAAAAGTAAGAAATTTATTTCTAATTCTGTGTTTTATTCGAAATTGTTCGAGCCCACACTTAAAGCAATTTGTTGTGTGAGAATAGCGGAGAAGATCGTTCGGTTGAAAGCCAAGAACATCTAAGATCCGTCTCACTCATAGCACAAATACTTTTCGAAAAAAAATATTATTACAAACATCACAAACCAACTTGATTTTCAAAATTTTTATGTTTTCTTTTGCTGTAATCGGGACTAAAACTTTTTCTAACAATTAATAAAATCACATGTAGCATCGCTATCCAGAATCCTTGAAGATGAAGGTAAAGACTAAAGAGTGTTGCAATGTTATTTGACGTTGGAGCATGCATCTGCCACTGTCAAAATTATAACGAGGACAAAAATATTTTCTATTTTTCAAAAATAAAATCTAACAATTTTTTAGATATTAAACTAAAAATCAAATTAAAATAAATGAACAAATTTATAATTTGTCACTTCTATAAATTTTATTCTTTTGAAGAAAATAAATTAAAATTTAATGTACTTGATTAAATCTTTTGATGTGGTACATCAATTTTAAAAATGCCTCTACTTTATCGCCATCTATAAGTGTGGTTCTTCCATCTAGTGGTAAAAGTTTGATTTTGAGGAACATATGGACCAATTCTAGGATGCCACTATTTGTCAAAATTTTATTTACACACCTCAAGTAACTTAATTAAAAAAATAAAAATAAAAGCATTAGAAAAACCCTCATAAACCTAGGGTGGGTTTGGATGGCCGATTGGGTGCGGTGCGTTTAGCTTACTTTTTGTCTCACGCTACAGTATCTAATCTCACCGCCACCGCTATTTTTACACTAATCGCAGGTAAACGCACCGCCCATCCAAACTCACCCCTAGTCTTCTTCTTTATCACGTTGTGTAGTGTTAGGTTGTTTTGGATAGGTATTTATTTTCAATGCGGTGAGTTTAATTTTCTTTTTGTCTCACGTTACCATATTATTGTATCATCTAATCTTATCGTTACCGTTGCTTTTACATTAATAACATGTAAATGTATCGCCCATCCAAAAAAACCTTTAATCTCTTTTGACAGTTCTTTGATCCAGCTGTTAATGACGGCCAACACTTAGCTTCCTCCAACACATTCTCCAATAATCCACCATCATTTATTTAGTTATAGTGGAGCTCTATTTTTAATGAATTTAAATTGTAACACAAAGCTATTATTATTGTTACTTTAAGTTTCATTATGTTTGAATCATTTTTGGTTATGGAATAAATTGTTCAAGAAGAAGACTTGCTTTGATGCCCATTTATTAACCAAAATTTATAAAAAATTATTAATAATAAATAAATCTAGAAATATTCTTCCTCAAAATATCTAGAAATGTAAAAAGAAAGAAAGAAAGAAAGTAAATATCAAATTTATAAATAAACTTTGATTTGATGTGCAATTTGATGCATGGATATTGATTTTGTGTAATTATATACATGAAACTTGAATTAGGATTATATGTAAACAAAAACTTTAATTTTGATTCAATTGTATACATTTACGTAAATAAATACATACATTTATTTTCCTATCGTAAAAGATGCTAATTCGACAATAGTGTTATTAGTTTGTTAAAATTGAATTAAATAAAATATCATATATAAAATTACACAAAATTAAAGTTCATGTATGGCATTGCACATTGAATTAAAGCTAACGTATAATTTTGATATTTATCCCCCAAAAAACTAAAAAAGAACTTAGAAATGAGTACTTAAATAGAAGGATATGAAAGATAAATTTCCAGAATTGATAAATTTTTTTGTTAATTTGGTCACCTCAAAAAGAAGTTAATCAAATTGGTCACTCAATCGTTAAACGGTAACAAAATGTTGATTGTGCATTTCCATATTAGTTACTCTAAAATTAGGGTAAACTACCCATTAATTACTCTAAATAAGGGTCGTTCTTATTTTGGTCACTCAAAATAATACGTGAAAATATATTGTTAATCTTTTTATTACTGTTTAGCAGTGGAGTGAACATTCAATCAATTTTTTTTTGAAGTGAGCAAATTAACAAAAAAAAAAATTGGATGAGCAAAATAAAAACGAACATTATTTAGAATGACTAATGGAAAAATTTACCCAAAAATTAATAAAGTACGGGGATAAATATGTCATTATCTCAATTTGAAACTATTTGCAAAAGAGAAATTATTTTTGAAACTCAGATCTGCGCCGGACACTCCCACGCTACACGCTCCTATCGTTACCTCCATTCACGCGCTCTTTCATTTCGTCTTCGTCACAGAAGCAAAGAGACATAAAGAGTATAGAGAGAAGAAAAAGTAACATTTCCCAAACCAAACTAGGGTTAGGGTTATCCCTAATCCGCATAAAGTTTTTTTTACACGCTCTATTCTTGCTACTTAATTATCAAATATGGGCGCACCAACAGACTCAGCCCTCGATCTCGATGAACAGATCTCGCAGCTCATGCAATGTAAGCCACTTTCGGAGCAGCAGGTACTTTTTTTTTTCACGATCTGTTTGTTTCTCAAGAAATTATGGAAATTTTGAGCACTTAATTTAATTGTATAATTATTTTAATAGATTAGGCTTTATTTGGCTGCGAAATGAATACCAAAACGATTTTGAATTGAATTTTGTTTTAAGATATTATTCCAATAGCACTAATTTCTATCGCCGTGTGAATTTTTAGTTATAATTAATGAAAAAAATCAACTTTTTTCTCTCTTCCATTTAAAACATTTATATATTCTTTTGATTTATTTGATGTAGTTGATGTAGTTGATTTTGAAAGAACTTGGTGTATTTGCACGAGAACTTTTGTGTGTTCGCTGCAAGACTTTTCTACGTTTTACTTGTATTGTTTTGTTCTCAGGTTGATCAATAGAAGTCCTCGTTTTTCTTCCCTGTTTCATCTGGGTTATAATTGGTTGTAACTCTGTTTTCGTGTTATCTTGTTTAGGTCAGAGCATTATGCGACAAGGCAAAGGAAATATTAATGGAAGAAAGCAATGTCCAGGTTTATTATTTTACTGTGTTTAGTCTCTAACATCAGGCTTCCATAATCAATGTGTTTATTAGCCTATGTGTTGGAGATGTTGAGATTCCTTATTCTTGAACAAGAAAAAACATTGATTTGTTTTGTTTTATTATTCTTTTTCTCTATCACAGCCTGTAAAAGCCCCTGTTACAATTTGTGGTGATATTCATGGGCAGTTTCATGATCTTCAAGAACTTTTTCGAATTGGGGGGAAGGTACTTGTTTTGATTGTGGCCTTTCTTTTTCCTATATTCTGTTCTTCTGTTGAAGGTTAGATTTAGAGCTTGCAGAGGTATTTTGATTTAGCAAATGCCACTGTAGTGAGGGTATTTTTATGTTATGTTCTTCTGAATGTGTTAGGCAAGTAAGCTTTTTGTCTCTGGGACTTTCCTGCATAAGTTTTGTTTTCATAAATTTTTTCTACTTAAGCTTTTACCTTGTTTAATTATAATGATATTGCCATTCATAGGATTTATTATAACTTATCATACTTAGTTGCCTCATCTGTTACACAATTTTTGGTTGCTTTCTACATTGCTCATATCAGTATTTATATTGAGACTATGCCTTACGGTTGGTTTTTATCCTAATTAACAGTGTCCGGATACAAACTACTTGTTTATGGGAGATTATGTGGACCGTGGGTACTATTCTGTTGAAACTGTTACGGTATGTACTGTTGAATTGAAAAATGCTTTTTTTCTACCCTTGTCATGAAATTTTGTTTTCAATTTCTGCTAAAGTGTGGTCTAAAGGCAGAAACATCACATTACGAAGAAATTGGATTAAGATTTTTAGGATTCTGTCTACTAGCTGTGTGAATGATATGTGGCCAGTTCCTCTTATCAGCACCAGAGAAGAACACCTGACTTGTTTTAGCATCAGTGCCTTTGATCATATCATTTTGAGATCCCTTTGCCTATTGGAAGATTCCTTTT
The DNA here is from genome assembly GCF_025698545.1 of Gossypium raimondii. Classification (NCBI taxonomy): domain Eukaryota; kingdom Viridiplantae; phylum Streptophyta; class Magnoliopsida; order Malvales; family Malvaceae; genus Gossypium; species Gossypium raimondii. The sequence continues at coordinate 48,802,327 of NC_068565.1, forward strand.
GGTTGCAAATTTCTTTGTTCAGAGTTATTGCATTTCTCATATTTAGCACCTTTGGCTCTCTATCTAGTGGAAGGAAGTTAAATTCAATGAAATGCTGAACGTAATTGGGAACTTTTTTGTACGGTGGTTTTTGTCACTACTTTCCATTTCAATGGGAGCATACTTCATGCTAGATGTTCCTTAAACAAGTCAAATAAGTTTTCGTACTGTTACTTCGCTGATCATAAAGATACATATTATATTAAATTTATTGAAGGTTTTGCATTTGCTAGCATAAGCTTTGTAAAATGACCTCTATATCAAAAGTTAACTTAAGCATATATGCCTTGCATTGGGATGATACCGATTTTCTGTTTTTGCTCTTTCAGCTGTTGGTGGCTTTAAAAGTCCGTTACCCCCAGCGGATTACCATTCTCAGGGGAAATCATGAAAGTCGCCAGGTACGAAGTCTGCATGTTCTTCCAGCCCTTCTCACCTTGTCCTATTACATCTGTGCAGACATTGGCACAAACATAAACACACACAGACATGCAAAAGTTGCCATTTTATGGTGCTATACTTCACATATCAGTCTTAACTCAGAGTTTGATATGAAATTTTGACCAACTATCTTATTCAATTTCAAGCTAATTCTTGAGTCATTCATTTTGGCAGATCACTCAAGTTTACGGGTTTTATGACGAATGTCTGAGAAAGTGAGTTCTGCGATAACCTTCATCTTACAGGATGTAGTATCATGAGCCTCTAATCTACTAGCTTTACTAAACTACTCTATTTTCCAGTTAAGAAAATAAATGGTATTATATTTGCTTCAATTTGTATGATAAATAAGGTGAATAAAGTGTACTCATGTGGAAACAATATAGTTGTTCCATCTTGCAAATCCATATTAATGCTTCTCCTGGTGGTTTACTTACAGGTATGGTAGTGCTAATGTTTGGAAGATCTTTACAGACCTTTTTGACTATTTTCCATTAACTGCTTTGGTAAGTTGATCCAATGCAGTGCGTAAACTCTTTTGATTTTAAGTAATAGCAATGGGATGTCAAGGAAAGAAAGATCTGAGAACATACATATCGACATTAGTGATATTTGACCTTTATGTTTAGTCGGCTTCTTTTTATCTGGCTTTGCAGTTGACTATTATTTTTGTCCTCCATGCATTTTGTTGTTGTGGTATTAGAGTATTATATAATTATTAAAATGTTTAATCCAATTTCAGTTTTGGAGATTGAATAATTTCATTTTGCCTTATTCATTGAGCATGAAACATTTGGGATTTGCAGCTTTCCATCTATAATTTCATTGTAAAGCATATTCAGACCATTTTATGTAGTACCTAGAAGTCTCTTAGTTCCTATCTTAAAAATGGCATAAAATCTTTTTAGAATGTCCACGGAAGCAATTGACTGTTTCTTGTGCTTGTTTCATCTAGATTAAAGATGCTGCTAAAAAATTCCACCAATATGCTTTTCACTGCAGAAGATTAATTGTTTAATGAAGATAACCAACTTTATTACTATATTGTTTTACTGCTGGTTAAAAGGATTAACAAACTTCATAATTTGGACAATTTACCTTTGTACATAGAACTGTAGTCAAAATCTGTAAATTAGATTTTGGTGTTACCATTAACTGCTGTTACCGTTTTCCTCATTTAGGTGGAGTCAGAAATATTTTGTCTGCATGGTGGGTTGTCCCCATCAATTGAAACCTTGGATAATGTAAGAAACTTTGATCGTGTACAAGAGGTTCCTCATGAAGGGCCCATGTGTGATTTATTGTGGTCTGATCCAGATGATCGATGCGGTTGGGGTATCTCGCCACGTGGCGCTGGATATACTTTTGGTCAGGTAACTAATATTCAATTCAATCATTCTTTTGATGTTTTGTGGTTGCCTTTCCTTCAGTCTTTTTAATTATCAAAATGTTGCATTCTTCTCTGCAGGATATATCTGAACAGTTCAACCATACAAACAGCTTAAAATTGATTGCTAGAGCTCATCAACTGGTTATGGATGGATTTAACTGGGCGCATGTAATCATGATTTCAAAATTTTAAATTATTGCTCTTTCTGTTCCCTACTGTTAGTCTCTCGTCTACTTTCACAAAGTTTTAGAATAAGGCTGAAGACTTTGGTTTATATAATGGTAAATTTTACTTTTTTTTTAATGGCAAAAAGTTAAAATAATAAAAATTATGAAAAATAGTTTTGGAAGATATAGAAAGAGATTTAAGTCTTCAAAAAAGAACAACGACATAGTTTTGGGACATCCAGGAAAGGAAAGGTAGACAACTAGTGTGACGGAGGAGTATTAACTTTTGCTTGTATGCTCATTATAAGTTGCTTTGTTTCTGAATCCAAAATTATATCCTTGCAACAGGAACAAAAGGTAGTTACTATATTTAGCGCCCCAAATTATTGTTATCGCTGTGGGAACATGGCATCAATCTTGGAAGTTGATGATTGCAAGAATCAGTCATTCATCCAGGTTTCTGTTTCTGTCCTCTATGTTCCCCTCCCTCTTTTCATTTAACTATCAATGCATGCGCATTTGTACAGAATAAAGGTTTAAGATCAACGTCTTAACTTTTGACCTTGAATTGTATGATGCTTTTTTCTTTTGTTTAACATTATTAAGTTCATCTTGCTGCAGTTTGAGCCAGCTCCAAGGAGAGGAGAACCTGATGTTACCCGTAGAACGCCTGATTACTTCCTCTGAAGCTGCTACATTCCATAACTGATTCAAGATACTCCGCTTTTCGGCCTCTCCTCTCCCCCTTTACATTGTCAGGTAGTTGCCGATCCTTTACAGAAATCTTTTGCATCTACTGTTCTTTTGGTGATTTGGGGGGTACCAAAAGCATACATGGGAATGGGTTGGGTTATGAACTTATGATCTATAAATCCTATCATCGAGTTGATCAATTTATCTTACACTTGGATATTCTGTTGAAGAGATTGTCATAGCTGGTGAAACTCTGACACTATCAGAATGTAAATTTTTGTGTTTGTTTTTGATTACCTGTTCTCTTTTTCTTTGGCTTTAACCCATCTTTTTGGAATGCGTAAGTTCAATATTTAGTGGGTGTTTCCTTTTGTTTTTCTTCTTTTTGTCATACACACCAGCTGGATTAATCTGAAGTTTAATTCTATATTTCTTTTAAATCTATTTATCTGATTTAGGGTTAGTTAATATATATTCATAATAATAACATTGTATTAAATGCATCAGTTAACCACTTCAGTTCTTATTTTCAATGTGGGAATATTATTTAGGGTAAATTATACCCAAGGCCATTAAACTTCAAAACGTTACAAAGTGATCATTAAAGTTTTCAAAAGTTTTCATTCAAGTCTTAAACTATATGAAAGTTTTTATTCAAGTTATTGGGCTATTAGGTTTTTTCTAAACAAAAATTCGATTAATGAGTTCTAAACGACAATTTGATGATTGATACGGTTGATTTTGGCTTGCAGGATTGTGACATTCAAAACAATTTTATAAAAAGAAAAATTGAACTCTTTCATTAAGAGAGCTTTTGATACAATAATCATTCTAATAGAATGAAAAGTTTTGAATAATTTGATTATTTTGTGATTCTTGGAAAGTTGAAAAATTAAAATGTAAATTTATTAATTAGTGAACTTAGTTTATCTCGGCTTATTCATGTTCCCTTTTATTCATTTGCGATTTTCTGGAGGTGATTAGCGTGCAAGTTTCGTACGTAAGAACCAAAATGATTTCATCTCCCAAAGATTGGTGCCATATCCAAGGGCTCCCAAATTTCTTCAAATTTCTACATTTTATTACACATGAATCTATGATATAAAATCATGAGAAACGTCCATCTTATCCCATGTTTAGTGCTTACATAAAAATCCTATTTATGGTTAATTGGTAAATGCTCAACTCTTATGGTTTAATGGTGTTTTTGAGGCTTCCAACAATTTCCATTTAAAAATTAGACAATTTCAAGGCAATAATTAATACTTAAATATTCAAATATACTTCTATAATTTGACATTGGAGTTGTGCCGTTACCGACACTAAGAATTAGACGTTACATGGAAATGATAAGTGGAAGTGTGGTACGTGTCCAATTGAGACGAGAAGAATGAATAAATGCCTTGTTAAAATATGTAGGAAATAATTTCGAATGTATCATGCCAATAAGGATTAGTAGTATTGTGCCTAATAACGGATTATTAATTTCGACCCAAATTATTATGGATGGGTGTGTACACAAATTCCTTGGTTCAAAAAAAAAAAAGGGTGTGTACACAAATTCCACCTTTGAGTGGGTCCAATTTGTTTCATATGATAATCCCACCTTTGAGTAGCGACTAGGAATTCCCAATAGTCTTGGGATTGAATTGGTGCGTTATCTCGTAGATCCCCGTCTTCTAGTTTACTAAGTGCTACAAATGAATAATTCCTAAATAAATTTTAATTTAATATGTAATTGTATATATGAATTTTAATTTGGTACAATTATACACGTGAAATTTTAATTATAGTTTAAATGTATACTTGAAACTTTAATTTTGATATAATCATGCACATTTAAAGAAATAAATATATCAATTTATTTTTATATTGGATAAGTATAATTATCTTATGTATGCAATATATAAACATAAAATGATGTTATATAAATAATTAAGTTAAGAAGTTACAATAATTTGATCAAATCAAAATTTCATGTATGAATTGCACAAAATCAAAGTTTATGTATACAATTGCACATTAAACCGTAGTTCATGTATAGTCATGAGATTTATCCCAATGTAATGTGATGCAAATCTATATGGCTTGTATGAAATAAAAAATATTTATAAAATAAAAATTAATAACATAAGATTTTAACAGTTGTTTAATATCCATAAAAATAAATTTAATATTTATGTTTAATTAAAATATTTAATTATATTTATTGTATTTATATTTATATATTTGACAAAAAAACATGTGACAAATTTAAAGCAAGGTTGGATTCAATTTCTTTGATCCAAAATTTTAATCTAAGTATTTCAAAATATATATTTTAATTTTGAACTATATTATGATATGAGAGGAAATTTAAACTCAAAGGAATTAACACAGTTATATTGATTATTGAATTATAGAAAATGCAACTAGAAGAAAAAGAAATAAAATATTAATTGTGGCTTACACATTTTTTCAAAGCAACACAGAATCAACTAAAACAGAAAACCTCATCTTCAGGATCTAAAACTATAATAATCATATAGGTTGATATGTATATATGTATGCATGTATACACACATATTCGACTCACCACCTTCTGGGTTTTTATAATTAGATTTAAAAGATGGTAGCTATAATCTTTGACGGATCAGCATTAAGGAAGACGCTTTCAACAGGCCTATGGATGAGAGCTTCGCAATAATCGATGTCAACTCCGACGGCCAACATATGCGGCTGTTTGAAGGCAAGTACGAAGTGGAAGGTAACCCCCAACAGATCGCTGCGCTTTACGAAAGCGTTAACTCTGATCAGTTCAGGGTTGAGATGAGGAATCTCTTGACTCATATTGCTGGTATGTTAGATGCTTGCCCCATCCAGATGGAATTCTGATTATGATCATCACTAAATTACAATGTTTTTTTTTTATCGAAACATATGTATATGAATTTGAGGGTAAACCATGTTTTGTTCGCCCCGTAAATCCTCTGAAATTTGCTCTACCTATTTTAAATTACGGTGTTAGTGTAGGAAGGTACGAGTTCAAGGCATTATATCATGGATAATTGTAGGCATTGTATCAAAAAATAAAATAAAATATGTGTTTTATGAAAGTACTTGTACCATATGTGACATTAAAAATATTACTTTTTGAAATTGAATTGTTTGGCAATCACTTCTTAACAATGACTAAATTCAAAAATTGAAATGGTTGGTGCATCTAAGCGACTGTAGTTGTTTGATTAAGCGACATTAGAAACTAGAAAATTGTACTGGTGATCTAGAACCTCTTAAATTAGTTATCGAATACGTTGCTTTTCTGTAAAAATCAGTTTCTCTCCTTTAAGGTTGAAATTGGTTGAATTAGTTAAAAAATAAACTCACCTTTCTCGATGAGAATCTTACATGACACAAGAGTGATGTTTTTTTTCCTCCCTTCTTATTTCAATCGTTAATTTATAAGGATTCGATGACATCCCAATGCCACCATTCTTGACGTATAAAAACTTTGAGAAGCAAATCGTTTCAATCCCTTGCATTATATTAAAAGAATATTAATTTTTTCAAAAATTAAAATATTATATTTTGTGTTTTTTAATTATCTTTTCCTTTTTGAAGTTATATTTGTCAAAATATGCATTAACATAATCATTTTGCAATATCAAAGAGTTAAAAAAGAAGTTCAAATTTTCTAAATGATCCAAAACAAAAGCTATGAAAAAAATTCTTAATTTTATAAACAATATCCATCTTTATTGAATAAAAAAAACAGCCATACTTAAAAATAGCTTGTTGAGAAAGATCTTCAAATATTTTTATTTTTATTCTTGATCAAATAGTAAAAAATATTGAATCTATTGTTGTTCGTGAAAGTCTTTCTTTTCTCTCACTCATTTATCAGTTTCTTAATGGAGGAAGATGACCTCAAATTGAAGAGGGAGGTTCTTACTGCCAAATTGAAGCTTATTAAGATTCCTAGTAAGCTTTTTCCCACAACGCATGTGAATGATCTTTTACAACAAAATATGGAAGTAGACGTTTCTCCTATTTTTATACAATAGATAATGCAACAAAGTCTTCACAATCTGTTGTAGCTACTCACAAGGCTCAAATTTTGGATATATTAATGGATGAACTTAATTCGATCAATGCTGAATTCAAAGGTTGATTATAAAAAAAAAAGACAAAATTTTCTGAGTTGATTTGCGACTTTGGGAAGATAATTTGGTGATGGGAAGTCCCTTTGACATCTTTGCCAAAAAGGAGGATACCATTGGCAGCGATATATGCTCAAAATGCTCGTGTTGATTCGTTTGATTTTGTTGTTGCTATTGCTGGTTGGTTGATGTGATGCTTTTTTTCTTATGAGGTAGGTTTTGAGCAAGACCAATGCCAATAAGTTGTGGCATTGCCTGTTCACAGAACTTGTCATGTTTAAGTTACAAATTTTGGCAACTAAAATCCTTGAGTTTTGATTCTTGCTAATACTTTGGATGTTAGACAACCCATCTTTGATATCCAAATTACTCATAACAACATATCTTGAAGATTAGTTTGGTTTGGATCGAAGAAATCTACTTCCCAAGTTTAGTTGATCAAATCAAATCAGGCGATGCATTGAAATTAATATAGTATGTTAGCAAGTCTCAATTCCATATAAATCGAGGAGACTTGTATAGGTGATGCATTGAAATGAGAGCATTTATTCTTGTTCATTGAGGAATGTTTCTTTTGAGTGCATTGAGTAAATAATCAAGCGTGTGATTTGGTTAATGTCCTAAGTTTTTATTGGGGGGGGGGGGCGGGGAAACTTAGAGGAGAGTTGTCTAGATTTTAGGTACAAAAGTGATGAGTCTAATATGGTTAGTGTTAGAGGTTGAAATCACTTGTTGTATGAGGTGCTAAAATAGTGGATATTCTCTCTAGGCAAGGCCTCGCAGATGTAGGTTCATTAGTTTTCTACATTGTTCATCACTAGTGCCTAAAGTAGTTGGCATTGCTTAGCACTACTTTTGGCACTACTTGTTTTTTGCTTGCAAAATTCAAATTTGGACCTATAATATTTTCTATTTGGCTCATATTAATTTATTTTTACTTTCAAACTTGAAGTTGGCTATGATTGTGTTTGGTTTTGTTCTTAAACCTTGATACTTTGTTGGATGTATGCACTTTACAGGTTGATCATACTTTATTGATAAATCGTTTGAGATTTGCTACATGTTTTTTTATGCTTGATAAATGATTTAATGAACAATTAAGTGCGGTGTGCTACAAGTGTGACAGATTAGTTGTAATATTTATAAGTGTACAATGAAACACTTCGAGTATTTTAAGGATCAAATCGAAGAGAATTAGCGATTTAATGATTCCTACTTGACAAGCATGCAATAAAGGTGTCTAGCTAGCTACTTATTAATTTCTATATTACAACAATACACAATTTTGGGGTTAAATTAATCTAATTAACTACTTAGCACTAAAAAGGACTAAATTGCAAAATAGACAAAATTAAACAAATATCAATTAAATGACAAGAAGTGATTGGTTAACTTTCAAGTTGCTAATTAACCCTTGGATTAGGGATCTAAATCACTAAACTCTTAATTTGGCTTAATTTTACATCTCCTTCTCCATTTTACAAACTTAGACAAATTAGTCCAATTTATCTCTCGACCTTACCAAACTAATCTGGGACTATTGAATTGGTGCTAAATAAGACCTCCTCTCGGTCTCACTTATATAAATTTTTCTTTAGGTTCGTCAATCCTAAGTTTTGAAGTCTATTCGATTTAGTCCCTATACCAAAAACTTACTAGACAACACTTCCATCAACCAACCACCTAAGATTTAGCCACTCATCCTCATTTCTCAACAAACAAAAATCAAATAAACACCCAAAGCATGCATTAAATTAAGTGCAAGAGATAATGTTAAGAAAGGTTAGGATTTTCTTGAAAGATGCTTGAAGTAGATGACAATGGCAGCAAAGATAATGCACAAAAACACTAAAGATCAAATTTTTATCTAAGAAACTAAAAATAGGACTGAGCTATATTAAAATATTAGAATGAAAATGAAAATACAATGCAAAGAACAAGCACTTAAAGGTAAATAACACCTAGCTACAATAAAACTAAGTAACTAACAGCTAACACCCTAAAGCTATATCTAAAAACCCTAAAAAATGAAGAAGACAACTCTAAACCTAAGCTAAAAAGATGAAAGAACAAAAATAAAGCAACCCCTTTTAATTCTCAACCAAAAGTGTCTTTTAACATATGATTACAACCCAAAATTTTGGACCAAAATGCCCTAGACATTGTATTTTGATTAGTGTTGGTATTGTACAAAAACTACCCCTTTAGTCATTTTTCTTCTCGTTAGGCAATGGTATCACAATATCTAGCCTCTGGTATCACGATACTCTAGGCATTATTTGTAACACCCCCTACCTATATTCGTCACCGGAATAGGGTACGAGGCATTACCGAAGTTTTCTGAATTAATTTTTCCGTTATTACGAGTTAAATACTATTATTTTATTAAAACATATTATGACGTCCCTTAGATGGGACTCCGAAGCTCAAAACATACACTGATATCAAACCAAATCAATTCAACATATTTTTAAGATAGATTTACGCATACCTATAAGATAACATCATCACATACCAAAACCAGGATTTGATAGCCATACCAATGACTAACTTTACATTCATTTCATATTAATATTTACTTTATCAACTTATACACGCCATTGATTTCCAAAATAAAGTTTCTTAATATACCAAAATGTTGAAGTTGATAGTGTGGTGTGTCTCCAACCGAATCCGACTTCTGAGCTCTTAATACTACGAATCAGGGAAAAAAGAAACAGGGTAAGCACATTGTGCTTAGTAAACTCATGTAACAAGAATTATACTTACCTAATATTTTTAATACAATACAATAAATATTCATACATCCATTCAATCTACCATTTACCTATCACACACAAACTTAACCAAAACATTAATCAAATAGCATCATATGAGTTCAATACAAAGATTAATGATTGATGAGCTCATCAATTCCATGTTTTCTATTACCCTTATTATTTCTCATATTTATCCCGTTGAATTTCTTAGAATTTCAATGGATTTTCAGAGGTACACTTTTAGCGTACTATTCTGGGTTCGTCAATTCATATTCATGTGCGCACATTTCCATTTCAGAGAGCACACTCCCGCGAACCTCATCCTTACAGCGGGATTACCAGTCTAGGCTAAATCCCCTGTAATATAAACTTATAGAGTATTGTTGGGATTACCAGTCTAGGCTAAATCCCCTGCAACCAGAATTTACTCTAATGAGCTTGGATCTAAATTACCAGTACAATCTAAATTCGGACCCTAATTCGGATTACCCGCCCGAGCTAAATCCATTTTACACATATTATTCGGGAGGGCTATATCAGGATAGGATCACTCGTTCGGGTTAGATTTTTTTACTGTCAATTCCTTTTTAAAGATCCATCGAATTTTCCTTTCATTCAACCAGGATTTCTTCCGCTTTTTATCAAATATATCAATGTTTCATCAATTTTCATACAATGAACATTTAAATCATATTCACATCAATAACATACATTTCAAGCATTTAAGAATATAATTCAGGTTACACGAACTTACCTCGATACTTGTTCGTATTTAAAAATCTACTAATCCCGAACTTTTTTCTTTCCTCGATCTAGCTTCATATTTAAATTTTTGGATCTAAATAAATAAATTTAATCATCAATTTAATAAATTTCATGTTTATATGTAACATTCTTTATAATTCCACTATTATTTATAGTTCATTCAAAGCTATCTACTTGAGTCATAGTCACTAAATTGTTTATATCTCAAGCTACAGAATTCCAAATTAAAAACCGCTTGTGTTTCTGAAACTAAACTCAAATACCTTTCTACTATAAAATTTTAAGAATTTTTGGTTCAGTAAATAAGTACAGTAAAATCTTCAAACTTACCCCTGTTCTGCTGTCTGACAACTTCGACCTTTTTTGCTAAAAATTAATTATCTCTTAGTAAAAAAATTTGATGATGTTTCAGTTTATTTCTATTGAAAATAGACTCATTAATAATTTAAACATGTAAATTTTAACCCCTAATTATTTTTCTCCAATTTTTGATGATTTTCCAAAATCAGAACAGGGGAACCCGAATTTGTTCTGACCTTGTCTCCCAAAATTTATTATATCTCATGATATACAATTCCATTACTTACACCGTTTCTTCTATGAGAAACTAAACTCAATAAGATTTAATTCTATTTTTTTATTCTCTAATTCAATTTCCACAATTTATGGTAATTTTTCAAAGTTAGTCTACTGCTGCTATCCAAAACTGTTTTAGTGCAAGATGTCTATTATCATTTTTCCCCTAAGCTTTTAGCAAATGATAATTTCGTCCCTGCTCAGTTAACCTCTCAAATGAGCTGATTTTTCTCAATTAACACTTTATTCTATCACTTTAAACTACTTTATAACCTTTGGGAATCAAAATTTCGGCACTAGACTTTAATTCCAACTTTTTCACAATTAGGTCCTAAAAATCAATTTCTATTAAAATTACCTAATAAAATCATCTCATAAACAAATTAAAGCTTCAATTTCATGCCATTTCATCATAAACTTACAGCACTAAACCATGGTGACTTTCAATTTCATCCATGAAATAAAAAACTAATGAATTTAATAGTAGAACTTAGTTGTAAAAGTCTTAAAAACACAAAAATTACAAGAAAAAGGCAATGATTAACTCACTTGGTGCAAAAATTATGAAATACCAGCTTAAAGAACCTCTCCTATAGCGTTTTGGCTGATGAGAATGAAGAGAAATCACAAGAAATCTAGATATTTCTACATTAGTCCTAATTTTATTTAGTTAATTATGCAATATTCCAAATTTGCCCTTAAATCATCCATTTTCTTGCTGATTTCATGCCCTTGCCGTCCAGCCCAAATAAATTTCGGGTCTAATTGCCTTTTAAATCCTTCCTCATTAGACACTTAAGCTATTTAATCATCCCAGCCACTTTTACACCTTTTTTCCAATTTAGTCATTTTCATTTAATTGACTACCCAAACATTAAAATTTTCTAACGAAATTTTAATACCACATTACTAACATTTCATAAGTATTTATAAAAATATTTCCGACTCGATTTTATGAGATCTAGGTCTCGATACCTTGTTTTTACCCAATTTCTTCAATAATTTTTTTTAACTAACCACTAAATCGGTAAAATTTTTCTATCGATATTTTCATATGATTTTCCTATCATATCAATATTCATGCAAAAATATTAAAATGAATTTCTCTTTAAATCAGATTTGTGGTTACGAAACCACTGTTTAGATTACCTTAAATTTAGGCCATTACATTATTGAACTTGAGAGTCTTGGAGGGTCTTGGTAAATTGATACCCATCCTTGGTATTGCGATATCACTGGAAATGACCTCAATTTCCTTCTCTTCAGAACTGTCAAGGGTATCACGATTTCCATGACTCAGTATCGCGATTCCCCCTCTAAGAGGTGATTTCTTCGATTTCAGGTCATCCTTAACTTCCTACAACACTCAATTAAATCGTTAGGTTCCCCATGGTGCATTTGGCCAACTCAGGTTTCAAAAAGGGCATAAAATGCACAAAATCATTTATTAATACGAAAATCTAAAACTCGATAAAACTACAGTAAAAACACCTAAATCGTTCAAGAATAAGCTCCTTAAGTGTAATGGAGAGCCTATTTTGACGTATCAAATTATGATAGATTAAACTCTGTCACATTTAAGTCTTTACTTGTCCTCATGCAAACACACAAAACATGCAAAAGACGACCCTTAGACTAAATTGAGCAATAGGAAATATGATAGTCAAAAATTGAATTTGTACAAGACCTGTCTCACATGCAACTTAAGATTGATGTTTATCTAACTCGAGTACTCTTAAAGTAAACATTCTCAATTCAATAAGTTAAAGAAATAATAAATCTAGAGCCAATTCAAAGGAATACATATTCAATTGTGTTACCTTTCAAAATAGACTATACAGATACATAATGTATACAAAATGCGAATCAAGAGCATTCATCAAGGCAAATATACAGAAGTTAAGAAGATTATGCAATGGAAACGTTTAGGTTGCAAAGGTTTTCTAGGCTTGTAACATTCAGAGGCTCAGTACAGTTTGGATTTCAAACAAAAAGATAGCTCAAAATGATGTGTGTGCATGGTGTTGTCTTTGTGTTTTTGTGTGTTTATTTGCATGTTTTCTATTTTTTCTATATTTTCAAAAAAAAAATTCAAAAAAAGATTCCTTGTTTTTCTTTGACTTTGTTGTTCTTACATAGTGCTTGGACTATATTGGCAATTGGTTATTGGTTGTGGATATTGAATGAAGTACTTTTGACTGTCAAGCATGCAAATTTTGATTGATGTTAGATAATTCGGTTATCGTAAAGGTAGAATAATTAGTTCAATAAGTTAAATTGCATAATAGATTGGAGGTAATTGTGCTTTATGAAAATATGTAGAATTTGTGCCAAAGGATAGATAGATTGTATAGATATTTGTAGATAGATAATGTTTGAATCAATGGTTGTTCATTTGGATAAATGTATGCATGATAGAAATTATGGTTTGGGAAATGTTTGGGAAGGACCTAAGGCATTGTTTGTGTTAAAACTAACGTTGGTAATGACAATATAGAACGATCGTAAAGCAGAAATAAAAGGAAAAATAAAACATACATATTTTACGTGGAAATCTTTTCGGAAAAAAAAACCACGGGCAGAGGAGGAGAAAAATCAACTAATGTTGAAAACTGAATGATATAAGAGGAGTTGCGACTACATCTATTTAAAGATTTGAAAAATCTTATTCTAATCAAAGTCAAATAGAGGAAGGGTAGTTCTATACGGATTTTTCTTGTGCTGCATGGCCCTTGACCTTAAGCCCTCTATAGATCTCTTAGTTTTACTACTGTATTATTTCTTTAATAGGAATTTAGGTCACACAACTCTAACAATTTGATTACCCAACAGTCTAAATGACCAACCTTTATGATATGTACCCCTTAGTTCCCATGATTTGAGCTTTATATAATCCTTTCTTGATGAGCTTCAATTGTTAAAATCGTAAGCCTAAATTTAGTTATAAATTCGACCCTTCTTTGTCCTTGATCTTAAATGCACTATGAAATGGACATTGAGCCATGGACGTTGAGGGTTAGGTAGACACATTATGGTGGGTTCAATTTGTTCTCGAGAGAAAATAGAAGAATTTGTTGATATGGTGCATATAGAACCTTGCTAAGTGAACTAGAACGAAAAAGAAAATTGAGTAAAAAGCAATGTGACGGTTAAAAGCAAAGTGAGTGGAATAAAAGCATTGTGAGTGGAAGAGTGAAAGTTTTAGAAAAAAGAGCTCAAACGAAAAATTATTTTTGAGCCTCAAGAAATATTTCAGTTCATAATGCACTAGTACTCACTAGCTGTTGTATGCTCCAATATTAAATAATATCTTCCAAGTTATGGAGAAATAAGGAGGTGAGTGTAATGATTAAACAATTTGGTCCCTTACCATGATATCCCACTTTATCTCCTAAATTCATTAAAAATTTCCATTGCCACCCAAAAGGAGAAGTGAAGTAGAAACAGTAGAGAGTTAGAATATCATCTTGGAAGAAAGAAACCGGAAGTGGAAGTGGAGAAAGTTGTGAAAAAAGTGAAGAGATTAAAGAGACAAGGTAAGTAGTTCAAGAATTTTACTTTATTTAATTTTAATCTAAGTATAGAGTATGCTAAAATAGTTGAATTAATTATGAATGTGCAAATATTAGGTATGAAAATTATTAGTGAATAATGATAAGTATCATTTAAATTTTAATTATGTTACAAAATTAAATTAGTACATTGAAGTAATAGAAAAAAGACTAAATTGTAAAGTAAACAAAATAAGTTATGTGGAAATTGAATGTTGAAAGAGAATATAAATGAAGTGTGATGAAATAGTGATGATGTAAAAAGTGAATGTATGGTAAAATTTCAAGTAACATTGAATTTATGATTTATAAGGACTAAGTTGTAAAGTACACAAAAGTTTATGATTTAAATAAAGTATTATGATAAAGAGTTTAAATGAAGTGTTAAGTGTTAGTGAATTAATTTCAAAGTGATTTTAAGGTGAAATTATAGTAAATAATGAATTTTATAAACTTATGAAATTTATAATTGAAACTAGAGAGGTAGAATTTACTATGTGAACCAAGATATTTGATTAAAGTGTTTATATAATAAAAATAATTTTGATGAGAGTAAAACTAAATTGAAAAATATACAAAAATAAGAGCATTATTACGGTCAAGCACTTGATAAACATCCATGTATTCCATTATTATTCTAAATTTGGTGCACATTTTCAAATATTTCATTGCGCCCTCATATTTAATTTATGTTATTTCATTCATAATTCAAAATTATTTTTTATTCACACACACTAATTAGTAAAATTGAAAAGTTAAGCACAAATTGTATTTTTAAAAATCACACATTTTACATGCTATTCTATTAAATAATAATTCACAAAGTTAATTACTTTTTGAAACATATATTTTGATTTAAAAAAACATTTTCCGACTTAACCAACTACCTGATGATCAGGATCGCCACTCATCCCAGCAGAAAAACCTATGGACAATTTTAATCTCATCTATTCGTATATATATATGTATGGACGCATACCACCTTGAGGGTTCAAAATTCATCGACGAAAAAGGAAACTAACGAAGAATTTGTTTGATTGAGAGATGGGAGTGGTAATCATTGACGGATCAACGGTGAAGAACTTTGTGACAGACGAGGAACACTTCAATAAGAGTATGGATGAGAGTTTCGCAGCTCTTGATCTCAACGAAGACGGTGTCCTCTGCCGGTCCGAGCTTCGCAAGGCATTTGAGTCTCTTCGCCTCATCGAGTCCCACTTCGGGGTCGACGTTGCAACGACACCCGAAGAGCTCAATCAGCTATACGATTCTATTTTCGACAAGTTCGATCTCGATGGCAGTAACACGATTGACCCACAGGAGTTCAAATCGGAGATGAAGAAGATATTGCTTGCTATTGCTGATGGTTTGGGATCTTGTCCTATTCAAATGGCTCTCGAGGATGATGACCGAAGTAATTTTCTAAAGAAAGCTGCTGACCTTGAAGCTGCCAAGCTCGTAGCCAACCATGGCGATGGTTCCTAATCGACGCTGGCATGGTTTCTCAATCAATTTTTATGGACTGTTTTGTTCAGATTAAGTTTACTTCTCAATCATTTTCTCATTGGATTTGTTGTTTATGGTAGATGAGTGAAATATGTTAGGATTAGAATCTTAGGATACCCCATGTTTTGTTTGTTTTGTCCTGATCCTGGATAAACAAAATAAATATATCTTGGTTTGCAAGGATTTTTCTCAGGGTGTTTCAAGCTTCGGCCACAATAAAATATCCCCATCATTAAGCATTCTCAGGATAAAAGTTTAAAAAAAAAAAAAAAACTTGTTTTACTGGAACAATTTAGAACCTTGAGAGCTAAACATCATGAAAGAAATTGCACCATCTTGGTTGGTCCCAACTTGCATGAAGTACTTCCGTATATCATCATCAAGCCAACTATGTTGTGGAATGTGTCTGGCTATTAGGTCCAAACTTAAGGTGCTTTGATCAGCGGTGAGACTAAAAACAACGACGGTTGATCAACGGTGAGACTAAAAACAACGACAGTTGTGAAATTAGATATTGTAATGACAAGATTAAAATTAATTATGAGATATTTACTTCAATTTAAATGTGATTGGGGTAGTGAAATAAAGATAAAAAATGATCCTTTAAGGACATTAAATTAAAATATGTATGCATATATAATAAAAATAACAAAATCAATTTTTTTTAATATAATATAACATTAGCTAAATCTACCGACCACCTTAAAATCCTCCAAAAGATAAAAGGCATACATGCAATGGACCTTGTTGCTAGGCAACACGATTCCTTCTTCTGTAATGAAAGTAAAAATTGAGAGAAAAAATGCAACACCCCTTGCCCGACCCGATCGTCAGGTCCAAGTTACGAGATGTTACAGTCGTTGCCTGAGCAACTACGGATAGTTAAGATTTAAATTAAACATAAATCATACAATCATAACCATATAAGTTCATAATCGCCATATACAACCTTTCTCGAGTTTTATACAAGCCTACGTATGCTTTAGAATTGACCCGGAATCGAACAGGGACTAATTTGTAGCAATTCCAAAATTTCGAAACAACGTCTCAACTTGATGGGTTTCCTTGTCGCAACGTGGCATACTGACTTTCCTCATTGTGACGACCAAGATTCCTCGTCATGCTGTGGCCCAGAATCCAAGTCTCATCGCGACGACCATCGATTGACATCGCGACGTAGACTCTGTTTAATTTAGGCACAAAATAGGCCTTTTGGTACCCATTTCAAGCCAATTATATCATTAACCTATTTGGTGCATATTTACACCTTTGTACCTGCACAAAACCAATTAAAATACATACAAAACATTTCATATATCCAATCCCAATATCAACTCATCTATTAAGTCTTAATTGGCACTAAATCAGATCAAAACATTCCAATTAAACCATTTCACGTCTCACCTATTTCATCATGCTTTTAAACCATTCAAAACAACCATTAACCATGATTTACTAAGCTCAATTATGCTGCTTAAATACCATACACAATATCACACAAGTTACCAAACACACAACTACACAATTGAACATTAACATTCAATAATTCAAGCATTTACCAAGTTTAATCAACTATCAACTCAAAGTTAATACACATAGTAACACCTATGTACATGCCACATAACCGAGCTAAAACGATAAAAAATCTACCGAGTCAATGGTAGGATAGTCTGGCCTTTAAACTGATCCAATCGACAGGTTTCGCAAATTAACAATCTACAAGGAAAATAAAAAATAACTGGTAAGCATAACGAATGCTTAGCAAGTTCATATGAAATTTATTTAACGTATTGATCCTTCTTTTTCAAAGCATCCATGCTTTAGTGTATTGATCCTTCTTTTCCACAGTTGCATGTAGTGGAAGGATCGATTCAACAAGCTTGTACAACCATGTGCACTTCACCCAACACTTATCTAAATCCTTTTTCAGTTTCTCTTCACGACACCCAACAACTAATGACACTTTGACTCTGGGTCAATGTCACTAGTTGCACTTACTACCTCTTAATGATTATAAGGTTTATTATTGAAGCGACATCTTTGAGTGTAATGGTCATTTTTCGCATGGAAAATGGATTGTAGATGTATTTGGTCTTCATCTTTCCAACAAGGCAACAACCAACTCCAGAATGATGTTGAACTTTGTCATCGTGGATGCCATGTATAAATCAGTATCCTTCAAGCATTCTTTGATACAATGATCATGTTTTGAGAATTTTAAATTTATGTTGGATTCAAAGAACTTGACCTTTCGACTATTAAAAAATAGAAAATGATAATATTAATTTTAAAAAAATTAAAAAAAATCACAAAAAATTAAAAAGATTGGAGTTGGAGTTTTCATCATATTGACAACATAGTTGGTAATGTGCTTGGCCGTTTTTCCCATTCGTTCACAAAATGTACTTTATCTAATTGGGTTGGTTTAGCCAAAGACCAAATAAATTTCTGGATTAAACCTCACAACCTTGAACTAGACTTCCATAGATTTCGAGGTACTATATGCATATACTTCACGGTACAACCCTCTGACATACATGGTACTAACTCTTAAAATAATTAGACATCATCTAAACACAACATCTATAAATGTCAAAATTAAGATTAATTATTAGATATTAGGCATGTGGTGGTAATCGAAATTTTTCCCAAATTTAAGATTAATTATTTGTTTTTTTTTCAGTCAAAATAATACGTGGTTGGATAATAGATAGCGTCTCTCTCATTCTTAGTAGTTCTGTAAAAATTCGCCTCAATTCTTATAAATATAGCTCCTCCAAGAATAGCACGAAAGAGAGATCTTTCAAAGCAAAGCCAATAGGCCAATCTTTTGTCAATCATCAGTCTTCTCACATTCTTCGCTCTTTCTCACATTTTCTTACCTAACCCAAAGTAGCCATTTTTTTTAGCCTCCTTTCTTGTTTTCTTTCATTTTTAAGCTTTTGTTTCTTTGTTGTTTTCATTGATTCATCAAATGTTACATCCCACAATTTTCATCATTTTTTACCCTTGAGCTAAATGCTACGGTGAGATAGAATTTTTTCCCTATATTTTGGAATTTTTTTATGAACAATGTAAATATTTTTTTTTCTTTTTGATTCCGTTTCAGTTCTTCGTTTTTTCATATATAGAGAGAGAAAAGATTGTATGAAACTTAAATACCATGCCATTTGCATCCCTTTCCAATACAACTAAAATTTAGGATGAAAATGTTGAAGTGACATGCTCTTATTATAAAGAGATACAAATGATATATGGTATCCCATTTATCATATATATTTATTGCTACAAATAATCAAAGAGCATAAAACATTCAAACTGATTTCTTTTACTGCAAACAGTTTGCATTAATTTTATGTTAAATCCGCAATTACAGCTCTAATTGCATTTAATAAAGAAACAAAATATAGTAATTAACA
This sequence comes from Gossypium raimondii, assembly GCF_025698545.1. Classification (NCBI taxonomy): domain Eukaryota; kingdom Viridiplantae; phylum Streptophyta; class Magnoliopsida; order Malvales; family Malvaceae; genus Gossypium; species Gossypium raimondii. Next base: position 48,821,772 of record NC_068565.1, read on the forward strand.
ATATTATAATTAGGGTTTTGAGTTTGTACTAAACAGAATCTTATAAAGAGTCTGATATCTAATAATTCTACTCTCTTTTTGTTTATATTAATAGGTATTGAGACCTCATAAACCATTTATTGTGTGAAGAAGATATAGTTTGAATATCATGGGAGCAAAATTTTCAAGTCCTATTAATAGTCTCCATAACTTGGAAAACCAAGTTCAAGCTCTCTTTACGAAATCAATAAGTTTCAAAGATGTGAATGTGAAGACAGTGATGCAATCATTCAGTTTCAACAGGCTTGTTTCAAATCCAAAAGGATTAGAACCAAATGGTTGTGGGACTGGGAGCATGCAACTTGAAGAACCTTCAAGCTTTGACAAAAAGGAAATACTCTCACATATTAAGGAAAATAATACAGTGTTTGTTAAACCAGAAAGCTGTAACAATTTCTCACAAAGATCAAACACTGAAGAAAAGTCCGGTCCCGGCTTTGCCGAGCACGGTGGCCGACGATATCAAGCTGCATTGAAGTTACAAAAGGTGTACAAGAGTTTTCGAACAAGGAGACAGTTAGCTGATTGTGCGGTTGTTGCTGAGCAAAGATGGTGGAAATTGTTGGACTTCGCTGAACTTAAACGAAGCTCGATATCGTTCTTTGAGATAGAAAAACCGGAGACGGCGGTTTCACGATGGTCTAGAGCAAGAACCAGAGCTGCCAAAGTAAGTTTGTGTTGATGAAGAAGGAGGTGATGTTAATTGAGTTAAAAGTTGAGTGATGAAATGTTGGTCTTGTGTTTTTTACAGGTAGGAAAAGGATTGTCTCAAGATGAAAAAGCTCGAAAGCTTGCTTTGCAGCATTGGCTTGAGGCGGTAATTACCATTTATATAAGTTATTTTTAAGAATTTAATCTTTTATTTTTTAAAATTTTTTTTTGGCTAAATTAAAAAAAGAAAAATTAATTGGCCAGAAAATAAGTCGTTTTTGGAAGGATGTGAAAGCACGTCCAATTGGGAGTGCTTCCTGCACAGTTAGTGTGAAAGCGAGTTCAGTTGGACGAGCTTTTCTGCTGACATGTCAGGGAAAGCATGTCCAGCTGGACACTCTTTCTTTGTAATTATCAGAAAATACATCCAGCTGAGCACGATTTCCTTAATATGTTAGTGTGAAAGCTCGTACAGTTGAACGCGTTTTCACACACTCTCTCTCCAAAAACGGTCTATTTATCAAAATTTCAAAAAAGTCGACCTATTTTGCCAATTAATTTTTTTCGGCATATTTCGCTAATTTAAACTTACAATTGTTTACACTTTTAAAATTATTTTGTTAAATTATTACAATATCATTTTTTAGTTATATTACTATTAAGTAGTATTTTTTTTAATTTCAAAATATCATACTATTTAATTTAATAAAAACTAACATTGTTAATAATTGAACTCAAATTTTAAAATTTGAAAAAAAACTAAATTTATAAATAAAAATATAAAGACTAAATTCTAATTTTGTAAAGATTAAGGGCATATTTTAAATTATAAAAAACTACTAGCTTTTCAGTTTTCATATTTGTTATCCTTCTTCATCATGTTTTATATTGTTGATACTAACAGATTGATCCTAGGCATCGTTATGGTCATAATCTCCAATTTTATTATGCCCAGTGGCTTCACTGTGACAGTAGACAACCTTTTTTCTATTGGTAAGATTTCTATGAAACAGTTTTGAGGAAAAGGGTTAATGTATTATTTGGGGTTTAAATTTGGTTAGTGTTTTTATATTGGGGTCTGAATTTTTATTTTATTCAAGTTAGTCTCTAAATTTAGCAATTATTTTATATTAAGGCTTGACTTTTTTTACCAAGTTAATCCCTAAATTTTGGCTATTGTTCTCACATTGGGGTTTGAACTTTTTATTATTATCCAAGTTAGCACTTGATATTTCCTTTTTAAAAAGTCTAAACTCCGATATAAGAACAATTATCAAGTTCAGAGATCAGCTTAGACCAAAAACACATTTAGGACCTAATACGGAAATAATTGCCTAGTTCAGATTCTATTGTGACAATAATTGTCAAATTCAGAGAACAATTTGAACTAAAAAAATTCAGACCTCAACGTAGGAACAGTTACAAAGTTGAAGCTCAAAAAAAGATTAACCCTTAAAAGTAAATTAAAAAGAAGGTACTTGACCAATACATGTGTTTCGTAACATAAAGGCTTGATATTGGAGATGGGAGAGAAGTAAATCTTGAAAAGTGCCCTCGACCAAAGCTTCAACAGCAATGCATCAAATATCTGGGTCCTGTGAGTTTAATTTCCCCCTTTTTATTTGAGCAAGTTGAAGCAGGTTTGATAATATGATGTTGGATTTGCAGGCCGAAAGGGATGCATTTGAAGTAGAGATAAGGGATGGGAAGTTTTATTACAAGCAGAGTGGGGAAGTTCTTGATACCACAGGAGGACCAACTGATGCCAAGTGGATTTTTGTTCTTAGTGCTTTTAAGACTTTGTATGTTGGAATGAAGAACAAGGGAACTTTTCAGCATTCCAGTTTTCTCGCCGGCGGAGCCACGTTGGCGGCCGGTAGATTGGTGCTGGAAGATGGTGTTTTGAAGGTAAAGAACGAAACTCAATTTTTGTTTCTTTTAAAACATATATACTCTTATTTAAACTTTTGATTCAATTGATGTTACGAATTAACCGTACACCAATTCGATTGTTGAAATTATTAAATTACCCATACATATTTGAAGCAAGTTAAATTATATTATCATGCCATCACCATGCTTAAAATATTATATCATCACTACAACCAATTTTTTTAAAATTTTCTTGTACAATTTAGTATTATTATACATATTTTTCACTCAGATTATTCAGTATCTATTTATACTTACTATTATTTAAATTTTTAACTGAGTTAATATCCGATTGAAATGATTAAATTACCCTCACTTTAGAGGATAATTAATATTATTACAAGAATATTTTATTTTTAAAATTTTATATAATCTTCCAATACAAAAATTAAAAACGTTAACACAATACTAATAAATTTATATAAAAAAAAATTCGGTACTTTATAAATCTATTATATTTTCGTTCATCTTAATAAAATTTAGTAAGTAGTAAAATGATTGTTAACTTGATAGGCGATTTGGCCTCATAGTGGACACTATCTCCCTACTGAAGAGAATTTCCAGGAGTTCGTTTCATTTCTTCAAGAACATGAAGTTGATCTCACAAACGTAGAGGTAATGAACACCAAATTCTTTTTAATTGTTTAACTTAATATGAGTAAAAGTATGATGAAGTTCCCTATGTTAAGTTAGATTGTATTATACTTCATTTACTCGGAAATTGAGTAAATTAATCATCCTACATTGGATTAAAGAGTAAATTGATTGTTTTTGTTAAAACTTCTATACATTTTTACGGTCAAAAATTGGTGCGACGGACAAACGTTACCTGTTACGTTTACCTCATTTTGACATATAGAAACTAATTTTTAATAGTAGAATTGGATAGAATTTTTAACAAAAGAAAATCAGTTTACTCTTTAATCTAACGTATAAGGCTTAATTTAACTAATTTTTGAGTAGAGGGAGTAAAATGCTATTTGATTCAGCCCATGGAACTTTTACCCTTAGGATGCAAATTTGGGCACTAATCCAATTCTTGTGATGGAAATTTTAACAGCAAAGCCCTTCTGAAGATGAAGCCATTAGCTGGAAGAACAGTAGTATCCTTGAAAACAATGAACCAAAAGATGAAGGCTTGCAGCCAATTGAGGCAACTAATAACAATGAAAACTCAATTCAAGGGAACACTGATTCAAATGACCAAGATTCTAAGGCTGTCCAAAATGCCAATAAATCCACATCAAGATCATCAGTATGGTCAAAAATAAGTAAACTCAAAATACCAGCAAAAGACGATGTGTTCGATATCTTTAAGAAAGAAACGTTGCCACTGAGTTGCCGCAATGAGCGTCCGAAACCCACCGCGGAAGGTGGCTATGAAACGGAGGAAGAATATCTATCCGATGAAGATTTTCTCTTCACTAAAATCAATTTATTTGGTGATGATGACGATGATAATGAGGAAGATAAGAAGCCTGTTCCAAAGGACAAAATAATGAGAAGGATAGCCTCACATAAAGAACCGAAGTCATATCAATTAGCACATCAATTATCCACCAAGTGGTCTACAGGGGCCGGGCCGCGGATTAGCTGCATGAGGGATTACCCATCGGAGCTTCAGTCCCGAGTTCTACAGGAAGCACACTTGTCCCCAAGAAGTGCCAATGCATTACCTCGAACACCATCACGTTTTGTGTTGACACCAACATCACTGGGTACAGAAACAAGTTCACTTAGAAGTCCAATTGCACCTCCCCCTACAGCAAGTGGTATAAAAGAGAAAAGCAAAAGCGTAGGCAGTTTTGAAACACAACTGTGAATTCCGCATATCATTTGGCTCCTGAATTTGACTTTTAAGATTCCATTTGGTACTTAAGTTTGACGTCAAAATTTAATTTGGTACCAAAAAGTCTTTGAATACCAAAATGAATATTGAAACCAAACTCAGATATCAAATTGAGACAAAAAAACCTAAATACTAAATTAAATATTAAAACCGAACTTAGAATTAACCCTAATGCATATATAGTTAGGGCATAAAACATAATTTTGAGCCTTTCTTTTTATATGTTGTTTTTCACATGCACCATAGTGTTGTGAAAAATGAAAAGATAAATTGAAAGGGTATTAGATTTGTGTATATACCATTGAGTTTAGAAAACATAATTAATTAAGTTCCTTTTGAGCTGTAATCAACAGATTTGTAAATCCTACTTAGATGAGATTTGGATTTGTAAATCATGAATGAGATTTGATTACTCTTGGCAATTTAGAAGGAAATTTTTTTCGATGTTTCTAGCTATTCCCAACTTTTGTTTTTCAACGTCATTTTCTCTTTATCATCAAATTACATTTAAAAATTGTTGTTAATCCTTGTACTTATATAAAATTTAAGATTTGATCTCTATATTTTAAAAGTTAAAGATTTAATTCTCCTACTTTTTAATGTAAAAATTCTAGTTCAATCATTACCGTTGTTCATAATTTTATTAAAACTTGTTAATTTAACATGTTTATTTTTTGCAAATCACATGTTATATCATATGAGAAAATCCTAATCAAAATTCTAAATTGATTAATTTTGACAAAAATACTTACGGTTTTAATGATTAAATTGACATTTTAAATAAAATGGTAGAACAACTTAATTTTTAACTTTTCTAAATATGATGACTAAATTTCAAAATTAATCAATCTACAGGGATAAAATATTTTAACCAAGAAATTCTTGATTGCGCAAACTTTTTTCTCTTGTAAATCTAACACTCTAAGCAGGGGCACCTTGCGTCCTTGAATCGATAACCATCTTTCGGCTGATCTAGCTTCCTCCGTCCCTCGATACCAACAAGGGGTAGTACAAGAATATTCACATGTTGTCCATCAACTACGCCTTTCGGCCTGATCTTAGGCCCTGATTCACCTTCCGTGGACGAACCTTATGTCTAGTTATACTAAAATTTCCCATATCAAAGGTTAAGATTTTTTTTTATCAACTTTCATTAAAAAAAAGAGTTAAAAGAAGTCTTATAACTCCGACAAGGGGTTAAAAATCTAATCCTTTAAATAAGTCCGGTGCAACAAATACTTAGTAATCCGATCGCAATCCATATTACCTTTCCTAAGAGAAAAGGAAAAGGAGCAACTATAATTAGGAGGAATGAGGGAATATAGCAGCAACTTCTCAAACTGCATGCAAGATTTGTTGTCGGATTCAAGGGAGGATGGTTTTACATAAACGAGTTGTTTAATTTAAACCTTTGAATGCGAGGTTGGAATTGTTGACACTATTTTTTTGATAAAACGGGGTCGACTTGGATTTTTTAAAAATAAAAACGAAAATGGGAGTCGTCACCAATCTTTTTTGATAAGGTGTGATCGGGCCACCTTGAAATGTGGTTGTTTTTAATAAACAATTTAATTTTATAAAAACAACGATTTTGGTCCACGAAATTCAGAAAAACGGGTTCGGGAGTCAGTTACGTACGAGGAAGGGTTAGCACCCTCGACACGCCCAAAATTGGTACCTAGTTGATTAATTAATGTCTTAGTGTCGAAGATTGAAAACTTTAAAGAATTTTTAAAATACGATCCTTTATTGAAATGGAAAATTTTCAGGAAAAGGGCGTATTTTACGTTAATCGAGAAAGATAATTATATCTAGTAAGTTAGAACACAATGTCTTGAATTCCCGATGCGTGAATGGATGCCAAAAATTTACTTATTTAAAAGATATTTAGCTATCTCAGATTTAAAAGAGGGATCATGCCCAGTAAGTTAGGACACGATCTTTTTAATTCCCGAGATCGTTTAAAACTCGAATTTGAAAAGATTCGTGTATTTAGATTTATTGTGAAAATCGAAACCCAATAAGTTAGGGTACGACCTTCTCGAATCTAAACACGGCATTTTGCTTATTCAAAATCGTAATTTGTTTATCGAGTCTAACTCGAAATGGTAGAAATGAAACTCGGTGTTAATAGGCGTATAAAACAATACTGAATACGTTGGTATAAAAATAATACGAGCAATTGCAACAAAAATGAATGAATATAAAAAAGGACAAACTAATTACATGCGAAATAACAAATATAATAAGCAAGTAAAGTTAAAATGTTCTTTTAAAATAATGATATAAACGCAAATAAATAAATAAATAAATAAAGAGAATGAATAGAATTATAAAAGACATATATGTAATGTATATATATTTATGAAAGTAACATCTGCATATTGATATATATAGATGTGTATATAAATTTAAAAAAAACTATGAGCATGCGTATGTACATATATAAATAGATTATAAAAATATGTACATGTATATGTGTATATATATTATAAAATGTACGTATATATTTATTATAAAGTATATATAAAAATATAAATAAGGATATATTTAAGTCAAAGATGTATATGCATATATATAATTAAATCTAAAATTAAATGGCACAAATGAGTAAATAATAGTAATAATAATAATGATAATAATAATACAAAATTAAAAGATATTTAAACTTAAATAATAATAAAATAGAAATATAATAACAACAATGATACACAAATAATAGCCTAATATAATAATATAATAGTGAGAAATAAATAAACAAAAAAAATAATCGAATTAATTAATAAAATAATAAAATAGCAAAAAAGGACTAAATCGAGAAAGAAATAAAATTAAAGATCCAAAATTTAAAGAAAGTAAAAAAGATTAGGGTCCCATTGTGCCGTGCGTAAAAATGAAGGGGCCGAAGAGAAATATTCCCACGTTCCTCGAACGGCGTCGTTCCAAGGGACGATATCTGCGCATGGTCTATGGACCGAATTGAACCAGAGGCAAAAGTTTGTGGCCAAAATCAAAAGAAGAAAATGATCATATTGAACGCTTCGCGAAAGCGGGGGGACCAATAGTGCAAATAGATCATTAAAGTCAAAACGCACGGATCTGCCCTGCTGGTCGGGTCGACGCGCGGATCCTTAAGGGGAAACGACGTCGTTTTAGGGCTATCAGAACCAACCCTAAACGACGCCGTTTAGTAGCTCTATCTAAATCAGTTTTTTTTTAAAAAAAAATCATTCTTCTTCCTCTTTTAAAAAAAACAGAGGGCCTTTCTCAATCTCCCATCTCCGGCCTAGGTCTCCGATCGAGGACTCCAGCGCACCTCCGCCGTAGCTCCGCCGCAAGCAGCGACTGGAGGTGCAAAACTCAGCCTTTTTTAGACTTGTTTGGAGCTCGTCTCTCCTAGAACCGGGATTCGAGGCTAAATCCTTTGAAAGGTCAGTATTTCCTTCCTTCTTTTCCTTTTTATTTTCGTATGCAAAAAATAAAAAATGAAATAGAAAGATAAAAAAAACAAAGCAAATCACCTTGAAATTATCTCTGTGTTTTTTATTTTTATTTTTTTCGTGAAAAAGGGGATCCTAGGGTTTCTGAAAATTTTAAGCTCTTTAGGCTTATCGGGCCCTAGGGTAGTGGGTTTAGGTTTAGGTTGGGTTTGGGCCATGTTGGGCTATTGGGCTATTGCTGTAATTGGGTTAGTCTATTTATTTTTTATTTGTAATTGGGTTAGTTGGGCCCCGGGCAAAATGGGCTTGTACAGCTGCTCTTCTTTGCTCGTTGTCGTGTAACGAGAACAAAGCAAAGACTAAGAAAGACCAATTTTGCCCGGTTTCGCCGAATCTTGACTTCTTGGTGCCTTTCTTCTTCAGATAGCCTTCTCACAGTCCACTTTTTCTTGTTGCTTCGATCCACTACACTACACTTTAGAGAGATCTGGCTTGTACCTTCAATCTTCTTCGTAGCAACTTTAAAGGGGACGGGATTCGTGGTTTTAGTCTGCTCCACCGGAACTTCGGGGAGACGAGACTGGATGCGATCTGCTCTACTGCAACTTTAGAGAGATAAGATCTGTGGTTTTAATCTGCTCCACTGCAACTTCAGGGAGATAGGATTGGTTTCTTCTGTCTGCTCCACTACTGCTTAGGGAGATAAGACTTGATGCGATTTGCTCTACTGTAACTTCAGAGAGATAAGATCTGTGGTTTTAATCCGCTCCACTGCAACTTCAGGGAGATAGGACTGGTTTCTTCTGTCTACTCCACTACTGCTTAGGAAGATAAGATCTACAATCTTCAACCTACTCCACTACTACTCAGGGAGATAGGATTGGTTTCTTCTATCTGCTCCACTATTGCTTAGGGAGATAAGACTTAATGCGATCTGCAATCTTCACCTACTCCACTGCTGCTCAGGGAAATAGGACTGGTGGCTTAAATCTGCTTCCTACTATCTTGGGAAGATAGGATTCGCCGTCTTCGATCTGCTCCACTACTGCTTAGGGAGATAAGATCTACAATCTTCAACCTACTCCACTGCTGCTCAAGGAGACAGGGCTGATGCTTTCGATCTGTTCCCTAGGGAACATGACCTGTAAAATTTATTTCATGGACCTATTTATGTCTAGTGTTTAGGATGTCATGATTAAAATGACTCAAAATCTTCTAACTAAATGTGTATGCATGATATTTGTATGAATGCAAAATGTCATGAAAATGATATCTTAATGTTTGAGTTGTAATTGCTCATTATTCATTAAGGCTCTATTACCAACACGCCAGAACGCCATCTTGTTCGGCTGGTAACACTCATCTTTTACTTAATCGGTTTGACCCCACTGTAATCTTCAAAGTTCAATCCACTGTAATCTTCAACGTTCAGTCCACTATAATTTTGGGACATAAAATTTGAACCATCTTTCTCCCACTGTAATTTCGAAGTATAAGGTCTGGCTCTTTCTTAAGCCTCTCCCACTACAATTCAGGTATACAGGATCCGAATCTCTTTGGTCTACTACACTATTCTCAGGGTGTCGTACCAAATTTTTATGCACAATTGTAGTACTTTCTCTTCCAAGAAACCTCTTCTTATCACTCGGTGATCATTGCTTGTTTGTTCATTGAAGCTTTGTCACGAACACGACATTTTGTCATTTTGTTCAATCCATGTTTGGACAACAAAATGCTAAAGGATTGTCTTAATTTAGACTTTTCCTCTCTAGACATTTCGACCTTTAAACTTGGTGTGTTCTAAATAATAGTCCTGTTTCAGGTTCCTGTATTATTTAGAAGCTTTCAGAGTAATATGTAAAACTCATTTTGCTTGAATATTCAGTCCATTAATCGTTATTTCAATGAAAAATGCTTGAAAAAGATTATCACAATGGACAAAATGAAATTTATTGAGAACAAAACTCGAAATGAATGAATTAAGATAGTAAATTTTGCTAAGATAAGATGAAAAATATTATCACAATGGATAAGATGAAATTTTGTTGAGAGCCAATCTCGAAATGAATAAATTAATCAAGATAGAAAATTTTCCAAGATTCAAAATGAATAAGATAAAAATAGGTGCCCCAGATATCGCAACATGAGCTTCTCTGCATGAGCTTCTTGAGGACCCTTTTGAACCTGATGTGTGTTTTGAGGATTCAAAATGTTTTGTCGATGTCCTAAGATGTAACATCACTCTTTCTTGCTAATTCAAGCATAGTAAGACTACCACATGCCCCACCTTCGATCAAAATTTGAATTGCCCTTTTTCTGGGTTTTCAATTCAAAACCCTTTTAGTCTCAAAACGCCCTTTGCGGGTTTTCACCTTGGCCTCTCATTTTTCTTTACTTTTCTTTTTCCTTTTTTTATTTTTCTTTTTCTTTTTTATGAAACATTCTTTTATTGAATTTGAACTCGTGGGATTAGGCAAGTCCTTGTTATCCTTTCCGGTCAAAATCAACACTTTTCCAGATAAGGCCTTCCATATAAGGTATTTTCCAGTTTGGCATCCACTTCCTTCTGAAGTCTTTTATGAGGGGAGAATCTTCTTCGGTACCAGGTCTTCCTCCTGGAATTCTCTGAGGTGAACCTTTTTGGTGAGCTTGCATCATTTCTATTTGACCATGACAGATAACTTTGAATTTCTCCCATCACTCGGGATCGAATCCAAAACTCGGAGAGAATGAATCTTGACCGTAATGAGCAAAGCTACGGTAAGCCAATATGTTGCCCCGGCAGAGTTTTTTTTTGTTTGTGCCGTTCACCTTGGGGCGATATGGTATTAATCTTGAACAGACTGCAAACTTATGATGTCGTGCCGTTGTTCAATTTGATGCATTGTCTGATATGAGTCTTTTGACATTCCATATTAACATATGATTTCTTTTTCAGAAATTTGCTGACCGTCGACTTTGTGACATCGGCATATAAAGCAGCTTCTGCCCACTTAGCGAGATAATCGATGACCATAAAGATGAATTAATAATCGCCAAAAACCTTATGCGAGATTGGCTCAACGACATCCGTGCCCCACATAGAGAAAGGCCATTACTTCCATTGATTCTTTGTAAGGTAGGATCTTGTTCTACCATCCTTAACAAATCAGGAGATAAGCTACAGTCTCAGTTATCTCCAAAGTCCTGAGGTTCCTCTGGACACATATCTTGCTCAAAAGGAGGTTCTGAGTTAGTGGTAGTGTCGCTCATATCATTGATATCTAGAGACTTGTTATAGGGACGAAAGTAGATCTAAAGAATAAAAGAATCTAAGAATATTTATCTGTATAGTATGATTATGAATGAAATGGAAACAATAAAAGAATATTTGCTCAAATTGAGAAACAAAGATACATTTTATTGAAATAAAGATATTAAACATAAGTCTATCTTACAAAAGGATTCTTATTGCTCCTAGGCTTAGAGCAATAAGCGTGTTTTGGACATTACTCTGAATTAGCTCTAAAAGGTATAGGGATCTCTTCCACAGTCCCATTGTTCAAAACACTCCCAAGTGTGTAAGGGTAAACGTCTCATAAATCCTTTTCCTCGGCTCCCTCTTTGGAGGCGGCGTTAACATTCAAATTCCCCAACATTCCTCCCGGGGCTTTGATTTCTTCAAAGAATTCCAACTCTTTATTATCCATTAGGCTTTGCACCAAGGCTTTGAATTCAGCGCACTTCTGGATTTCATGGCTTTCCTCAGTGTGGAACTTACAGTAGCTCCTCATCCCTTTTGGTCTCTTCTTCAAATTCTGAATGATTAATCCCATGTCTATCATTTGTTTCAAAACCCATTTCAATGGGGGTTTTTACTTCCACAATATTAGTTTTGGTATTCTTCCCTCCATTCTCAATTATCGTATTTACCCTTGGGTCTGAATGACTGGGTAACAGATTTCCTGCCACATTAGGTCCATATAGATCGCCAAATTTTATGATGTCCATCTTGATGAACCTTTCAACTAGATTTTTAAATGTAGTGCAGTTTTCAATCGAATGTCCCGTTGTTCCCGCGTGATATTCATATTGGGCGATTGTATCATACCATTTCGGGAACGAGGGTTGCATGGGTTCTGAGTAGAACAGAGCTACTACATGCACATCAAATAGATTCTGATACAAATCTTTATACGTCATTGGGACAGGCGTAAATTGAAGTCTTTCAGTGCTTGGCCTCGAGCTGGATTCTTGCTTTGAGGGGCCTTGATAGCTAGCAGCTACCGTCCTTGGTTGGCCTACAGTGACCAATTCTGAATACCCTTTATTATACAAGCTCAGGTTGCTCACTTCATTTTCTTTGTTCTTTGGGGTAGATCTTTTGACACTTTCCCCCGTATCTATCTTCCCACTTCTTATGGCATTTTCAATCATCTCGCCAGACATTACCATATTTAAGAAGCTCATGGTAGCGCTTCCCAACATGTGGTTAATGAATGGGGCTTTTAGAGTGTTAATAAAAAGTATCGTGGTTTCTTTCTCTAGAAGAGGTGGCTGGACTTGTGTCGCTATCTTTCTCCATCTTTGGGCATATTGCCTGAAACTCTCACTTTGCTTCTTTTTCATATTCTGCAGTATAATTCTATTTGGCGCCATGTCTGTTATGTGGCCATATTGCTTCATGAAAGCCTGTGCCAAGTCCTTCCACGAGTGGATATTAACACGGCTCAATTGGTTGTACCATTTGGCAGCTGACCCGATCAGACTATCTTGGAAGCAATGAATTAACAGTTGATCATTATCAACGTATCCTGTCATTCTTTGACAGAACATCGTGATGTGAGCTTTAGGACAACTAGTCCTGTTATATTTTTTGAATTCTGGAGCCTTGAATTTCGGCGGGAGTACTAGATCTGGGACCAAACTTAGATCCTTGGCGTCAACCCCGCAAGGGTAATCAGTGTGACAGCCCGATTTCGACCTTAATCGGACATAGTGGTTTCGGGACCACAAATTTGAGTCAAAAAAATATTTTAATATTACTTTGGGAGTTTACTATGTGTGAATTTGATTGTGTGAAATTTTCGTGTTTAAATTTTGTTGTTTGAGTAACTGATTAAATAAAAAGGACTTAATCGCGTAAAAATAAAAATTTAGGGGTTAAAGCTAAAAGTATCTATTTGTTGTTGTCTTTTTATTTGGAAAGTTTAAACATGCAATTAGACCACTAAATAGTTAGTGGATGGCTAAGGACAAAACTAACATTATTATATATATAAGTTATATTTATTTAAATAAGGCTAAATTAGTAATTAACAAATATTATAATATAAGATAGTTAAAAGCATAAAAACATTATATTATTATCATCTTTCTTAGCCGAAACCAAGAAGGAAGAAAGCCATTAAAGCTTAGTCAAGTTTTGGCCATATTCAAGCTTAAATTCAAGGTTCGTTTTTGTTCAGTTTTCGATAATTTTTACGTTTTTGAGATCGTTGCTTCGAATACTTTAAAACGCATGCCTTAATTTTATGAATTGTTGATGATTTTGAAATGTACCATTGATGAATGCTTGAGCTTTGTGATAGTTGATGATGAAATATGAAAGATATGTGAAAGATTAATATGTTTTGTCTTTGAATTTTGATGAATTTGAGTAATTAGGGTTAAATTGTAAAAATAAATTTTGAGGGTTAAAATGTGAAATAAATGAAATGTGTGGGCTTGTAAAGATACTAGGAATATTCGCCCTAAAGGAGTGTAGTCAAATTTTGTGTATTTTGTGTTTTGAGCAAAAGGACTAAATTGCAAAAGTGTAAAATGTTAGGGGCAAAATGGTAATTTGCCCATTTATGTAATTTTGGATTTAATTGAATGTTTTGATGAATAAAAAGGTTAAATTTGAATATGTTTAGATCGAGAAACGAAGAAAATAGATTTGGATCGGGGAAAAACGAAAGTAGTTGAATAGTCGATCGTGTCCGTTGATATCCGAGGTAAGTTTATTAGCTATTTAATTTTATTAAATCAGTTTATATTACATGTATGAATATCAAATGTATTTATGTTGAGTTAAAATTAAAAGTATATAAATCGAATGAGAAGTATGAAAATTATGTATATATATATGTTAGGTTCGAATGAGTATGAATATACAAATATATATACATCAATGTCTTTGTAAATAATTTAGGTGTGGAACTATAGGCATGTGATGTATTCGAACATAGGTATGTATATATGTCAATAAAGTTTTAATTTAGTTAATGTTAATTGTTTTATATGTTTACATGATGTTCGAATAGATATATATATATAAAGATATATATATATATGTATCAAATATTTGTATAAGTTGGATTGAATAAGCATATATATATATGAATAAATAATTATATTGAGTATAGGTATGAAATTATATTTATATATATGTGTGTTAATTTGAATATAAGCATAGAGTAATATATATTTGTTAGATTCGAATATGTATATATGTACATGTATAAGATCTTGTATTGAAAAGGTATATGAAATTATATAGGTATATATGGAATTCAAATGTTAAAAGTATATTGTATATTATAAGTTAAATCTTATGATATTAGTAGTGGAATCTAAAGTATGAGGTTATATATATATATATATATAAATGTGTTTGGTTGAATTATTGAATTATTTAAGTTAGATTTGATGATTGGGATTTATATATATCCATGTGTTTTAAAGATATAAGTTATGAATATTGAGCTGAATTTTATGTGGATTTTATATACAAATATGAGATACAACTTCTGTGAATTGAGATTCTTTTGTTAAAGCTCAGTACCAATCGGATTTATTGCCAGTGAAATTATTCAGACTATACGTCTAGCAGACTAAGTGCCGGTGATCTAAATCAGGTTATAAACCTAGCAGGCTAAGTGCTAGTGATCTGAATCAGGTTATAAACCTAGCAGGCTAAGTGCCGGTGATCTGAATCAGGTTATAAACCTAGCAGGCTAAGTGCCGGTGATCTGAATCAGGCTATAAGCCTAGCAGGCTAAGTGCCAGTGAATCTATTAAATTAAGTGATTATATGTATTTGATATATATATGATTTTGGTTATATGTAATGGATAAGTATATGAACATTTATTTATATGTATTTGATGAGCATATAAATGTTTGGATCTATGTGTTTAGTGAATAGGCACATATATTGGTTGTTCTGAAAATTGTTGAATATACATGTATGCATTCGGCACATGTGGATTAGAAGTATAAATGTGCATTTAGTTCATGTAGTTGATAAGTAAAAATATAAGCTTTTGACTTATGTATTTGAAAGATCATAGATATGCATTCGATGAAATGCAAATGATAAGTATATTAGAAATTAGTATATGCAATTAATGATTATGTCTATAACTTGATTATAAGCATATAATGTTTATACATATGTTCGTTTATATGTATTTTAGTTATGCTATAAACTTACTAAGCTATAAAAGCTTACTTTGATTGTTTTGTCCATTTGTTTTATAGTTAAAACCAAGTTGCAGACTCGGGGATCGTTAGCGAAGATCATCACTCTATCTACTATCTCAAGATTAAAACGTTTAAATTTTAACTTATTGCATGTATAGGCTAAATAAAATTTTGGGAGTCTACTTTAATGTCTCAGATATATATAATTAATAACCATATGAAACTAGCTTATTTTTCTTACGGTTTAACTGAACTGAAATGTTATGTTTTGTTATAAAAGGTTAAAGTAAAATTTATAATTATACTTACTTCATATTTGACTAATTTAATATAAATGTAAAATTCTTGAATTCTACTGAATGTCTGTGTTAAGTTGCGTTTTATCTGGTAACGCTTCGTAACCCTAATTTATCGATGTATACGGGTTAGGAGTGTTACAATCAGCATTCTCCATTGCTTTGAGTTTTTCTTCCAACCACCTATACCGATCTTCAAGTTGCTTTGGCAGTTTTAACCTTACTTTTTCTATTTCTGCCATTTCTTCTAAATCAGGAACTACAGGATTGGTTGGATCATTCATTGGATTGGAACCTGAGCCTGTCGGGTAATTAATTGGTGCCGAGGTATCGGCCTGATATTGTTGGGGTCTGTTAGTAGCGGGTGCCCCTTGTTGATGCGCGTTGGGTTGGGTCTTGACGCTTATTGGGGTAAAACTTGGGGGATAGTCAGGGATTTCATTATCATCCCCTAAATCGACTACAGGGTTTTTTCCTTTATCATTCTCTCCAGCCAATAGCTGCGTCAATTGACTCATCATAGTTTTTTAAGATTCTAGCATGTCTTGTTGGATTTTTTCTAGTTGTTCTTGCATCTGGGCTTGCATTTGGGCTTGCATTTGTTCTTGCAATTGCTCTAATCTCTCTAGTCTCTGATCTATTTTTTTGGTTTTGTAGCGAGTACTGTAGTGATCTCTATTTGGCGAATTTTTGTTGGTTTCCAGGGTAACTAAAATAATTTTACAGAATTAGGGTCTTTTAATGGTCCTTAACGCATGTGATGTCATGTAATGCAAATGAATGCAAAAAAGATGTTTTTTCTGATTCAATTCCATTTAGACAATTTTTCTAAAAAACAAATTTCTTTACATAAAGCGGATGCACGTACGGCCTCGCCTTCATATTCCAAGAAACAACATTGATCTTCCTCTTTATCCGAATTTAAATTTCCAATGGATGCCACTACTAGCTCTTTCTTGGTTGATCCTAGCTGTGATCCATCATCTGCCCATCCTCGTAATGCTCATCAGCTTCTTTAAGGAAGTCAAAATATCGGCGACTCTCAAATATTTAGCTTGAATCTTCTGGCCAGGAAGTAAAATCATGTAATCTTCCATCACCTTTCTTTCGTCGTATTTCTTAGAATGTATTCGGGCAGCCATATTATCTTCCACTTTATCAAGAAATCTGTTTTCCAAGACAAGCTTTCTAATTTAGTAATCAAACTTGAATCAACACATTTTTCTAAGATGAAAATGCAATGCAATCAAAACGAAAGAAAGCAAGTTAGTACAAAGCAAAAGGAAACAAGAAAAATAGAGTACCTATTTGGGTAACCACTAGGGGTTTGAAGTGGTTCTTCCTAGGGTGGGCTCCTAAGGTCTTCTATATGTGCTTTGGTTCTAAAGCAACGGTATTTGAACGACAAATTCCTCGATCCTCACCCATTATAGGTTCATATGGACCAAGTTCAGTTCAGGGGAATACATTTCCCTATGGCTGCACGGAGATGAAAATCTCACGAAGACATAGGTACAGATGTATCCCGAAAGCAATCCACTATCCTGCACGGAGGTGAAGACCTCACGAAGAAAATATCTTCTCACTCCCACTTAAAAGGAAATAATCAAGCAATTATGTAATGCAATATGCAGAAACACATCAAAATTTCAAACCGATAGAGTAATTACAAACCGAAGTAATGATAACCGTAACAAAAACGAACAAAATACAACAAAATGATCGTAAATTTAAACTAAGTTTTCGGGTGACCTCTAAGGATTCGGTGTAGTTCTACCTAGGGTAGGCTCCTAGGGCTCATTATATGCGGTTCGGTTCTAAAGTAAGGGTACCTGAACCGGCAGATTCCTCGATCCTCACCCATTATAGGCTCATACGGACCAAGTTCAATTCAGGGGAATACATTTCCCTATGGCCATGCGGGGATGAAAATCTCACGAAGACATAGGTACGGATGTATCCCGAAAGCGATTTACGATCCCATGCGGAGGTGAAAACCTCACGAAAGCTTAGTTTCTCACTCCCACTCAGAAGGGTATGACCGAGTGGTCATGCAATACAATGCGCAGAAATATATCCAAACTTAAACTAACACAGCGATTATAAATCACAATGATGAATATCATAATAAAGACGGATGAAATGCAACGAAAGGATCGTATATTTAAATCTAGTTTTCAATTTTAGACAAAAAGACAAAAAGTAATCAACACGTGGCTTGACTCTCTTTTTAGATCCCCAGTGGAGTCGCCAAGTTGTTGACACCATTTTTTTGATAAAACGGGGTCGACTTGGATTTTTTAAAAATAAAAACAAAAATGGGAGCCGCCACCAATCTTTTTTGATAAGGTGTGATCGGGCCACCTTGAAATGTGGTTGTTTTTAATAAACAACTTAATTTTATTAAAACAACGATTTCGGTCCACGAAATTCAAAAAAACGGGTTGGGGAGTCGGCTATGTACGAGGAAGGGTTAGCACCCTCGACACGCCCAAAATTGGTACCTAGTTGATTAATTAATGTCCCAAAATTGGTACCTAGTTGATTAATTAATGTCTTAGTGTCGAAGATTGAAAACTTTAAATAGTTTTTAAAATACGATCCTTTATTGAAATGGAAAATTTTCGGGAAAAGGGCGTATTTCACGTTAATCGAGAAAGAGAATTATATCCAGTAAGTTAGAACACAATGTCTTGAATTCCCGATGCGTGAATGGATGCCAAAAATTTACTTATTTAAAAGATATTTAGCTATCTCGGATTTAAAAGAGGGATCATGCCCAGTAAGTTAGGACACGATCTTTTTAATTCTCGAGATCGTTTAAAACTCGAATTTGAAAAGATTCGTGTATTTAGATTTATTGTGAAAATCGAAACCCAGTAAGTTAGGGTACGACCTTCTCGAATCTAAACACGGAATTTTGCTTATTCAAAATCGTAATTTGTTTATCGAGTCTTACTCGAAATGGTAGAAATGAAACTCGGTGTTAATAGGCGTATAAAACAATACTGAATACGTTGGTATAAAAATAATACGAGCAATTGCAACAAAAATGAATGAATATAAAAAAGGACAAACTAATAACATGCGAAATAACAAATATAATAAGCAAGTAAAGTTAAAATGTTCTTTTAAAATAATGATGTAAACGTAAATAAATAAATAAAGAGAATGAATAGAATTATAAAAAGACAAATATGTAATGTATATATATTTATGAAAGTAACATATGCATATTGATATATATAGATGTGTATATAAAATTTAAAAAAACTATGAGCATGCGTATGTACAAATATAAATAGATTATAAAAATATGTACATGTATATGTGTATATATATTATAAAATGTAAGTATATATATTATAAAGTATATATAAAAATATAAATAAGGATACATTTAAGTCAAAGATGTATATACATATATATAATTAAATCTAAAATTAAATGGCACAAATGAGTAAATAATAGTAATAGTAATAATAATAATAATGATAATAATAATACAAAATTAAAAGATATTTAAAATTAAATAAAAAATAGAAATATAATAACTGCAATGATACACAAATAATAGCCTAATATAATAATATAATAGTGAGAAATAAATAAACGAAAAAAATAACCGAATTAATTAATAAAATAATAAAATAGCAAAAAAGGACTAAGTCGAGAAAGAAATAAAATTAAAGATCCAAAATTTAAAGAAAGTAAAAAAAGATTAGGGTCCCATTGTGCCGTGCGTAAAAATGAAGGGGCCGAAGGGAAATATTCCCACGTTACTCGAACGGCGTCGTTCTAAGGGACGATATCTGCGCATGGTCTATGGACCGAATTGAACCAGAGGCAAAAGTTTGTGGCTAAAATCAAAAGAAGAAAAGGATCATATTAAACGCTCCGAGAAAGTGGGGGGACTAACCGCGCAAATAGACCATTAAAGTCAAAACGCGCGGATCTGCCCTGCGGGTCGGGTCGACGCGCGGATCCTTAAGGAGAAACAACGTCGTTTTAGGGCTATCAGAACCAGCCCTAAACGACGCCGTTTAGTAGCTATATATAAATCAGTTTTTTTTAAAAATAAAATCATTCTTCTTCCTCTAAAAAAAACAGAGGGCCTTTCTCAATCTCCCCTCTCCAGCCTAGGTCTCCGATCGAGGGCTCCAGCGCACCTCCGCCGTAGCTCCGCCGCAAGTGGCGGCCGGAGGTGCAAAAATCAGCATTTTTTAGCCCTGTTTGGAGCTCGTCTCTCCTAGAACCAGGATTCGAGGTTGAATCCTTTGAAAGGTCAGTATTTCCTCCCTTCTTTTCATTTTTATTTCCGTATGCAAAAAATAAAAAAATGACATAGAAAGATAAAAAAAAACAAAGCAAATCACCTTGAAATTATCTGTGTTTTTTAATTTTTATTTTTTTCGTGAAAAAGGGGATCCTAGGGTTTCTGAAAATTTTAAGCTCTTTGGGCTTATCAGGCCCTAGGGTAGTGCGTTTAGGTTTAGGTTGGGTTTGGGCCATGTTGGGCTTTTGGGCTATTGCTGTAATTGGGTCAGTCTATTTATTTTTTTATTTGTAATTGGGTTAGTTGGGCCCCGGGCAAAATGGGCTTGTACAGGAATATACAATTTTTTTTATTTATTTTTTATATTCGTTTTATAGTTTATGTTCGTGAGCATCCCTCTTAATAATATCATTTTCAAAATTTGAACATTAAAAATATAAAACTTTTATATTTAATTAAATAATAATTTTAAGATAAAACTCTAACTTAACTCCTAAGATATAATATGGATATCAACTATTCAATTACTTTTTGAAGATAAAAGCTGACCATGCAAAGCACAACTAAAAATATCTTATAAAAAGTTGATAATTTTTATTTGATTTTAGTTGTCAAATTATTATTATAAATCATCTAAAGAAAATATTTTAAGTAATAGAAGAATAAATAAAGAGCAGGAAAAAAATAATGCTTAAGAAATTTCATATGAGTTATTTTAACATCAAATTTGCTATCATAGAGAGAAACAATTAGAGTCAACATATTGATACTTTTATGTTGATTGAATTTTAGGTCGGTTAGCATTGGCATTATTGTCAATATAAGAGAATGTAAGTTTGAACGTGCTAAAAGCGCGTTTATCCTTTTATTTAAGAGTTGAGAAGAGGATACACCTAATTTTAGACCTTGTATAAAAATATATATTAATGTTTTTATACTATAAACAAAGCCGGTAACTAACCATTCAGAAATCCTAATTATCTTTAAATAAAAATATTATTAGGAAAATATTTATGCTTTTAATAATTTATATAAATTTTTTTAAAAAAACTACCCTTCTAAAAATTACATTTAATTTAAAAATAAATATCTCTTTCTTCAATTATATAATAGAGTGAATATTGACCGAGTAATATGGGATATCTTCGCCTGATTGCATGCTAGACAGTATAAATATATTTTTACTTTATCAACTTAATGAATACAAATTTCAAAAAAAAATCAAACAATATAAATTCTCTTATATCGTTTTAATTTCTTTATTTTTGGATCACATCTTTGTAAATTATTTTCCTTTTTCACAAATCTTGATTTTCCAAATATTATTGCTTCTCCAATATCAACATTTTTTCTCAACAATTTAATTTTAAAAATAAGTGAAATAAATAGATATTTAATAACATAGTAACTAGTGATATTTGACAATATTTATGATTTAATGATTTCAGCTCTTGAAAAACTTCACCATGTCAATGGCCTTGAAAGATACAAAACTTGAAGTTACTTTGCCAAAAGGTAAGAAAATTGCTTTCTTTTTTCCTTATTTTTCACCTAAGTGAAATTTACAAGACAAATATATTCGCAGCTACGACAATAACGGGAGTCGTCGTGAACTCCACTAAAAATGAAAATGAAGTTAAGCTTTTTAACTGTTGGAGCTTTCAAGACCTCGAGGTATTTGCTTCTATTTTTTTTCCTTTTCCCTTTTTATATCATTACATTAGGGGCCTTTAAAAATGGTAAATTCCTTTGTAGCTCCTTCAAAATTTTAAAATTATAAGTTAGTATAATGGTAAATTTATATTTTAATCCTTCCAAATATTTATGATTTATCTTTGACCCCTTTAAGCAATTTTCTGACTTCACCTTTGATTTACTTTGTAGCCCCTTTAATTTTTTTTTAAAAAAAAAAATACAAGTTAGTATAATGGTACATTTGCAATTTGACCCCTCCAAAAATTTATCATTCATCTTTGGCCCTCTTAAAGCAATTTGCTTTGCCACTAATTTGCTTTGTAGCCTCTTTAATAAAAAAAATTATAAGTTAGTATAATAATAAAATTTCAGTTTGACCCTTCAAAAAATTTATGATTCATCTTTAGCCCCTTAAAGCAATTTGCTTTGCCCCTGATTTGCTTTGTAGCCTCTTTAATTTTTTTTTTAAATTATAAGTTAGTATAATGGTAAATTTTCAGTTTGATCCCTCCAAAAATTTATGATTAATCTTTTATGTTCTAAAACAATTTTTTTGGCTTCCTCAATGATTACAATATTGAGGAGGCTAATGGGAAATGATAGGTTTTGAATCCCATGTCATCTAAGTGCTCGATGAAAGCTTTAGTCCCAAACAAGTCTTGGCCCTTTTGCCTATTATAAACATTGGTAATTAACATGTATGATTTATGGATTTTTAGATAGGTGATATCTCTTTGAGTGACTACATTGGCGTTCATGCATCAAAGCATGCAACCTACGTACCACACACAGCTGGTAGGTACTTGGTTAAACGATTCAGAAAAGCTCAATGTCCAATTGTCAAGAGGCTTGCACACTCATTAATGATGCACGGTCGAAACAATGGGAAAAAACTCATAGCAGTTAGGATCATAAAACATGCAATGGAGATCGTTTATCTCCTCACTGATCAGAACCCAATTCAAGTCATTGCCGATGCTATTGTAAACAGGCAAGTGTCTCAACTCTCAATGACCTTAAAAACTTTTCTCAACTATGGTTCATTTCACCACTTAATGCTATAACCTTTCATGTTATAATAGTGGACCTCGTGAAGATGCTACCAGTATAGGCTCAGCTGGTGTTGTTAGGCGTCAAGCTGTTGATATTTCACCTCTCCGCCGTGTGAATCAAGCCATCTATCTAATAACCACTGGTGCTCGTGAACCTGCATTCAGGAATATTAAAAGCATCGCCGGATGCTTGGCCGATGAGCTTATTAATGCTGCAAAGGGATCATCCAACAGGTGGTAAATCAAGGTCTTCGTAAATTTTGTCCGTTTTGTCTTTGCTTTGAAACTAAGAACCAGTGGCAGATATTTGGACTAAATTTTAGGGTCCTAGTAAAACTATCAAAAAATTCATAAATTTAATGAGAAACTATTTTAAAAAAATTGGGGGGGGTCTAATTAATTTTTTTAATTTTTTGTGAGATTGGGAATTTACAAAAAAAAAAAAAGAGTTTAATTACAATTTTAAAAAAATTTTAAAAATATAATGAGAATTTTAAAAGTTTTGAGGGAATAATTAAAATTTTCTAATGAATTCAGAGGGGGAATATTATTTTCAAAATTTTAGAAATTTAATTAAAATTTTCTAAAAATTTCTAATTTGAAAGGCGAACGCCCCTTAGGCTGCCATGTCGGTTCGCCTCTGCTAAGAAGTGGTTTCTAGAGGTGTGCATGGGCCGGGCAGGGCCGGGCCCAGAAAAATTTCAGCCCGCTTACTAGGCCTAGGCCCGGCCCGGCCCGAAATATAGGCTTAATATGTTCCCCAAGCCCGGCCCATTGAAAGAATATAAAGCCCGAGCCCGGCCCGGCCCTGCCCGATTTTTTTCTTAAAACTAATATTAAAATTAATTGTTATTAAAATTATATCAAATATCAAATTATATTTTGTTTGTATATAATGAAAAAAATTAAAATAAGATTACTTATTTGAAGAACAAAATGCATAGCTTTCATGTTATCTTTAAAATTTATGTTAGAATTGATGTAGTATTATATTCTAAGTTTTGATTCTTAATAAATAATGAACCTCATGTCCACTAGAGTTGTTTAAAAATTACCAACTAATTGAATTTAAATGTTATTTAATTGTATATAATTACACATTTGTGACATTTAGGTAACAATCAATTCTTAAAAAAGAGAATAAAAATAAAAATGATTATACAAGTAATTAGGACTAGCAACATATTATCATTGGGCAATAAGTAGCATATTATCTATGCATAATAACATAATTAAATTAAATATTCTGTTATTGCTTTTAAGCTGCAAAAAAGTTCAGAAATTGAATAGAGAAGCAAATCATACAAATATTTGCTCAACAAATTTTTTTCTCTTTGCGAATTAGATAGCGAACTCAAAACTTTCCCTTCAAATCACATATACATATAGATAGCACATCCATAGGCATATTAAATCATATTAAATCAATTTGAGCTTTATCATTCACTAATTCTAGTCATTATATAAATCCCAATCTCTAATTTTGCTTCAAACTATCTTTGAGATAAGAACATAAGTTAAACCCCACAAGTACACATACCTCCAAAGTCCAAAATGACTTAGGAAAATTAAGCAACAAACCATAATATTCATACATTAATCCATCAACATATTTAATTTCATAACAAAATATAAATTGTAAGCTAAATTAAATTTTAAACATTTAGAAAGAAAGTATTTTAAAAAGCTACCGAAGAAACATCCTCATCCTCATCGTCCTCATCGTCCTTTTTGCAACCAATTTCTAACATTAAATAAGAACAAATAATTAGATAATCAAATTGATGAAAAAATAATATAAAATTCAAACAATAAAATGGGAATAATAATTACCTGTTGAAAATCCCTTAGCTCGCATCCAATCATCCAAGCAAACAACGGCTTGAACCGTTTTTGGCTTAAGTGAACTCCTCAAAGGTGTGATAACTTTCTTACCCATGCTAAAAGCCGATTCGGAAGCTACAGTCGATATTGGAATTGCCAAAAGATCACGAGCCAATAATGAAAGCTCATTGTATCGAACTGAACTTTTGCTCCAATAATCTAAAACATCTATTTGACTATTCAACTCAAGCTCGGTTCTTCCAAATAAATGTCCAACGTGACTTCTCACTCCTAGTGCTAGATTCATTTAAATACCGTTTATAATCATCACTCTCATCAAAATATCCCCCAAAATCAGCACTATTATCATTGTGTTCATCCAAACCAGAATCAACAGGATTTTTATCCGAAACATTAGAACTCCCAGCCAAAGAGGAAGACATGGATTTGGATTTCTTAACATACTCATCAAACAAGAGTCTAAGATTGCTAAGAATTGTCTCAACAAAATCTGAAGCATGAATACCATAGATTGTATTAAAGCAATATTGCACATAATTCAACTTGTAACGAGGATCTAAAATTGCAGCACATGACAATATCAACGAATACTCAGCCCAATACTTATTAAAATTTTCTTGCATTTGCTTAACCATTGGAGTTAAAAACGAATAAGGACCTTTACCTGTATCAAGCAAGAACTTGTGAACCTTCCAAACCCCTCTAAAATAAAGATTAGCCGTTGGATAATTAGAACCAGAAAAAACACAAGTCACATCATAAAAGACTTTCAAAAATTTGCAAATAATAGTAACATTTCTCCACTCCTCGTTAGAAAGTGCAAACATTTGATAATCTTTATCCCGTTGGCCCCAATAATCTAGCACATCTTTATAGTAAAGAGAAGATTCAAGCATCAAATAAGTAGAATTCCATCTCACACACACATCTTGACGCAACTTTTTGGTCACATTCAAATGAAAACTTTTGTCAGCCACATCATAAAATCTTTTCCTACGAATTCCTGACTTTTTTATGTACCTAATCCCATTTCGAATCTTACCAACAACATCATTAGCAAGTTCCAAACCAACTTTAACTATAAGATTCAATATATGTGCACAACATCTAACTTGAAAAAAAACACCATCACACAAAATAGCTCGGTTTGCACGAAAACGATTTTTAAGACAAGAAACCATAACATCATTATAAGAAACATTATCCAAAGTGATGCTAAAAATTTTCTTATCTATGCCCCATTGAGATAAACATAAAACAAGTTCATCCGCTATGTTCAAACCATCATACGGAGGAAATAAAGCTCTAAACCTTATGATTCTCTTTTGTAGCTTCCAATCTTTGTCAACCCAATGAGCAGTAACGCAAATATATTCATCATTAGTATGCTCCAAATTCCAATATCAGAAGTTAGAAAAATTAAACCAGGTGCTTTAGCCAACTCTTCTTTAACACGATCTCCCTCTTTTGCATAATACATTAGGACATCCCTAGCAGCTGTATATCTACTTATATTCTTAAAATTAGAACTAGCAATTCTCATCATGTATCTAAATCCCGTTTCTTCAACTGTCCTAAATGAATGCTTGCCACACACAAGAAAAGTAGAAATAGCTTTACGACACTCATCAGCATCAAACTTGTAGTTTTTTATAGATAGAACACCTTCTGATGATGGTTGAATGCCTATGGTGTATTGAGTGATGTCCTTGTTTACTTTTTTCAAACAGCTATTTAGATGATGTCTTAAATTAGAGGTTCCACTAGAAGACTTAGCAGAGAAGATAGTCTTACAGTGATTACATTGTGCCTTCAATTCATTTTTGTTCTCGCATTCAAGCTTTGTCATTTCATCCCACACCTTTGAAGTGGTAGACTTTTGACGTTTGATAGCACTTTCATGCTCATTAACCCATCGTCCACAGGTATAGGAGTGTTCGAACTAGCCATAGTCATAAAAATTCAAGTCCTGAAATCCAAAAATAATCTTATTTATAACTCAGTTATTGAATATATTATATATATTCATGTATTAAAATTATATTCATGTAAGTAATTATATACATGCAAGCATATATACACTCATTCTAGTATTTACAGAAACAAAAAAGATAAATACAAATGTAAGAAAGAACGTAAGAAAGAAATTACAGAAACAAATGTAAGAAAGAATGGCTATGCATAATATTACATTACATGAATTATATGCAGATAATATAAATACAGAACCCGTGGCAGCATGCATGAAAGCAGGAAAATGTAGTGTTTTGTTTGCATGTAGCAGAGCAAAGAAATAATGAACCCATAAAGTTGAACCCGCATGCATGAAAGAAGCAGAAAAATATACTTGTATGTGGTCTCATAAAAAATATACTACAAATTACATACAGTCTTTTTCATTGATCATATCGATATTAAATTAAATTTTTATATCACTGCTAATTCTTTTTTTTAAAAATTATTTGTGTGGTTTAAGAAATTTTAAGGGTGGAAGTGAATGGTCTCACTCCAAATCCATTGCGGTTAATTGTTTAAAAAAGAAATACTGGCATTCTTTTCTTTTCCTTCCCTTAACAGAAATTAGAATTTAGTTTATTTTCGAGAGCAAGTTTGGCTCTTCAGTTCAGATGTATTATCCAAGTTAAATGAAAATTCAATTTTAACAAATTGGAAATAAACTAGTAATTTTAGAAGACCTAACCTATATCCTTCCAATTTCTACTTGATGCCTTCGATACACCAGAATATATGAGAAAAACATGAAAATACATAAATATCTAAATTTATAGGGCAACCGAAGCACAGGTGAAATAGCAAGTCTAATGTTAAGACTGGAAGGGTTATTCTACACCCATTCCCCTTCTTTCAACCCCAAGTCTTAACAAATATTAAGGTTAGGTTATGGATACCGGGGGGGGGAAGTAAAACAAAATCATTCATACACTATTGGGAATATCAGAGAAAGAAAAAATATATCAGAGAAAGAAAAATAAAACAAACTTATATTTACAACAACTACAATAGATCAAACTTATATTTACAGTAAATATTAGAGAAAGAAAAAAATAAAGAAAACTAACCTTTGATTTTGGAAAGAAAAATGGCTGGAGTTGGACCGGTGGTGGAGGACTGCTGCCGGAGTTGAAGGTGAAGGTTGAGAAAAAAAAAATGGAGGGCTAAGGATTTGTGGAAGAGGGAAATGGGGGAAATGGCCTGGGAGTGGGGGGGCCGGGATTCACATTCACGGGAAAGAAATGTGTTTAAAAAAATTTTAAAAAATAAAAATATATATATTATATTCGGGCCGGCCGGGCTCGGGCCCAAAAAATTTTGCTCAAGGCCCGACCTGTTTTTTAAACGGGCCTCATTTTTTACCCAAGCCCATATTTCGGGCCTATATTTTTACCCGAACCCTCCCATATTTCGGGCGGGTCATCGGGCCGGGCCGCCCAGCCCATGAACACCTCTAGTGCTTTCTCATGCGTCTTTTTTTATGCTAATTACTCTAATTTGGTGTAGCTACGCCATTAAGAAGAAGGATGAAATTGAAAGAGTTGCCAAGGCCAACCGTTGAGGAAGGATTTTGGAAGAAACAAATTACACCATGGCATTTGGAGAATTTTTTATTTTTATTTTTTTTAATAAGACATGTTTTGGGTTTGTTATTATATGGTTAAAAAAAGAGAGATTTAGTCAAATTTATTTTAAATATTTTCATAGACTTTTAATTATTTTATCTATTTAATATTTAATTTTTTAAGAGTTTAATATTTAGTTAAATCAATTCTATTTTAAGCCTCACAGTAATAATAAGATTTGTTGAGGCAATAAATCAAATTCAATTTTTCCTCATAGAACATTCAATTTTAATACCTTCATAATTAAAAAAAAGGTTTTTCTACACTATAATAAATTATTAATTTATTATTATAATTAAGTCATGTCATTTTTTAAGGGTAAACTATAAAATAATCACTTTTGTTTGTCTCAGGTTACATTTTAGTCACTTATATTTGAAATGTTACATTTTAGTCACTTACGTTATCATTTTGTTACGAAATAACCACTCTTCCATTAAGCTCCGTTACTTCCCTAACAGCAATCCTATGTGGCAATCCTAATGAGTTTTAAATTCCAACTTGAATGTTTAACTGGGATAAGAATAGTTTTTTTAGTCAAAATGGAAAAGAAAATTAAAAAAAAAAGGAGACAAACAATTTTTCTTTTCCAATTTAAGGTGTAATTAATTTAAAATTTTCAATTAATTGAATTTATTTAATTAAAAGTCTATTCTCGTCCCAATTGGACATTCAAGTCGACATTTAAAACTCATTTGGACTGCCACATAGGATTGCCGTTAGGGAGGTAATGGAGCTTAATGGCAGAATGACCACTTCATAACAAAACGATAACGTAAGTGACTAAAATGTAACATTTTAAACATAAATGACTAAAATGTAATATGAGGCAAACAAAAGTGACTATTTTTGTAGTTTATCATTTTTTAATGTTAGGACTCAACTATTGGTTGGACACTTATATTTATAATAATTAAATAAATAAACCTGTATAATTATTTTACAATTAATATTTTATAATTTTTTAAACAATCTTATTATATATTCTGATCATATCTGATCTTTTTGACAGCATGTCTAAAATTATCCATAGCATCCCCTAACCCATAAATAGAAGGATAATACATTTCAGCACACTCGAACCCACATCTGTGCCAATCGAATTAAGATTCAATTGGCATATTTTTCTTTTTAGATGTATATCAAAAACATAGTTGATAGTTGACTATAAGTAATTTGATAATTATAATTTTATATATATTTACGACTTGAAGTATATATATTTACGACTTGAAGTATATTTGATATAAAAATTATTATGATAATAAAAATTTAAATTATAAGTTAAATTTAATTTTGTTAAATATAAAATTTAAAATAGAAATTATATAATTTTAGTAATTATTATAATATGAGATAACATGATATTATCATCATATGTTGCTTACTTAAAAAAACATATTATAATTAATTAATTAATTTTAAAAATAATTATATTTCCGAATCATGAATTTAGATTTATTCAACAAAATTTTATATAAATACAAGATTATGCATATATAATACTTGTTTTTATATCGCTATTTTCGTGCGATATTTAGCTTAAACAATATTCATTCTAAATGTTGATCTATTGAAATATGCATGAATATATTAAATATAAATTAAAAAATAAAAATATAATTAATTATAATTCTATCTACAAATTAAGTTAAATAAATTATAGAAAATAAAACTATAAATAAAATTAACACAAATATATATTAAATTTTAAAATTTAATTTTAATGCGGAAAATATTAAAATTATTTTACAGTAAACTGTTAAACCTAAAATATATTTTTAAGTAAAATCACATTTTAATAACATAAATTTAAATTAATTTTGTTTTTTTCAAATAACATTAAGTTTTTCAAAGAATTTAAACAAAACTAAAATTATAAAATATTAATACAAACAAATAATGCTTGCATTACATGAGAATCCAAATTATTTTATTTTAATTTTGTATATTAGATATATACTGTTATTATTAGATTCAAAGCATATATATTATTATTTATTGAATTTTATTTTATACAAACACTTAAATAATACAGAGTTTTATTATTAGATACATGTTCGATGAGAAAGGATTATATATAACTGTAATTTCACGTTATTCTTAATATTTTAGATAAATTTGAATTTTCTAAGGAGAGAAAACTAAAAATCAAACAAAAATCTGATTTCTTATTCACTTGTGGAAAAAGAATAAGAATAACTTGAAATTATAGTAATCCGCGCAACTTCCAACTAGTTTTCCACGTGTCTCTTTCCAATTTGTTTGTTGTCATCCCTTGCACCCCACTTAATTTTTGCATTTTCCAAAATCACCTTTTTCTATGAATATGAAATGTCAATGTTAACCCTCCCATTGAAGTAAAACTGTAAAGACTCCTTTAATTTTTGTTTACTGAAACCTCAGTTCTCTCTGCCTTTTACTCTGCTTCTCCCTTCCTTCTTTCTTTCATCAAAAGTTCCTTTTCTTTTTTTTTCAATTTGATTTTGCTCTTTAATTCATATTTTTCTTTTTTTTTCTTTTTTCTGATTTCTTCGTTTTATGATCGACGGCCCACGTCCGCACTCATGACTTTGATGACTACTCCGCCGGTAGATGTACGTACCATTCTTCCCTCTCTTCACTTTGAATAAATACTTCGATATTTTTCTTTGATTTTTTTGTCTTGGTGGAAATGCTTAAAGGATTTTTTTCTGAAGTTCTCTTTTTCTGTTATGTTTTTCAATTTATAAGTGATTAATTTGGACGTGGATTTCGTGGGATTGATAGTGTTTTTCTTAATGTATTCAGAGTGTAATAATTAGGGTTTTAGTTGAGAGCGTTAGGGTTAGGTTTAGGTTGATCAGTGCTTTGATATTTTGGAAATTTGGATTTTGTAACAGCAAGAAGACGAGGAGATGCTCGTGCCGCATACGGATATTGTTGAAGGACCTCAGCCAATGGAAGGTTTGTGTTTTTATTCCTTCTAGAATTCTTTTAGTATACTGTAATTCGAATTTTTTTTTCTGACAATCTTAAGTTGATCCAGAGTTCGGTTTTGTTTGTAATTATGGTGTGATTATGGAATAATAAGTTGATTAGTTTTAGTTTATTTCTTTTTTGTTGATTTCATGATTTTGCTTAATTTTAGTTTCTCAAGTCGAGCCGGCTAATACAAATGAGAATCAGCAAGTGGAGGAACCTCAAATAATGAAATTCACTTGGACAATTGAGAATTTTTCTAGGCTGAACACCAAGAAGCACTACTCAGATATATTTGTTGTTGGTGGCTATAAATGGTAAAGTGGGAATTTCTTTGTTGTTATTGGAATTTGTTTGGTTGGTCGGGTGCAATCTCTCATGTTATTGATTTTTTGGATGTTGTGCTGATTCTTCTCTGCAGGCGGATACTAATTTTTCCAAAGGGAAACAATGTGGACCACTTGTCAATGTACCTAGATGTTGCGGATTCTTCCGCATTGCCATATGGTTGGAGTAGATATGCTCAGTTTAGCTTGGCGGTGGTTAATCAAGTCCATCACAAGTATTCAATAAGAAAGGGTATATTCTTACTGTTATTAGGTTTGGTGTTTTTCGTAAGTAATTTATAACAGCAGCCTTTATTGCATTTCCTACACTTTTCATTCCTATACATGGAGGTTTCACTTTAATGCAATCTTGCATTGCCTGGAAAGAAATTGTTTCTTGTGCCGGTAGTCAATGCTCAATTGTGTTTCTTATGTAGTGTTCATTCATTAGCTTTTTCACGGTAGGTGATGGTTCAGATTATGGACATAGTTACAACCATGCTTTTTTGTAGCTGGGCTAAGGAATGAAAAATAGGAGATTCATGATTTGGTTCAACCAATTATTTATTGCACTTGGATTTTGGGAAGACTTGGTTTGAAAGGAAATATAATGTTTATGAGAATCTGTTGTAACATATATAAAATTTCAAAATTAGGGAGGTTTTGATCTAAACTAGAAGTTTGTGGTAATCAAAACTGATTTAGTGCTCTGGATGTTAGGATATTCTTTTTGATGATAATGACTATTTTAGTGGTTCTCAAAACATTTTCTTCTCAATATATTATTTTTGATATTCTGTCTATATATTACAACCTTATATTGAATTCATTTTAGATTTTCAGACAGCTAGTTAGTTACTGAACAGGATATAACTTTATTTATTTATACCCTTTTTCAATATTAATTTCTCCCACAAGCATTCTGGTCCAAATAGAGTGAACAGGATATTTTTTGTAATATTTCCTTGTTCTATATTTTTATGCATTCTATTTTCAAGTTGATTTAATTGGGAGTTGAGTTTTTAGTGACAATTCTAGTATATGTTTTGCATGTTTTTGCTCATGTTCTGGTTTTGGCCACATCTTTTTTGGTTTATTTTAGGTTGACATGATCCACTTCTTTTTTGTTTTATTTTAGATCAACATGATCCACATCATTATGCTTTATTAAATGTTGACATGATTCGTCTTATGCCCCATTTGTTTCTTGAACGGCCAACAGATTTTTGTCATTCCTATTTTATTGAGATCAAGTAATATTGCAGAATTGAAAAAGAAATATGTCCATGGATAAATTTGATGAGCAGAATCAGTATGAAAGGATTAATTTCCAGTGTTATCTGAAATTGATTTTTTTGTTCACGATAGGGTGATTAGATGATGCCCTTTCTTAGTCAGATCATTTTTGTTATGTTTATTGCAAGCAGTTGGGTGTTTAGTGTATATAGTTGATATATTGCTGGAAGGAAGAAACCTCTGTGATATTGAAGATTCCTCTTGTCATTGCTAATTCAATAGTAAAGTTCATCCAAACTTATCTAGTGTCTTGCTTTTGACTTTCATTTGCAGACACTCAACACCAGTTCAATGCAAGAGAGAGTGATTGGGGTTTCACACCATTTATGCCTCTCAGTGATCTTTATGACCCTAGTAAAGGGTATATTGTGAATGATACTGTTGTTGTTGAAGCTGAGGTTGTTGTCCGTAAGATATTGGATTATTGGTCATATGACTCAAAGAAAGAGACTGGTTTTGTTGGACTTAAGAACCAAGGAGCAACTTGTTACATGAATTCGCTTCTGCAGACCCTATACCATATACCATACTTCAGAAAGGTGTGTCTCTTGTTTTTCCATTCAAATTGGATTGTTCTTGTGCTCTTACTTTAATTGGAGTGAAACATGTAATTTCAATGTTTTAATTCAGGCTGTGTACCACATGCCAACAACTGAAAATGACATGCCTATAGGAAGTATTCCTTTGGCTCTGCAGAGTTTATTTTACAAGCTTCAATATAATGACACTAGTGTTGCAACAAAGGAGTTGACCAAATCTTTTGGATGGGATACATATGATTCCTTCATGCAACATGATGTACAAGAACTCAACAGAGTCTTGTGTGAAAAGCTTGAAGATAAAATGAAGGTACTCACTTTGAACTTTTTTTTAATATTCCCCGTTATATGCATATCAAATCATGTTATTGATTGTTCCCCTTTTATTTTTTCAGGGAACTGTTGTAGAGGGGACAATACAGAAGTTGTTTGAGGGTCACCATATGAATTATATTGAATGCATCAACGTGGATTACAAGTCTACAAGAAAGGAATCATTTTATGGTATTTATTTGTTACTGATGTTTCTAACAACATTAATTTGGAATACTGAATGTATCCCATAAAAGCAAATAGTGAGTGTGTATATTTGTTCCAGACCTTCAGCTTGATGTCAAAGGATGTCGGGATGTTTATGCTTCTTTTGATAAGTATGTGGAAGTTGAGCGCCTTGAGGGTGACAATAAATATCATGCTGAAGAACATGGCTTACAGGTCAGTTACATTTTTTTCCACTTGGGGTGGTGAGAACTGGGCTAGAAATTTTTTTATAAATGACCCATTTATTGTCAGAATATTGCATAAAGAAAGGCTTGACAATTTGTTTATGGTTGAACTTTATCTGTGATGAAATTTCTTTCCTGGGGGTTTGAACTTTGAAATAGGGATTGAAGGTTTAACTCATCAAGTCACTTTAAGCCAGGCCATATTCTACTGGCACAAACTTGGGTAATCAGATTAATTCAAGTTCAAATGACATGTTGTAATTGTGTGCCAAAATCTGTTGCTCATTTCAGGATGCGAAGAAAGGTGTCTTATTTATTGAATTTCCCCCTGTTCTTCAGCTTCAGCTAAAGCGTTTTGAGTATGATTTTATGCGGGATACAATGGTAAAGGTCAGTGTTGGAAATCAGTTTACTTCTGAAGATGTTAGATAGTTGGGGTGCTTTTGTTACTCATATTTTAGTATTTATTTATAAAATATTTCAAGGCTTTGGTCTATGTAATGTGATATGCTAGAAAAATAATTCTACTGATTCCTTGCCCTGCTGCACCAAATCCAATCTATATACTCAAATTCTAATCTCTATGTTTAATAGAACTTTTTTTTTTTTTTCCCCCTGTCAAGTCTTCAGATCCCCTTTCTTCAATATTGATCAATCATGTTGTGAGGTATTTTGGAAAACATTGATAAAATCTTCTTTATATTTGAAATCATAACATGCCGCGATCATATTGCTCCTATTAATGAGTGAAAGTATATAAATAGATATATTTTCTTAAAACTTTTATGTTGTTGCTTTATCTTTACTTAGTATGTTTTGCTTTTCATTACTGGAATTACTACTACTGTCTGATCTTGTTTAAAATTTTGCCAATCACTGTTTGGAAACTGGTTCCCAGTGATCATGTCCTTTTAACTGTGGGAATGGAACTGTTTCTTTAAGTGGGCGTTGTGTTTTTCATGTGAATTTAGATACCATGCATGATAGCATGGGCTATTTGGATTAACAGTTGCTGCCATTTTCTAGATAAACGACCGCTATGAATTTCCTCTTCAGCTTGACCTTGATAGAGAAGATCGGAAGTATCTATCGCCTGATGCTGATACGAGTGTTCGCAACCTTTACACTCTCCACAGGTATTATTGTCTAGGGATTTTTTATATAATTCACACCACTAATACTTCTAATCTGTTTCTAACTGAGGCAAGTTGGTAATACTTTGTACAAGTTGTTTCCCTGCTTTACTACCTTGCTTGCCCGGAAATTTTTTCAATGTACTGTTTTGTTTTACAGTGTCTTAGTTCATAGTGGAGGAGTACATGGTGGACATTATTATGCTTTTATCAGGCCGACCCTTTCTGACCAATGGTGAGCAGCATTTTTGCATTGATAGTTGACTAATATGATCACAATCTCACGTGCTTCTATGTGTTCCTATTTTTCTTGAACTGAAAAAAGATTCTTAGAGAATGGTGTGATTGGCTTAAAATATGTTCTCTGTGATTAGTTTTAGTATTTAATGATACTGTTTAGCATGAAATTTCAATGCTCCTTTTTCTACATTGAAATAATAACATTATCATACTCTATAGTTATTCCAGAACTTGGTGTTGTTTTGAGACTTGCACTTAATATATGAATGGCTTGTGTTTAGCTCAGGCATTTCTCAGTTGTTCAAATTAGTATTGTCTTCTAGCATTGCTTTGTTTGGAGTTTAGTTTTGGTTTTCATCGTTGATCTCAGTGTATTATATGTCATCACATCCAAATATATTTTGGCCTTTCGAGTACTTTTCCATTTAATATTGGTTTTAATTAATTTTTTACTTTAAGATGGGGGAACCCTTTAATAGATATCTCTGTTTTGTCAGGTATAAATTCGATGACGAACGGGTAACAAAAGAAGATATGAAGAGGGCATTGGAAGAGCAGTATGGTGGCGAGGAAGAGGTAATGTTTCTATATTCCACTTTAAAAACCCTGTCTATTTGTGTATAGTATGTCAATTTATTTGATTTTTTGCCTTTGTCTGTTGATTCAACAGTTGCCACAGACAAATCCTGGCTTCAATAACACACCTTTCAAATTTACAAAATACTCAAATGCATACATGCTTGTTTATATACGTGAAAGTGATAAGGACAAAATAATTTGCAATGTTGATGAGAAGGATATTGCTGAACATTTGAAGGTAATATCTCCATTTACTTGCAACTGATGTGAAAGCTCTAACTTTTGGCTTTATGCTTCTATTAACATAGATGTTGTAGATCTGGAGTAATGATTTAATTTCTAATTTCTCAGATAAGGTTAAAGAAAGAACAGGAAGAGGAGGACGACAAAAGGAGATATAAAGCACAGGCTCACCTTTATACTATTATAAAGGTTATATATTACAATTAAGGTTTTGGAATTTTTAGCTATTTTTACTTTTCATCTTCGCATTAGTGAATACCATTAATGCATTTAGGTTGCAAGAGATGAAGATCTTCTAGAACAGATTGGAAAGGACATATATTTTGATCTTGTGGATCATGACAAAGTTAGGAGTTTCCGTATTCAGAAGCAGACACCTTTCAATGATTTTAAGGTACCACTTATAACTTATAATATGCAATTGAAACAAAATATCTCATCTGATTATTGTGGTTGTTGAGTGATGACATTGCTATTTATTCTTTGTCCAACAGCATGTTTCTGAAATGTTTATTGAAATCTGAGAATATGGACTTGAGTTATTTTGATAGATCTTCTGGGGATAGTGGTGCTAGAGGGTAATTTTTGGGGAGCTTGGTGTTTCAATATTTGTCATGTGGATGAGCAGATGGCATTTGTGTTGGCATTCCATAAATTTATATATTATGTGCTATAAGTATGTCTTAGCATCCTTCTTACTTTTTCCTACTGTCCTAATGAGCAAACGACTTTCTGTCTTTGGAATTTGTTGTTTTGGGTTTAGTGATGTTATCATTTTCCTTTAAATGTTTAATTCGGCTGGTTTCCAGGAGGAACTTGCAAAAGAGTTTGGCATACCAGTGCAATATCAACGTTACTGGATTTGGGCGAAGAGGCAGAACCATACATATCGTCCGAATCGACCTTTAACCCCTCAGGAGGAGGCTCAGCCTGTAAGTAGTTATACTTTCTTGTCTTCCTGTTTTGCATCTATTCTTTCTCATTGTTATGTATAGTTTATATTTCCTTAACTTTGCTTCTCAATTCTGAGATATCTAATAGAAGGGGACCAGTGCTGGTGATTTACATGGGAGTGGGAATAATAGATGTTGATTCAAAAGCTTTGGCTAAATTTATAGAATTATGTTAATTTAAATGGTTCTTTTAGCAATTTTTTATTCTTTGGAGAAGTTTATGAATTGAATTTTTCCAAGATGCTTTCATTTAAACAAAGGTGAACCAATTTTATGGGATGCAGTAGTTGATGAGGAGCACTGTTTGTCTTAGTTTTTGGATTATTATACCTATTATTTAAGCGGCTTCTATTTGGTTGTTTTAGGTTGGACAGTTGAGGGATATGTCAAATAAGGCTCATAATGCAGAACTAAAACTGTTCTTGGAAGTTGGGTGTGGACCGGTAATGTTGTTTTGTTGATCATTGTTTTAAGTATTCAGATGGTACCTTGTTTTTGTCTCATTTTGTGGGTAACTTCAGGATTTACGGCCTATTCCTCCACCTGACAAAACAAGGGAAGATATTATGCTTTTCTTCAAGCTTTATGACCCTGAGAAAGGAGAATTACGGTATTTACACTTTCCTATTTATCTTCTGTATTTCATGTTTCTCATACTTTCTGACATTGCACTTTGTTCCATTGCAGTTATGTTGGTAGGCTCTTGGTAAAACTTTCTGGTAAGCCAATAGAATATATAGCCAAGCTAAATCAAATGGCTGGCTTTGCTCCTGATGAAGAAATTGAACTTTATGAGGTTTGTTACTCCTTAAATATGTCTGCAATGCATTGACGCTTAACTAAAATTTCTTGATCAAATTATCTTACTTGATTTTCGTAACTTTTAGGAAATAAAGTTTGAGCCTTGTGTGATGTGTGAGCATCTTGATAAAAGATGTTCATTCCGGTTAAGTCAGGTATATTTTGCTTTGGGACATATATCTTTTTTCAATGGAAATTGCCAGTGATACCATCTTTGCTTGCAGATTGAAGATGGGGATATTATATGCTTTCAGAAGCCTCTTCCAATTGCAAGTGAAGAAGCATGCCAATATCCAGATGTGCCTTCATTTCTGGAGTATGTGCACAATCGTCAGGTACTATTAGTATGTGGAGACTTGCTGAATATTTTATTGGTATTTCTCAGGTTTATGTTTACTGATTTGTTCTGGGAGGCTGATAAATGTTTATATTATACCCTGTGTCCTTCCTGTGAGGCATTGGAGGTCCACCATTTGCACCCAGTTTTATAAAACAATATGTACAAGATATGGTACCAGAGAGGAGAGGAGATGCCTATATTTTATACTCAGTTCCTGTAATATTCTCTTCATTGACATGGGACCTTCATTCTTTCAGGATGTTAATTAACTGTTGATCATAAAAGGAAAAAAAGGAATACCATATTGATGGCTGTTTCTATTTAATTTTTTGAAGAAACTGCATTGAACCTAACAACATAGCTTCTATAGGCAAAAGGTTTTAGATTGTTTCTGTGAATTGCCCGTAACAATTTTTATTCTTCAATTTGTGTTTGGATTCTTGCAACTCAATTAAGTTTTTGTGATTTGATGCCTACTTAGATTGTTCATTTTCGTTCTCTGGAGAGACCAAAGGAAGATGATTTCTGTCTAGAGTTGTAAGTACTTCTAATGCAAATTACTGTTCAGAAAGTACAAGAATTATTACGTAGATGTCAGATACTTATACTTGGTTTCTTCTTTAACATTCAAGGTCAAAGATACATACTTATGATGATGTTGTGGAAAGAGTGGCTCACAAAATTGGCTTGGATGATCCATCCAAAATCAGGCTCACATCTCACAACTGCTACTCTCAACAACCTAAGCCTCAACCTATTAAATACCGAGGAGTAGAGACTCTGTCAGAAATGTTGGTCCACTATAATCAGGTAGCACATGGGTTTTGACATCCTTGCTATGTCTCTTCCTTCTATGCAAAATTTATATTGACTGATCACTTGTGTTTCTTAATTTACAGACTTCTGACATTTTGTATTATGAAGTTCTGGATATCCCTTTGCCAGAATTGCAAGGTCTGAAAAACCTGAAAGTTGCTTTCCATCATGCTACTAAGGATGAAGTAAGTACAGAATTTGTATCTACTCTTCCCGGTTACCTCTTTCTTCTATGATCTTACATTGTTTATGGGCCTTTTGTGTAACAATATTTATCATGATTTTTAGGTGGTAATTCATAATATTAGATTGCCCAAACAGAGCACTATTGGAGATGTGATTGATGAACTTAAGACTAAGGTATGTTTTGGATACTATTGTTCTATATTCTAAATGCTTGAAGCCTAAAGATGGATAGTGTTATTAAAGATGATGGGCTCCTCTAGCTCTGTTTTTGCAATGAAAATCATTTTCTAGTCTCCTTTTATTAGAGGAAAAGTAGCTATTGTTTGAATATGAGAACCGGCCAGAATCTTTGCATGTTTTCATATCATATGGAAGATTCTATCATATGTTAATGCATAATCTCCCATTTGAGGTGTATTATCTTTATAGACTTCCCATGCAACTTGAAGTTCATACTGACTACAGCTTTGCTTTTCTATTCTTGCACTATGAAACAGGTGGAGTTGTCACATCCTAATGCAGAGCTTAGATTGCTTGAAGTCTTCTATCACAAGATCTACAAGGTAGAAATGGTTGAAATCTGATTGCTAGTTGCAATTTAGATTGTATATGAATTTAATCTAGAGTTATTCTAGACAGTTGAATTTGAAGCATCCTAATGGGATCGCAGATAAGTATGTGTGTTTCTTATGTGACTCATTGTTTCATCTCGTGTTTTTTCTTTTCTCCAGATATTTCCACCCAGTGAAAAGATTGAGAACATAAATGATCAGTATTGGACATTGCGTGCAGAAGAGGCAAGTTTTCCCTTTTCCATCCTGTTGAAGTAAATAGATGAGGACTGTTCTTTATTAAAATTATGTGGGTATAGCTGTTCTGGTGGTTCATCGAAAGTATAAGTAACATTCTATTGTTTGTACCTTAAGAAAAGTAACATTCATATTGGAACAAGTTCTGGTTACAAAAGCTGGTATATTATATAGCGAGTAGGGTATTCTAAAAATCTGTATCTTGTCATTATAACTTCTTTTCATGTTTACATTTGGGTTATATTATTTTTAGAGTATTTTCATGTAGTTTTGGTGCTAAGCAAAATTTCTTACGAGTTTGTTCACGATAGAATAAGCATCTCTGGTAATTTCTTCGGCGATGTCTGCACAATCTATTAACAGATCTAACTTCTTCATTTATGTAAAATCCCAGGTCCCAGAAGAAGAAAAGAATCTTGGTCTCAATAATCGATTGATTCATGTCTACCACTTCAGTAAAGAGACTGCCCAGAACCAGATGGTATACAACATGGATGAATTGATTAGTATTCATGATCTGTTTTGACTTTTGAGATATTTGCTGGAATGTCCAGCTATTCTACATTATTTGCATGTTCTAAGAATTTATGTTCTTTTTTCTTTTAACAGCAAGTGCAAAATTTTGGTGAGCCCTTTTTCTTGGTCATTCATGAAGGTGAAACTCTGGCTGAAGTTAAATTGCGGATACAAAAGAAATTGCAAGTTTCTGATGAAGAGTTCTCCAAGGTGTTTTCATACTTTTCTTATCTTTGCCATTCCCTTCTTTCATTTCACTTTCCCCCCAGTGAACCTACAAATTTACCATTTTTATTCTCATTTTCACAATGCCTTTCATGCCCTTACAAGCCATTATGTATATATGGGACCCTGAAATCAGGTTTTGACTCCCCTCTCCTGTTGTTTTTCCTATCTCTTTGTTCAGTGGAAGTTTGCATTTATGTCATTGGGTCAACCAGAGTACCTACAAGACTCTGACATTGTGTTCAAACGTTTTCAGGTATATCTTGGTTTCTTCACTGTGTTTCTGTCTTCACAGTTGATCACCTATATTTATAGAATTTCTTTTTGTTTTTGGAAACTGGTGTTTTAATTTATTTGTGCATACACTTCAGAGAAGAGATGTTTATGGGGCTTGGGAGCAATACCTTGGGTTAGAGCATTCTGATACCTCTCCTAGAAGGACTTATGTTAATCAGGTACTACAATATTGTTGACTCTAGTTCCCTACGAGTTATGTGTATTGTACTTTATTACATATATTCTCCGTATTGTATGTCTAATTGTAATTTGCATACAACTATTGCAGAACCGTAACACATTTGAGAAACCAGTTAAAATATACAACTAGTAGAAAGCTAGTTATACATTAGCAAATCAGTCGATGTGGAGATCCTTCAAGTGATGGCATTGTAGATACATGGAGAAAAATACATTGGAGGAAACAGTTGAAGCTTGCTTGGAGAGAGAATTTGTGTAGGACTTGATTGTTAGTTTTATAGGATATATATATATAGTTTTCATGTGGATGGGGGAGGGAAGATTTTCTTTGATGTAGTGTTTTCCCACTATTGATATATGCGCCGTCTTGTGCTATATTGCTTTTCTACGTTTCTCATTTTTAGGAAGGCACCTGAACGCCCATCCTCGACCTGAGAGGTTGCTGCTGTCTTTCTTTTTGTACACAGCTCGTGTAATTTCAGCACATATGAAGATTTTGGACCTGATATATATCGGGTATAGTTGGTTGCACATATGAGTTAACTGCTTCTGCAGTATCTTCTCTTTCTGAGGTTTTTATATTTGTCATAATTTTGATTTTCTTCTCTTTAAAGCTAGGCTTAATAAATTCTCAAAGCTTCAGTAAGCATGTTATCTCCACGGCTTCCCCCACCCCCAAAGAAAAAAGAAAAGGAGAAATCGATATGATTTGATTAAATGATGCGGATACGTAGGTACAACTGTTTGTCTTTACATGAGGTAAAAAAAAAAGAAGAGAAATCTGGTAGTTATAAAAAATAATGTTTTAAAAAAAATTAAAAAATAATATTTAATGTAAAAGTAATATATATATTTTTTAAATTTGGGGTGGATGTGGTATAATTCTGAATTTCATGCCTATTAGAAGTTAGTATTTTGTTATTATAATTAATAAAATCATCAATTCAACAATTTATATGTGGTAAATTAGAAAAGAATCAATTATTCAAGTTTATATGTTTTTATCGACAATTGGATTAATTTTAGTAACGTGCAAGGATTAAATTTTAACAAGTTAAAGGGACTAATTTCTCAATTTTTATATAGTAAAGAGATAAAATTCATAATTAAACCTTTAAAACAAACTTAGCAAATACAAGAGATTGTATGATTATAGAAAACATAAAAACATAAAATTATCAAAATTTTCTAATTTTTCATATATAAATTATTGAATTGATGATTTTATTAATCCTTTGCATATGAATTTGATAAATAGCTGATATTGAAGTAAGTAATTTAATGATTAAGTTTAATAGTATTAAATAATTTGACTAACTTAAATTCAAAAACATACAAAGATCAAATTATGATAAATGATAATAAAATGACTAGCTTCTAATTTCCATAAAACAGAGATGGAATTCAAAATTGAACAACCCTAAATTAAAAAATAAAAAATAAAAGTGAGGGAAAAAAGGGTTCCCTAACAATTTGGCTTCACCCCTCTTTACATTAAAATATTATTATTCATTTTATTTTATTAAAATATTATTTTTATAGCTAGTGTCGCCTGTCACATTGGCGGCATCCAATTTTACTGTAAAAAATACCCCAATTTTGTAATTAATCTACAACATTAAACTTTTTTGTATTATTTTGATAAAAAAATTGGTACTTTAGAACCATTTGTCTTGACTGTAGTCATGTAACAGCCTGATTTTCAATGGTGCCAAAAAAAGCGGTTTTGGAACCTCATCTCCGTATATTGGGCCCATAAATATTAAATATGAATATTTAAGGAGTTGGGATGAAAGTATATTAAAGTTTGGTTCGATGATTTTGTTGAATTAATAGTTAATTTAGGCATAGGGACTAAATTGTAAAAGTTTTATCGCTATAGGTTTTTAGTTGACATGAAGATATCTTCTTTTCACACTTCTTCCTCTTACCAAATTTGACAGAAAAAAAAAAACCCTTTTGAAGCTTCAAACTTTCAGCCAATATTAGGTGTTCAATTAAGTTATTTTCTTGTAATTTTTATGCTTTTGAAGTCATGAGAGCTTGATTTAGCTAGCCCATGTACCAATTTGCAAAACTGTTAAAATTTTTAAAAGTTTCTATTGTTGATTTCTTAAAGAAATTGATGTTAAAGTGATATAGTTTAAGTTTAGATCATGGAAAAGGACTGGATTGTAAAGTTTAATTGTTAGTTTTGTACATAGGGACTAGAGTGGATAAAATGTGGAATCGTTATGAAAATTCGGTATAAATAGGAAGTAGAGGGTCCCTAATGTATGTAACTAAAGTCGATTTTTAA
Organism: Gossypium raimondii; assembly: GCF_025698545.1. Classification (NCBI taxonomy): domain Eukaryota; kingdom Viridiplantae; phylum Streptophyta; class Magnoliopsida; order Malvales; family Malvaceae; genus Gossypium; species Gossypium raimondii. The sequence continues at coordinate 48,865,398 of NC_068565.1, forward strand.
ATCGAGGCTCAAAATTGAAAAATATGGTTTTTTCAAATTCAGGAACTGAATTGAATAACATGTAAAACTTTAAGGGTATAAAAAATGAGATTATATAGGTTCATTCATGTCATGGCATAATGTATAAATGTTTGGTATTGATGGACTGAATGGAATAATTGTATAGATCAATAATTGGATCAAACCGAAGGTAATTAAGAAAAAGCTAAAATTATCGATTAGTCCCTGAAGATTTAATTTGTTTGGTGTTTTGATCAGGTAAGTTTATATGGTATTTATTTATTGAAGTTGTTATGTATTTGATTTGTGTATGTGTTTGATTGTGGATTAATTTATTGTGAATTGGTTCTAAAGGCTAAAATTGGACTAAGTTGAAAAGAGATGTTTATGTATGTAAAAGATCCCCGTGTGAACTTAGTAAATGTTAAGATACAATTGGCATGCCAATAGGGTCTTGTGTGCGCTTGTACGGTATTGATTATAGATGTTACTGAGGTCCAACATTTGTTGGGGAATTTATTCGAAAATATCCGAGTGCACCTCCGTAAGTTGAGTTGATGTCTTAACCTCTATTATTATCTGAAAAATAAGAACTAAAAAGGGTGGGCTTTTAAAGCCCAGTGTGGGTCAATTTTCATAATAACATGAATTAAGACAGAATCTCAACAGAATAACAAATCACATATACAGAATCATATAATCTTAGAGTCACTTTTATCAGTATTCATATCAATGATGTCAATGCAAACATTTTCAAAAAACAATGCAGATTTTCAGGAAACATTTCCTACCCATCTTCGCTACACTCCATAATGAGTTTCTCAAAACTCATCTATCCAAAAACACACCAATTAAGTCATCCCGGGTTGCTCGGGAACCATGACTCGCCACCCAGGGTTGCCTGTCAAAGATGGCTTATCAAAACGCAGTTAAACTGCCAGATCAGGTATATGTGGTCAAGCTACTATATTGCAGTTGAGATGCTAGATAACGTGGTTAAATCACTAGAATGTGTAGGTTATTAAAATGCTAGAATCTTCCTCCTTTCAATCATATCTTAACCCTATGCATATGATATGACATGTACAGAACAAAATTTTCAGTAAGCATGCTTTACATGCAAATAAGAATCAGTGTAATGGCATGCTTAACATGTAGATCAAAATCAATGTAATGGCATGCTTAACATGCGAATCAGAATCAGTGTAATGGCATGCTTGACATGCAAATCAGAATATCGACAGAAACAGTGGCATGTTTATTTTTCATGCATATCAAATATCGTCATATGTCACAATACATGAGTGTCAAGAAATCGTATAACACCACATTTAACAGAAAATCGCACAAACACATTCATATTATCACATTCGAAAGTTCAAAATCACTTACTTGAAATCCTCCTTTCTATTAGATTTATCATTCCATTTGAATATATAATGTATTCGCACATTTCACGTTTCTTTTTTTCTTAATTAAATATTTAATATTATAAAATTAATTGAATTAACAATAATTTCACACATTTTAAGATGAACAAATCCCTACATCTGATTTCTCAAAATCTGATGATATCGACTTTGAATCCAACTCTTAGGGATGAGATCAATCCTTAAATCCTTAAGTTTTGACAAAATTTCGTATCGTATCAAAATAATGATATTTTGGTGAATATCTCTCATTTTAGTGATTCAGTAAGATACTTACTTAATCAGCTGCCCAAAACACACGCTTCCAAAATATAGAGTACGGATCCGGGATTCACGAATATCACTTCAAGAATGCACAACAAACCTTAATGTTAGAACCGCCCAAATGGAGAATAAAAGTGAAAGAATTAATTGTGATTTGAGGATCTTCAATACTTACACAATAACGAGAGTACTTTTTTTTAAGGTAAGGATACAAATCCGAGCGTACGAAGATGAACGTTTCACAAGTGTGTAAAAGCATTATTAGATTTGGCTTTAATAAGTGAAAAAGAATATATTATCATTAGAGTTTAAGGATCACTTGTGAAAAATCCTGAGGAATAGATAAATCTTTGATCCCACAGTATTTCGTTTATAATGGAAGATTATCTAATGAAATCGCCATTCAAAAATAAAATAAATAGATATTAGAATCGTATATGGTCTATGAAAAATAAGAGAGGAGGATTAGAAGTTCGATTTTAACAGAAGAAATGAATAGAAGATAAAAGTCGGCGAAAATGGTGATTTACGGCGGTAGAGGCGCGACAGTGGTGAGAAAGAAGGAGGTGTGGAAGAGAAGGGAAGTTCTAGTGGTGTTGTGGTGGTGATTTGGTGAAGAAAAGGTGGCCAATGGTGGTGGTATGATGGCAAAATGCAGAAAAAGTGGTGGTGGAAGGAGGAGAAGAAAGAAAAAGATAAGAGAAAGTGAATAAAAATAAAAATGGATGTTTTAAGGTGTCTAGGTACATTGGTCGACCATGGTATGGTAAGGGAGAAGGAAATGGCAATATGGGGAACATAGACACAAAAAGCAGATCAAGGAGTGAAAATGGGAGGTATTGGGGGAAGTTGACTCAATAAAATAGGAAAGAATCTTCCTCACAAGGCAACTATGGGGTGGACGGCAAGGGGGTTGACCATCCCTTTTTACATGCTAAAAATTTAAATAAAAATATGTAAATGATGGGAATTTAACCTAGAATCTCTAGAAATTTAATCAAGCTCCTTGCCACTTGACCACATACTAGCTTGTTCAATAAATTGACGAAATAATAAATAAAAATATGGCATGTGATAGATAGCCAAGACTAGTCATTTCCCCAATTGGAATTGTAGATGACATGATAATCCTTCTGAGTATTTGAATCAAATGCTCACTTTGATTTTTTTACAAGATTACAAACTCATTTATATTATTTACTGTTACAAACTCATTTAGATTATTTACTGAAGTAAGTTATCTTTCTGGCAATGTAAACGTTCTTATAATGCCACTTATCATCAATTTGAACTTAAACAATCAATGAACTAATATTTGTTTGTCACAATTTTGCTATGCATGCAAAACATGAAAGAGAAAAACACAAAAATATTATTTACTGTTACAAACTCATTTAGATTATTTACTGAAGTAAGTTATCTTTCTCGCAATGTAAACGTTCTTATAGTGTCACTTATCATCAATTTGAACTTAAACAACCAATGAACTAATATTTGCTTGTCACAATTTTGCTATGCATGCAAAACATGAAAGAGAAAAACACAAAAGACATAATAGTGAAATATGAAATTAACTTTATTTATCTATTTATTCATTATTCTAATACATAAAAAAAAAACAGTTGTGATGAGAAAGTTGGGTATAAAATAGTATGTTAATTCAAGAGGAGATGGTCAAACGAAAGGTGGAGTACAATTGCTCTCTCACCTGTTGTGAAATTTTATTGGTGTAGTTCAAAAGGTCATAGGGGTTTCCGATGCCCGATTCAATATCCAACTAGAGAAGAAAGTAAGTATGAGTTTGTGACTTTTGTTGAATCTTCTTACTCTACTGGAAAAGAGATTTGTGATGGCGAACTTTGTGAACCGAAAAAAGATGATAGTGAGAAGTTTTTCCTCGAATCTATAGAGTTAGATGAGATAGAAACCGTCATTTTCTCCTACTGAGATGTATTATACTAAATTAAATATTCATAATACTTATGAGGGGGATATGGGAAGTGAGGAAAAATCATGTGAAAAGACTGAGAGAAAAGAGACATTGAATGATAAAGTCTACTTGATAATCCACTTTTGGTGAGTGAAAATACATATGACGTAAATTGGAAAGTTCTTAAATGAGAAAGATAATGAAAAGCAAGAAAATACCCATGAAAAAGAGAGGAATGATTATGTTTTTTCTAACCTTAAACTGCATTTGTCTAGTGGACTTGTTTCATTTTTTTAGGATTTTGTTGATCCTTTAATAGGAGCTCAATTAACCCATTCCACCTACAATAAAAATTCTTTCTTATTCAACCAAAGGCAATATTTGAGGACGAATCTTTTTTAGGAAAGGGAGAATAATGCATGCACGAATGGGGTGAAATTTATTAAATACCATTCACTGAAGCTGCCAATTTTCAAGTTTGGAAAATGAGTTGACTTGCGAGAACTCTTTGGATGGATCCAAGCATTTTTGAGTTGAGATGTTTTCATAGTATTCAAATATATATCTCTTAGCTTCGAAATGCACTTTGAATCACTCAATTTTGGATTCGAGAGCTCAAGTTATGACCGTTTTAGTGAAGATTGCGCGAGCAAAAATTCTGGATGGGGTTAATTCAGAAATTACAAGTTCCGGACTTTTAATTCAAATTTAAGTCATATTGGGTCCGATTTTAAGCTTAATTTTTATTATATACGAGCCCAATTTTGTATTTATTAGGTCGTATTATTTCATTATTTATTTATTCCAAATTTTGGATTTGTTTAAAGTATTTTAAGTTATTTAGAAGCTTTATGTCAATAAAAAGTTTAGTTTAAAACTACTTCTTGTTTAGGTTAATTAGAGTTTCAACATACTTAAGAGTTTTATTTAGATATACTTAGCTAGCCTATATAATGGTCTCTTCATTGTACACATTCATAATTCATCCAACAATTTCTCTCTTTTCTTTTTAAGAATTTCTCTTGAGTTTTAACAATTTTTTTAGATTATGGGGATCATCTTTTAACTTTTTCTTGCCAAGTTTTCTTTTTTAGAGTAGAAATTAGAACTGTTTGAAGGAGGTTGTAGATCCATCTGATTTCAAAGACTCCTTAAGATTTCTACACACCACTTTTCATCTTTTCCATCTATCTTGTTTCGTTTCTTTGTTATTTCATTATATTCTTATTTAATTGTTTCTAATCTTTAACTTGGATTCATTGTTGTTTTTCTATATTAATTATTTGTTTTAATTTTTAATTTTAACAATACTAACAATATATTTTGAATTTTGAAAAGTAAAAATATTAAACTTCCGAAAGATTAAATTTTAAATATAAATAACCTAAGAATGGTTTGTGATTATCCAAAGAAAATAAACAAAAAAAATAAGGACGGTTTGGATAAGATGCTTTGAGAAAAGAAAATTAAAATCCGTACTTATGGACATATTTATCTGGACTTGTCCAGTGAAAAAATAACCCCCACCGTACCCATGGTGGAGCTCTCTACTCGCCCGCACCAAATGGATCCTAACATTGTCCTATTTATGAACCAGAATCAATCACTTCATTTAGCTGGAACTAATACTCCTATGATTCAAGATTGAAACGAAAGCCGAGCTCCAATTGAAAACTAAGAAGAAACCAGAATTCCCAGAATTCTAAGCTGAATGCAAGTTGATCAACCAAATTATTTTTTCCTAATAAATAAAAAAAATTTGTTGTCTAATTGTATTTATAATAAAGAAGAAGAAGAAGAAGAAGAAGAAGCATGAAATTGATGATAACAACAACAATGTATAACAAAATCCAACTGTGTTTTGACCCATGAAATTGTATGCGCCAAAATGAAGCATTGTTTACAACGTTTTAGCTTATCTCAACCTTCCTTGATTTCATCGAAGCTCTTTGGATATGCCCCCCCAGCATGCTTTCTCGTCCTCCACAAAAGCTACCAAAAAAACCAAGAGAAGTGGGAAGGAAAAGAAATCGAGGCAGGCAGCTCGTAAAATGCGATGCCGAGTCCAGCTACAATCCCCCGACGTTCCTCATCGGATCCGGATCTCACCGTCACAACGTCCAAATCCAAGACCTTAATCGTTACACCTCCGTCTAGTCGTTCCTCGGCGTCTGTTAGCCGTGGTAAGAAATCATCTTACTGGATTAGTTGGAGCAACATCAGTAAACTAGGCGACTTCATCGACCGACGAAACAAAGAGTCCGATTTAACCGAAGAGAGTCTCCACGAACATAACAAGTTGCATGGAATATATTCTCATAAGTTTCGTCTTAATAATTTCATTGGTGATGACGACGTCGATGAAAAGTACAATAAGTGCAGCCCTTATTACAAAGGCCTCACTGATTCGACACTTAGGATTAACCGTGAAAAGAACGTGTCCGGAGCCGATAGTCCTGGTCGAGAAAGTCAAACGACGACTGTTTTCAGTACGAGTTCGAGCTCTCTTTCGATTTTGTTCGGTAAAGTTCAAGAACTCGGTTCTAGTTGTTTTACTTGTACAAGAACTGGTGATTATTACAAGGATCCTGATGTTCTCAAACCTGTTAAAGCAACTAATCCTTCATTACCAGTACCATGTTCTAATACAACTTCAATGAAGGATATAAAACCGGAGATAAAGGAGGCTGAGGACAATCCTCCTGATGTTCAATTAGTTTTTAAGGAGAAGCCATTGAGGGAGAGAGTACGGGAACCATCGGCTGCACCACCGACGGTAACCAAAACCGTTGTCGAGAGAAAAGAAGCCGAGGTGAATCAAAAGTTCATATTGGCGGATAAGTACCGACCCAAAGCTTTAAAAGATTTCATCTGCAATCGAAGTGAAGCACTTCGGGTGCAGGATCTGGTGAGACTTGTTCATCTCCTATATAGTCTTTGTTTGCTGTTCCAATATTCATATCATATTCGGATTGTATAACCGCTACCACAGGTGAAAAGCGGAGAATTTAGTCACATTATATTTGAAGGACCTGCCGGTGTTGGGAAAAGAACTATGATGAGAGCTGTAGTTCGTGAAATTTTCGGATCGGATCGAGTTCAGGTATCATAATATCGAATCCAGTAACAATATTGGGGAACGATTCTGTTATTGTAAGTAGATTTAAACTTCGTTTCAAGCAAATAGAGACTCATAAATACCATAGAACTGAGTTTTACAGTGTGATGTTGGCATATTCGTTGCTAAGCTACTTTATTATCTAGCCAACTGGCTAAATGGTTTCATGTTTTTTTTCAGACCAGGGACGAGTGCAAGCCATATTATTTGAAGGTACGTAATTGATAAGTATAATATGTTAATGTTTAAATTTCAACATTAATTTTCTGAAGAAAAATCAAATCAAAATATTGATTAAAATATTAATTTTATAATAATATTGATGTGATAATTTGCATAATTGTTCATGTGTATACTATGTTGACATTATATTTTTCTTATCGTCACATCAATAAATAATTTAAAATTTATAAAATATCTAAATTTTAAAAAAAACATAAAGTATACATGAATTCATACCCGTTTTTGACATTTTTGAGGCTCTAGACGAAACAATAAATTGAGCCCCTTTTAAAAATAATTATAAAATGTAATAATCTAGGTATGTAACGATAAAAGCTGAAAAAATTTTGGAGCCCTAAGAGATGAAACATTTATGGTGAAAAATTGAATAAACTAGGTATGTAATTAATTTATTTTAGTCTGAAATTTTTTCTCATCAAAAGCTCAAAAAATATTTTTTGGGCCCCTTTTTAGTCCTAAGCCCTGGGTGGCTATACTCTCAAACAATTACCATGCGGATGTCATATTTAAAAATGTAATGTTTTATTCAGTTTTATCTATATAAAAAAATTCAAATTTTTTATAGATTAATAACCAAATTAGACTATTTTTTAAAAATTGATGGTTAAATTTAATTTTTAAAAAAATCAAATTAATCAAATATATAAATATAAAAAGTTGTGATCTATGAATTTGAGAACTTTGTTGATAATAAGAATGCAAAAATAACAGGGGGAATCAGTAAGAAGAATGGATGTAAATATAAGGGAATCATCCAAACATGTAGAAGTGAATCTTTCGGATCTAAGAGGATACGAGAAGCATGTGATTGTGGAACTAATGAAGGAAACACAACCTAATAAACCTTTCTCATACGACCCTCAAAACTATAAAGGTAATGTAATAACCCCCCCTCTCCACATACAGCAAAATCCTATACTTTTTAATGCCTCTCTGATTCTTTTTCTCCTGCAGCAATTGTTTTATGTGAAGCAGACAAGCTAAGTACAGATGCATTACTGTACATTCGATGGCTGTTAGAAAGGTATAAAGCGGGTAATAAAGTTTTCTTTTGCTGCTCCGATATCTCTAAGCTTCAGCCGATTAGATCACTTTGCACTGTCATTAAGCTACTTCCACCTTCAAAACAAGAGGTGGGTGGTGAACAAATATATATATTCGAAAGACCATATATAACAAAAAGATTTTTTTTTTTTTTTGGATGAAGTTGTTTTTTGTTGATGTGTGAGTTCAGATTGTTGAAGTAGTGGAATTTATAGCAAAGCAAGAAGGTATAGTTTTGCCACCTAAGTTTGGTGAAAGGATAGCTAATAGTTCAAAGAATAATCTGCGTCAAGCCATTCGTTCATTCGAAGCCTGTTGGCAATCAAGGTGAGGAAGCTTAATCATTTGACTGTTTGTTTATAATGATGAAGGAATAATAATGTAAATGTTTGTGCTGGTTAACTTCAGTTATCCTTTCAAGGAAGACCAGATAATATTAACGGGATGGGAAGAAGACATTGCAAATATAGCCAAGAACATGGTGGAGGAGCGAAGTCCAAAACAGTGAGTGCTTTGAGTTTGCTTAAATTTGGATAAATTTTGACTGTGTAGCATTGAAATGTAGTTTGTGGTTTACTCATGTGGAATTTACAGGCTATATATCATTCGAGGAAAGCTTCAAATTCTCATTGAGCATGATGTATCTCCTGACTTTATATTCATGGTACGTAGCGATCACCCCCCTCTCCCCGCCCAAATAATAATAATAATTTGCCCAACACCAACCAGTTAATTACTTTGTATCCATGGATCTAAAAGTAATTATGCAGAATATTTAAAGTTCAAACAGAATTGAATTGATGGATAAATCGGTGATACCATTGGTCTTCGGTTCGATTGGTTTGTCCGCTTCAATTGAATATATAATTTTAAAAATACAAAAAAAATAGAGAAAATCGGTTTGATCAGTTTGTACTGATTCACAAATCAACCAGACCAATTCCTTATTTCGAATTAGTACCTCGACTAGGCCAATTCGATTCTGAAAAAAGTGCTCTCACTTCTTGTACTCTTTATACATTTGAAATTTGGTCCCTCCACATCTCAAATTTCAAAATTCAAATCTAATTGTTAACACAATTAAAATTCTTATATTCAATTCATTGATGTGACATTTTGAAATAAAAATAATACTTCTTATTTTATATACTAATGGTGGAAATTTTTAACTCCATAAGCGGGATTAAGATTTTGCCACGTGTTTTAAAATTGGATTAAGATTTTGCCACGTGTTTTAAAATTTTTAAATACAACTTAAGGATTGTTGGGAATCAACCCGGTTAAGCAACGAACAAGTAAAAATAGTGAAAGAAATTGAAAATTTGAACACACAAATTTAACGTGGAAAAACTCCTACAAAGAAGATAAAAAATCACGGGCAAATATAATTTTACTATAATGGCAAAAGAACGAAGAGTACAAAATATTGAGATAAAAACTAAACCCCGAAAACCCAAAAATAAAGAACCCTCAAAACGTAAACACAAAATTCTCTAAATGTGTTATGAGCTTTAATCTCTAATGGATGTATTTTCTAAGGTTGTAAAAGAGCCTATTTATAGGCTAAATTCATAGGTCAAATAATAATAAAATAATCTAGACTAATTAGAGTTTGATTGAAATAAATAAACAGAGTTTAACTAGAAGATTATTTCTTAAATTTGACTGAAATAGGAGTCATACTTAACAAATCTCCACCTTAACTCATATTTCCACAACTCCATCTTTGCCAAAGCTCGCCATGAGCCTATCTTGAACTATACAGAGAATTAACTGAGTCGAATCTGTGCTTAGAAACTGGAAGACTTCTAGCCTTCAACTTGTACACTACCAAATCAAAATTAACCTGGGTCTGATTTTTATGAACACAGTGCCCTAACTTTTCAAAACCTGCATCCAAAAGAGAACCTCTCTTCAACGAAACGGTCATACATTTTTCTCTCATATGACCAATTTGCGTCAGCTCCAAACGAGTGGACTTCGACTCTATAACGGATGAGGGACGTTCGATTTCACCGGTCACTATAGAACTTTTCAGAATATAAAGACTACCGGTCCTTTTACCTTTTAACAAAACGAGAGCTCCATGAGATACCTTAATGCCGCTCGACTCGATGTTGATTATACATCCTTTCAAGTCTAAAATACTCAAGGAGATGAGATTCTTTCGTAAACCAGGTACATACCTGACATCTGAAAATGTTCTAATCGTCCCATCGTGCATCCTAATTTTAACAGTACCAATACCAATTACCTTACTGGATGAATCGTTTCCCATGCGCACAACTCCACCTTCAACCAAACTGTATGTGGAGAACCATTCTCTACTGGGACACATGTGGAAAGAACATCCCGAATCTAGGATCCACTCGAACATAAGTTTGGAGTTGTCGTTCATTGACATTAACAAGAAATCATCACCGCTTTCATCAACCAAATTAGCACCAGCCACATCTTCCTCATTACTTTCAGCAGCTCTTTTATTTCGCAGTTTATAACAATCTGCTTTGACGTGACCTAACTTTTATAATAGCGACACATTTTGTCTCGCTTCTTTGATGCTACCAAAATGGAAGCTTGCCTATCTGCCTTGCTATCCAAACCAAACTCATTTTCGAGTTTGTTTCGACTCAATAAATGACCCTTCACATCTTCGAACGAGAGTTTGTCTCTGCCATAAATCAGGGTCTCCTTGAAAAACTTGTATAAATGGGGTAAAAAGCACAATAATAGCATTGTCTGATCTTCATCGTCAATCTGAACCTCAACGTTCTTTAAATTATTTAAAAGAGTAATGAATTGACTGATGTGATCTCTAAAAAGCTCATCTTCCTTCATGCGAAACATAAATAGGCATTGTTTCAACACTAAACGGTTAGCCAAAGACTCAGTCGCATAAAGAGTTTCTAACTTTTTCCACAAAGCGGATGAGGTCTTCTCTATCAATACCTCCTACAATACCGTATTCGCGAGGCACAACTAGATTGCAGACAAAGACTTTTCATTAAGCTCTTCTCATTCGGTTTCATTTAGATTCTCAGGCTTTTTCCCTATAACAACTTTTTTCGAGCTTGATTGAACTAGAATTGCCATTATCCAAACTTGCCACAGATTAAAATTTGTCTCACCATCGAACTTCTCAATTTCAAACCTTGTTGTTGCCATTTCTAAACGAGCTGATCTATGAAAATTGAATTAGCTCTGATACCACTTATTAGGAATTAACCCGGTTAAGCAACGAACAAGTAAAAATAGCAAAAGAAATTGAGAAATTGAACACACAAATTTAACTTGGAAAAACCCCTCCAAAGGAGATAAAAAACTACGGGCAAAGATAATTTTACTATAACGGCAAAAGAACGAAGAGTACAAAAGATGAAGATAAAAATTAAACCTTGAAAACCCAAAAACAAAGAACCCTCAAAACGTAAACACAAAATTCTCTAAATGTGTTATGAGTTCTAATCTCTAATGGGTGTATTTTCTAATGTTGTAAAAAAGCCTATTTATAGGCTAAATTCATAGGTCAGATAATAATAAAATAATCTAAACTAATTAAAGTTTGATTGAAACAAATAAACAGAGTTTAACTAGAAGATTATTTCTTAAATTTGACTGAAATAGGAGTCATACTTAAGAAGGATATATGACAAAATCTCAATCCCATTTGTGTAGTTAAAAATTTCCATCATTTGTATACAAAAATTTCCACCACAAGTAGGCAATGGTTAGGACCCCTAGTTGGCACCCTAAAATCAAGGTTCAAACCTTGTTGTTGTCATCTTCTCCCTCAATTTGTAATATGTGTAAGTCACATTACACTTCTAAATAAAGAACTCAAATATAAATCTTATATAAATCTTTGTAACAACATTGTAAGGAGGGGCGGCCTTGAAAGAATTAGTCTTCATAAAATATAAAATGAACATTAAGGATACCTTCCTCATACCAAAAAAATAAGTTGTTGAAATTGGTAACCAAAATAAAATTACAAAATCTTTAGTGTGTGTTTGAAGGAGGAATTTGTAGAAGGGATTTCATTTATATCAAGGTTTTCAAAATCCTAAAATGAATTTACTTGTTTGGGTAAATATATAAGAGAATTTTAAAATTTGTGAGTAATTTCAAGTGGGAATTTCAATAGCTCAATTCCCTTGTCAAATTTCATCTAAATAGGTGCTTTTCAAAATTTCTCATAATTTTATTTGATTTAATACACATGGTCATCCCATAAGATAAATAAATAAAAAACTTAAACTTCAAAAATTGTTTTATTTAATTATAATATATACTTTTTAATTTTCATTTTATTAAAACCATTTATAATCTTTTACAAATATAATTATATCCATATTGAATGTTTTTATATTATTTATTTTAAAATTATTATTTATATTTTATATTTATTTTATAATTTGTAAAATACCAGTAACCTAATTTTTTTCTAAATCAATTATTTATTCAAATAAAGCAATTACAAATCCTAACATTTTGAATTGATGAATTCTAAAATATTAACATTTTTAAAATCTTAAAAACTTTAAAATTATTCATCCAAATACACTCTTAATGTTTAAATATATAGTTTACTATAACAAACAGAAATAGTTTACTATTCCTTCACTATATATTTTACTATTTATTTCTAAATCAGTGTAAATAAACTAAAAGAAATGGAAGAGAAAATTAGATAAAAATTCAAAGTCCAATAAATTATCAAAACCGATCTAAACTACATAAATTTGGATTAATTTGTTCAAAGATATAAATTTTTTTTATCTAAAATAAGTTGTTCTAATTATATCTGCTCTTTTTGACATGGTGCCTAGAACTACCCCTAACCCCTCCTGAACCCATAAATAGGAGAATAATACGTTTCAGTACACTCGAACCCACGTCCTCCTACATTGACAACAATACCCATATCAATTGAACTAAAACTCAATCCGCTAACCTTAAATATTTTTGAATTAGTGTTGTTGATTATTAGTCAACCTTAATAATTTGCAGTCATTGGTTGGAGAAGTGAAAAAGCACTTGCATGAGAACTTGCATCCTCAAGTAGATGTTTTATATGATGAATACAATGTAAGAACTCCATGATCGATATTTCCTTGTAATTTGTCTTAATTATTTCCATTGTAAATTTGTGTTAATTATTGTTAATTTTGTCCTATGAAATTAATTAAGAGGGATGATGAAAACATGATTGAAAGTGAAGATGAAATGGGGACGAAAGTTATTGATCCGGTCAAAAAGAACAGTCGGATTTTCTCCAGAATCGAAGGTAAGTATGTACCTAATTAAACAAATGGCATTTAATACAAGGGTTAATATACTATTTGGTACCTAATTTTAGCTTGAATGTTCAATTTCGTACCTAAATTTGGCTTTAATGTTCACTTTGGTACTTAATTTTTTTTCAATTTGATACTTGAGGTTTTTCTTGTCCCAATTTGGTAACTAAGTTTGACTTTAATGTTCAATTTGATACTTGAGTTTTTTTCTTTGTCCCAATTTAGTACTTATATTCTTTTTATCAGTTGGTTAAAACTCGGACTAAATAATTGGTTCAACAGACACATTTTATAATTTTATAATATTTTTTATTTTAATAATTTATTTAATTTGAACCAATTAGATTCAGAATCAATTTATTAGATGAACTACATTTTGCACAACTCTACTCGGTTTTCTTATTTAACACAAATTTATATTGAAATTGTTGGACACAGAGTTTATAGCCAGATTCATGAGCTGGTACAATAATCAATCAAAGATGGCAAATGCAGCAGCCACATTCTTCTGGCCGCCGGTGAAGGGACTTCAGTGCAGCAGCCACATTCTTCTGGCCGCCGATGAAGGGACTTCACCCTGACCATTCCTTTGCCAGTTTCTTCAATAAGTAAATGAGGTAGTGGACAGTGAATCAATTAGTCAAGTTAAATTCAAGATAAACATCAAACTTCTTGTGATCTCCATATTGGGCTGCCTACTCTTGTAAAATAAGCTTCATTTTCATTACTAGTTAAAAGCAAAAGCAAAAGTGTAGCATCCCAAACCTGACTCAGTTGTTATGGTCATATTTGGAAAGCTACATTGGCCACTGGGATGGCCCGTTGAATTTGGAAAGCTACATTGGCCACTGGGATGGCCCAAAAAAACTTTCGTGATTTCAGACGTGCTTTTTTTAAACCATTTGTGCAGTTTGTTCAAAACTAGTAAAATCGAATGTTCAACTTTATTTTCAATCTGATTTCAAAAACCATTTATCCATGAAAATGGCTGAAATAAACTTTCGGAATTTTGAAAAAAAATATTTTAAAATTATTGGCTTATCAATTCAAAACAAATTAAATAAAGCATTTATTTTAATTTCATAAAAACCGTGCAAATATCAGGAATCGAAATAAATAATATCTCAATTGTAAACTGTAACACCCATTACCCGTATCCAACACTGGAATAGGGTACGAGGCATTACCAAAACACATACACTTGTAAACGTATTAAACCGAGTTATAAAATTTCATCTAAATTAAAACTTTTAAAATAATTAACATGCTTCTATAACTTTTCACAATATATCCTCAAAATATTATAATCATAATAATTAGGGCCTACGAGACCCGATACATACTCATGCAATTCAATGCTTCATTTCCATTTCATTCAATTCGCAATTTCTCATGCTCACAATTTAAATCATATCACTAGCAATTTCCATTTAATTCACGTACAATTCAATGACATTAAGTTCAACACTAATACGTATTTACCATTTATCTCAATGTTTATCGATTATACCATTCAATAACACTTTTATGAAATTCTCAATTTTGCAAGGAAAATATCACTTTAGCTTAAATAACAACATCATCCTGTTATAAATACACAACCACTTATCCATTTGCTTTAATTCTTTTGGGCCTATTTGTCACTTACCATCCTTAATCAAATTAGGGAACGGTTACGGAAAATTGAGTACTTCACTTCCTCTTGGCCATAATATAACTATGGTCTTACGTATGATCGCTTATCACTTATACACAAATCATATGACCAATTATACACAAATCATTCATATATTTCCCAATTTTCCTCCACCTCCTCTCCATTCCTCATCCTTAATGTGTATAACACATTTAAACAACATTATTCGTACTTTCACTATTTTCTTGTATGTAAAATTCAAGCTGTCCGTCTGAGTTAGAGTCACTAAATTATTTTTCTCTAGAGCTACAGAACTTTAAATTAAGATCCATAAATTTTCCCAAAAACTAGATCTACATATCTTCTTACCATAAAAATTTCAGAATTTTTGGTTTATCCAAATAGTACAGTTTATTCTTTAAAATTTCCCCTATTTTGCTGTCTGACAGTTCTGACCTCTCTTCACTAAAAATTAATTATCTCATTGTAAAGAATTGAATGATGTTTCTGTTTATTTCTTTTGAAAATAGACTCATTAAGTATTCTAAGCATATAAAACATAACTCATAATTATTTTTTTACAATTTTTAACAATTTTCCAAAGTCAAAACAGGGATTCCGAACTCATTCTGACTCAGTCTAACTAAAATTCAAATATCTCAAAATTTACAATTTCATTACTTACACTGTTTCTTCTATGAGAAACTAGACTCAACAAGATTTAATTTCATATTTTATTCATCCTCTAATTCAATTCCCACAATTTTTGGTGATTTTTCAAAGTTAGACTACTGCTGCTGTCCAAAACTGCTTTTGTGCAAAATGTTGATTTCCATTTTGCCCCAAATTTCATAGTTTATACAATTCGGTCATTTCTCAATTAACCCCTCAATTAATATAATTTTCTCAATTAATACTTTACCTAGACATTATAAGTTGTTACACAACTATTGAAATTCAGAATTTCCACATATAACTCTATCTTCAAACTCTTTTACTATTAGGTCCCAAACATTCACTTTCTAGTCAATTCTTTCAATAAAATCAGCATATGAACAATTTAAAGCTCTAATTCCATGCTAAATCATCATATACTTCCAGCACATATTCATAGCAACTTTCAACTTCTTTCATAGAATAAAAAACTAATGAATTCAACAAGTGGGCCTAGCTGTAAAAGTCACAAAAACATAAAATTTTCAAGAAATAATCAAGAATTGAACTTACCTACAGTAAAAATAGAAAGAACCAGCTTAAGGAAACCCTTCTATGGTGTTTTTGCTGATGAGAATGCAGAAAAATAAAGAGAAATCTAGATAATTCCACTTTGGTCCTAACTTTATTAAGTAAATTTTGCAATATTCCAATTTTGCCCTTAATTCTCCTTACTTTGTTGCTGATTTCATGCCTTTCCGGTCCAGCCCAAATAGACATTGGGTCTATTGGCCTTTTAAGCCCTCTTCCTTTTATTATTTAAGCTATTTAATCATTTCCTATAATTTTTCATTTGTTACAATTTAATCCTTTTTGTTGAATTAGTTATCGGAACTTTAAAATTTCTTAACGAAACTTTAATACTAACTTTTTAACACTACATAAATATTTATAAAAATATTTATGGCTCGATTTAAAATCCCCGAGGTCTCGATACCTCATTTTTGATTCTAATTATTTTAATATTTATTTCTAGTGTACTATTCACTATTTCAAAAATTTTCCTAACTTCACATTTAACTTATACTCACTAAATTAATAATATTTTCTACCCATTTTTCGAATTTAGTGATCTCGAATCACCGTTCCGACACCTCTGAAAATTCAGGCCATTACATTTTTTCTCATCGGATTTGTGGTCCCAAAGCCACTGTTCCGACTAGACCCAAAATCGGGCTGTTACATAAACATTCAATCATTTATTCAAAACTATTTCGGATTTTCAATCATACTTCTAAATCATTTGTCTTTTCATTCAAAATTGGAGAGCTTGATTATTCGTCATTATTTAAAAAAAAACATATTAACTTTATAAATCAAATGTCTTTAGAAAACTCATTTGTAAACATTAATAATTTTGAAAACTAAGTCTAATTTTATTAAAAACTCATTTTTCAAAAATGCAGCAAAAAAATGTGTTATTGACAGATTCTATTTTAAAAATCGAGTTTCAAGCGAAATCTTATCAAATACCAATTTATGCAGTTTTTAAAACTTAATGTCATGCAAGCAATTTATGCAAATCAGAATGAAAAATTCTCAAAATAAAGTCTCATCCCACAGTCCATACTCAAACTTATTACAAACCCAAAATATCAAAATAAAATTTAATTACTTTAATTTAAAAAGACTTCCAAGAAACTCCTCCAAATGTCGTCATCGAATCCTAACTTCGGGATTATCTGTAAAATCAAAAAACTAAAGGGGGTGAGCTATAAAGCTCAGTGTGAGATTAACATAAACACAATCACATACATATAAACATATACAATATTATATAATCATAATAATCATATCAATTTCATATAACTGAATATTTCATACTTATACTATGCATGATCATGTCATTGCATATTTCGTAAAACGATGCAGATTTTATGAAAACGGTCCTACCCATCTCCGCTACACACCAAAATTGAGTTCTTCAGAACTTGTCCATCCAACACACCAAATTATGAATAGTGTCTCCAAAATCACAGATATACTGCCACATAATCAAAATCGTGAATAATGTCACATTAATGCAGATAAACTGTCACATACTTCCGCCTTTCACATATCCCACCTCATGCATGATATATGGCCAAAATCACTTAAATCATATAGGATGTTTAACATGCAAATTACATATGTACACATGGTACCAAAATTTCACATTTTATAAATCATGTGAAAATCACATATGTCATAAGATCACATAACATGAAAATGAGATTTTTAAAATTTTCATATCATTAATAATCAACAAGTCACACATCATACATATCACCAAAATCAATGGTTTCAAATCACTTACTTGACATAGTCCATAATGATGGGTTTTATCTCTCTTAATGGATACATAAGGTATCATCATCAAACATAATTTAAATAATAATTTTAACAATATAACATAGGTTTATTTTTGTTTAATGTTAAAACCCACACCTGATCGTAGATCTGATGTGCAATAACTCTCTAAGAATGCCCACACGTGGATCTAACAATTAGATTACCTATTCAATCAGTAATAGTGATCTTACGCTAATAACAATCATTATTAAGGTTGATACGATAGTTACTATCGATTTCTATTAACACTTACCCTTAGAAATAATCACTCGGATTAGTGATTTTGATTCTTACGTTAATGGTCTCTCGAGTTGGTGTCAATCGGCCCTTCAATAAACACGACATGCGAGATGTTAATACTTGATAAATAATTCACTATGACCTTAAAAATATTTGGTCAGGAGAAAAGTAGGAAGATTTCTACTCAACCCTTACACTTACACTAACTTGGTTGAAACGAGAGGATCGATGAATCCTCTTGAACACGAATTAGAGAGGAACAGGGGATCTAAATAGCAGGACTATTTTTGAAAATAGGTCAATGAAAAAGTTTACGATTAAGAACTAATTAAAAATAAATAATGCAGAAATTTTATGACTAAAAAGAATAACAAAGGTTGAAAATTGAAGAAGAAAAGAGGAAGAATCTCAACCGTCGGAAGTGGTGCTACGACGACGACGGTTCGACAACATAGGTGGCGACTCGGTGGAGGAGAAGAGAGAAAATTAATAAAAAGAGAGGAGTTGCGTGATGGTTGTTATGGTGGTGGAGGGTGGCGCTAAGGGCAGCGGTGGAACAAAAAGAATAAGAGAAGAAGATCATGGGTGATGAAGTGGTGGTGTTTAGGTCAAATGGTGGTGGCTAACGGTGGAGGAAAGGAGACCAAAATCAAAATAATGGTGGTTCAATGTGGTGCAAAAGGGGAGGAAGAGAGAAAGGTGAGGAGCAAAGGTGGGAAATGGCAATGAAAATGAAAAGAATGAAAAGATAAAAAAAAAAAGGTGTTCTTAATTTTATCTAGGTTCAATGAACATCACACAAGGTAAAAGTGAAGAGAATGGTATATTGAGGGGACAAATGAGCAAAAAGGGGATAATGTAATGAAAATGGGGATATTGAGGGAATGTTGACCATGTAAACAAGGGAACAAGGGAAGAATCTTCCCAAGTATGGCAACTATGGGTTGGACAATAAAGGCATTTAGCACATGTAAAAATTCACAAAAAAAATTAAATTAAAAAAATGGTGATAAAAAGACTTGAACCTAAGACCTTTAATAAATATATTAAACACATAACCACTTAATCATTTTCTTCCTTATGATTATTTTAACAAGAAAATAATTAAAACATGGGATGATCATTGCTAAGGGTTTGAGACAAATTTGCACCAAATAGAAATTAATGAAAGGGAATGGATTCGAACACAGGTCATCAATGACAGCTCCACCATTACTCAATCACTATAATTAATATTTATTTATTAACAAATATGCTAAGGTCATCTAAAAAAAATTAGACATAACCATTCTTTGTATTAACCTAATTTTTTACTAACTCGATTTTTGGGATGTGACAAAAAGACATCGATTAGGATCAGAACTAATCGAGCCAGATAGTTAAATTTGGATCACTCTATAATTAATTTTATTTGAAGTTTTATTTGAATATGATCATAAATGTTTTATTTATATTATTTTATTTGTTCTTTTTGTGTGATAGGTTGTAAATCAACAAGTGGTTGGGTGCAATGGTAAGTCACATTGCACTCTTAATGGGAGAACGTAGGTTCGAACCTTGGAGACAATATCGTTGGGAGGGGTAGCCACAATCCCCGAACATGAACCGTAAAACGTACATGCATCATACTAAAAAATTGAGCCTAAAATGAGTTGAAGGCCACACAACACTCCGATCTTTCTCCTTCTTTACTTAAATTTTATGGCATTCTATTTTATCAATAATGATTATTATTATCATTCATGAGTTAGATAGTAAAAAATTCAATACTCTTTAAATAAAGTTTTAAATTCAAATCTTCTAAATGAAAATAAAAATAAAAAAATATTTTATTTAATAATTCAACCCGACTCGCCACATATTTAATTCAACCAATTAGATAGTTAAAAATGTAAGACAAAAATATATTATTGTTTATTTTGATTTTAGATTGGTGACAACACATAAATAAATGGTATACAACTTTTCTTTTTATAGGTACAAATGGTTTACAACTTGATATGCTAATTGATATGATATATTTTTAGGGTAAGTTATATCTAAGATTATTGAATTGTTTGTAAATTTAGACATTGATCACGAACTTTAAAAAGTTATAAAATGCTCACTGAATTATTCAAAAAAATTATTTGAATAATTGAACTGTTAAATTTTAATGAACGATGATATAATCGTTAAATCACTATTAATATAATATAATATAATATAATATAATATAATATAATATAATATAATATAATATAATAAACTGCAACAATGATTATTAACCAATATTTTATATTTCTATTATTTCCTTGTAATTAGTGTCAAACTTAAAACGTTGCGTTTTGGGTTTAAGTATTTTAATGAAGCGATGTGTATCAAAGGGAGTTGAGTCAAGGTTTACGAACCGAGTCGTTTTGGCTAAAAGCCGTTTAAATGAAAAGGGTGCATAGTGTGTCTCCTATGCCAAGTTGTCATAAGGTTGTTACCCACTCTTTTTATTGCCCAATCAAAGTAGGGGAAGACCGTTAAGGAATTACAGCATAATTTTTTGACTTTCTTCTTCTCGTATTTTCTCTCTACTGCTTTTTTCTTCCGTTATTCTCTTCTTCTTCTTTGATTTTTTGATTTTTTCTTTATCAAAGGTATCAGAGCTTTAGTCAATCCACATGGCTAGTGATGGGATTACCATAAGGTTGCAAAAGGAGATGGGACTATTGCTGCAGGAGCTATCTCAGTTGCAAGTAGAGGTCACACAAATAAATGTTAAGTGTTGGATCTGGTGCTCTAAGTGTAGTATTTTCGTCTAAGTACACTTGTAATTTTTTTAAAACAGATTGATTAATAAAACTATTAATGAATTAAATCAATATACTTTGTATACTCAAATGATTTTTGCACGCAAAGCAAAATAGAAGCATATTGCTCATTGGTTATCTATTGTTTAAATTGATACTAAGTGGTATTAAGTGGTCGGATCGTAGTACAGAAAGATATCTTGTATTAGTAGACGAACCTAAACTTGTCCTTAGTCTAATTGGAAATGAGCAAATCTGTAACACCCTAACCCTTAACTGTCGCCGAAACAGGGTTACGGAGCATTACCAAACTTTTCAGACCAATTACAAACATTCCATATCATTTAATACACATATCAGAAACCAATCACAATTCACTCACATTGACCCTTATATGAGTCCTCGAGGGCCAAAATATGCATTAGAAACAAGACGGGACTAAACCGAAAATTCAGAGAATTCTTCTCAAAATTTCAAAATTTTGCCTAGATGCAAGGGACACACGCCCGTGTGGCCGGTCGTGTGAGCCAGAGACATGCCCGTGTTTCAAGCCGTGTGAGCTTCAATGTGAGGCACACGATCGTGTCCCATCCCGTGTTCATACTCGTGTAACTCTCTAACTTGGATCACACGGCTAAGCCACACGCTCGTGTGCTAGGCCGTATTTAAGGTGCAAGGGTCACATGGCCAAGCCACACGCCCGTATGCTAGGCCATGTGCAAAAACCTGGGCATTCTGTTTTTAAATTTTAAGATACAGGGGACACATGGCCAGACCACACGCCCATGTGTTAGGCCGTGTGTCACACACGGTTGAGACATACGTCCGTGTTTCTACCCATGTGGACGAAAATAAGTCATTTTAAGGCCATTTTTCTCACCCATTTTGATATCAACCCATACACAATATTTCAATACATCAATAAACCCCAAACAAGCAATCAACACAAGCCAAAATCATGTTTTAAGCAGGACATAACGTAACAATACTCAATTACCTAAACTTACCAATTTAACCCATTTCATTAATTTGTCAAAATCTACTACTAATTACATACTTACAAGCATATATCATTAACAACCATACTTCAAATTAGGTCATTTCCAATCCAACCCTATACATGTCATATAAACCAAAGTTTACATTGCAAAAACTACCAGATTAAGTTGGATAGTGTGGCTTGGTGTGTTGATCTGATCTCCTGACCTTACGTTAATCTACAAGAGCATTAAACTATACAAGTAAGCTTAATAAAGCTTAGTAAGTTCAATAGGTTAAACATAGATCTTACCAACTTAATATAGTAAATTAAATAATAAATAAATCATACATTCTTCATGTCGAACCCAACATAAATCATTGAACACACTTCCTTAAAATCAATATCAATAATAAACCATAGATCTTTCAATTTCAATCACATAAGTATTTTACCAAATCTTACCGAATCAAAGAACCGCTTACGAATATGAGTACATCATATTCAGAAGCCCGAAGGCTGCACAGAAGCACATAAGTGCTAAACAGAAACCTATAAAGGTTGAACGGAAGCACATAGGATCTGATCGAAAACTATAAGGGTTAAACAGAACTCATATGAGTCAACAGAAGCTCGTGAGAGCTAAATGGAAAGTAAACACGAAAGTTCGCAACAAATGATGGACCTCGGTTTATATGAGTACATTTGCCGTCAATTCATCCTTTTGCATTTTATGGTCAATTTGTCCTTTGCATATACCATCAATTCATCCTTTGCATTTTACCTTCAATTCATCATTTGCCACAGAACGATTGTACTCAATCCTGCGTTCCATTCATTTTGAGCATTCAATTCAATATCAAATTTTAACAATAGTTTTATTTTCAACAATAGATATGAATAAATACATAATATCATTCATCAATTTAATAAATAAACATTAAAGTTTAACCATACGAACTTACCTGGGCTAAATTGTAGGATTTGTAGTAATTCAGGGACTATTCTACTAATTTCCCTTTTTTTACGATTGTCTACGGGCTCTTAATCTAAAATATGAAATTATTTATTCATTAGCATATATTTCAATTTCAATTCGCTTCACAAACAATACCCTTAATTTTTGAAATTACATAATTACCCTAATTTTACAACTTTTACAATTTAGTCCCTTACTAATTAGTTTACCAAATAAGCTATTTTTTCTCAGTTGATAGTTTATCTAAATATTCTAAGCTATCATACAGCCCTTGATCAACAAAATTTAACATCAAACCCTAATATAACCTTTTCACAATTTAGTCCCAAAATCAATATTTATCCAAATCACTCTATAAAATCATCAAACAATAAAATTAAAGCTCTAAATCCATAATATTTCATCAAAACATCCAGCAGTCATCAATGGTAACTTTCAAAATTTCCAATAAAATCAAAAACTATTGAAATAGATAGTTAGACCTAATTGTAAAAGTCTCAAAAACATAAAAATTTCAAGAAAAAGGCAAGAATTGAACTCACACGAAGGAAAAAATATGAAAAACCAGCTTTAAAAGCTCTCCTATGGCTGTTTTTAACTGAAGATTGATGAAGAAATGTCTAGAAAATCGTTTAATTCCTATTTTATTTGTTTAATTTACAAAATTTACAATTTTACCCTTAGTTCACATTATTTCATTATTTATTTCTATACTCATGCGCCCAACCTATATAATTTAGGCCCAATTTCCTTTAAGTCCTCATTATTTACTATTTGGGATATATAATCACTATTTCTTTAATTAGCAAGTTTTGCACCTTTTTCAGTTTAGTCCTTTTTAATTAATTAACTACTGAAACGTTAAAATTTTCTAACGAAACTTTAATACTACCTTAATGACACTCCTTAAATATTTATAAAAATATTTACAGCTCAGTTTATGAAATTGAGATCTCGATACCTCATTTTCAAAACTACTTAACCTGATAAATCCTTTTAAAACACAAATCACTAATTCATAAATCTTTCTAAAATCATATTTGGCTCATAAATACTAAATAATAAAATTTACGAACTCACTCATCGAATTTGGTGGTCCCGAACCACTATTTTCGATGCCACTGAAAATTAGACTGTTACAAAATCGATTAAAAGACTAATATGTCATCTATCAAGTCTAATTGGGGAGATGTCTTGTCTTGGACATCGAAGCGGATGACTCCTAGAAGATAGAAACATAGATGTGACTCACTAGACTAACAATACATTGAACAAAACCCAAGCAGAATAGATCCTGAATCCGTTTATGGATTTATTCACTTGTGACATTCATAGTGTGACATGCCTAAATCATGAGTGGATGGAAGACTATGTGTGCATGACTCGTACACTTTGATGTAAATAGAAACCTAAGTTCAAATAGATAAGGAACCGAAAACTGGTGCGTTGGGTGTATGACTTCTATAGTATGTAGCGTCATTCACAATAGTGGAATTCATAGCCCAAAACATGGGTAAATGATATCCTCTCATTGGCATTACATGGTTGATGAAAGGTAAACATGGCCACAGGTCATCCGTCTTTGTGATGGATGGTTTGATCATTATTTGATAGTGATTGACTTTTCATGAAGGAAGATGTAATGGTTATCATGAGATAAAATGGGATCATTTTAGGAAAACGGATATTATCCCAAAAAGATCAATGATATCCTATGAAGGTAACGCACTTATGACAAGATCATTGGACGAACATTGAGTAGTTGCTTTCATAATTGTATGTCATTGGGGAGAGCTCAATCACGATACTATAGTGGAATGACTTTGTAACTAAATGAGTTTATAATTAATAGGAGAAAATCCAAAACTTAATTATAAATCATTTGAGCCTCAACTACATATGTCCAATCGATCCCTTCGCTAACTTGTTGAAACCATAAATGAATTGTGTGTTTGAATATAAATGAACAAAATGAATAGAAAAAGAGAAATAGGAAACATTCAGGAATGATCATGGTTTCTCTGAAATGGAGAAATGAAATTATTTGGAAATGAATATAAGTTTCCAAAAATGGAAATGAAAATGAAAATGAAAATGGAAACTTGCAATCCTATATAAGATTACTTAAAAAATGATGGAAGAATAAATTTATGTTTTTAGACTATTTTGAAGCCCAAAAATGAAAATAAACCAGTCAGCCATAGCGAACATGTAGAGTTGTGATATATTGAACGAATTTTCTCAAAATTTTACAGGAGTAAAATCATCAAAATTTTATCAAGGGTAAAATTGTCAAAATTTTACTAGGGTAAAATAAAGATGAGAAAATTATTTAATATGTAAATATTAAAGTTTATTTTGAGAAATAAAAAAATTAAATCGGGTTGAATCATATTACAAAGTACTGGGTCAAAAAGGCCCAGGAAATACTCGTAATTGGACCCAATGTGAGAGATGCCCAAAACCCCTCCTATAACATGAAGGGAGCGACAACCCTAGTAGAAATAAAACGGTGAGTTGTTCACCCTTCTCCTACTCTAAGTAGGATGTTTTTCTATTTAAAATAAACATCTACAGCTCTATAAGGGTTCTACATTCTCTTCCTATAAATAAATGGCATCGGTAGAGCTATTTAAACAACTTTTGAGAGATTGTCTTTCTGCGAAAAAATAGAGAGAATTTATTCTCAACTTTTAAATATATTTTTCCAAAATAACAATTTTATCAGTTTCTATTAAAGAAGAGAGAATTTTTATTTTCACCCCAAAAAGAAAACTTTTTCTAGTTCTGTGTTTTGGTTCAATTAGTTCGAGTCCACACTCGAAGCAGTTCATGTTATGACAATAGTGGAGAAGATCATTTGGTTGAAAGTCGAAAAAATCAAGGATCCACTTATCAAAAAACACAGGTACGTATTCGATTAAAGTTTATTGCAATAATATCACAAATAGGGTCAGTTTTCAAAATTTTAATTTTTCGCTATGCAAGAAAACCATTTTCAAACCGGATTTTTTCCAACACTAAGTTGGATGCACATTTCAGCAATTTCAAGGGAAAGTTTCGATCAGAACTACAATCTTTATTTAAGTAGCATTTGGGCCAGTCATCTGTGAGCTCTCATGATGTACCACAGGACAAGAGGAAGGGAATCCTGGGCACACCTCCTCCAAGGTTTTCATTCAAAGAAGGGTTGGCAATTTCACCTATGGCAAATCTAGGTCGAGTAGGGCAACCCCCTCGAATGTGCACCTCAGAGGCGGTTGGAAGGACCTACAGGTTGGATTGTCCCAGATTTGATGGGAAGGACTTTCGGGGATGGTGGTCAAAGCTCGAACAGTTTTTTTGGCTGAGAACATGGCAAATTCAGCTAAAGTCAAAATGGTCATGTTCAGCTTGGAAGGCAAAGCCCTAAATTGGCACCATTTCTTTATTCAGAGACACGGTGGCCTGGAATAGCTCACATGGGATACATATGCTCGAGGGTTAACAGAACGGTTTGGCTAAGTTTATTTTTGAATTCTATGACCGAGTTGATTTCCTTCAAGCAACAAGACACAGTTGATAACTATCATGACCTTTTTGTGAGTCTCATAAACCAGTTGTATTTGCTTGAAAATTTTGCATCGAATATTTTTGTCAACAATCTTAAGGTAGAAATTAAACAGTATATAAGGCTATTTAAACCTAAAACGATAGTGAAGGGATATATGATTCCTGAAGGTGGATATATAGCATACTCCAAACCATTATTTGCTCATGTTAAGAGCCCAATCGCTAGTGGTGGATTTGTTTCTTAAGGAGGGCACAATTCAGCAACCACAAGTAAGAAGGCACCTACCAAATGTAACACCCCTAACCCGTATCCATCACCAGAACAAGGTTACAGAGCATTACCAAAATTTACAAAACGTATAACAGACATTTCATATAATTTATCAATCATATTAGAATCTATTCGTAACCTATCATATTGTCCCTTTTATGACCCTTAAGGCCCAAAATATGCATTAGAAATAAGTCGGGACTAAACTGGATACTTAGAGAATTTTTCGCAAAATTTCAAAATATTTACAAGATGAAGGGGACACACGCCCGTGTGGTCAGGCCATATGGGCATTTGCAATAGGGACACACGGCCGTGTCCAGCCCCTGTTCGTACCCGTGTAACTCTCTGACTTGGGTCACACGGCCAAGTCACACGCCTGTGTGCTAGGCCGTGTGAACATAATATTTTGCATTAAATAGGTGTAAGGTTACACGACCAAGCCACATGTCCGTGTGCCAAGCCGTGTGATCAATTTTGAGTATTCTGTTTTGAAATTTTTAAGATGCAAGGGACGCATGGCCAAAACGCATGCCCATGTGCTAGGTCGTGTGTCACACACAACTAAGACACACACCCATGTCTCTGCCCGTGTGGACGAAATACGGCTATTTCCAAGCCATATTTCTTACCCAAATTTGCCTTCCACCTACATAAACATTTAAACATATTCTCAAGTTAATAAAATACATCCAAATCAAGCCAATACCAAGTATCATATATGACATTTTAATACATATGATCAAGTCTTCATTTTTATCAAGTTAACCTAACACATATAAAACCATCTTTGTACTAAATATGCCATTTCATCCATTCATCAATTTCAAACACATATTAACCATGTATAGACTCTTATAGACTCTTCAAAACATACATATTACAAGCCATTCCAATGGCTAGTTACAACCAAAATCACATACATGCCATTAATGGCCCAATTCAACCTATATATGTCATTATAACCGAAAGTAATTTACTAATTATACCGAAATGAGCCAAGGGATAGTGTGACGTTGCTCCGACCAGCTTCCAACCAAATTGAGCTTTCGAATTACTATAAAACAGAAGAAATAAAACAAAGTAAGATTTAAAGCTTAGTAAGTTCGTATAACAAGAATTTAACTTACCAATTAATTCACATTTAAGGTAAGCAAATAAACATGCTCAAATCAATTTGGCCAATTGCCTAGCACATATCCTTATCAAGCATGTTAGTCATGTAATTCACATAATTACCAAGAAACATGAATGAGCTCATCAATATTCAATTTCCACATACATGTATTTATCATTTCAAATGTCCATAAACATGTAAATATCATATATTTGTATTTCAAGTATTTCTTATAGTAACTCATCTTGAATTCATATCATCTCATATCAGAACTTTACCCATTGAATCATTTAAAATATCGACGGATACAAGGGTAGTACACATGAAGTGTACGAATTTGAAATCTGTCAATTCATATTCGGGGGTACTCATTAGAGCACATAATCTGGAAGCCCTCTCTCAAGCCATATAACAGGAAGCTCCGAAGAGCCATTAACGGGAAGCTTATCAAGACTGTATAACGGGAAGCTCATAAGAGCCATAATCGAGAAGCTCATGCGAGCCAATAAAAGGTAGCTCCGAAGAGCAATTAATTAGGAAGCTCCGGATAGCCATATATTAGGAAGTTCAAGCGAGCCATATCGGGAAGCTTCGTAGAGCCAATAATCAAGAAGCTCACAAAGAGCCTTTAATCGGGATGCTCATAAGAGTTGCGGTGTGCGCACAACACATAAAGGATTACTACCGATCGGGATGCTCCGAAGAGCTATTAACAAGAAGCTCGCAAGAACCATATAACGAGAAACTCGAGAGGGCTAATAACAGGACGCTCTTTTGAGCTGTGGTGTGTCCGCAACATATGTAGGACCACAACCAATTCGGGAACCCTGTATCCATCGAATTTCATTTATTCAATTGAGACTTAAT
Organism: Gossypium raimondii; assembly: GCF_025698545.1. NCBI lineage: Eukaryota > Viridiplantae > Streptophyta > Magnoliopsida > Malvales > Malvaceae > Gossypium > Gossypium raimondii. The sequence goes on from NC_068565.1 coordinate 48,894,190, forward strand.
GTTTGTCAGGCATTGTCAGATATAAGATTAATTTCATATACATAGCAAAAATACAATCACATACATACAATTCAATTAACACATGAATTCTCAATTTAGTTACACGAACTTACCTTGACAAGTGTTCGTGAATTGTAATCTATTAATCTGATACTCTTTCTTTTCCTCGATCTAATTCCATACAAGTAAATTTAGCTCAATTTAATACAATTCATGCTCAATTCAATCCAATTCACATCTTAGGCAAAATTACTATTTTTCCCTATACTTTTACTTAATTATGATTTCATCCCTAGGCTCGGAAAATAAAATTCATGCAATTTAATCCTTATTCCAAGCCTAGAAAATTTTTACATATCACAATATCAGCCCATGTATTTCATAAAATTCATAATTTTTTTCATGAATTTTACATTTTTACAATTTAGTCTCTAAATCACAATTTCACCAAAACTCACTTTACAAAAGTTGTTTATCTATAAACAACCTTTCATTTTCTACCATAAATTTCATAATTCATACATATTCATCCATGGAAAAACCCTAATACTTTGATAACTTTATAAATTAATCCCCGAGATAGCTAAATTAAGCTATTACGATCTCGGAAATATAGAAATCATTAAAAACGGAACAAGACTGCTTACCTAATTAAGCAAAATAAGTTAGCTTGAGCTTAAGTTTTCATGGCTAGGGTTTCCATCTTTTTTTAATTGGAAAGATGATGAAAAATGATTATATTTCTTATTTAATTAAAATATCATCTTTTATTATTTCATCTTTCCAACTTAATTCATTTCTTTTTTTATTTTCCATGGATGAATCATCATACTTATCTACTAAATCCTCTTAATGGTCTATTTGTCATATAAGGACCTCAAATTTTAAATTCCATAGCTATCTGATACCTATAGCTACTAGAACTCAACTTTTGCATTTTATGCAATTTGGTCCTTTCCATCTAATTAAACATGTATTTGGTAAAAATTTCTTTACGAAATTTTTATATGATATTTCTATCATAATGCAGACCATGAAATAATATTAAAATAAGTTTCTTTCCAAACTTAGATTTATGGTCTCGAAACTACTATTCTAATTTCACTAAAAACGGGCTGTTACACCAAATCAGTCTCCCAATCTAAGATAGAAAAATTAAGGAAAAAAGGGCTTTATTTTTTGTGTGTTTCCAAATACACAACGAGTTATAAGTGCACTATGTCCTAGCTTTATCAGTTGTTAACAGAACCATAGGTTGATTCTCACAATAAGGGCCACAGCTCACCTTCTAAAAAGTACCAAGACTATTCTGAGTAGTTAGAACCTACAGAGTCAGGGATTGAGTCAGCCACACTAGTGTTACTTTGCGTGCACTCGAGGGGTCTCAAAGGAATAATACCATGAGATTCTTAACAAAGATTAGTCAACTGGAGTTTATTATTTTTGTTGATTCTAGAAGTACACATAATTTTGTGGACACCAAATTGATGAAGAGGTTGAATTTACCTAGGGATCAATCTTGTCAGTTGACAGTTATGATTGCTAATGGAGTCAAATTATCTACTCAAGGGTTGTGTAGGTTTGTCACTTAGGAAGCACAAAGGTACATGTTTACTACTAACTTCATGGCTCTACTTGTCAAGGGATGTGATCTTATCTTAAGCATCCAATGGTTGTTATCATCGGGGTTGATCATCTAGAATTTTTCATCCTTGACCATGCAGTTTGAACACCAGGGTTAGTCTTGCACTCTTCAAGGCATACTTCTTGGTGCCTGCATATTTTATCTGGTTCTCAACTATCTAAGTACTTCAGTCTTATGGGACAGGGACCTTGTCCCATGATCTTAGCTATCAGCAACCACACATCTTTGAATTTACCATCCCAAGGCATGCACAAGGACATACAAGCTCTCTTCGATAAATTTGATGATGTGTTTCAACTATCACGGGGTTTACCTCCCACAAAGGTACAAGACCACAAGATTCCCTTACATGATAAATCTAAGGTCGTCAAAATTAGACCCTGTCGATATCCCACAGTTTAAAAATCTAAAATGGAAAGGCTCATTCAAGAGATGTTACAGGTTGGGATTATTAGGGACAGTAGCAGCTTTTTTGCATCCCCTATTGTCATGGTAAAAAAAGAATGGCAGTTGAAGGTTGTGTGTGCATTACAGACAACTCAACCAATTAACAATAAAGGAAAATTTCCCAATTCCTATGATAGAAGAGTTATTTGATGAGTTAGGGCAGACTAAGTTCTTTTCTAAATTGGACTTAAGATCAGGTTACCACCATATCAGAATGCCAGAATGAGACATACATAAAATAGCATTTAAGACTCACGAAGATCACTATGAGTTCCTAGTCATGCCTTTTAGCTGACAAATGCACCATTCAGCTTTAAATCCTTGATGAATGGAGTTTTTCAAAGGCTGCCAAAAAGGTCAGTGTTAGTGTTTTTTTATGACATACTTGTATATTCCACTGACTGGTATGCACATCTGACTTATTTGGGAGAATTTTTGCACCTTCTGAGAGAAAATCAGTTATTTTCCAAGAAGAGTAAATGTAATTTTAGCAACACTTAAGTGGAATACCTGAGCCACATTATCTCTAATGGGACAGTTTCCATGCACTCTTCCAAAGTAGAAGGGGTGCTTAACTGGCCAACACCTCAGTTAGTTAAGGAACTGAAGGGCTTTTTGGGGATATCAGAGTATTACATGAGGTTTATAAGCCATTATGGAGTTATTTCCAAACCTCTAACCACTTTACTGAAGAAGGATGTACCCTGGTGTTGGTCTGACATATCACAAGCAAACTTTGAGCAGCTTAAAAGAGCAGTATGCACAGCACCAGTTCTAGCCTTACCAAATTTTCAAGAAGAGTTTTGGGTGGACACAAATGCTTGTGGACAGGGATTGAGGGTAGCGTTGCATCAGAAGGGAGTCCTATTGCCTATTTTAGTAAGGTATTGGGAATCAAACACCAAAAATTATCCATTTTTGACAAAGAAATGCTAGTAGTATTGCTAGCTGTAAAAATTTGGCACTCATACCTAATGGAATGCACTTTCAGATAAGAACTAATCATCAAAGTTTAAGGTTTCTCTCTAACAGGTAGGCTATTACGTCCTATCAACAGAAGTGGATGGCCAAAATATTGGGCTATGATTACTCCATCAGTTATAGGAAATGAGCTCAAAATGTTTTTGCTAATGCTTTGTCAAGAAGGTCTCAATTGCAAAAAGGCCAGCCTCTTCAATGTGAAGGAAATATCACTTGGCCTGAGATATGGGGCTAGATCCTAGATTCATGCTACAGTGATACTAAATTGTAGCAAATCTATCAAGATATTCAACAAAAACCTTCATTGCATCCAAAATATTCTTGGGATGGCAGTACCTTAAAGAGGAAAAGCAAAATGGTGGTAGGGAACAATGACAATCTTAGGAGGTCTTTGTTTGAGCTTTTTCGTGGTGGATAAATTGTGGGACACTCAGGTATCCATGCTACAAGGCATAGAATTTTGAGCCTTCTCTACTGGAATGGGCTCTCTAGAAATGTCAAACAGTGGGTCAATGAATGTATAGTTTGCCAAAGAAACAAGCATAACACCTCAATATCACTAGGCTTGCCGCAACCCCTTCCCATACCTGATCGTGCTTGGGCAGCAGTTACTATGGATTTTGTTGAAAAACTCTCTTTATCCAAGGGTAAGAATACCATAATGGTAGTGGTAGACAGACTAACCAAATATGGTCATTTCTTAGCCTTATCACACCCATTCTCTGTCTTAACAGTAGCTCAAGTTTACCTAGACCAGGTATACAAACTACATAAAGTTCTTGAATCTATAGTTTCTAATAGAAACAATATCTTCATCTAGGATCTCAACTTCACCACTCTACTACCTATCACCCACAAAATAATGGCCAAACTGAAGTGGTAAACAAGTGCTTAGAAGGGTATATGAGATGTATGCCTGGTAAGAGACCAAGAAACTGGGTTTTATAGATGCCATTGGCTGAGTGGTGGTACAACACTACCTACCACACAACTATACAGTGCACACCTTATGAAGCTCTATATAGTTAAAAGACTCATCATCACATGCCTTATTTGGTTGGCTCTTCTCTTGTGGCTATTGTAGATTGAAGCTTCCAACACAGAGAAGCTGATAGTAATTGCTTAAATTCCATCTAAAAAGAGCACAAGAACGAATGAGACAAATGGCAAATGGGAAATGATCTGATAGAGAACTTAAGGTGTGAGACTTTATTTATCTAAAACTCCAACCTTATAGACAACACTCTTTAAGGGAGGGAGGGAATCAGAAAATGGTCCTAGATACTTTAGCCTATATCCAGTGGCAGGGAAGCTTGGAAAGGTGGCCTATAAACTAACTCTACCCGAGGACTCGCGTATTCACCCCACCTTTCATGTGTCCGAGATTAAGAAGCATATTGGTGCAACTCCTAGCTCTACTATTCTGCCTCCAACAGACGTTGATGGCAACTTAAGCAAGATACCAATTAGAGTATTGGAAATGAAGGTAATAAAAAGAGGAAATCAAGCAACTACAGAAGTCCTAATGGGATGGGCTAACCATTTTCCTAAGGATTCGACATGGGAAAATTTGGTTGATCTCAAAAAGTAGTATGCATTGTTTGATCCTTGAGGACATGGATCATTTTCGAGTGAGGAATACTTGTTATGGAATAAACTGCAGCAACGGTTATCAACCAATATTTTATATTTATGTTATTTCCTTGGAATTAGTGTCAAACTTAAAATGTTACATTTTAAGGTTTAAGTATTTTAATGAAAAGATGCGTATTTTAGGGAGTTGAGTCAGGGTCTTCAAAACGAGTCATTTCGACTAAAAGTCATTTAAATGAAAATGGTGCGTAGTGTGTGTCCTATGTCAGGTTGTCATAAGGTCGTTACCCGTTCTTTTTATTGCCCAATTAGAGTTGTGGAAGACCGTTAAGGAATTACGACACAATTTTCTCACTTTTTTCTTCTCCTATTTCCTCTCTACTGCTCTTTTCTTCTATTATTTTCTTCTTCTTCTTCGATCTTCCGATTTCTTCTTTGTCATAAATAAACCATTTCTACCACATCATCCATGATACCTCCAATTATATTATCCATGTCATTTCTAATTAATAAATTTTGTCAACAAAATTGTCCAAAAATATTACCTTTTTATTTGATTCCTATTTTGACTAATCATGTTTCCATGCACGTGGCTTGTTTCCATTTCTTGCTTTCACCATTACAAAGATGGCTTCCACACCTTCTCATCATGCTTTCGCTTTAAGCAAATGTTTGTTTGGATTAAGAATATGAAAAGTGAGGGTGTCAAATCGAAATCAGGTGAAGAAGTTTACCACATGCCATGTCGAGGTTGTGACACGGGGTGACTTTAACTGAAAAAATTAGGGCCAATTAACTTTAACAGTCAACTATTAAAGTTAACAGTCAAAGGATCTTTTTGATGCATTTTGACAGTTTAAGTGCCTAATTGAATGCAAAAAAAAGAGAGAAGGGGCTTACATGCCTTTTTTGAAAAATTTTAAGGGTCTTTTTAATACATTTTAAAAGTTCAAGTACTCAATTGAGTCAACAAAAAAACAATGACTTAATTACTTTTATTGAAAAAAATTGAGAACTTTTTACATCTTTAAGACTTCATTTTTTTAACCCAATTTGTAACACCCCTAACCCATATCCATTGCTAGAATAGGGTTATAGAGCATTATCGGAGTTTACAAATTAATTTACAGACATTTCATTTCATCAAGCATGCATACTTATAACCAATAAAAATCAAAACATTAAAGAGCTAACGTTGGCCAATTTAACTTATACATGCCATTATAACCAGAATCAAATCATCCAAAATTATCGATAGAACCAATGGATAGTGTGATATGTCTCCGACAAGCTTCCAACCCAATCAAGCTTCCGATAATCATGGCAATACATCTAATAATTATACATATTACCAATAATAATTCAATTCCAATAATAAAACACATATTTATATAATATTCATCACCAAATAACATTCACTTTAATTAAAATTAAACAGAATATAGTTCATACGAACTTACCAGGCTATATTGCAGAAATACCAAAATTTAGGAACATTTTGGTAATTTTATATTTTCTCTAATTTCCACCCAATCTTGATCAAATTAATATTTCATCAATTTATTAATTTAAGTAATAAAACAATTCATTTCATGCAATTTGGTCACTTTTGACATTTTACAAATTTACCCTTAAAATTTTACTTTTATTCAATTTAGTCCCTAAACATAAAACATGCAAATTACCCATTTTAATGAAAACTCATGCTAGTTGAATAATCATATATTTTCCTCCTCCTCCTCTCCATTCCACATCCTTAATGTATATAGCATGCTTATATGTAACATTATCTATAATTTCACTATTTATTTATATGTTCATTCAAAGTTGTCCACGTGAGTTATAGTCCCTAAATTATTTATATCTTGAGCTACGGAACTCTGAATTAAGATCTGCTAAATTTCTATGAAACTAGACTCACATATATTTTTACTATAAAATTTTTAGAATTTATGATTTTTTCAATAAGTACAGTTTATTCTTTAAAGTTATCTCTGTTCTGCTGTCTGACAGTTTTGACTCTTCTTCACTAAAAATTAATTATCTCCTCGTACGGGATTCAGATGATGTTACCGTTTGTTTCTATTGAAATTATACTCATTAATTATTTAAAAATATAAATTTAAGCCCCTAATTATTTTTATCATTTTTTTATGATTTTCCAAAGTTAGAATAGGGGAACCCAAAATCATCTAATCTTGTCTCACAAAATTTATTATATCTCATGATTTACAACTCCATTGCTTACACCGTGTCTTCTATGAGAAACTAGACTCATTAATATTTAATTTCATATTTTATTCATCTTCTAATTTGATTCCCACAATTTTTGGTGATTTTTCAAAGTTAGACTACTACTGATGTCCAAAACTGTTTTAATGCAAGATGCTGATTACTAAGTTTAAAACTCCCTTATTCCTTTTTTTCTATAATATTTCCCATCACTTTCTCATATTTCCCTTCACTAATATATCAAGAGCATAAGACCTTATTTAAGAAAACTCTACTATAACACCATTTCCATGCTTTTTCAATAATATCAAACTTAAAAATATATTGAAATCTTGATGTTCTTACCTTGTCCTATTAGTTTCAAACTTTAACTTGATTTGATCTCTCCTCCAGCTTCTATTTTTTGAATCTAACTTGATATTCTAGCTCCCCATAGTCTCCTTGTTATCTTTCTCTCTTTATGGATACGAAAATTCTTTTGATTTCTAGGTGAAAATGGTGAATTTTTTGTGGAAAGACCAAATTATAAAGAAAGCAAAATTTTCTTTCTATCTCTCTTCTTCTCACGTTGGTGCATGGAAAAAATGGTGGGATGGTGATTCTTCATCTTCCTTTTCTTATATATATACTAAATAAAATAATAATAAAATAATAAAATTTTATTTAAAAATCAATTAAAATATTAATAAACTAATATTTATTTATTTATTTAATCTAAAATATCTCCTACATCATCATTACATTCTAGATTTCTCTCTCTTCTAATTGACCATTTTGCCCTTCATAATCTTTAAAAATTCCATCCTTGAGTCATCACTTAATTTGGTAAAATTGTGATTTTGTCCCTCAATATTCTTCACCTTTTCAATTTGGTCCTAATTCATCCATTTTCCTTAGTTTCTAGATTATTCCACCCTTAAAATATTTGCACCATTGGTCCTTCAATTTTTTCTTATTTTCACTTTACCCCCTCAAATTTTGAGTATTTACTCTTAATCAACAAAACTTTTCTCACTTTTGCGATTTAATCCTTTCTTGAATTAATATATCATAATATATTTCCCAATGTTGCCATAACTCAAAATTTCCCTTTTTTTCACTTTATTTCCTTATTTTACTATATCAAGGATACCTACTTTCTTACTGTAGTAATTTTTGGGGTATTACAGTAGTAATTTTCGGGATATTACACAATTTATTTCGGTTTTGGTATCATGTAACAGCCCAATTTTCAAGGTTGTTGGAAATAGTGGTTCGAGTCCACTAAACCCGGCAAGTGAGCTCGTAAATTTTATTATATGGTGTTTATGAGTCGATTGTGAATTTAGGATGGCTTATGAATTAATGAATTATACTTTAGAAATATTTGTTAGATTATTTGGTTTTGAAAACAAGGTATCGAGGCCTCAATTTTATAAATCGAGCTGTAAATATTTTTATAAATATTTACGGAGTGTCATTAAGGTAGTATTAAAGTTTCGTTAGAAAATTTTAACGTTTCGATAGTTAATTAACTAAAAAGAACTAAATTGAAAAAGGTGTAAAACTTGCTAATTAAAGAAATAGTGATTAAATGGCTTAATTAATGAACAAAAGAGGACTTAAGGAGAAATTATGCCTAAAATAAATGCATGAGGCAGCATAAGCAAAAAAGAAAACAAAAATCATATAATTAAAGGGTAAAATTGTAAATTTTATGAAATTAACTTAAATAAATTGAATTCTAAACTTTTCTAGGCTATTCTTCTTCAATTTATCAGCCAAAAATGCCATAGGAGAAGGTTATGCCTAAAATAAAGGCATGAGGCAGCATAAGCAGAAAAGAAAACAAAAATCATGTGATTAAAGGGAAAAATTATAAATTTTGTGAAATTAACTTAAATAAATTGTAATTTTAAAAGTTACCATTGATGAGTACTGGATGTTTATAATATATTAACGTGGATTTGAAGCTTTAATTTTGTTATATGATGATTTTATCAAGAAATTTCAATAGAAATTGATTTTAGGACCTAATTGTGAAGAAGATTAAATCTTAGGGTTTGGAATTAAATTCTATTTATCAAAGGTTGTCTAATAGCTTATAACGTTTAGATAAAGTGTTAATAGAGAAAAATTAGCTCATTTGAAGAGTTAATTGGTAAGGGACTAAATTGTAAAAATTATAAAAGTTTGGGTAATTGTGTAATTTCAAAATTTGAAGGGTATAAATTGTGAAATGAACTAAATGAAAAATTTTATATTTTAGATCAAGAGCCCGTAGATCAGCGAGAAAAAGAGAAATTAGTTGAATAGTCCCTGAACTACTACCAATTTTACAATTCAATCCAGGTAAGTTCATATAGTTAAACTTTCATGATTATTGTTAATTTAGGAATGGTATAATATATTTATTCATATTATGTTGTTGAAATTAAGATTACTATAAAAGTTTGAAATTTGAATTGGATGTTTAAAATGAGTAGAACGTAAGATTGAGTACGAACGTTCCGTGGCAAAGAATGAATTGACGGATAAGACCATGGTTGGACCATGGCAATGTTTAAATGTAAGACCATAGCTGGGCTATGAAATTTTAATGACAAGACCATAACTGGGTTATGGCACTATGAACGTAAGACCCTGGTTGGACCATGGCAGTATATATACATGTATAAGACCATAGCTGGGCTATGGCATTCTGATGATAAGACCATAACTGGGTTATGGCACTACAAATGTAAAACCATGGCAAGGTCATGGCAATACATGTGTAAGACCATAGTTGGACTATGATACAAAAAGAACGATGTACTCATATATGTAAGTCGTTCTTCGATTCAGTAAGAAATTCTAAAAGACTTATGTGATTGAATTGAAAGATTTGTAGTTTATTGTTGATATTGATCTGAAGGAAGTGTGTTTATTGATTTATATTGTATTTGACAGGGAACAATGTATGATTTATTAACAATTTAATTTATTTTATTATATTAAGTTCGATAAGATCAATGTTTAACCTATTGAACTTACTAAGCTTCATTAAGCTTACTCGTGTTGTTTAATGTTCCTGTAGATTAATGTGTGGTCGGGAGATCGGATCAACACATCAAGCCGCACTATCCAATTTATTCCGGTAGTTTTTACAATGTAAAGTTTGGTTTATATGGCATGTAATTTTTTACAATGAAATAGTTTGAATTGTGGTTGTGGATCTTAAATGTTCATATGCATGTAATTAGTAGTAGATTTTGATAAATCAATAAAATGAGTTAAATAGGTAGGTATAAGTAATTGAAATATTTTTGATGTTATGTCATGTTGAGAACATGTTTTAGCTTATATTGATTGCTTAGTTGGGATATATTGGTGTATGTGAATGTTGAGTGCAGGTTAATGTCAAAATGGGTGAGAAAAATGGCCTTAAAACGGTCTATTTTCGTCCACATGGGCGTGCGTCTCAGGCGTGTGTGACACACGGCCTAGCACATGGGCGTGTAGTCCGGCCGTGTGTCCCTAGCACCTTTAATTTCAAAACAAAATACCCAGGTTTTTACACACGGCCTATGTAACGCCCCGAATTTGGACCTAGATGGAAATAGGTCTTGAGCGTGGGATTATATAAAAATTTATGTGTGCAAGGAAATGACATAAATGAACGTCTGTTTCAGTAGTTAAGTGATTTAGGAAGAGTTAGGAGTGTTGGAGAAGTCCTGAGTTCAAACCTGAGCTTTAGCAAAAATTTTTATTTTTGCTCTTAGGTGAATCTTGGTATTAGCTTGAAGGCTTTATAAATTTTTTTTTGTGGAATCATGAAACAAAAGAGCCTGTAGTCTAGTGGTAGGTGGCGTGTTCCTAATGCTAGGGGACTTGAGTTTGAGTCTGGTTTGCGCAATAAGGGGATCAGTTTTTGATACCTTGCACGGTTGGAGTTTGTGTTGCAGTAAATTTTTGATTGATGAGATGCTGGAGTGATATGTGGAGGATTTCAAGGAGAGGTTTGGAGGAGAGATTTTATGAGGAAAAAGGGGAGTTTGAGTTGTTGAAGGTTGTTACCGAATTTGCTAAGGGAAAAATAGAATATTCGGTTTTGGTCATTTCCTGAGTGTGGGTATTCTTTTCATTTGTTTAGTGGCCGAATACTGGGTTTCCGGGAACTCTCTTCTTTGCTTTTTGGTGTAACGTGAGTTGCTCTTTTGGGCTATTGTGTGAAAGTTAAACCTTCAGTTTCTTTTCTCTATTAGCCGAATACCCATTTTCTTTTCTTCAATCACTTCACACTGTCAGCCGAATCTCTACTCATCATTTTTTTCTATTTCCTTTCCTTCTCTTCCCATTTCAGTTAGCCTTGGCCAAATGATTGATTAGTTCTTGTTGGCCGAACTCACAATACCATCCTCTCTTTTTCTTTTTTCGACTTCTTTATTGTGTTTAAATCGAATTTCTTCTTCTGCTAATCATTGGGGTGGTTGCATACTCTGCTTATTTTTCTCTCTAAATCCTGATTATTTCTATACTCTGCCGATGGTATATTGAGTTGATATATACAAGCAATCCTGACAAATCGGTAGGTATTCAAAAATTCCCTCTCTTGTTCTCTATTACTGTGAGATGTGTACGAATTTGTTTCCTTCTATCTTTTCACTAAAAGTCGAATGTTTCTTTCCTTCATGTTCTTTAATGGCCGAATAGGGATCCCTTCCTCTTGATGTGGTGATCGATGGGTTAGGTGTTCCCAAGAAGTGAAGGGATGCAAGGGTTACCAAGCCGTCGAGGTCCGTCCTTCTGTTAATCGATTAAGGTAATTTCGATACCTTATTTTTGGGGAGGCCGAAATTATCTTTCTTCTCTTTTTCATCCATTCGAGTTTTGGCTTTTGTATTTTGGTTTGCTTACTGCTCTTCCTATCTCCCTTTTCTCACTGGCTTTTGTGAAATGACCTTCTCCTCTTTGGTTGCTTATGCGCTCTCTTCCTCTTTCCATCCTTTAGCCATTGTGACTGAATTCATCCTTCTTCCCTTCTTTATTCATTCTTTTCAATTGCTCTATCACCATCTTCCTTTTTAATACCTTGGTCGAATACCTTGTTGCTTGGTAAGTGATTATACTTTTCACTTCTGGTTAAATCTATTTTCTGTTTCCTTCTCAAACCCCTAACGGTTTAGTCTTGGTTTAAAGGATTCTCTGCTCCTACATTTCGTACTCTCTCCATTCCTATTTTTGATTTGGCAAGTAATCTCTGTTAATCGGTAAGTCTCTCAGTTCCTTTCAGTTCTCTCTTTTACTGTTTAAGCCAAATGGTGCAATCCCTTATTACTGATTCTTCTCTTTTCTCCTATGTGTATGTTCTTTTGGGTTCTAAAACTTCCGATGGGTGAAGAAGGTGCTAGTAATAAAGTGATAGCAAAGGTACCTGCGGAGTTTGAGCGTGTAACAACCCGGTTTTGACCCTAATCAGAATAGTGGTTTCGGGACCACAAATCCGAATTAGAAAAATATTATTAATATTATTTTGTGTGATTATTTTGTGTGCATTTGATTGTGTGAAATTTTCGTGTTTTAATTTCGTCGTCTAAGTGTCCGATTTGATAAAAGGGCTTAATCGCGTAAAATGAAAAATTAGGGGTTAATTATAAAAGTACCTAATTGTTGTTGTCTTTATAATTTAGAGGTTTTATTATGCAATTAGTCCACTATGAAAGTTAGTGGGTGGCAAAGGACTAATGTAACCTTATTATATATGTTTTATATATATATTAATAAAGGTTAATATAGTAAATTAATAATAAGATTAATATATGTTTAATATAACAAATTAAAAGGCCATATTCTTCATCTTTTGGCCGAATTGAAGAGAAAATAAAAGGGGTTTAAAGCTTGCTTCATTTCGGCACTTTCAAGCTTTAATTAAGGTATGTTTTTGCTTCGGTTTTTATGATTTTCACGTTTTTGATATCGTTGCTTTGAATACTACCCGACCCATGCTTGAATTTCTGATTTTGATGAATATTTTGAGTTATGCCATTGATGAATATTGTGTTTTGTGATGTTTGATGATGAATAATGGAAGATATGTCTTAGATTAACATGATTTGTCTTGGGATTTTTGATGAATTTGAGTATTTAGGGCTAAATTGTGAAATTAAATTTTTGGAGGACTAAAATGTGAAATAAATGAAATGCATGGACTTGTATGAATACAAGGAAGATTCGGCCTAACTATGGTGTTGTGAGATTTTGTGTAATTTGTGTTTTACTTAATAGGGACTAAATTGCAAAAGTGTAAAATGTCCTGGGGCAAAATGGTAATTTGCCCATTTATGTTTTTGGATAAAATTGAATGATTTGATGAATAAAAGGGTTAAATTTGAATATGTTTAGATCATGAATGAAGAAAATGTAATTAGATCGGGAAAGTCGAAAGTAATCGAATAGTCGATCGTCTCTGCGGATATCCGAGGTAAGTCTATTAGCAACTGAAAGTTATTAAGTTAATATTTATACATGCATACTCATAGTATTTTATGTTGAGCTATAATTTAAAGTATATTAGTAGAATAAATTTTGAAGTGTGGATAATATATGTATATACTATGTTCGAATATACAAGTATGATCTTGTATAAATTCATGGTTTGAAATGAAGATATGAAATGTAATCAAAAATAGGTGATGTTAGAAAGCATGAATATAAATATGTAAGTTTCTTTCTTGAAATTAGGTAAGAGAGATATATATACATACATACGATAGGTCAAATATATATATATATATATATAAGTTTTTGAGTTTAGTTAAAGTACAAATGTTGTATATGTATAAATTGTGGTATAAATCAAAGGTATGTATAACATTTATATATATTAGGTTCGAATATATGTATATATATATACAAGTATATACAAGTATAAAGTTTTGGATTGGATTTAAAATACGTAACTTATAATTGTATATATATAGTTCGAATAGGTATATATATATATATGTGAGATATAATTTATAAGTAAATGCTATATTAGAATGAGCATGCTTACATATATGTATATGTTCTTTTATTAAACTAAGTAGGACATTTATATAAGTTTATCGAGGTTTGATTATGCAAGATTGTGTGTATTTGTTCTTGTAATGAATTTAAGTATATAATTTTATATATGTATGTGAAAGTTTCGACTATGTATGTATATTCATGTAAAAGTTCTTGAATGGAAGTGATGATATGAAATTATTAGTTTGAATCATTATAAGGTGGTTAAATGTAATACAGACTTTACGTCTAGCAGGCTTGATGCCGGTGAAGTAATTCAGACTTTACGTCTAGCAGGCTTAATGCCGGTGATACATTTCGGACTAAATGTCTAGCAGGCTAAATGCCAGTATACTGAATCAGGCTTTAAGCCTAGCAGGCTAAATGCCGGTGTACTGAATCAGGCTTTAAGTCTAGCAGGCTAAATGCCGGTGAATCTGTTTTTAAGCATGTGATTAAGTGTACAACTATATGATTTTGGATATATTTAATTGATAAGTATATATATATAAATTCGACTAAGTGTGTTGGATGATTATATATATATTCGGCTTATGCATTGGCAATATATATATATATATATAAGCTTGGGAGAATGCATTTGTTCATATGTATTAGATTTGTATTGGTTTAAAGTTTATCATTAGTATACATACACATTCGGTTATGATAGGTGTATAATATATATATATGCTTGATTATATACATTCGGTTGAAATGTTGTTTGGTATAAACATATATTCAATTGATTGCATTAAACGGTATACATATCGACTATAAATAAAATGGTGCGAGTGCAATAATGTATGAATGTTAGTTAGTCGTATTGGTTGAAATCTCGGTGAAATAGATTAAAAGGTTATTTTATTTATATATTTATATACATCTATTTATGTTGTAGACTTACTAAGCTATAAAAGCTTACTTTGTTTGTTTTTGTCCATTTGCTTTTATAGATTTTGGAGACGCGTTCTGAGCTCGGGGATCATCAAGATAGTCCATCACACTATCGACTTCTTTTGGTATTTTGTTAAATATTTGAACTCAATCTTATGGCATGTATAGGTTTGAGTACGATGTTAATTACATTTTGATTGTAAATTATAATAGCTATGCGAAAGTAATTAAATTTCCATGTTGTGATCAGTTTGGTTTTAAAAATGGTTGTGTTTGTTCGGTAATGCCTCAAAACCCTAATTCGGCGACGGAGACGGGTTAGGGGTGTTACAGAGCGCGTAGCCTCTACTCCCAAGTTTAAGCGGCGTAAGGTGTCGGCTCTTCGAGATTTTCTGCCAGGTGCGGAAGGGTGGCTGCACCGAGCTCTGGATCAAGTAAGCAAATCACAATCGACTGATCTAGTCAAGGTTCTGGTGCTCGTGGATTTTTAGTACTCTACGTAATCAGGTGTGTATCTATACACCGTGAATCATTACTGTCGTAAAGTCGAAAAGCCAGAAATACGACGATTGAGGCCACATGGGCGTGCGAACGCTCGTGTGGTTAATCGAGCCCACAAATATGAGTGTTAGACTGTAGAGGCCACCACGAGTATTCTCGTAGTCTTGGGACGTTATGGGCCTCGTTGGGCTGAAATTGGCTATGTGGGCCCAATAGGCTCGTGGGTCTCACACGGATAAAAGCTACGAAAAGTGGCAAGAACTGGATTGGGCTATGTAGTTCGTATAGCCATGATTGAATTAGGGCCATTAGGCCACATGAGCTTGTGGGCCCACTTGGGCCGAATATTGGGTTTTTGGACCATTTACACTGTTTTGACCGTGTGGATTATCTATGTCGCTCGAGGCGACTATAGACTATTGGGAAGGTCATTATTGGTACTGAAACCCTAAAATAGGTATAATGATCGTAATGCCCCTGTAGGGTAAAATGATCATAATACCCCTATAGGGTAAAATAACCGTAATGCCTCTGTAGGGTAAAATGACGATAATACCCCTATAAGGTAAAATGACCATAATACCCCCATAGGATAGAATGACCATAATGCCCCTGTAGGGTAAAACGATCGTAATGCCCCTATAGGGTAAAATGACCGTAATGCCCCTAAAGGGTAAGTGACTATTTTGCCCCTCGAGTGTAAATGATTGATTTGTCCGTGATGTAAATGACTGGTTTGTCTGTGATTTGTATGACTGATTCTAAGCATGGCATTCTGCATACATGACATACTGCATGGGGTTGGGATATTGTTATAGAGGAAGTACTATACTGGTGGCTCTGCCACAATCACTGTTACTGGTGGCTTAGCCACATATATTATGACTGACAGCTTTGTTGCGATACTGTAGCTGGCAACTTTGTTGCGATGTTACTGATGGCTTTGTGCCGATCATATTACCGTTACTGATGACTTTGTGCCAATCATATTACCGTTACTGATGGTTTTGTGCCGATCATATTACCGTTACTGATGGTTGTGTGCCAATCATATCACTACTACTGATGGCTTTACCCCAATCATATTACTGTACTTATGGCTTGTAGCCATTCTGTTTATAGCTTATAGTTATTCTGTTTACGGCTCTTAACCATTTTGGTTACTGGCAACTTTGCTGCGATACTGTTTAGTGCCGCAACTGGTGTTGATATTAGTGTGTTGGCTGGGTGGGTCAATTTTATCCCTACATGGTGTGTTGGTTGGTACGGGTGGTGTGTTGGTTGGATTAGGATAGGTTGCATGATGGCATTGTTGCATTTCTGTTTCTGATTCTTATACTGTAATGGGCTAAAGCCCACACTACACTTTTTCTATTTTGGGCTAAAACCCACATTGTTCTATTATTGAAAAGGGCCCAGGCCCAGACTGTTACTGCTTATATTACTGACTAAATGATAGGGGATTACACACTGAGTTTTCATAAACTCACCCCCGTTTTTTACCTTTCACGTAATCCCCAGCATTAGACGGTTCGGAGCTGCGAGGGACTCGGAGAGGGCCACGCAACGGCACTTATTTTATTCTGTTTTGCTCATTTACTTAAGCAATTTAATTTTTTTTCTTTGCAGTCTTTTTACATTGCCATTATCGGTGTCAATTTTTAATAGTCTCTAAACTTCAAAACATTCTAATTACATCCCTAAACTATCAATATTATATTAATCAAGTTCTTTCATTATTAAACCATTAAATTACACATTAAATCTTATGTAGCTAAATATAAAATAAAATTTTTAAATAAATAGAACGTTGTTGCATAATTGTTAAACATAAAACTAAAAATAAAGTAAAATTGAAAAGAAAAAAAAAGCGAACGATAAAACTTCGTAAAAATTTGAAGACCTCAAAATTAAGATTTTAACACATCTATTTACAATATTCATTTTTCTTAAATTTTTCATTTTAAATTATGTCACATAAGATCGACATGTCATTAAACAATTAAATTAATGATTTTAGTATCTAAAAGACCTAATTAATATAACCTCGATAGTTTAGGAACATAATTAAAATGATTTAAACTTTAGAAATCAATTTAAAATAAGGGTCAAAATTTAAGATGTTTTCAGCAATTAACTCAATTTTTATTAAACAAATTTTTTGGGCTAATATCTTATTATCTAATTAAAACCTAAATATTAGGTTAAAAATGCCCATAAACCCTTAGCCCATACAATTGTGCCCTAGTTTCTTGTCTTCATTTCTTCCCCGCCGCCGCTGGTTCTTCTTCTTCTCCCCTCTTTTTTCAACCGTACAGCTTTAACTTTTTTCTTCTGATCGACCACCGCCACCGCTTCTTCTTCAAAACCTAATACCAGTTTCGGAAGGATCGGACACATATCCTGTGTGTGGCAGCCGTTCAGGCGAGTCCGAGCAACAGAGGTTTGATGAACACGTGATATCTAGGAAATTAGGTTAGAAGTGAGACGTTTTGAAAGAAAATTTTCATTACTGTTTGCTTGGATGATTATAGTTCTTTTGCGGGTTTCTTCTTTTATCGTTTATGTGATTGAGATTTGAGTTGCAATACTGAATGCTTTTAGCCTACTGCCTGATATATATATATATATATATATATATATATGAAATAGGTGTGTGGTAATGGTGAAATCAAAGCAAAGACAGCTCGGATTGAAGCATTCAAACAAAAAAAATGCTCGAGGTGGCCGCTTAGGCACTTCATATCCCAACTTTGAATTGGATCTGCTTGGAGAAGATGGTTGGGTTGTAGTTAAAAAGCAGAGAGTCACCATTCTTATACCTCCATTACCTTCCTCTAAGAAATCAAAAATGGCAAACCAAGGACCTGGTCAATTGCAAGGCCAGAAAAAGGAGGATGTTCAAAAGTCTCCTAAATCCACTCCATTGGCTCATAAAATGGGTATGGAAATTGCTAGACAACAAATTTCAACTTCACCCACGTTTCCAGCTCTGGGTCCTGGAGTGGAGGAACCAAAGAAACCTGGTGGAGTGGTTGCTTTGAAATCTCATAATAAAATTGTCAAGAGTGTAAGATCAATGCATTGTCCTAATGCTGCCTTTTCAGGGAGCATGTTACTGAATCGAAGGCTAAGGGTTTCAAATCTTGAGAGAAAGCTTCAACAAGCTGGTGGCCTTACCAGGTGGTTGAAATCACTAGGATTAGGTCAGTTTGTAAGGATATTTCAAGCAAAAAGTATCAATAAATTCCAGTTAGTGAATCTAAATATGCAAAAGCTAAAGGATATGGGTGCAGATGCAGTAGGTCCAAGGAGAAAATTGATCCATGCTATTGACTGTGTCTGTCAGCCGCTTTGTTTCAAGGCCTGAATCTAGTTGCCTTGCAATTTGCTGGATTAGAATGTAGATATTGAACAATAGAATATGTATCCGTTATGAACAAGGACTATATTGAACAATACAGTTGATTTCCACTTGCCTTATCTGCCATGTTTCCTTGTTTATCTGTTGTATCTTTTCATATAATTCAACTCTATTGCTGGCAAACATTGACAGGTTCTTAGAATGGATTTGGATAGACAGTGCGTATATTTGCAGTTAGTATAAAAATAGCAGTAACGATGAGATCAAATACTGTAATGATATTGTAGCGTAAGATAAAAAGTAAGTTAAATACACTAGATAAAAAGTAAGTTAAATACACTGCACTTAATCGTGCGCATTCAAACCTTAAATTGTGCAATTTTGGTTCCGTTGGTTGCGTTAAAATCCAAGACAATCTCATCCTTGTTTCTTTGTAAGAACATGCACTTGCCAAAAAGTATGTTGAGCATGGAGTAATGATTACGGTGCGACCTGAAGAGGACAGAGATAAGAAAACTAGACAAAACACCATGACAGAAGACAAAAACCCAGAGTAGGAAAAGGGGAGAGAACATGCACTCACATGGATGATGCTAACACATGGCTACAAATAAACTTCTTTTTTAAACAAATAATAGCCAACTCTAATTTATCTATTCTATCAACAAACAAAGGAAGGAATATGAATGAAGTTCAAATTCTAGAGTCGTTGGAGAGTCCATTCTCAACCCAAACGGATGCCTATACATATAGAAAAAGAAAACCCTAATTTATCTCAAACTTCTGCAACACAATCATATGTTCACATTTTTCATTTTGATTGCTTCCTTTCAAAATCCTACCATGGATGTTATTCACATGGTAGGTAAAGCCAACCACCACCTTACTATAATTGGTGTGTGAAATTTAGAAATAATGAATAAAATATAGTAAGATTTCTCAATCCTCTAAATGTAGTCCACTCTTTTTGTGTGATTAGACATCCTTCCAAAAAGAAACTCCTATTCTAATGTGAATCCTTGAAGGATAATAACTCTCTTTCATCCCCTATTAAATGTGAAATTTGTTTTACTGCTTGAGAATAGCAACGTGGCACCGAAGAGTCTCAAAGCCATAGCCTATAGGGACCACTGTGTTCCACTAAACTTGAAACCCTGTTCTCGTTAGCTATCTATCATTCTCTAGAGACTGAAAAAAAAAAGAAATGGAGAAAAATTCTGAAAGAATTCCTTTAATTAATCCATCACCATCATCATCAACAACAGAAGGAAGAGCATCCAAATTTCAGACTATAGGCAACATCATAGTCTCAATAGTTGGAACCGGCGTTTTAGGCCTCCCTTTTGCTTTTCGGGTTGCCGGTTGGCTCGCTGGATCCCTCGGTGTTATCCTTGCTGGCTTTGCTACTTTCTACTGCATGCTCCTTCTGGTTAGTAACTTAGTATCACTTATTCCCTTCTTCAATATTGCTTTTGTTCATTGAACCTTGTGTAGATTCCTAGACTATATTGATTGAAAAGTTAGGTTTTTAATAGGTTCAGTGCAGGGATAAATCAGCATCAGAAAATAAACTGCAAGGGACAATAACATATGGTGATTTGGGTTACATTTGCATAGGAAAACCAGGCAGATACTTGACTGAATTTCTCATTTTCATCTCTCAATGTGGAGGATCTGTAGCATACTTGGTATTCATTGGTCAAAACCTTGTATCAGTTTTCAAAGGTCAAACCTTCAGTGTTGCATCTTACATATTCTTGTTAGTCCCAATTGAGATTGCATTGTCATGGATTGGATCCCTTTCAGCTTTTTCCCCTTTCAGCATTTTTGCCGATATATGCAATGTGTTGGCAATGGGATTTGTTGTTAAAGAAGAAATAGAACGTGCAATCGGGGGAGGCTTTTCATTTCGGGACCGGAAAGCCATTGCCGATAACTTGGGAGGGTTGCCATTTGCAGGAGGGATGGCAGTGTTCTGTTTCGAAGGGTTCGGAATGACATTGGCTCTGGAGCAATCAATGAAAGAGAGGAATACATTCCCTAAGGTGTTAGGCATGGCATTTACTTGGATTACACTTATGTATGTTCTGTTTGGGAGTTTCGGTTATTTAGCTTATGGTGATGAAACAAAAGATATCATAACACTAAATCTTCCTAACAATTGGACAGCCACTGCAGTCCAGGTAATCGATTGATCTTCTCCTTTGTTTCTTTTGCGTGCAACCTGTGTTATTCGGTCTCTTCATTTGCTGTGCTCCTTGGCAACAGATTGGCTTATGCCTAGGGCTCGTATTTACGTTCCCCATCATGGTTCACCCCGTTAACGAAATCTTGGAAGGGAAGTTGAAGAAAATTATGTGGTTCAGAAGCTCAACAACAATGATGCTGAAAATTCAATTACAGGATTAGGCAAGCTAGGAACGTACACCAGCAGGGCGGTTCTAATAATCGGTTTAGCGGTTTTGGCATCATATGTTCCGGGGTTTGGTATATTTGCGTCGCTTGTTGGGAGTACTGTATGTGCATTGATCTCGTTCGTTTTGCCCGCCTCTTTTCACTTAACTTTGTTGGGATCATCTTTGAGCTTGTGGCAGAAAGCCTTGGATTGTTGCATCCTATTGTGTGGATTGATTTTTGCAGCTTATGGTACATATAACACCATAGTTGGAATCTGAAAAAACAAAAATATATATTGGTTATGGTAAAAATTGAATGGAAAATTCAGTTCGATTAGATTAATGAAATATTTGAACAGAAAAAGTAGACTTGTTAAGCTGACATTGTTTTCATTTAAAATACTTGATTTTGATGTATAATTGTAGTCGAGACAGTCTTCTACTCAATATAACATCGAATATACCATCTTGATTAATGATCATCTTTTTAGGGTCCTTTTGGATGGATGGTGCGTTTACTTGTGGTTAGTGTAAAAACAACAATGGCAATGAGATTAATTATTGTAACAATGAGATTAGATACTATAACGTAAGACTAAAAATAATAATAACAAACTCACTGCATTGGTTCATAGCATAATGGTAACAGACCTGAAATCCCTCATAGGGGACCTTTCCTTACAAAGCTTAAAAGCACACATAATGAATCCTCCTCGTGCCTTCATGAAAGAGTAGGAAGCTTTATAATTTTTCAGTCTATAAAGTGAAATAAGGCCGGGATCTAACTACCCTTAAAATGCAGAAATGTGCTTATTCACCCATCAAATTTAAATGGTTGTATCTTGACTCCGACCCACATTTCATAATAATCTAAGAAGCATTTTCATGAAGAGTTAGTCCAGTATATTTTTCTCTAATATATACTTATGTGTTGATTTAATATCACATATCTATAGCAACACTTGTCATTAATCAAACACATATTAGTCTCAATGCATTTTTGTTATCCTAGTTCAAGTAATACTTGACTAAAGACATTTAAGAATGATCATATCTTTTTTTCGATTTTATCATTATACGTTTATTTTAACATGAAAATAAGTACGAAAACAATGATGGCAAAGTATTTATTAATAATTGCAATATCATATAATTGGTCTTTGAGCATTCTCCAACATCAACTACAATAGTAACTTTGGTTTTAACCTTTGAGACCATCTCAAAATACTAATTCTCTGTGAAACATTAAAGTGAATATAAAAAAATACCTATAAAATCAATTTAGGGTGACTAATAATTTAATGATATTGAATGTAATCATTTTGAATAATTTAGTAATCATTTTGTGACTTTTTAAAATAGGGTGGCTAATAATTTAATGATATTGAATGTAATGTTGGGAAATGTGTCCATATTATAGTAAACATCTAATTATTTTTATTTATTTGAACGATAAATAAATGAAGTTAATTTCACATTTCTTTTTTTTTTTTGTCTTTTATATTTTACATGCATAGCGAAATTGTGACAAGCAAATATTAGCTCATTGATTGTGATAAGTCTTAAAAGTAACATGTTTTTAATCCCATTCTTGATGCGTTTTTGGATGATTTATTATGTAAACTAGTGAATTTGATGTTCCTAATCCTTTAAATTCATGTTCCTATACTTGGGTGAGCATAAAGAAGCGGAATGAGCGAAAAACAAGCCAAAATCATGCAAAAAGAGTTGTTTTCAGCATCCACACAGCCTGAGCATTTCCACACGGGATGGCCATACGCCCATGCGCCAACCCATGTCGATTTTGCAACCTACTTCCCTAACACGGGGAAAAACTCAATTTTTAGGCTTTTTGAGCATTCTAAAGT
This sequence comes from Gossypium raimondii, assembly GCF_025698545.1. NCBI lineage: Eukaryota > Viridiplantae > Streptophyta > Magnoliopsida > Malvales > Malvaceae > Gossypium > Gossypium raimondii. The sequence goes on from NC_068565.1 coordinate 48,917,119, forward strand.
CTATAAATAACAATTAGAAAAGACCTAAGGTTGGATGCAGAGAAGATTGAAGAAATTACTCGAAGAACACCATCGGAGCCAACTCAGAAGCGAATCTCCTTCAAGATTGAAGATCTCATTTTAACTTCTTTCGAAGGTTATTTGAATTTCTTTATGTCTTGTAGTTTTTCTGACTTCGGGATGTTTTCTTTTCAGGTTATGAACTAAATTCCCTAGATACCTAGGGAAGATGAACCCTATGATAAATCTTATTATTTGATTTCTGAATTACATGATAAATACTTGATTCTTATTCTCAATTATGTATGCTTATTTCGTATTTTAATATTTTAGGGATATTAATTCATGTTTAATGTTCTTATTTCAGTGGAGCAAAATTCCTTGTTTAAAAGTAGATCTAGCATAATTGAGTGGAGTTGCACGCGATCCTAGAAATAGGACGACATAAATCTACCAGATTAGAGTCAAATCTAAAAGGGGAATCTATAGATCGAGTTAATGCGACAATAGGGGTTTTAATTAGAAAGAGATTTCGATTAATCAACCTAGAGTCAGTTGTTAGAAAGAGATTTCGATTAATCAACCTAGAGTCAGTTGTTCTTACTCTCGAAAGAGATATTAACATAATTTAGGGATTTCTATGGATCAAGACACAAGTGAATAAATTATTTAATTTAGATTCAAAATAATAAGTGAAGTCTAGGTGGATTCTTTTCTGGGTATTGTCTTTCTCTTTAGTTATCTTCAAATATGTTCCTAATTCATTCTCTGTCGCGTTCTTAGTTAATTTAGATTAGTAAATTTAGATTAAAACAATCATCCCAATTTATCGGCTAAATAATAGAAAATAGTAATTACTAGTACTTTTAGTCCTCGTGGATACGATATTCCCTACTCACCATAGCTATACTATTGTTCGATAGGTGCGCTTGCCTTTGTCATAATTATAGTTAGTTTAGTGACCATCAGATTGTCTAAATTCAAACTGAAGATAAGTGGCATTGTAAGAACGTTTACATTGCAAGAAAGACAACTTACTTCAATAGATAATCTAAATGAGTCCATAATCTCGTAAAAGAATCAAAGTGAGCATTTGATTCAAGTACTTAGAAGGATTATTATATTGTCTACAATTCCAATTGGGGAGATGGCTATCAGAGCAGTTGGCTCCACGGGTAAAGACATATATATTTTCATTTGTAGAATGATACATCAGACTGGACCCAAAATGAACTAATTCTGAATATGTTTGTGAATTAATTCACTTGTGGCGTTCATGGTGTGATTTACCTAAATCCTGAGTTAGTAACTGACCATGCGTATGTAACTAATGTGCTTTGATATAAGTGGAGCCTTATGCTCTAAAGATGATCGAGCCCATAGTTGGTATGTCAGGTACATTACTTGTGTATGGTATGGCTTTACTAGCAACAGTGGAATTCATAGCTTGATTAAAGAGTTAATGATATCATCTCATTAGTATTGTGTGGATTGATAAATATGAAACGTGACTACGGGTTGCTAGTTCTCGAACGAGCAATTTATTACAGTCATTTGTTGACAGTGATTATATTAATCATTAAGAAGATACAATGGTGGCAATGAGATAAAATAGGATTCTATTGAGTGAATTGATTTAACAAAAGGAATAAATGATATTATATGAGGGTAACACACACATGACGAGGTCATTGAAAAATCAGTTGAATGAATTGCTTTTGTAAATAGTATACAATAAGGATTTTCCAATCATGGTACTTCTTATGGACCGACTGCATGATTAAGTAATTGTGAATTATCGGAACGATGCTTTTGGACATAATTGTAATTATTAAAGCCTAATTGTATATGTCTGATTGGTCCCTTCACTAGCTCAACAAAAACTCGATCGAACTGCATTTGAATCAGAAAAAAAATTTACAACTTTGGAAATAATTTAATTGAGTCGATTTATTCAATGTGGAATTAAATTAGGGGGTCGTGAGAATTGTTCCACTAGAAAATTTGATTAAAGAATTTTATTGAAAATATAATTTAAAAAATCTATGTGATTTTTAGAAAAATTAATTTTGGTTAAGTAAAATTAAATTAATCAAATTAATAGATATTTTTAGAAATTAATTGTCAAGTCAAACAATTGACCCAATTGGTATTAAACTTGAAAATTGGTCTTGAGATCGTAAATTAGGCCCGGGAGCTTAAAACCGAGACCAAAACCCAAACACTGGTTGAATGGGGTTCGATATGTGAAACTGGACCGACGGTCCAACCAGTGGCTAGACCAGACCTGTCAAGTCATCACTTACCCAGACCAAACTAGCTCGAGGTGCCGTAAGGGTGTCACACCTGCATCACCGGAGACGACAGTGCCGGCGACTGCAACGGTAGCGTTCCGATGGCCGGCGACGGTTGGTATTCGGTGGTTGAGCAATGGAAGAGTTACACTCTTACTAGGACTTTACTAGAGAATTTAATTTCAGATTAACTATTTTAAAAATAATATTATTTTAATAGTTTAATATTAAAGTTAATTTAATACTTATATTAATAGTGTTTTATTACTTTAATATTAAAAGTGATTATCTTAATATTAATTTTGGTTTAATATTTATCTTAAATATAAATATTCTATTATTTTAATAAGATTCAATATTAAATTAATATAATATTTAATATTAAAATGATTAAGTTTAATCATAACTCTCCCTATATAAAGAGAGTTCTGAGTTATTATTTTACAAATACTTGAATTGAATTAAAGATAAAGTTGTAAAAAGAAAATTCTCTGAAGAGATTATTTTTTTAATTTACAACTTGACCCAAAAGTTTAGAGAAATTTTGAAATTACTCAATTGGTAATTTTTGTGAAAATTTTTTTTATTCGAAGCGAGCCCGCACTTGTCAGACATGAACTTAAGGATAGCATAGAAGTCTATTCGGCCGAAGTGCTCATGTTAGACAAATAAAAAATGTACAATTTTGATTAAGTATTTATTATTTTAAATATCACAATCAAAATCTAATTTTTCTCTTATTTATTTTAGGTTACATTTTTCAGACCCAGTTTCTAACATGTACTTTATCCATCAATTTAAAATGGAAATGAGGGAGTGAAAATAAATAGGACCTTCCCTTTTCCCCTTTCTATTTTGAAGTTGTGTTTCCTTCCCCTATAAAGTTAAGTTCGACAGATGAATCAATTTACACTATATCTTTTGTAAAATATACAAAACAAAGGGACCTCTTTGTAATTTTAAGAAAAAAATATTATTGTAATTATGTTATTGTAGATAAAATCATTAACACGTAATTTATTGAATTTTTATTTTCCCATTTTATTGTATTTGCCAACACTGTTTGACTAAAGGTAGCACCATGAGTTTGAACTTTCTTTCTTTTTTAATATTTAATTTAAATTTGCTTAATTTGACTTATTCTAGAAATAGGAAGATTTTATCTTGAAAAAATAATTAATAAAATAATAAAAACATAATTTACTAAAAAAGTGGTGGAAGGATTTGAAGGAAGTGGATAGAATAGCCAAATATAGTACGGACAAGCTCAGAGTAAACTATTTTACAAATTCCCCCGAAAACAACGCAATTTTAGCTATAATCCAATCCGATCCTCAACTGATTGAATCATCAACGGTTGATTTGGATGATAAAGTGATAATCAACCGTCCATCCATGTTAACCAATCCCTTCGTTATTTTTCCTTTAAAATGGTTGCCTCATTTTCGCTTCAAGTCGACACGCATATCGAGAAAAACTCCAAAAACCAAAAAAGCTGAATAAATCAAAGCGACAACACAAAACAAACACCCAAAATAAAAAAGGTCTTTTTTCATGTTAAGTCTCTCTTTTTCTCTTTGATTTTCCTTCCCTCCAAACGCCATTGCTATTGTTGCCAATTCTACTTTTGGATTTGTGATTTTTTTCACCGCTTTGCTTGGTGACCGGGCGATCGGCGTTATTTGTCAAAGGAGAAGTTTAATTGATATTGAAAAAAGAATGAGTAGGGATTGATTTTTTTTCCGCCTCGGGAGGTTAATTTTCCCGGGAAAATTTGCCTCCTTTTTTCCAGCTCTATCTCTCAACTTTTGCGGTAAGCTGCATTTCTCGTAGAATTTTTCTTTTCCGTAAGATTTTCCAATTCATATTTTTGAATGCTAGTGATTATTTAGAAACTTGTTTTATTTATTTTTTGTTTGATTGATTGTTTCAGGAACTTTTCTTTGTGATTGAATGATCCAGGAGGAAATTTACATATAGCTGGTGTATGGATTCAGAAATGAAAGGAGGGAAAATTTGGGAGGATATAGTATTCAAGAGAGAATGAGAGGACTTTAATATATATTTATATAAAAAAAATCATTTTTAGTGTAGATATTTTATTTTAAACTCTTAGTAAATAATTAGATTGCTTGAGTTTGAATGCATATATATTGATACATGGAGTCAGAAATATTTTCACCTCCAAGAGGTTTGTTAAAATGTTGTAATTGCAGTTGTACTACCTGTGCTTTAATTGGAGCTCCTTCGAAAACTTGGTTCCGGTCTGTGAAACGAAAATATGATGAGTTTGAGACTGGAAACAGGTTTTATGTTCCGGGGGTTGATATTTTTTCCAATGCCCGAGTCCAAATTGAGAATGAATGTGCTGCCTTGCGGGAGACCGTCAGCAGCCAACAAGGGACAATACAGGACTTGTTTACAGATTTGGAGGAAGAGAGAAGTGCCTCGTCTACGGCTGCAACTGAGGCTATGTCAATGATATTGAAGTTGCAGAGCGAGAAGGCAGAGATTGAAATGGAGGCCAGGCAATTCAAGCGTTTTGCCGAGGAGAAAATTGCTCATGACCAACAGGAGATAATGATTTTGGAGGATCTGTTGTATAAGAGGGAGCAGACAATTCAAGCTCTAACATGTCAAGCCCAGGCATACAAGCATAGGATGATGAGTTATGGGTTTACAGAGTCAGAGGTTGAAGGTGAGAAGGATGAACAGGTTTGGCATCCAAGTGTTGCTGAGGACTTTGATGCTGAAGCCGAAGTTGATCTTCCTGCATATGATTATCCACCTCTTAAGTGCAATTTGAATGAGAATCCTGGTAATGATGTGGAAGACGTTGAAGATGTTGAAGACGTGGAAAAATATGCATTTGGTGAGACCCCTCGTGCCCGAGAACACTTGAGGAATCTGGAAGAAAGGATCTCCCAAATGGAGAGGATTCCCAGCAGCAATCAGCTGGATGGAGAGACTCCTGGAACAAGGAATGTTTTTGAGAAGGTGGTAGTCGGACACTCTCCTAGGCGACCAAGACATTCAAGGAAGTTTTCAATGGATAGTACAAATTCGTTCATTTCTAGGGAGATGGGTTCAGAGTTTATCAGTGACTCTCCTAGGTTTAACTTTGGTTCTCCCAAGTTTAATACCAGCTTCAAGAAGATGGAATTAGTTTCCGAAATGGATGAGATTTCTAGCACAAGAAGAATGGATAATGCTTCAGAAGTTGGAGATGATATGAGTGACAGAGTGTATACTATTGATTCTGTCCATAATGGAGTGCCATATAATGGAACTGCTGATCACAAATCTGGGTTTGGAATTTCTGATAATTATGCATCCACTCCAAGGGAGGCATTTAATCTACCAGATGTTTGTGATCCTGATATCAAGAAGCTCTACATGAGGCTTCAGAACCTTGAGGCTGACAGGGAATCAATGAGACAAGCATTATTATCGATGCGAACTGACAAAGCACAGTTGGTCCTATTGAAAGAAATAGCTCAACATTTGTGCAAGGAAATGCCACCAGAAAGACAAGCGACTGTGGGGAAGCCATCTATGCTTGGAGGCCTCTTCAAGGTAATCTTTCTTCACATAAACTGTTATATATATTGTTGACATTTTAGTACAATATAGTTTAGTTTCACTTTTCTGGTTGAAGATTCAAATTTGGGTTATAATTTATATGGAACTTAACATTGTTGGAAGCATCTGTGTTTTCCATGATCTTAAATACCTTGTTTTTTGTTTTGATGTATTGCGACAGTGCCACTTAAAGTTTATTGTCTTTTGATGATTTCCTTTTCTTTTTCCCAGTGGGTTGCATCTTCAGTTTCTTGGAGTCGGAGAGCTCGCCGAAGCAAGTAAGTAGAATAATTGTTATATACATACTTGCTGTTAGATTGACTAGCGTTTTAAAACCGGCGCATTTTAGTTTCTCTTTTCTTGATCTCTATTAATATTTAAAGCATTATTTGGTAAAAAAAAAAAAAACTAACCAGCAACCAAAATTAGTTATTCGGGTGCAATATGCAAAGAGAACAGTTGACACTGAAACAACAGAGATACTGATTTAACGAGGGAGCACGCACTTACATACCTATTTGATATATATTGTGTTGGAAATTGATATATGCCGGTATTTGACAATTGTTATCATTCGTATTTGTATAGGTACCTGTATGGATTATCACCAAACAATGTCGGGTTGCTAATGCTTCTAGACAAGGGCCCTCGACTGAGACAATGGAGATGCCTTTCAAGCACACAAGTGTGAAAGGATACAAAACCGATTCTTTCACTTGCATCTGTAGATGAAGCTAATAATAATTTCGTTAATTGTGTGAATGGTGAATGGGTTTTGATGAAAGCTATAATGTATTTAACTTTGCATCCATTTTTTTTTTTTACGGATTTCTTGGTGCAGAATTTGGTATTGTTCTGCAGTGTTCTTTTAATTTACTTCTTTTTTGTTTATATATTTTTATTTTTCGTAATTGAATACAATGCAAAAACATGGATGCAAGTAAAAGCATGTTGGTTCATGTAGTTTGTTGGGTTTCCAGTTGAGGTATCTGCAGGTAGGCTAAGGCTATCACTTTTTTTTATATTTTTCAGATTCACGTATGCAGTGTTATCCCTTTATTATTCAAGCAAATGGTTATTTCCCATGAGTAATTTATACTATTAATCTCATTCACTTATTTATATTTCAATCGTGTGAGCTTAATTTTCTCCATATTTATTGATTTTATTAAAAATTAAAAAAATAAAAGTATTCTCATTTAATTTTTCCAAGACGATTGTTTAAAATTAAAAACTCTGAACTCTTTGGGATTATAGCCTCCCGAATTGTGTTCTTTTTTGATGTTTTGATATTATAATGGGCGCAAAACCAGCCAAGCTACGAATAGGCGAAGAAACTACCGCCCAAATCACAGCCAAAATTATTGACATTGACCATTTTATTCATATCATGTATCATTGAAGCGTCATCCCAACTTGTCAGAAATCAAATACAGGCAGCTTAGTTGCTGTGGGACAAGACAAAAGTACATCTTAAAACACCTTTACTTCAGAAAATTCAAGTAGGCATATAGTGGATGAAATATTTCAATCAAGTTTCGAATATAGCAAGCTATTCAATTTATATATAGAAATTGCGATGCTTATGTAAGTTAAGAAAATATAGTTTATCTTTCTTAAAAGAAAACAATGATTATTAAAAAGAACAAATAAAAACGATACATTCATTGGTACAATACCAAAAAGGTTGGGATACTTTGCACCCTTCATGTAATCAATTCATGGAGTTGGATGGAAGTTGGGAGCATTTGATTAAAGCCAAGGTGAGGTCAATTTTGATGTGTCAAAGCCATGGAAATCCCAACAAGGTTAACGATTGAAGGAGCTGAAGAATTTTATGCAATATCTAGCTCAAATGGAAATCCGGGGAAGGCCGAAGCAAAAGCAATCATAAGAGACCATACATGCAAGTGGATTGTAGCATTACATCGACTAGTACCCTATGCTACAAGCATCCAAGTTGAGCGATACTGGCCAAAGAAGTTGATTTGGCTAACCTTGAGATTGAATTAGATGCCACTATTGTCATTAGCTTTGTCACAAATGCTAACATTTCTGATCTTATACATTATTGCAAGGCTCCGTTGAGGGATTTGAACATCGAGTCATTCATCAAACACAAATTTAGAGAGAAATAGATGTACAAATGGGATGCCAATTGTCAAACCTTCTGTTATCAAACTCTAGCCATAGTTGGAATGTTTTTGTTGCTGGTAATAGTCCTCTGGACTGTCTTGTTAGTTTACTCCAAGCTAAAGTTGGAGGGGAGAGTGCGAACTCCTTATTTTGTTTTAAATGAATGAAGTTCAATTTTTCACCAAAAAAATACGATATTTATATACATTTTAGGTAAATGCACATTAATTTGATAATCTAAAAAATAATAAAAGAAAATAACCAACAAAAATTCAAAGCCAAAAACCAGCAGCTTCTAGTTAATGAAAGAAGGATTCAACCTCAACAAATGTAATAAAGGCATCAATAAAATTATAGTCAATCAAATAAGAATACATATATAAAGGCATTAATATAGTTTTTTTGGGTGTGGAGATGATTGAGTATCAAGATTATATCATAGAGGGGTTAGAGACACTATATATGCATCATTGCAGTATTTCAACCCCTTTACTAAACCTGAATTCAAATGAGGGGAAACCATAACTCCAGGAATATCAAAAGCATACCCTATTGTTTCTTGAGTGGCTTCACTACTATCACCAATTTCACAAACTGCCCCCACTCCAATATTTAACCCAACTGAGGTATGCTCCGTTGTAAAGCTGAAAACCACCCAGATAATATCAGAATGATATTACCAAGTGTCAAATTTTGAAAAGCTGAAAATTACCAGTGGTAATCTATACAATCTCATGTTTGGATGGAGTAAATTTATCTTGAGACAGTATAATGATAATAATACCAACAGTATCAAATTTTTGAAATATACAGGAATAATTTCATTACCACCTTTTCTTTAGATAATCTTACATTATCGTAGTAGTGTCAGATTTTTATAGTTTTACCCCATTTTAATGACTTTAATCCATTTTCATTAAACCAAAACGAAAAATAATAAAATACAGATATCAAATTCTCTAGTTTTTAATATATTCTCTCAAGTAACATTTCAACTATATTTGTTTATTTACTATAAGTGAAATTTGCCTATTACTATTACATTTTATATATTATTATATTATTGTCTTAATTTTTCTATATTTTCGTAGTTGAGTTTTACTCTAAGCATAGTTTTATAACTTTTTCATCTTTATTTTCTATTAATGGCAACTTAATAAAATGTACTAAACAATTTTACGTTATAATAATCTTGTTCCTAGAGCTAATCTTACATTCTGAGAACTAAACGACTCCTAGCATTTGTAACTAGTATGTTAATTTACATGATGAAGATCCATTTAATAACCCTATATAACAAATGTTAAGAAATCTTATAGAATGCAATAATTTGATATAAGGAAAAGAAAGTATAGCATACCTTGCTTCAAAGCTTTGTCCTTTAGAGACCATTTGAGCACACATGTTGCTGATAATCCAAGGGGGAATGTATGAATCCTTGATTTCAATGCTATAGCAAAGACCAGCAGATGAATTTGGCATGGAGCAACTGTCTTTCAAGATTGATCCATGGGGAAGAGCAGTACCACGATCAGGTCTTTTTATCTCCATGCATCTAACCTAAACATCAAAATCACATTGAAACATATAACCAGGTTTTGCTAAGTAGCATGATCAAGTTTTCTGTATTAATCCTTATTTTATGTGACAAGAAAAATGTGATGTTTATGTCAAACAGCCATTCGATGGCAACACAAGTAAAAAAGATGTCATACAGAAGAGGCATTAAGGGTAGTGGACCAGATTATGTGACTAAATAAACATTTAGTATTTACAACCAACGAAGTCTAAAAGAGATGAAAATATTATTTCTAGAAATGTCACTCACCTCAGGGACAGAAAGAGCAGCATGTTGAAATGGCACAGGCGAATATAATAGAGGAACATCCGCGGTATTCAAAAAAGTCAAGAAAGATCTAAACATGGATAGACAGAAAATAGTCACATATAGTAGCAACTAGCAAGACAATGCAGATAAAAGGTAGAGGCAAGCAAAAAGTCAATCAAACTAAATAAACTGAATGACTTAACCGAAGTAAGTCAATTTATTCAATTTTCGATTTATTTGGTTAGCTTAATCGGTTTTGGCAATTTATTCAGTTAGTTATCAGTTTTGGATATTCAAACTGAATAAACTGATTAATTTTTAAGATAATAAATACCCCATATCCAACCAAATATCCATACAAAACCCAACACAACACAACTAAACTCAAAATAGAAACCCAACCAAAAATTAAAATAAAATAACCGCACCCAAAATATAAAATATAAAACAAAATATAAAACATCTGAATAACCCAATCCAACTAATTAATTTAATCTAAAAAAAACCTAAAACTAAACCTAAAATCCATCCTTGTAAATCCATCCGATAAAAGAATTCAAACAATAAAAACCTGACCAATGCATTAAATGTTAAATATCAAATATTGTAAATAAGTATCAATTATAATACATGCTTAATAAAATATAGCATTTTTGTAAAACCGATAATACATTTATTTCCTCAAATTTGTTGCCTTTTTCTTTTATTTATTATAATCAAACAATAAAAGAATTCAATTGACATTTGCATAATGATAAATCTTATAATTCTAAAATTTGTAAATTACAATGATAATTTTTTATTTTAATTTATAAATAAATCTTTTTTTTTAAAAGACAAAAACCTAAAACCCTGACCAAACTGAACCAAAGAAGTTTGGTTCAATTGATTCAGTTTTGGCAATAGAGTTGGTTCAGTTTATTCCATTTTGATGGCTTATTCGATTATTGATATATAAAACCAAACCACTAAATGCACACCCCTAATAAAAGGGAACTACTATCTCTTTCAACATGATCAAACAAGAACTTGAAATCATATATTAGTCTACTGAGCAATTTGTGTGAAATAAAGAAACGAACTCACCGATAATTTAACAAAATCTCATACAAACCATGTACATTCTCCTTTCCACTGAAAGCCAGCAAAGACTGTGGAGTATTATCAACATCAGAGAAGGAATTCATGCGTCGAGTCTGCAGCAATTTCAAAAGTACTGGAATGAATACTGAGCATAAGAAAAATGAACTGATATCCCAAACGACGAGCAAAGAGGTGTAATAGTTACAATGAAGTTTTGTTTCAGTTTAAGCATCCTCTTTAGAAACGCACAATCACTTAGGAGATGAATACAAGGGACCACTACTATTACTTAGCTTGTGGGTTTCTACAAGTGCTCAGTTGCAACTGGTAATATTTCTAAATGCGTTTTAGAATTTTTTAAGTCACAAGTTTAAAGTTGAAACTTGGATACCAACTTAGTAGCACGCAGGACACGAAAAGGACACTAAAATGAAAATGGAAGGGAGACAAGAATATAACATATCCAAATCAAAATGCCCAAATCTTTTAAGGAACTTGGTTCTATATCAAGCAGTTAACAATTCCAGAACAAAAAGCAGGTGGAGCAAGATTCTCAACCGAATTATCAAACTGACAGTCTGATTTTTGTCTCAAAATATTTCACCAAAAAAGCAACCCATGATCCATCCCAAGGCATAAATTCAGTCAGAAGTCAAATTACATAAACTATCAGCACAAGATGATGGACAAACCTGACCCAGATTATGCTTTTCAATTTCTGAAAGCTCTAAGAGATCCTCAGTGGTGACGTGTTCTACATAAGAATGGCAAAGAGGCATAGAAAAAGAAACATCCTAGGAAACATTAAAGAAAACCGGTAGAGAGAAAAAGTTAGCATCTGACATTAATAAAGCAAGAAAATTAATCAAATAGCTATATAGAAATGACCAGCATAGAAGCTGATGAATATATTATTTCAATTAAAACTACAGCTGATTGATCCAACCTCTATAGCTTCCTAAAAAGAGAACAACATAAACGAACATAAACGACATGGACAATCTCCTATTGCTCATGTACCCTCTTCCACAGTCACAAGTTGGGTTGGCAAAAGCTTGTATCAATTCTCAGACTTTAGAAACTATTGGTCTACTTTTGCTTCTAAAACAAGACAAAAATCTGAAACTAACAGCCATTTCAAGCGGTGCTGCAGAAATGTTTGTAAATTCAGCAATAACTTCTCTATAGTACTAGCATGAGCAAAACTTGCTTTTAAGTAAGGGTGTGTTTGATAAACTGAATTTAAGTACTGAAATTTTTTATAAGTGATGAACTTATATTAAAAATTTGTTTGGTAAATTAGTAAATATAAGTACAGAATATAATTATATTGTTTGATAAAATAAATATCAATTTTAAAACATTATTTATTTTTAATTTTAATCCTATTAATTTATATTATTTTGGATAGTTTTGGATGAAAGATTAATAGGGTAATTTGAATATCTCATTTTTTAAAAGGGTAGTTTATTTCAATTTTTAATGAAGTAAAATCGACTTAATATTTTCTACATTAAGTGATAAGTAGCTACCTATTTACTTATCTTATTCAACACTTTTTGTTGAAAATTTTATATTAAGTAAAAATTAAATTATTATCAAAAACGCATTTAAAAATATCAAATGTTGAAAGTTTTCATTTGCAATGAAATGAAAACTTTTAAATGGTTTATCAAACACACCCTAAGTTTTAGCTTTAGGTACTGCTGCTTTAACTATTACGCCATCAGTCTACCATTTTATTTTATAATACTGCCATGAACACTACAACCAAGCCCCAAATCTATAAAATCATCACTAGATGTGTAAAAAAAGGCATCTTATAAGTTCTTCACCTCATTACCACCACTTATTAGGTTACAATGAACTGGATCAGAGCATCATTAAACTTTAATTCAATTAGATCAGAAAGTGAAATAAAAAGAGAATTTAGAATGAAGCATTTATAGAATAGCATAATCACTTCCATACAGATATGCCAACAAGCTATATAGAGAAGCAAAATCACTTTGCACCCTTGCAGTTCATACCACATGACCGGAATACTGTTACAGAAAACTCTCTAAAAGGCCATGTTTAGTATTAATCAGATATGGTCTTCCATGGAGTTTATAGTAATCATTATTACTAACACTATGCAATAGTTTAACTAGTTAAGAGTGGCATCTTACTTGCTCCTTTAGTGATGACCTCAAACCTCTAGTTGACTGAGAGATATAAGCATGGTATGATCTACTTCTTCCCGAGCCATCAGCAGCAGCAAACATCACCACAAAATGTGAAGTACACACTAGAAAGTTTCCAAAAAAATAATTACCAAGATATAGTTTTATGCTTTTAAACAAATTAAGTGAGCATTACATTCCAACATAAAACTTAAAGCAGAATTCAGTCTTGAAAAGAAGAAAGACAATGTGAAATCAAGGATGAAACAAAGTAGAACTTCTTGGCTGATGGAGAGCATGTATGTGTTCTTCAGAAAAGGACTCAGCAACACATAGCAAATACAATCCCCTGAGTAAGCATATGCATGAGATGCACATGGTATTTACCAACAATGAGACACAAGCAGAATAGAATTGAACAAGAAAATGCAAGCATTACAAGACATGTAGTTGCAGGCATGTGTGTGCACTAAATAAAATACCTAGATGTTCTCAGGACAAGAGAAAACATCATCCTCAAGACTTAATTCAATCAACAGTGGAAGAAGATTGGAACACGGTTTCAAAGGTGGAAATAGATAAGGAGAAAAGTCATAAGCATGACAAATATTTACCATAAAATATGCAACAAGCATTCTCCCGAAACATATAGTAGAGACTTCGAAATGATTCCTCCCATGCCCCAAGTCGTTTTCTTAAGAAATCCATTTCAACTGGAGAACAAGTGACAACATCAGTTAAATAAAAACAGATAGATGGAGAAGGAACACTCGAGGCATGTGTTTGTTTGTTGGTGTACAAACAAGAAGGATTTGGAGAGGGAATTTAACACAAAAATTTCATTAAACAAACCTCCATCTGCTGCTACTGACATCAATACTGAAATGAGAGAAGGTGGTATGGTAGATTGAGGATAAATCCAAGAATGTAATGCATTAGAATTCAACACTTGGGAAGCCAGCCTGGTCTGAGAAGCACTGCAAATACTTTTTCCCTTGGAAGAACCAGAATGTGAGGTAAATTGAGGCATACCATTATATGTACCACACATCATTGACCTATGTAACCTGAAATCCACAAAACAATATTATATATACGTGCATGCATGTACAAGAAAAATAAAAATCTTGCAAAAAAACATGATCATATCTCCAAGTAGAAGAAATATATATTAAAAAAACCAGGTTTATTCACCAATTCACTGGGGAGGAGGACACCAATTGTGCATAAGTTTTCAAAGTAAAATCCAGAGGAATCTTCTGTCCTGTGACATGGAAATCAGAGCAGAAGTTCCCTGATGAAATATCATCAAATCTTTCAGAAGACTCAGGAGGTATATTCGGGATTGCTTCACAAGCAGCTAGTCCTTTCAATGCTTTATCCTACAAAACAATTGGTAGTTGATTTAGGGGGGGAAAAACATCATCAACGTAATCAAAGCTCAAAGCTGCTAAAAGCATATACCATGTCAACAGCTGCCAAGCCTGATAACTTTTGGCCCCCTGTTGAAAGCTCGGTAACACTGAGAAATGTACCCTGATTGCATTTTTCAAGTGTTCGATGGGGCACATCATCTTTTGGAACATCAACAGAAGCAACAGAACCCTCTGGACTGTAAAGCAACAATGCATGACCAAAAAATTCAAATAGTAAGTCTAATTATTACGTACCAGATATGGAATACTAGGACACAGACATACCATGAAAGCTGTTGCCTTCTCTTGGCAGCCAAATTTGAAAAAGCAGAGATTTTCTTTAGGCTGCTAGTTTGCTCAATTGAACTATTTTCCTGCAAAATAATAGCACGATTGAACAAATCAATGAACTAGTTATTAACTTATGACTAATAAAAACTTTAGCTGCATTAAGATATTTCTATCATATGCATTTTCTGGAGATGTAACCTTGGCATTTTCTTTTCCTGAAGGCAGCTTGAATCTCGGTTTCTTGGCAGGAAATACTTCATCCATACGGATGTCAATATATTTTGGATTTCTCTGCGGATCTGCTTTTTTGAGTCCATTCTCCATCTCACTAGCATGACCAATGGGGGAAAAAAACAAAGTTTTAAGATGGTTGCAACTTAAAAAAATAACTGTAAACAAAGAGGAATAGCACTGGACAGAAGGAAGAGAATAACAACTCTTACCTTGGGGCCAAAGATTTACTAACATGCTCAGCAACATTTGTCCGCTTTAATTGTTCCCCCTGTTATATAAACACTTACTATAAAGCATAAGACTATAAAATACACTTCCTCATAAAGTTAACTAAACTGCTGTCTATTTAGCATCAATTACTCTAGGTTCTAGACCAAATGATGTAGAAAAAGTACAGCTGAAAATGAGAAAATATGAGAAAAAGGTACATAAGAAGAATGAACAAATTAACTATCATGATCAGAGCTATGATTTAGGGGACTGAGGAAACTTGAAGCAGTGAACTATTCTCTGACAAATTAAAATATATATAACCAAAGAAGCCATTGCCTAAAAAGATACTGGAGACAAACGATAAATTTATCTCTTTAATGTGCTATTGCATTATCAAAACATCTTCCCCACCCCCGAAACAATTACAATGCCCAATCCCAACAATGCTAGTAAAAGTTAGAGGGGGAAAACAATACTCTAAGTTCCGAAGGGGTCTTCCTTTTAACTGATGTACCAATTTTGAGAGCATCCCCGCCAATTTGTTGCGAAGTAGAAGTTAAGGCACTATGCGCAGCTACCTTCGCCATATCCGAGAGTCCACTCAAACAATAATCGCGATTACTTTACCTAAAATAGTAAATCAATACCAGCAATTATGCCGATTTCTTCCTAATCTGAAAAAAGTACAAACAATCGAAATAATATAGGCATTTTTGCTGCTCATAATCTCAAAATCAGAATAAATATATATCGGTGACAAAACCAAATAGATTTCATATAAAAATAATATTCACATCCGGGTTTTACCAAAGCGAAGAAATGCACCGATTAAAGAATCCAAGAAAATCGGGGTATCTCCCAATCGGATATTAATCTAGGGTTTTGGAGAAAGATAATTAATTTGCCCCGAATAATTAATTTGCCCCGAAGTGAATGAAATTATTAGGGCAAATCATGGAGAGGAAGGAGAAGGGAGAGTGAGAGAGTGTGACTGAGAAATTGCGGTAAAGTTGAAAAGCTGAAATTTTTTGGAGTTTTATTTGTTTTTTGAACATTTGGATTTTCCCTCCAGCAACTGACGGCGTTATCCGGCCGTTATCAAATTCCCGGTTGGAAATTTAAAAACTAAGTTAAATTACACTTAAAGTCACTAAATTATTAGTAAATTTACATTTTAGTCACTTAATTTCAAAAAGTTACAAAATAATCATTGAACTATTTAAAAGTTGTCGAAAACTTTATTTAATTCATTGGGCGGATAAGGTTTTCTTTTAAGTATGGCTAGCAAACTCTAAGTAACGATTTGACGGTCAATATGGTGGATCATGCCTTAGATTCAATTCGATATGATGATTAATGCCTGAGATCGAAAAAGAAAGTTGTTTAAATTTTAGTTTACAAACTTGTGACATTCAAAATTATTTCATGAAAAAAAAAACTTAATTATAAAAGAGAAAAGGAAATGAGACCTTTCAATGATACAAATAATACTGAGCAGAAAAAGTATTAGAATAACAATTTTAAAACCCGATAACTTAAAAATTATATATGTTAAAACACTCATCTAAACATCTAAATGGTACGGATTTAACTCAAATCATTCTCTTCTCCTTTTTTTCTAAAATTATAATAATCAAATATATATAATTTAGAAGAAATATTTTATATACAAGTGGAATCTAAAGTCTTCAGAAAAGTTAAATGAGTGACATGTACCACACTAAAGTCTTCAGAAATATTTTATATACAAGGAAGTATATTAATACTAATTCATGTAGTTTATTAATTTTATTGTATTTTTTTAATGGGTGAGTAGTTTATGGAGAGTGACTATTATTATTATTATTATTATTATTATTATTATTATTATTATTATTTAAGCTTAAAATTATTAGATGTAAAGTAGAAATATATAAAATATATATATAAGAGATTCGGTTTTGTTTTTTTTGGGGGAGGGTTTAAGAGAAAAGTTAGAGATATTTTTTATAAGATTAAAAAAGTTAAAAGTGATTAATTTATAGAAGGGCAAATTATATAGTTAGTCATCCAACTTTTATAAGTCTTTATTTTAAGCACCAAAATGGTTTATGTTTTAGGCACTATCGTTAAAATTGTTTTTATTTTAGTCATCTGTCGTAAATTTAATGTTATTTTGTACTCATTTTAGTCACCCAACTTTAATAAAATTTCGTTTTGGTTATTAAATTTTTTTTTTGACCAAAATGAAAACGACTTTTAACAGTAGCTAATAACTTGAATATCATAGTGAACTTTTTCATCATAGATGCCACAAATCAATTGTCTCAAAGTGTCCTTTGATGCTTGCATTAACCTTCGAGAATTCCAAATTATGTCGAAGTTGAAGAACTCGATTATTTTACTATTCAAAAAACACAATATCAATATTTAATTTTACAATATCTTAAAAATATTTTCATAAAAATTTTAAAATTAAAAAATATAAAAGTTTACCATATTGATTGCATAATTTGTAACGTGTTAGTTCTTAGAACCTTGAATCAACCATTTTCTACACTAAAAAATGGAGAGATTTATTTTTGTTTTTTAGAAGATTTAAAGAAGCTAAGTAATTATTTAATATAACTTGGTTTCCAACTTTTATAAATTTTTATTTTGAGTACCGAAAAAAAAAGTTTGCTTTCTAAGCATTGCCGTTAAAAACAGTTTTCATTTTGGTCATATTTTGTTAATTTAATGTTATTTTTCATTCATTTTAGACACTCAATTTTAATAAGTTTTCATTTTACCCAATAAAGTCTTTTTAGTGCCCAAAATGAAAGCGATTTTTAATAGCAGCTGACAATTTCAGTATCATAACAAACTTCGTCATCATAGATGTCACAAACCAACTGTTTCCAAGTACCCTTTTGCTACCTTCATCAACCTTCGAGAATTCCATATTATTATGTAGAAATTAAAGAACTTGATCATTTCAATATTCAAAAAAATACAACATTAAAATTTAATTTTGCAATATCCTAAAAAAAATTGTAAAAAAAAAAAAACAGGTTTGAAACTTTACCATATTCACAACATAATTTGCAATGTGTTATCCACCATTTCTCCCAATAAATGAAGTACACAGAATAATATTTTTTGAGAATTTGAAAAAATAATGAGGTATTTATAGATTGGAAATAAAAATCATGAAATTCGATTTCCAGTAATTTAATAGATCGATTGAGACAGTGAGAAAATAAATTCAGTAGCCAAAGTTCAAAGCCTTGAAGCAAACAGATAATCTAATGATCCACAACAATCAAAATCTTTAACTTTTTAGACAAATTTTACTGTTATACTATCAAAATCTAGCTAGCTTGTAGTAACATTTTCACATAAAATCAAGAACATAACTTCTATACACAAGCTAAACAACGTAGCCAAGTTGGAGACAGTTCAAGAATTTGATCACCATGTTCAACCCCATTAAAAGCCAGCTTCGACATTTCTGCATCAAACAAATTATCTCCTGCTGATGTTCTCTTAGTCACCTTGGCCGGTTCCGCCGCCGCCATGTTCCAAGAAGAAGAAGAAGAAGACGGCAGCCGATTACACGATTCATCCCTTGACGACGAGTCTTTCCCCGTAAGGCGTTGTACCAGGCTCATAAACTCCTCGGGTCTAACATGGATAATCTTCGGCGACCTCAAATAAATCACCACAGGATTGATTACTTTACTGCTGCTACTATTGATTCGATTCCGAATATTACCATGCGATGCTTTCTTGATCAACGATGAAGAATGGCTAACCTTTAACGGTGATGGCCTTGGACCCTGCAACTCTGATCTTCCTCTAATGGAGTGCTTGATAAGACTCATGTTTTGAGACTGAACTTGGTTTTTTTAGCACATGCAAGCTTTAAAGATCAACATTAACCATGGGCTTATATTTATATATATATGTTGACAGTGCAAAAGTAAAGAAAGAGTCCAAACATATGCAAAGGGATTACAAGAAAATGGCAAGAAAAACTGGGTCTGTAGGTTTGAATAAGTCTTCGTAATATTATATTAGTATGGAGTTTTTGGTAGATTCTGCCGGCTGTGGATTTTTCAAAAAGGGTGTTGGTTTGAAAACCTTTTGGTTGAGCAATCAATAGCAAAGGGAAGATGACAAATTGATGAGTCAAGTCAAGGTCATTAATTATCTTATTTCTTTTATTCTTTGATCTGTGGGATACCCAAATTCCATTTTTTTCTACCAACTTTGTATTCTTCTTGCAATGACATGATGAAATTTAATTTCAAACTACACTACGTACCTTCAAATATACCCACAAATGTTAAAACTTAACCTGGTTTATGGAATAATTAAGTAGTAATACGTATCATGCCATTTTATCTCATGCTAACGTACAAAGTTTAGTTTAGTTTTTTTATGAATTCAATTAAACTGTTAAAAAAAACATTGTACAATAACTTTAAGCTATACAAACAAATTAACCAATTATAGACTCAAGAAGCACAAAGTGAAGCATTAACAAGATCAGTTCTATTGATTGGTCTTCCTCCTAAGTGAGCCCGCACAATCTCTTTAGTCTGCACCAATACAGCATCTTCAGTCAAGAATGATGCACCAAAATATCTCTTGTTCCTCTGTCTGGATATCACATACAAATATGCACTACAAGCAAGTTTGAGTATAGCAACAAGCAAAGACTTTCATTTAAGTTTCAATATCGTCCAAGCTAACTCTTGCCTCCAAATTCCCACGACCCTATGAATAAAGCAAATGTGCAAAATTGACTACCACACCTTCCTTGAAAAACTACACTCAAAGAAGATATGATCACGTCTCTCTGCAGCATCCATACAAAAAAAGCAACAAATATCAACCAAAATCCTAAAAGCAAACAAACGATCCTGAGTTGGGAGTCTATTAAGAATGATCATCCAAGCAATAAGAAAATGCTTGGGAATATGTAAAGGGAACCATAGCAAACGGTGTCATTCCACCTTCTTACTACAAGTTCTAATTGCCTCCCACAATCGAGAAGTAGAAATAGATGAATTTTTTTAATAAAAAAATTTGTTTACTTTTTTTTATTTAATGTATAAAACTAAATTACTCATTTTTTAATAAAGAATTAAAATACAATCGACTCTAATATAGAGACGTTTACAATACTTTTATATACAAAATGTTGCTAATTAATACCAACCATTTAAACCACTAAAACACTTTTGTTTTTCTTTGGCTTGATTAAACTATATCTTGACCCTTGTTGTTTGGATTTTGTTGTTGGTGTATTTGAGAAAAAAATCTAATCTTTAATTAATATAAAAGTTTGCATCGCAATAGATTCTTTCCTTTTGTTCTTCATGTGGGAATAATTCAATTGCAAATCGAATACATATATAAATATAAGTTTCATGGTTTCACTGAAATAGTGGTTAAAGTTTTTATCGAACATTTGGTTAATAGTGTGATATCGTTCTCTACCTCAACATCAATATATATATATATATATGGCTCGTCGGGTAATATCTCATGAATTACTCTAAGGTAAATTATATTATTAGTCATTAAATTATGGGTAAAATTTTGTTTTGGCCACTTAACTAAAAAAAATTACAATTTAGTCACTGAATTATTCGAAATCTTTCATTTAAGTCATTGAACTATTCAATTTCTTTTATTTAAATCACAGGGCTATTAAGTTCCGCCACCGAGCTCCAAGTGACAAATTGACGATTGGTATGGTGGATCAATACCTATCGATAAGTAGAAAAACATACCTTAGATCCAAGTCAATTTGACGGTCAGTGTCGGAGATCGAAAAAAATTGTTTGAACTTTAGTTTGCAGATTCATGATGTCTAAAATTGTTTCGCAAAAAAAAATTGAACTGTAGAAGAGAAGAGGGAAGAAAACTTTCGATTGATACAGGTAATGCGAATAGAGAGAGCCATATAGCATCGATTTTAATAGTCCGATGACTTAAATAAAAACTTTTGAATAATTCAATGACCAAATTATAACTTTTTTTTAATTAAGTGATCAAAATAAACAATTTACCCATAATTTAATAACTAATAATATAATTTATCTATGATTACCTACTCAAGAATAAGTAGTACCAATCATCGTCCGAAAGCTTCCAATTATTAAAAAAAAAGTTGACTTTCGTATATGAATGTATGTATATAACCTCTCTGAATATTTCTTCACTCAACATTTAGCCATTAATAAGGCAGGGACGTCTTTTAAGACTTAGTTTAATTGTTTTTGTGGTATAAAATATTCTAATTTTGAAATGGTATAAAACCAAATCATTCCTATAACTATTTATATATGCTCCTTTCTAAGATAATACTTAAAACTATTTATAATCCCTCCCTAACCCGCAAATAGGGGGACAATGCGCTTCAGCTTCAGCACACTCGAATCTAGATCCTCCTACATTAACAATAATTTAATTAACAAATATAAAATTTGAAACATATAAAAAGTGTTTTAATTAGTTAGCTCTCTCTTCAAATTCATGGGACCTCTAAAAATCACTATTTTTAATGTATTTTTTATCATCACCTCCAGTTTAATAGTTTCTTATACTTCTTATGGTGTGAACCGTTACGATAAACCACTCTTAATTTTGGTGTTACGACAAAATCATTAATATTTTATTATAAATATATATATTAAGAAGTTTATATGCTTAAAATAACACAATGTTGCAAAATAAAAATAAAAATATATATAATATATAAATAAATAAAATAATTTCATACATTATTTACATTTTCAAAGAGACACAAATACTTCTTAGAATACAGTAAAAAATATTAAACAATAAATGAGTACATCCTTATGTTATTTTACATGTGAGCTTTTTTGTCAAAGTCAACCAAGTTTTCTGTTTTCTTTTGCAACTCGCTATGTTTAACCTAATTCTCAATTAGAATATTTCATGAGTTGAATAGCATTTAGTAAAGTTCTAGAGCCTTTATTTATTTATCCTAAGTTAATTCCTATTAATGTATAAATCCATTTTATTGATTTTTTAAATTAAAAATTTTATATTTGTTATGATATTTACTATTACCGACCCGCAACACGACTGGATCCGCGTCGGATTCTACGTGGTTCGTATATCGAGCTCGCATGATATTGAGTGTTCGTAGGAGGGCACTTACACCCTCTTGCAAAATCACATGTGAGATCGCACATGAGACCGCATCAACACTTCTTAAGTCTAAAGTAAGATATGTGTTAATATGCATGAAATTAACATTAATGAACAATAATTATATCATATAAACATACAAGGATACAGAAATACTCAACAATATTCATATTTTTATATTAAATTTAAATAACAATTAAGTAAATTGTAATTCATTAACTCAAAATAAAAATAATATTTTATTACTAAATAAAAATTCATGTAAAGTCAAATTAAAATAATATTTTATTTTCATTACTTTTACAAGTGTGGCATTACTTAGCATAAACAAAATAACAACTATAAATTGCATTGATTAATTCCATTTGGTGCAAAGAAATAAATAATAATTAATTATTGTAGACTCTTTTCTTTTTCTTTTTTATTTGAGTGCTCATTGTGGAAGGTACTATAAGACTGCTTCACCATGTTTTTCTTTAAGCAAAGGAAGTTTGAAAATCTGATGTTTGACATTAGTGGGAATTTGTACATTTAACTGCCCTCGACTTCTATTTTAAAATAAATTAGACCAGTGTAACCTAGATCTGTATTAGTGTAATCTAGATCTGTTCATGAGTTAAGCTGGGTCCTAACAAAATTCTAGGCTCATTTGATAGGTTCGATCCCGACTTAAAAAATGAGATTTAACCCGTTTTTTAAATAGGTTTTATTTTTTGCCTAAACTTTTTTTCGAACCCATATTTTCATTCAAACTTTCCCACTTTTTAAGTAAACCTTCGAGCGAAAATGCCACCCATAAAATAAATTCTCTAGGCCAACACATTGAAATATCCACTTCTCCACTTAATTGTCAATAGAAATTTCCATGAATTAAATGAGTTGATCTATTTATAGATCCGTCTGAATTGGGTAAAGCTTAAAAGAAGATAAAATTTGAGAATAGTCCCTGTACTTATGATTTGTATGGATTTAGTCTCTTTACTTTTAGTTACTTAACATTGATTTCTCCACTTTTCAATTTACTCATTTTCAGTCCCTCCGTTAACTTTTTCTATTAACTTTATTAAAAATCAGGAACAATAACAAAACTAACCCCTCAACCTTTACCACTTTTGTCAATTTAACCCTATTCTACTTATTTTTGCTTTAGCTATTAAATCTTTGAAAAATTATAAAGTTGTAAAATTTCCCCGATTTAGTGACAATAGTATTATGTTGTGGGCATGAGAGGTTAGTTCGGTCCGAAGCAACTCCATCTCCTACCCTCACTTGTATGTATATAAATGAACTTGTAGTCCTCATTTAACAACAATAAGTATTGCATATATTATGTAATTTACATTACAAATCATTAGATTTAACCTCAACTCTTAAATATATCATAAACTTTTGACTTAATCAAATTTCATCATTTAACTTTAACTATTAACAACTGAAATCACTCATACTAACACTGTTAAATTCTTTTAACAAAGTAATTGAATCCACATTCATGCTTTGCATGTTTTTAACATGTAAACAAATTAACACCTAATCGGAAAATTAAACGACTTTTTAGGTTTATTTTTTAAAGTTGGATTAGGTGACAAGACCAAGATTGAGGTTTTTTCAAAGCTTTTTCTTCTCGCTATCGATAGCAGTATTAGGATTAAGATTAGATTAGGGCTTAGTTTAAAATTAATAGAAAATCATTTAGGTGATTATTATACATGTTTTAAAACTAAATTGTAAGATAAAAAAAAATGAAAAACAAATTTAGAATTGAAGTAGAGTTAGAGTTGGAAGTAAATATGATTTTATTTTAGAAGCATTATCCTCACCAAGATCATGACAAGATGGGGTTTAGGGTATAATGGAATATGATGAAGATTGTGTTGGAGAATCTTTAGTGATGGAAGTTCCACACTGTACAAAGTCTCAAAAGGTTGGTCTTATTTGGGTTCCAATTTCTTATAATCTTCTGCTCTGCCCAGGCCACCTTGATTCACTCGGTGGACTTTATGGGGTGTGGGCTAATATGGAGCATGACTATCAACCTTTGGCAACAACCAGAGGTGCCGGGCTTCCATCGTCTAAAGTATATAAATTGGATCCGTTCCGAAAAACGGATTCACTGACTCAATTTAAAAAAGTAAATTCGAGTTCGACTCGACTCACCCATATTTAATTTTTTAAAATTAATTTTTATTAATTTTTTAAGAAAATATATAATACACTAAATGCACTAAAAAATATTAAAATAAAAGTTTTCCATCACATTGACAAGTATTTAAATTAAAAAAAACAAATAAATATAATAAATATTTTATTATATTAAATATAATTTTTTAAAATTTAAATTTTGGGTTAGGTTATTTAGTTGGATAAGTTTTCTTTTAGCTTTTGGTAATAAATTTAATTGTTATTGTGTTAATGATTTAGGTCTTGTTTAGTATTGCTTAAAAAAACACTTTTGGAAGAAAAAATTGTGCTAAACAAACTACTTTTGGCTGAAATTCCTGGCTTTACAAAAACACTTTTGAAAAGAAGAAGCTAAAATTTTTAGCTTTTCCCCTATCAAAAACACTTTTGGTGCTTAATTACAAATTGTTAAAATAATTAATTAAAAATAAAAAATATTTTTTTAAAATAATACAAATGTGTTAATATCTAATTTAATTACAAATATTTAATAGTTATATTTAATTATTTAAAATATAGTTTATATATTTTAATTAAAATTTATAAATAATTAAAATTTATTACTTGAAATTATTTAAAATTTATATTTCATATATTAAAATATTAATAACAAGTTATAATCAATTATTTTGTATTCTTACTAAAATATAATAATATTAACTCATTTGAACATTATTTAAATACCTATTTGTTACTTGATAATATCATGTCTAAAATGAACATTTTATTTTTCAAAAGTACTTTCGACAACAATGTTAAATACTCAAATCTTAAACCAAGTTTTTCCAAAGCATTTTTTAAAAGAACTTCTCAAAAGCAATGCTAAACTAGCCATTAATATACAATTATTATATAATATATATATATAATTAATATAATAATTTTATAACATAATATATCTAGACCAGACTGAGGCAAAAAATATTGCCCAAGGCTCGACCCATATAAAAAGCAGACCTTAAATTTACCCAAACTCA
Organism: Gossypium raimondii; assembly: GCF_025698545.1. Lineage (NCBI taxonomy): Eukaryota > Viridiplantae > Streptophyta > Magnoliopsida > Malvales > Malvaceae > Gossypium > Gossypium raimondii. The sequence continues at coordinate 48,942,670 of NC_068565.1, forward strand.
TTTTTCAGGTCTTATATTTTGTCCAAACTCTTTCATATTTTGAATGAACTTTCAGACTTGAATGAATAACCCGACCATAAACAGGTCTAACAAGGACTAAATATCAAAACTCTCTCTCAAACCACCCATTCTACCATAAATTAAAAGATTGTTAATGGGTGACGTGCTAACCACAGGTCCTTACTAAATAAACTAGAAGTATAAAAACTTGGTCTTATCTTGTACAATGTTGATAGCCATGCCTTTTTTTTAACCTAGCCCTCTCTTAAAATAAGCCCTCAAATGGCAAATTCACCTCTTTTAGGACTAGTTTGACATTTTTGTTAAATTGGTCATAACTCGAGATATAAAGATTCCAATGGTATGATCCTTGATGCATAGGAATGACATCTAACTCTACAAGTCGTATAAAGAGAGGCTGGCTTGAATCCAGTGGAATCAAACACCAAAATTTGATATAAAAATTCCAAATTTTTGTCTCTTGTCATGGTATTTGAATTCCGCCATCAATGCATGTTTTACAAAGTGATTTATAGTGGGATCTAGAACTGAAAATGGGTCGGATCACTAGATCCGATTTGAAGGTCCGCTCGAGAAGTGAAAAGGTTTAGACAAAATAGGCTCAAAAAATGAACTTAAACAAAAAAATAAGGCCCGTTTCAAACCTCGAGTAAGGCATTTTTTGTCCTGGCCTGACCCGAATTCACAAAAGGATAAAAAAATATGTTATTTTTTTGTTGTTTTCTCCTTGTTTTGCTACCATTTCTCTATTATGCTACTACTAATTTATTTTTATTGTTTGGATATTGTACAACATTTGTTTTATTGTTAATTTCGTTATTATTTTAAAGACATTTGCTTGTTAAGTTGCATCTATCTTAGTGTTATTTATCTATGCCGGGCTTGGGTAAAATTTTAGGCTCATTTTTTAGCCGGGCCTAAAATTTTAGTTGAACCTGGCCCAGCCCATGAACAGCTCTAGTAGGATCGTATCAAATAACAAAATAATTTACATTTCTTAATTCATAATCATTCAATCAAAACTTCATTTGATATTTATATCAATCTTTTTATCAATAAATCTGTTATATAATTTTATTTTTGATCGAAACAATCTACTATTAAAATAATTCAATAAAAGTAAGAAAAGGAAATTGGATTATTTAAGCAAATAATTTTATCATTGGATGCATGGTGAAGGCAGTCCATTTTTGTTGTAATGTCATTTTCAAGCTTTTAATTGGGACTAAAGATGTGTGACTTAATTCATTGCCACCATTTTTTATCACTTTGTACTCTTCTTCATCATCTGCTGTCAAATATCAACTAAAATACACAATCTTGGGCCTTTCTTCTTTTAGCTTAGTTTTCAATATTGCCCCACATTTTATATAACACAAAAAATATCTTATATGATAATAATAATAATAATAATATTCATATAATTATACAAGTATATCGAAATTATATTAAATAAATACGTAAAAATATTACAATTATGTAGGATGGTGACACTTAAAAATACATAAACTTATAAAAAAAAGAAAGAAGAAGACATGACAACAAAAATATTGAAATATAGAGAAGAAAACAGAAGGGAAACAGGTTGGCTGGGGAATGCAGCTCAGCTACACCTTTTTCTCGATTGCTCCAGTCCTCTTGATGTGGTACATCACAGCTGGGGCACACCTTTTTTTTCCTATTAAGAAAACTTCAAAATGAAATAATTATTAAAAGGATAAATTACACCGAAATTATTTAAGAGATAATACATATGGTTAAATTTCACAACTTATACCTACTTGATATTTAAACTTTTTTTAAGACCTAACTCGTACCTAAATTTAAAAGCTGTAAGTTAATTTGGTGTTTTTTTACACCGTTAAAAGACGCTGATGTGATACTGACAACTTATAGCATCGTGACAAGTAGTAATTTTTTAAAAATAAATTTTAAATATTTTATTTTTGTCGTATTTTAACAGTGTTAATCAAGTATCTAAAAAAGTATCAAGTTGGCTTACGATTTTCCAGTTAAACTGCCAATTAGGTAAAAAAGAGTACCAAATAAGTAAAAATTGCTAGGTACTTTAAAATATATTATCCCATTATTTAACTATATATTGATAAATTTTACTTTTATCACTAAATTGTGAAAAATTATAAAATATTTACTAATGTTATCAATTTGTAATGCTTTGATTACTTGTCCGTTAATTGTTATTAACCCTTTAACAAAATGATGTCATGGCACATTAACTCGATACTATATAAGATTAATACTTAATTTTCCTCGAGCTATGACTAAAATATCAATTTGATACTTAATTATAATTTTTATTTTTTATAATTTCAAAAGGAAAAACATTACGAACCTTCAAATATTTTAAGAATTATTTGTATTTTATAAAAAATATTCTAAAAGTATGAAATTGATATTTTAACTATAGTTCAATGGTTAAAATAGGTTTTAACATGTCATGACATCATTCATTTAATGAGTTAACGAAAATTAATATGTAAGCGATCAAAAGCGCACAAATCAATAAAATTAAACTTTTCATAGTTCAATGAGAAAAAGAAATTCACTAATAATTAGTTGAACAAAATATTATAAATCGATAAAATTTGTGATTATTTTATAATTTTTCATCTAACTTTTATTAATTTTTAATCATTTTAATACAATTAATTAAGTTTTCTGTCATCTATCTTTATTCAATTAGTTGAAATATATTTTATTTGAAAGCTTTGATGATGGTGATGATGATGATGAGTAATCAATACTCCATAGGTCGTTGCTAGTCCTTTCCTTCATTATTAGGAGAAAGAATAAAAGAACAACATTATCTCGTACAATACTTCTTTCATTATGGATTTATGTACTTACCACTTATGGGATCCAAATTAATTTCCTTTCTTGGTTTCTCCTTATATATTTTCATGAATTAAATATTAAATAGACATAAATATTATTATCAATGCGAAGGACATAGATTTAAGTGCGTTAAAGTGTATTATTCTTCTATTTATGAATTAAGGATATGACTGGTTCTAAATATTGTATACAAAAGAATATATACGATGAAAACCATTTAAATTAAACTAGGCTTAACAATTTTTAAGTTAAATCCTTTTTAAAATAAGGGATAAAAGATTATTTAAGAATCGAATAAAAATTAATATTAACAAAAAAATTTCAAATTTATAAATTTATTAAATATTTAGATTTTTTTTTGTGATTGACAGTTGATTTTAAGTTGTCTTGTCAAAAAACGTTGACCAAAATTTCTACGTGGAAGCATAAAAAAGGCCAGAGGCACAGAGCTCTCCCATTAAATCCACGTGTCGGTGCATGTGCTGCGATGACTCACAACCACGAACTCTTACTTACGTGTTCACAGGAGATTTTGATCCTCCACGTGGCAAACGAATGATGGGATTATCTTTTATGCAAAATGTTTTTTCCTCTCTTTTTTGGAAGAGAAAAAGGTGAGTTTGCGGAATAAATAAATAAATCAACATTTAGTCCCTAAACTTGATAAGTTTTTTATAATTTCGTTTTTAAATTTTTTTTAATTAGCTGAACTTAATGACTTTTCTTAAATTTAGTTCATGTGTGATGTTGCATTTGAAACTGTTACGTTACGTTATTACCTAATTTTTTATAAAATCTATAAATTTTAAGTAATGACATGGCATAATATTAGAGTGCTTTGTCATCTTGATTAATTTTGAGAAAAGTAACCAAATTTAAGGACTAATATTAACAAAAAATGGGGACCAAATTAAAAAAACTATGTTCAAGGACTCACTTTATTCTAAGTAAAAAAAGGCTAAAATATGCTATATGTCCCTATACTCTTCCTAAATTTGGAATTTAGTCACTTTGTACTTTTATTTTCAGAATTTAGTTCTTTTAATTTTCAAATTTTAAAATTAAAGTCCAATTATTAACGCCATTAAGATTTTTTGTTAAATTTATTTGTGTAACATTTTGAAATTAAAAAAATCACTTGGTAGTAATGTAACTAAAAATAATTACGTTGTAATGAACCTAAATTTAACAAAATAATCTTAACAATACTAAACAGTTTGACCTGAATTTTAAAATCTGAAAGATAAAAGGATTAAATTCTAAATATAAAAATATAGAAGCTAAATTGATTAAAATTTTGGAAAGAGTACAAGGACCTGTAAGACAGTTTTAACCAAAATAAAAATCTAAATTTCAAAAGATGAAAAAGAAAAACACACTTCCACTGAGTCAGAGCAACTGCCTGTTCCTCACGTTCAAGTCCTTATCACGTGACTTGCCCTGAACTGGGCGGCACCGCCCTTTTTTTAAATTTCAGCATGGCCTTTAATTTTGTGCAAAATCAAGCTGCCAAAAAAACAGAACTGATATTTATAATTCATGCTTCTGCTTTGTTTTTTATGGACAAAATTACCCTTCTTTTTTTATAAAACATTCAAACTTTTCCCATGAAAGGTAATACAACCTAGTCAGCTACATATATGTCTTTTCATTCTAAATCCAAGAAATGAAGGTTGATTATTACTAATTACATCTATTTATTGGTCGAGTTATTTGTTTAAGTTTGAAAATTTGTCTAAAATTTAAAAAGATTTTTATCAAGCCCGAAAAATAGATTTGGGTAAAAAATTATGTATGTTTAAAATATATGATGGGTCGGTCTTGAACATTCAAGGTCCAACCCAGCCCAAATCGGTTCGTTTTTAAGTTTATAATACTTTATATTATGTTATTTTTATATATGATGTAATTTAGAACACATTAAAAAATAAACTTATACTAAATATATAATACTACTCTAATGTAAACATTAAAATAATGTTAAGATGACTATATAACAAATTTCAATAAATAAAAATGTATAAAATTATTAAATATTAAAACAATATAATATAAAATATGTATTTAAAAAATTAAAAAAATAATATGGGTGGATCTAAAATGGATTTAGATTAATTTTTTACAAATATGAACGGATTTGGGTAAATTTTTAAACCCGTATCTCGGCGAGGGCTGAGTTTGGACAAGCGTAAAATATGTTAATATCAGATTTAGGCCCGACCCGACCTATGAACACCTCCATTGCCAAACAATGGCACTAAAAATATTTATAAAATAATTTAATTATTATAAAAATTTGGGTAAATTGCATTTAAGGTTACTATATCTTTAGTAAATTTATACTTTGATCATTTAACTTCATAAAATCATAAAATCGCTATTGAATTATTTAAAATTTTACACTTTAGTCACTCAACTTTAAAAATTACGATATGATCACTAATCGAAAATTTTATTTAAGTCATTAATTTGTAAAATCAAAGCGACTAATGTAACCATTAAATAATATAATATATATGAGCACATAATCTTTCACGTGGCATTAAGAAAAATGCTCTAGGTGCCCTTTTTTATTATCACTAACTTATTTTCTCTGAAAATATTAAATTGAACGTTATAAAACATAATAATTTAGGTTAATTCACTAATATATTATAACGACGACATCAAGTAATTAAGTGATTTGAATAAAAAATTTAAGATATTAAAGACTGTTTAATAATAAAAAGGGTGAAAAGGCAAAAATAACATGTGTCGAAAACTCATTAATGAGCTGTAAGCCCTTCGGTGTTAAACGTATGAGATTGTATTTTAATTTTATTAATATTATAATTAGGGAAAAAGAGAAGAGAAAAATATAAATAAAAAGGGGGCACGTGGCTGGTGATGGTGAACTAACCATCCCACTCAAACAAAGACATACAGATGGCGACCAAATATGTCCTTTTGGGGGGGCAAACCATCTTTTTCTTTCTAACATTATTTTCTGTCCCCATATGTTCAAACCCACATCTTAGCCACTCATCTTTCCTTTGCAATGCATTTACAGTTCTACCCTTCTATTCTCACTAGAATTTTTTTAAAAAAAATTTATCTAAATTATTATTATTATTTTTTAAAATAATTCAGGATTTAGAAGCTGGTAGGGGCCGGGTCTCTTAAAATGGTAGTTTTTTAACTAGATCTTTCATAATTTATAAAATTTTAATAGTTAATAATTTTCTTGTATTTCTATTATTTATTTTTAATTAAATAAAAATAAAAATAAAATTTAATTATTTTAAAATTATATCAAAGTAAAATTAAACGATGACTTGTATTACGAGAGCACTTACCTAAAGTTCGAGGATTTAATATTGAAAGCTTTGTTTGCTATGATCTCCACTATCGATGGAGGAGGCTTTTATTGAGTGAGCAATGGGCACAATAGATTGGAATCTTCGTCAACAGTTAATGATTATGGTACAATAAGGATATCATTCTTTATCAGGGCTTATAAATGATATGCCATTTAGGTTATTTTGGAGGGACGTTTGTCTCTAATGCAGTGTTTTTTTTTTTTTTTCTATTTCACGTTATATTATCTAATTTTATTATAATTGTTGTTTTTATCCTAATCAAAAGTCAACACACTGTCCATTTAAACTAAGCCTTTATTGAAATATGTTTAGCATCGTGTATATACTAACCTTAAAACATGACTCGTGTGTTTCTCGTCTTTATCATTGGGTGATTATGGAAAAAAGAAGAAGGAGACGAGTGCAAAGCTAAGAAATCAAAAAATAAAAGGGCGAAAAAAGAAATGAAAACAATGTGGACCGAAATATGTTTTATGTGTATTTTAATGTTTACATATATTAATTTTTTATTTTACATTTTAATTATTTTGTCTTAATCTTCATGTTGTGTTACATATAAATAAACAAATAATTTTATTAATTATCTTTATTTTAGACTTAAATGATATATTTAAAGAGGTTGATTTATGGTACTTTAAGGGTGTTTTTGATAAATCATTCAAAAAATTTTATTTCGTTAAAAATGAAAACTTCCAACATTTAATATTTTAAATATGTTTGGTAATCATTTTAATTTTTTACTTAATATAAAAGGGGGTGTTTGGTAAACAGAGTTTTAGACTTTTTTAGATGATTTGGGCACAAATGGAGGATTGAGTAGCTAAACCCTCTAATTGTAGTGTTTGATTAATGGAAGTTTGCAAGAACTTGTTGAGCTAAAAACTCCAACACAAAAAATGCTTGCAGGGGGCAACTTTTGCAACAATGGATTGGGAATGATATATATATCTGACCATATTTGTTCAAAAATTACTCTCTTTGTCACATAATCACAAACCAAATAGGGGTGCCAAGATATTAGTAGCCTCAATTCTCTCATTTTCATTTTCACCTCCAAAGTCCAAAGTAAATCTAAAAACAAAAAACTCCAACGTGAATCTACAAAAATCAACATTATCGTGAGAAATTTTCAATCGAACCCATTCATACTTGAATATTTATGCACTCTTAATTTATTTTCAATTTTACTTGTGTAAAATGATTTCTTAATTGAAATATGCTACTTGACAAATTTATTCAAAGTGTGACATAATTATCACTACTTTACATACTAAGAACGTGACATAATTATCACTGAGAATATAGTTTACAATTATATTGATACACTATTATATTTATCAATTTCCACAAGGTTAATATTTGTAAGTAACTTAAGAAATTTGTTTATTTAAATTTTCAAAAACATTCACTAATTAATTTCCATAATGGATGTTTTAATTTCTTGGTAATAGTGTTTTATTTCAATAATTTCACCAAATAAAGACTAAAGTATTATAAACAAATAAATACTTAACAATAAAATGTATCATGCCCTTATTTGTCATTTTACACATATCAACTAAGTTTTACCAAACACTTTTAAATAAACAGTTAATAGAATCAGTTAGTCAAATCGGTTAATAGAATCAGTTTCTAACACCCCTAACTCGTATCGTCGCCGGAATAGGGTTACAGAGCATTACCGAAATTTACAAAACAAATAAACAAATATTTCATATCATATAGCATTCATATCAGAAACCAATCGAAATCAAGCATAATGTCCCTTATGTGAGCCATCGAGGCCCAAAATAACATTAGAAACAAGTCGAGACTAAATTGGGTACTTAAGGAATTTTTCAGAAAATATTAAAAAATTTCAAAGGTGCAGGGGACACACGCCCATGTGGTCAGGCCGTGTGAGCATTCGAAATAGGGGCACACGGTCGTGTCCCAGCCCGTGTCCATGCCCGTGTAACTTTCTGACTTGGGTCACACGGCAAGTACACACCCGTGTGCTAGGCTGTGTTAAGTATACTGACTTGCGCAATTTGAAAGATACAGGGGACACATGACCGTGTCACTTAGCCGTGTGTGACACACGGCTGAGACACACGCCCGTGTCTCTGCCCATGTGGAAAAAAATAGGTAATTTCCAAGCCACAATTCTCACCTCATTTATCATCAACCTAACACAACAGTTTAGCACAATATCAAGCCATAACAATGCATTCAAATCAAGCCAAAAACAAGTTTTATACATAACATATCACCACATATATCCAAGTATTCGAACTTACCAAATTGACCAAATACACATATATGCATATATTTTACCAAATATACTATCTCATACCAATCATCAATATGCTTATAAATTATCTCTTATTCAACCACCTCAAGCACACATCAAACATGATAAGGCCACAAGTATATATACATCAAAATATACCAAATACAAGTCATACAAATGGCTAATCTCAATAAAATATTTGTATGTCATCATTGGTCAAATTAACCTATACATACAATTACAACCAAAATTAGTTCACTATATGTACTGAAAAGGCCGAGGGATAGTGTGAAATAGCTCCGACCAACTTCCAACCAAATTGAGCTTCCGAATTACTATAAAACATGGAAAATAAAACAGAATAAGAATTTAAGCTTAGTAAGTTCATATAACATGGAATTTAACTTACCATTTATTCACATTTAAGGTAAGCATTCATAACATATCCAAACCAATTTGGCCAAGAGCCTATACACATATTCTCAACATGTTAGGCATGTGAATCTCATGTAATATTCCATAAACATAGGTGAACATAATCACCAAGCAATTTCCATATACATGTATCATCCCATTTCATGTTTTAATATATCATGTAAGATCATTTCCATGTATTTCACATAAATTCCAGTAACAGTTCATGTCATTCTTATATAATCTTGTAACAGAACTGTGCCCGTTGAACCATTTAAAATATCGTTGGATACAGGGGAAGTACACACAAAGTGTACAAAACTGTAATCCGTCAATTCATATTTAGGAACACTCATACGAGCATGTAAACGGAAAGCTCTTTCGAGTCATATAACGGGAAGCTCATGTGAGCTGTATAATGAGAAGCTCTTCCAAGCCATTTATCGGGAAGCTCAAGAGAGCCAAATATCGGGAAGCTCGTGAGAGCCAAATATCTGGATGCTCATAAGAGCTAAATAACGGGAAGCTCGTGAGAGCTGTGGTGTATCCGCAACACCTGCAAGACAACAACTAATTGGGAACCCTTAATGACATGTCATTTGTATCCATCGAATTTCTAAGGTTCAAACGAGACTCGGTACTTGTCGAATATGTTATCAGTATTTTACATGGAAACTACACATTTCACACACATAACAATATTCAATTCAACACATACAAATATACAATTTAGTTATACGAATTTACCTCGACAAGTATACGTAGATTTGTAAGCTACTAATCCGATACTTTTTATTTTCCTTGATCCAATTCCGTACTAGGTCTATCCGGATTTATACAAATGAATTTAAATTAATTTAATACAATTCATATTCAATTCAATCTAATACACATCTTTGGAAAAATTACTATTTTGATCATATACTTTTAATTAACTACGATTTAGTCCCTAGGCTCGGAAAATGAAATTCATACAATTTAATCCTTATTTCAAGCCTAACCAATTTTCATATATAATAATAGCAGCCCATGAATTTCATAAAATTCAAAATTTTCCCATGAATTTATCATATTTTCAATTTAGTCCCTATATCACAATTTCATCAAATTTACAAAAGTTGTTTATCTAACAACAACCTTTCATTTTCTATCATAGAACTTCATAATTCAAGCATACTCATCCATGGCCAAATCCTAATACTTTAACGGTTTTACAAATTAATCCTCGAGATCGCTAGATTAAGCTATTACGATCTCGGAAACATAAAAATCATTAAAAACGGGATAAGAATACATACCTAATTAAGCCAAATAAGTTTGATAGAACTCAACTTCCATGACTAGGGTTTCCATGTTTTTGTTTTAGGAAAAATGATGAAAATGATATTAATTTAATTATTTATTTCATTTATCATCATTATTTTATCATATTTCCAAAATTAACCTAATATTTCTTCAATTTCAATGATGAATAATCATTCTTATCTACTAACTCCTCTAAATGGTCTATTTGCCATGTAAGGACCTTAAATTTTAAATTCCATAGCTATTTGATACTTTTAGCTACTAGAATTCAACTTTTCACTTTATGTAATTTGGTTCTTTTATCACATTAAACATGTAAACAGTAAAATTTCTTAATGAATTTTTCATACGATATTTCTATCATACTATAGACCATAAAATAATATTAAAATAAAATTTTTTCCAACTTCAGATTTGTGGTCCCGAAACCACTGTTTCGATTTCATTTGAAAGCAGGCGATTACGATTGGTCAAACCAATAATCTTTTGACCAATTGCCAAACAGGGCCAAAATTCTCAAAAAAAAGGTGTTCAATAAGATACGTAGGTAGGTGGCTACTTATCAATTAATGTAGAAATATTAAGCTATTTTATTTTATTAAAAATTTGAAACAGATTATTTTTAAAAAGTGATATATTCAATTTAATATATTTATCTTTCATCTAAAACTATTCAAAATAATATAACATATTATATTAATAAGATTTAAAAAAAACATTATACTTTAAAATCAATGCTTACATCAAACAATATAATTATACGACAAAAACATGAGCATTGATGACGTGGGTGATGATAGCAAAATGATAATAAGAAAATCTATACCTATATATTAAAATAAGGTTCAAAGAATTTTCCTCGTGCCGACACATGGCACACACTCATCATTTTATTAACATTTTAAAAAGTGATTAATTTTCAGTTTTGGTCCTTCTAATATGCTTAAATTTTCAATTTAATCTTTATACTTTAAATTCTAACATAATTTCATCTCTATATTTTTATAATGTAATTAATTTGGTCAAATAGTTAATATCATTAACTTTTCAATTAAAATGTTATGTGTTATATATGATTTGAGAGTAGACTTATAAATCTAAAAAGTAGAGGGATTAAATTCTTGAAAATAAAAGTAGGAAGGCTCAATTCTAAATGTACGAAGTGTAGAGACTTAGAGTCATGGTTGTTTGAATCAGTTGGGATATCGATTTGGAGAGAGGCATTAGACTAGTTGATCTGCAAACCAGCATTGATCGGTTGAACCAAACTAAAAAACCGATTGAATTGAGTTTTTTTAAAAATATTTTTATTTTTAATAATTTATTTAATTGAACTATACAAACTAGTGGTCTGATCAGTTTGAGCACTGCCCCAATTTTAAAAATCTTGCTTAGAGCATATTTTAATTTTCAAAATTTTACTCTATAATTTAATATAAATAAATAATTAACCCAAGGCGAAACATGAAAAAACCAGTATATAATTATAATTTTCAAGGTGTTGTCACCATCGCATATATGTACACATTCGGACATTATCTTTAGTTTACATTAAAGAAAGAAAGGGAGAGCCAATAAATTAATTTTAATTTAAACTATGGTTTTTAGCCTAAATTTATTTATTAGATATATTGCAATTATCACTTTATTCATTTATACAATGGAATGTATTAATTGCATTTATTAATTTGTTTATAATTATGCTCATTTATTCTTGTTCAGGAGAAATTAAAATTATATTGAGAGAAATTTATGGAGTGTTGTTCGTCAAGAGCTAATGAACTTCTCAACAAGTTTGGTATTTCACCTAAGATGTTTGTTCTTGATTTTATCCTCGAGTTTCGTCTCTTGATTTTGTCGAGAGTCTTGAAGGGTTCATAGAGTAAAAACTACTACCATATAAGAGCATGGTTCATATAATCAAATATTTCCATTAAAAGCAAAATTCTCATATTTTCTTAGTGGATGAAGGCATTCTCATATCATTAACCTCTCAAGATTTTCGGTGGGGTCGAGAGACAAAATTTACGGATAAAATTGAGTACAGACACCCTAAGTCCAATACCGAACCTAATAAAGATTCTGATGACTCCCAACGGACAATGCTTCGCAGAATTCTCTCATAAACTTTCCTAAAACTTAAAAAAATATTGAAATTCAAAAATAAAAAATCATTTGTATATGGAAAGCTCCCAAGTTCTTACCCGATGAAGAGGTAATCTAGAATTTAAGGATGGCCTCATATCTGAAATTTTAGACATGCAAGCCCTCCCCATCAAACAAACAAACCACATCATAAGCTTTTGACCGCACATTACGACATCTTTGATTAGGCGGCGACCACCCCAACCTAGACAATACTATTAAAGCTATCCCGAGAAGCCATAGTTAGACTTTTGAATGCTTCAATTTTATGACAACAGTCATGAAATTTTTGGGTGTGATAGAGGTAATTAAATCATTTACTGCCAACGTAAAAAAAAAAAAAAAACTAAGAGATAAAAGGAGAAAAAAAGTCTTAATAATATCATAAGCTCTCGATTTAAAAAAAAATATTATTTGAGCCCTTTTGAATTTTTTTTTGTACTTAATTTAAGTCTTGAACTAATTAAATTGACTAAACATTTAGTATTTGACGGTAATACTGTCGTGGCCATTAACAGATGCCACATCAGCGTCGATTGTTGACGTAACATTGTCACGTTCGCAAAAAATAAAAAAAATATTTTAAAATTACTTTTAAAATAAGTACAAAATGAACCTAGACACCCATTTATCCCGATAGATTTTGAAATTATAAAAATAACAAAATTATAAAAAATTATTAGAAATTAATTGAAAGTCATACAGTTTTATAAAATTTATAAAGAATGATTTATTATTTTTATATTTTAAATTAGAAAACGGACATCAATAACTTATATCATAAACCAAAATTAGCAATTCTTTTGTTATATTTTTGCCTCTCATTTTTATAATTTGTGCAAGTTATATTAATTAAATAATTTATATAAAATATATAAAATTTTATGGGTTTTACTCAATTTTAAATAATTTTTATCAAACAAATTTTCCTAATATTTTTATAGTTTTAATAAATATTTTTTATAATTTTTATAAATTGTTTATTTTTTATAATTCTAAAATGAATCTAGATAATAAGTGTTTAATTTAAATATTGTGTACTTATTTTAAAAATAATTTTATTTTATTTTTCACTGATGTTAACATGGTGCTTGTTAATGGCCACATCAACATTGACATTAAATACTAACTGTCAACGTCAGTTAAAGGGTACATTTGATCAATTTTATTAGTTCAGGGGTTCAATTAGATGCAAAAAATTTCAAAGGGACTTAATTAATTTTTTAAAAAACTTTAGAGGACTTATTTTACCTAAAGAAAGTCCTTATAAATTTTTTTACTCATATAAGCTCTTATTCTTTAATACGTATAAAAGTACTTAGTTTTAATTAGGATATAATTTTGATGACTTAGAATTTAAATCCTCAAAATTACATGTAAAAGAAAGTTTTACTTTTAACTTTTAATGTTATTAATTAGTAAATCTTACAATTAAGCAAGAATTGTTTTTATGTTATTTGTATATCAATTTATATCACATTTTTATATTATTATTATTATGTAATTTAGATATTAATTGTCACGTTATATTTATCTCATGTTTCACTTTATTCTATATTTACATAATTAATTATATTCATTTAATTTTTAAAAATATTTATATGTTTATCAATTTTTGTATTCAAAGTATTATTAATTAATTTAAGAATAAATTATATTAGGATCATCCTAAAAGTATAGTTTTAGGCACTAATAAAATAATGCCACGTCATTAAATTTTAAAGATAACAAACATATTTTCTTTCTTTCTTTTTTAACAAATTTTAATTATTTTGTTTTTTTCGTAAGTTAATATCTTTTTTTTCTATTTTTGTGCAATTTTCTCCTGTCATTGACACATAATTTTGGTAATTATTTTACCCTAAATCTCAAACCAAAACCCAAAATCCCGAACCTTGAACTCGAACCCTGAACTTTAAGCGCAACATTGAATAGAAATAATAGGATTCGTTAACTCGATTCGATTTGAAAAAATTCAAATTAAATTTAGTTGCTAAAATAGAATTTGTCAACTCGACTAACTCAAAATTTTTCGACTCAAATTGACTCTACTTGGTCAAATACTTACTCTTATGTTTGATTTCATATTGAATAAATATATTCGAAATCATTAGAATATGTTATAAATACAAATTGGGATGAACAGTATCATCCAACATAACCGTGAATATCTCCGAACACGTGTAGGATAAGGATGGTGGTACGCATTGAGTGTGATGGGTGTTTGGCAGATCCATCGTATCTCCTATCTTTTATTAATCAAACTCCCGTTATTATCACAGTATTATGGGATTATCTGGATGGCGTTTATTTGTAAATTCCCAAGAATTCAGAGGCTGTTTCGGTAATTCAAACATCTCTCTTCTTTAAATGCACCTTATATATATATACATACTAGTGGTGCTGAGGATCGTTACAGTTGAAGCACTTTAAAGCCACCATACAAAGGCAAAAACTGATATAATTTCTTTACTCTTTTTCTTAAAGCATTTTTTTCTTCAGATTTTGAATTCCCTTTTGGTTCATAGAAAAACAAGGTATGTATATTGATCTTAACATTGTTGATTCCATGAAACTGTTTTTTTTTCTTTGCATTTTTCTCATCAACCAAACAAAACTTAGTTTCATGGTTCTTTGGATCACATTTTATCTAAATTAACATTTTTTATTTTAATTTTTTGAAGAAACTAATGTTTGGGGTTATGTCCATGCAGTTTGTTTCATGGAGAAAGGTAGTCATTCAAGTTCAACCACTTTGGCAAGAACCAAATCGGACCAACTGGTGGAGACACTGGCGGCGGCTTTCAAGTCACCTCGACAAAGCGATCAGCAGACACCACCGGGAACCTCCGAAAGCGGAGGGACACTGTCGAGGAAGTCAAGCAAGAGGGTGATGATGGGTGCATCGCCGAGGCGGAGCAGCGGTGAGAATAATAACACCTACATTAGGAAGTCAAGGAGTGCTCAAATGAAGCTGGACTTGGAGGAACTGAGCAGCGGAGCAGCTCTCAGCCGCGCCTCTAGTGCTAGTTTGGGGTTGTCTTTTTCGTTTACTGGCTTCACCGTGCCGCCGGATGAGATCGCCGATTCTAAACCCTTTAGCGACGACGACATACGTAAGTTTTTCAAAACTGTGCTTTTTTCATGCAAAAGCCACTGCTTTGAATAGGGTTTAAATTTATTAAATTTTTTAAAAGAAAATTTTACGTGATATGAATCAAATGAAATGCCCCAAAACAAATAAAATTAATATATAATAAAATAATATTTTGACTTCCAAAAATAATATAATTTTTACAAAATTTTACCTCACAAAAATCTTTGTAGTCATAGAGATATGGATAGAAGAGAGCAATGATTGGCAGGGTGTGTCCAAGAAAAATGATTGGTTTTTGTTACAGTAGAAAAATTTGGCCAAATTATAGGTCACCAACTATTTTTTAAGCCACTTGAATTTTTATCATTAATAATGATAATTTGTTTCAAAAATGGTATAGTAATATTATTAATGATTATGATATTTTACTTAAATAAATAATATTATTTGATTTTCCAGCAATGTATAAACTAAAATATAAATATTGTATATAAATCTTTTAAAAGAGTCATGATCATTCCACTTGAACCATACATTTTCTTAATTATACATATGAAAAAGAGTAACTAAAAGAATTGATGTATTTGTCTTTTTTTTTTTTTATCAACCATCACAGCTCAAAAGAATTTTGTTTTTTGTTTTTTATAATTAATTTCAAACATGCCACCTCTCATTGTGTGTGTTTTGTGGGTTAAAACAGTAATATAAAAGTATATTTTTGCTAAAATCTAACATCCAGGGGCTAAGCTTTAGGATATAAGGCCTAGGATTCAGGGTGGTATGGGGTAGGGTTTAGGTTAAAAAAAGTTATAGGTTTCAAAATTCAAATTCAATTGCTGATAATTTTTTAAAAAGTTGTTGGTGTGACATTTTGAAAAAAAAATTCAATTGGTAGAATGTAATTAAAAGAATGGCGTTATAATGAATCTGAATTTAACAAAATAATCTTAACAGTAATAATAGTTGAAATCTGAAAATAGAGAAACTAAATTTATAGAAATAAAAGTACAAATTTACAGACACTATAAAACTTCTAACATATTTTAATATTTTTAAATGAATTATTATGTTATACATACTAAAAGACTTGGCAAGTGAACTAGGATGATACCATTTATTTGTAGATAAAATTGGAAACAGTGAAGATTAGGAATAAAATAAAGTACAGGAAGGATGTCCACCAGACCCTTACATCCCAAACCCTAAAATCAATTATTAACAACCTTGAAAGTAACTCTAAATCAGAGGATTCAAGGCTTAATTTGAGTCACATCAAACTCATCATCAATGGGGGACATTCATAACCTAAGGTTGAAATATTCATTGTGGATGCCATTACATTAACCATCTGATGGAACAAATGGACCCCATGTCTTTGAAATATTGCTTCTTTGATGGCAATTTCTACCTTCTTAATTCATATTCTTAAACATTTTAAGCTTCAAAGGAATTAGTGTGCTACATTATGGTAAACCTCTTACCAAGGAAAAATTCCAAAATGTCATATCATTAAATTGATCACTTTTAGAGAAATAATACCCATGAATTGATAGTTTTGGACTAAAATGAACAAGTGGCTTGACTGATGAAGTGTGACCAGAAAAAAGTAGTATATTTTGTATGGAGGAAAAATGGTTACTGCTACTAGACCATTTGTTCTTTAATATTCACTTTCTCTGTTTTACCCTTTCTGCAAAAATCTTCTTCTAGTATGAGCAGAGTTACTAATAATAATGGTAAGAACATATTTTTGTTTGTTATTTTTGGTGCCTCAATCTGGTTTCTCATTCATGTTATAAATAATAAAGCGAAACAAAAAAAAAAATGATGTTATGTGTTTTTAATCTTATGGATATAGATACAGTTAAAACAATTAGTAGTTAAAATATTCATTTGCAGCTGAAGATGTTGAAGCTAGAACCTGTAAGATGAAATTTCAGACAGAACCCACTTTGCCAATATATCTTAAGGTAAACAACTAATGAGTGATGTTTTGTTCTTTGGTTCATCATCATCATTTAGTTATATCTGCAAACAACAATCTTCAGGTCTTGAAAAGCAAAAAAAAAAAAAAAAAACGTGTGTGCTTGTTAATGGTGCATGGATTAATTTTGGGTACCATATGTATTTGGACAGGCAAGAGATGGAGAATTGTGTAAAGATCAACGAACATGGCTAACATTGTCAGGTTCTGTCTTGTACGGAGTTTAGTCTCATCTTTGCATGGACAAGACTCTCCCCCCTTCTTTCCAACAAATGAAACCAAACATATATTTTATAAAGACATGGGATTTAGGGTTTTAGAAAGTCATGTTTATTTACTATGTCTTTAGCTCATTTGGCCAAATGAGGACATGTAAAGTTACAAGCACAAAGGAAAGAAGGGTATGAATTTATGTTCAAATTTCTTTTGATGGGGAAAAATTGTAATAATGTTTTAGTGAACGTAGGGGGGAATGATTATGATATGCTGAATCCAGGTTTTGTTTCATGTCTTGTAAGTGCAGTTCACAGATGTGACTTATAAAGTGATTATTAAAGGGATGACAAGTTGTGAAGAGAGGGATATATTGAATGGGATCACTGGTGCTGTGAATCCTGGTGAAGTTCTTGCACTTATGGGACCTTCTGGAAGTGGGAAGACCACTCTTCTTAATCTGCTCGGCGGTCGGTTAATTCAATCCACCGTCAGCGGTTCGATTACGTATAATGATCAACCTTATTCCAAGTTCCTTAAAAGCAGGTAACAGATAACAATCTCAAACTTAGGAGTCACGAAAACTGCTAAACTAGAGAGGCCTAACATTAATCATACAGGATAGGATTCGTAACTCAAGACGACGTCTTGTTTCCGCATCTTACGGTGAAAGAAACGTTGACGTATGCCGCACGGTTACGACTTCCAAAAGTATTAACGAGGCAACAGAAGGAAAAACGAGCCGTCGATGTGATTTATGAATTAGGCTTGGAGAGGTAAAACTCGAATTCTGTTTTCATGTCAACTTAGCTTGTTACTGAAGTAATATGATATGCAGATGTCAAGACACTATGATCGGTGGATCGTTCGTTCGAGGAGTGTCGGGTGGGGAAAGGAAAAGAGTTTGCATTGGTAATGAAATCATAATCAATCCTTCCCTTTTGTTTCTTGATGAACCAACCTCTGGTTTGGATTCAACAACTGCTTTAAGAACTATTCAAACATTACAAGACATTGCTGAGGTTGGGAAGACAGTCATAACAACAATTCATCAACCATCGAGTCGATTGTTCCACAAATTCGACAAATTGATTCTTCTTGGAAAAGGCAGTTTACTCTACTTTGGGAAAGCATCAGAAGCTATTTTTTATTTCTCGTCCATCGGGTGTTCGCCTCTAATTGCAATGAACCCTGCAGAGTTTCTACTTGACCTTGCGAATGGGAACTTGACGGATATTTCTGTGCCATCAGAGCTTGAGGACAAAGTTCAAATGGAGAATTCGGAAACTGAAACCGGAAATGGGAAGCCTCCACCGGCAGTTGTACACGAGGTAATGTTCGATTTTGACTCATCTTTTTACAGTACAAGAGGAGCTCTATGACTCATCACAGGTAAATGGACTGCATTTTTGTAGTGTATGTAAATACACTAACGTACTAATCTGCCTAACATATATATATATATTCATTCACTTGAAAGCAGTATTTAGTGGAGGCTTATGAATCAAGAGTTGCAGATACTGAAAAGAAGAAACTTTTGGCTCCTCTTCCACTAGACGAAGAACTGAAATCAAAAGTGTCATCTTCGAAGCGACAATGGGGTGCGAGTTGGTGGCAACAATATTGTATCTTGTTCTGTAGAGGGATCAAAGAACGAAAGCATGATTACTTTAGTTGGTTAAGGATCACACAAGTTCTTTCAACAGCAATCATCTTGGGATTACTATGGTGGCAATCAGATAGTAAAACGATTCGAGGCCGTCAAGATCAGGCAGGGTTGTTGTTCTTCATTGCTGTTTTCTGGGGTTTCTTTCCTGTTTTCACTGCAATCTTTACATTTCCACAAGAAAGAGCAATGCTAGGCAAAGAGCGAGCCGCCGACATGTATCGATTGAGTGCGTATTTTTTAGCTAGAACTACAAGTGACCTACCACTTGATCTGATATTACCAGTACTATTCCTTCTAGTAGTTTATTTCATGGCAGGACTAAGACTAAGTGCTAGTCATTTCTTCCTCAGTATGCTTACAGTTTTCCTCTGCATCGTTGCGGCCCAGGTACGTCCATTTGCAACCGAATGAAACCATAACATATCATTTAAACTTCAAGGGATGACATTGGGTGGCTTTTGCAGGGTCTTGGACTAGCCATTGGTGCTACACTAATGGACTTAAAGAGAGCTACTACTTTAGCTTCAGTAACTGTGATGACCTTCATGTTGGCCGGTGGATATTTTGTAAAGGTATAAGCTACTTTCGTTTCAAACCGAACAATACCATCGATTAGCCGCCTGCCTATACTTATATTATGTTCAATGTTGCAGAAAGTACCAGTGTTCATATCATGGATCAGATACATGTCATTCAATTATCACACATACAAGCTTCTTCTCAAGGTACAATACCAAGACATTATGCCAACAGTAAATGGGATTAAAACAGACAGTGGGTTGAAGGAAGTGGGTGCATTGGTTGCAATGATTTTCGGGTATCGGTTCTTGGCTTACCTTTCATTGCGTAAAATGCAACTTCATTGTTAAGCTTAAAAGATAATAGTAATAGTGTAATACTACCAACATTTCCAAGAATGAAAAAGAAAAAGAAGCTTGAGATTGCAAAATGGGGTTCAACTCCATTTTCTTTTTTTACCTTAAGAAATTGACAATGATGTGTCGTATGTGATGAATTTAACCATGTACATGGTGGATAATTAGTAAACTGAAGTTAGTGAATCCTTTGGCATATGATGTTGATTTTTTACCTTAAAAGAAATTAAACTTGTATTAAGGGTCAAATTGCATTTTACTCTACTTAACATATCGATAAATTAGTCTTTATACATTAGATTAGAGAGCAAATTTGTTTTTTTTTGTTAAAAATTCATCCATTTGTATTGTTAAAAGCTTGTGTGGTTGATAGAATAACCAAAAAGTGATGTCATGTGTACCTCGTACGTCGGATCAATTTTTAATAGTAGAAACGAATGTAATTTTTAACAAAATGACCTGTTTGCTCTTTAATCTAACATACATAGACCATTTGGGCTATTTTTTAAGTAAATAAAGCAAAATATAATATTACTCTTAATACAAGAAGCTCCATGTTACTTTTATTGACAATCATATTTAAGATAGAGCCTTTCGATATTAATTACTAATGCTAAAGATCGCAACTTGGGTTATATTAGTTCTTCACTTGCAGTAGAGTAGATTTTTATTGAAAGAAAATAACCTTTCGTCAAAATATTTAAGAAAAATATCAAAATTATATATAAAGTTTGATTTAATATGTAATGTCATACATGAACTTTGATTTTATGCAACTTTATATATGAAATTTTAATTTGATTCAATTTTCACAAATCACTAACAACGTTATCGAATTAGTACCATTTGACGTTGATATATTTCATACACAAACAATTATATTAATCTAATACAAAAATAAATATATGTATTTGTTTATTTAAATGTGTACAATTGAATTAAAATCAAAGTTTCATTTATATATATGAACCACAATTCAAGTTTCATACGTATAATTGTATTAAATCAATGTTCATACATCAAATTATACATTAGACCAAAGTCAATGTATAAGTTAGATATTTATCCCATTATTTTTTGAATTGCTAGCTAAAATATTGTGAAATTATAATATCATGAAGCTTTTTAAGTGAACTTTCAAATCTAATGGTCTTTACCTTTTTATTAAAAATATTTCAATTGTTATACGTCACTCAACGTGATTCATGATAACATGGAAAGACATTTGAGAGACTTTCATGGATGATCCTTTGCGTACCTCTCGACATACAACACTTGGTGTATTCTCTATCTAAGCACTCGGATAGTCCTCTATCGTCCAACTAATAACTGGGTGACCATCCAACCATCCGAGCACCTCATCCTCTAGGCCACCGTTTTGAGTGGGTGCACATCCACCTTTAAAGAGGAGATCATCAAGAGACCACTGAACGTAACAACCTCGTACTACCTTAGCCAACTTAACCAAGAGAATGCAAGAAAAGTACATGAATGAAGACAACCCATGTATAATAACCTTAGTACCTGGCTGACTGCACGATCATCATGTCTCAAATTTGCCGATGACGCGGCCTCATTGAGCAGAAAATCTCCTTCTGTATAAATATCCTGTAAAACGATTAAAAAGGAATCAAACCTTAAATGCTCTCGGCACTCAACCCACTTTACCTCCTTACCTTACCTACTTTCTCTGGCTTTTCTTGCTCCACCACATTCTCCTCAGTATTTCCTCTCTTATATCAACATCACTTAAAATGGTAGGTTCCGTATTATTATTTTAAATTTTTTATTAACTTATTTAATTGAATAAAAAAATTAATAATTTAATCCACCACCGGTCCAGTCAAATCATACAGTCAAATCAAGCAAAGCCCCACAGTAACATTCCAATAGCTTAAAGGTGTTTGTTAAACACGTATTCCAAATTTACAAATTTATTATTTTAAACAAGGTTTAATATATAAATTGATCCCTAAACTTGACAATCTTTTTATATTGATCCCTAAACTTTTTTAGATCATATTGGTTTCTAAGGTAGGTTGGTATCTGTTACATAGATTGGTCCCTACACCAACACCATTTGTTTTTTAAGAATTTGTTGATATGGACAATCATGATATTGACACGTGGATAAATAAGGGGGCGACATGTGAACTCATCTTTAATTGTTCATAAATTCTTTTAAAAAACCTTAAATTTTTGAAATTTTTTAAAAATTGTTAAAAAATAAGAAATATATAAATTATAAAACTTTAAAAAAGAACATATATAAATTAAAAATAAAAAAATAGAATATATAAATTGAAAATAAAACAAAAAATTTAGTTAAAATTTCAAAAAAAATAAAATATGTTCAAAAAATAAATAATAATAAATTTGGTTAAATTTTTAGTAAATTACAAGAAATTAAAAAAATTAAAAAATTTTAAACATTAAATAAACAAAAATTGACCGGTTGATGTTGGTCAACCCTTCGTCAGCATCGGCCAATGCTAGTCAAGCTCGATTAACTTCACGCTTCATCAAATTTTCTTTATTTTTGGTTTTTTTCATTTTTTGTAAAATTCTAAAAAAATTGACTATTTTTTATTTTTTTATTTTATTTGTCATATATTTTTAGATTTTATTTTATTTATTTTTAAACTTAAATATTTAAAGAGTGAGCTTTAAATGTTAAATTTTAACTTAATTTTTTATATATTAATTTTTGAATGTTTATAATTTATAATATCTCTTAAAATATTAAAAAATTCTAATTTTTTTTTTAAGATTTTTAAGATTTTTTAAAATTTTTGTAGGAATGATTAAAAATGAATCCATGTGCCATCCCCTTATTTTTCCATGTGTCGCCTCTATACTTGTCCACGTCAACAAATTCTTCAAAAAAAACTATGTTAGTGTAGGGACCAATCTGTGTAACGGATGCCAGCCTTGGGGATCAATATGATCCAAAAAAAAGTTTAGGGGCCAATGTGAGAAAAGTTGTCAAGTTTAGGGGCCAATCTATATATTAAGCCTTAAAAAAACTAACAGTGTTAATCATAGGGACCGATTGGTGAAATGGATGCTAACTTTAGGGACTAATGTGATCCAAGAAAAAAGTTTAGGAGCTAATTTTAAAAAAGTTACCAAGTTTAGAGGCCAAACATTCCCTTAAAAAATTTTCAACCTGCCCGATCATATCCTATCCTATCCACTTCCTCTGCCTTTCCTTTTCATTCTTGTTCTTTTATTTTGATATTTTCGCTTAAATCATATTGATATTATTTTGAATAATCTATCTCTTTTCTTTTCTTTTTATAAAATGATTATTATATTTAATTTTTATAAAAGATATACAAAAAGAATATCAATAAGATTAAATTTAATAAATAAATAATTTAAAAAACAATATAATTTTATCAAACAACATAATTAAATTCAATACTTAATTTTATTAATATACCAAACAATTTTTTATATAAATTCAGTACTGAAAATTCAACACTAAATTTTTCACATTATCAAACAACACCTTTATCTTCAAATCACTTCTAATTATATAAGACTTGACATTTGTTGATGGGAGAATGCACCGTCGATGCATAAATAAAATAAAATAAATACTAACTAAAAAAAAAGATAGGACATGTAAATAAATACTAATAACTTTATTTAAACATAATTAAATAATAATTAATTGTAAATAAATATTTAAAGTCTTAAATTTTAACTCCCACCCTTGAAATTCTAAACTCGAGACCATAAACCTTAAAACCAAGACTCAATTTTAAATCATATAACCTAAACCCTAGACTTGAAAGCTATTAGTATTTATTAATCATATTTATAATCTATTATCTTTAAATAAAATTATTAGTATTTATTTATAAGTCCTCCATTATTTTTATTTTATATAATGATGAGATACCGTATTATTATTTAGTGATAGTGCATAAGGCTCATGCACCAACAATGCGTTAAATATTATTCCTTTATTTATCAATATTGTTGTGTGCTGTATCCTTTATATTTATCATTCTAACTATTTATGGTAACATTGAAGTACATGTGGACTTTCATGTGAGCTATCACAATAACATTGTTGATTTAATTTTATATACTAAATGGTGATTTAATTTAATTGTTACAAATTACTAAAATAATTATTGATATAATTTTATAATTGAATCAAAATTAGAGTTTCATGTATATAATTACACCAAATCAAAATTCATGTGTCAAAGTACACATTCGACCAAAATTTATATATAAGTTTGATATTTATCCCTTTGATATATGAAGTTAATCTTAAAATATTATATTCATATTTATTTTAAAAAAACTAGATTATGACACACTCAAGATAAATAATTTATGTAATAATATAATAACTAAATATGGTTTTGGTTGAAATGGTAAAATTTTAACATTAAAAAGATA
Organism: Gossypium raimondii; assembly: GCF_025698545.1. Classification (NCBI taxonomy): domain Eukaryota; kingdom Viridiplantae; phylum Streptophyta; class Magnoliopsida; order Malvales; family Malvaceae; genus Gossypium; species Gossypium raimondii. The sequence continues at coordinate 48,967,302 of NC_068565.1, forward strand.
AACTACATCCTAGGTTATTAAACTATTAGTAAATTTACGTTTTGGTCACTTAATTTTTAAAAAAATTACAAAATCCTTGTTGTATATGTATTACATTCATTGTTCAATCAAAAGATCTCATTTCTCTTCTCTTTTACAATTAAAAAATTTCAATGAAACAACTTTAAACGTCACAAATCTGTGAACCAAAATTTAAACATTTTTTTCTTCGATCTCCGAAATTGACCATCAAATCGACTTGGATCTAAGTTATATTCTTTTACTCGTTGATGGGTACTGATCCATCATATCAGTCGTTAAATCATTGCTTGGAGCTCGTTAGTTGGACTTTTTTGTAAAAGAAACTTAACAACCTGGTAACTTAAATGAAAAACATTTGAATAGTTTAACAACCATTTTATAACTTTTTGAAGTTGATTGATCAAAACATAAACTTACTAATAATTTAATGACCTTGGGTTAAGGGTGAGCAAAACTCTATTCAATTTGAAAACATTAAATTTTGAGTTAATCAAATCAAGTTATTTGAGTTATTCGAATTATTCGAGCCAAATCGAATAACTCGATTCGAGTTCGAGTCGAGTTGAATTTCAAAATTCAAATAACTCGAATAATTTGAATAATAGATTGGTGTAAATACCCTTTTGGTCCCTGTCAACTTTGAAAATAAGCAAATTGGTCACTATCTCGATAAAAATTACAAAAAAATTCAAAATTTACATTTTATAAAATTCTTTTAAAAATTTTAAAATTTTTTAAAAATATATAAAAGTTAAAATTTACATTTTTCTAAAATAATAATTTTGGGACCTAATTAATGATTCAAATTTATCAATACTCAAAAGTATATATATATATATATATATATTTTTTTTTTGCTTTGAAAAATTTTCAAACATATATGGTTTCAAATTTATGGGCTTTAACATGGAATTAGTTATACTGTAACAATATTTTTATTTGACATGTTTAACTTTTTCACTTGGTTTGACTCAACTAGAATTTCATTTCACTCGACTCGATTCGAAATTTTTTTAAATTGAGTTAGGATGATAAAATAATACTTATGAACTCGAAAATTTTTCACTCGATTCAATCGAACGCTCATACTTTAAGTGTAATTATAATATTTTAAAGTTAAAATCGCATATGAAAACAAAATTTCCCAAAAATAATATATAAATATAATATAGATAGATATTATATATGTGAAAATAAAAAAATAAAAAAAATGGATAAAATGGAAAAGGAAAATTCAAAAAATCAAAGTCGATATGTACCAATTGGAGGCGGAAATTTTTTTGAAAAAACTCATCGATACGCTGTACTCATTGCCCACACGTCGCTTATAAGTTGAACGCACGTATTCCAATTTTGGAGTAACGTTATTTCGAAGCAATTCTTTCAAAAAAAAAAAGCAGTTACTATCATATCTTATCCAATCCACTTGCTTTGCCTTTCTTCTTCTTTCCCCTCAATCTTAAATAGCCCAACAAAGAAGAAGGAGATCTAAGATCAAATCCCACATAGAAAAGGGAAAAAAAGTTTCAAATCAAATGGGGCTGAGGATCGTCTACGGGGTGGTGTTCCTCTCCTTCTCCTGCGCCTGCTTCAAGCTTCTTCATCTCTTCCTTCACCCTGTCTTCTTCTTCACTTCTTGATTCCTTTTCGTCTCCTTTTTAAAAAAAAAAATCTATTATGTATTATTTGTTGTACTTTCTTTCTTGTTTAATATGATTGAAGTTTTTACGAAACTGATCTGATCCATTGATGATTGAGATTTTAGATTTGATTTTTTAATTATATTAAATTAATTAAAGAAAGAAATGAGTTATATTGATTTTTTTTAAAAATTTCTATTTCGCTTATGAAATTGAAGAAATTCGCGGTTAATCTATTAAGCTATTATCGTTTTTTCTAACATTCAATATGTTGCTTTTTTGATAAATGATTGTGAAACCAACGTTAGTATTTTCTCTTCTACATTTCCTTCACCTTCTCTGTGTTATTTATTTATAATGATATATATAATTTTATATGGACCGGGGATTATTCAGAGAATTAATTGGAGATTACTGTTAATTTGAAAATAATTTTTTAATCTATTTTTATTTATTTTATATTAAATCTTGAATTCAGCCAGCATCATCTCAGTAGTTATATTACTAATATAATTTTCTTTACTTACAAATCAACAAATATTAATACCACACCTGTCCAGCCCGACCAAAAGACTCGGGTAAAAAAATAGGCCTCAAGTAAGGGTTTTGTACTTGGGCTCGGTTTGACTCGAATTAATAAAAAAATAAAAAAATTTCTATTCTCTTGTTATTTTTTATTGTTTTATTGTCATTTCATTATTATATTACTATTATTTTATTATTTTTGTTTAGATATTGTATAATTCTTATTTTATTGTTAATTTTGTTATTAATTTAAAAATATTTGCTTATTAAGTTACACTTATATTATTTAAATATACATATTTTTTAATTTGGTGGAAAATATTTATTTTCAATTTGGACGGGCCGGGCTAGACTTATGTATTAGTATTTTTATCTAGGCTGGGGTTGTACAAAATTTTAGACCTATTTTTTAGGTAAGACCTAACAAACGAGTCTAAAATTTTGACAAGGCCTAAACTTGACCCGACCCGGGCTATGAACATGTCTAATTAATAGCGAGCATTTTTATTTTTAATAAAAATATTTATTATATAATTTTTTATCGATATTTTAGATTTCTAATAAATCTGGTAATACTTATTATCTATATTATTATTTAAGTCCTTAATTGAGTTGGTACCACAAGTCAATCAATCGACCAAAAATATTCTTTTGTATAAAGGATTTTAACTTATGTTAAATGCTTAGAAAAACATTAAATTTACCATTTAACCAAAGCATTATTTTAATATACACATTTTATTACCTTCATCAATCGAATATATTAATAATATTGTTGATTGAGTCGTCATCACAAGTTAACTTGATTTTAACTCGAGATTAATGACATCACCATGATATAGTTATGCGTTTAATATTGCACATATTATTAATTAGTTTCAAATTATATGTGTTCTATGATATTTTTAAACATATGCAAATTTGATAGATAGAGTTTATAAAATGTTAGTATATAGGATGTATGGTTTGAATTAGAGGTGTTCATGGGCTGGGCCGGGCCGGGCCCAGAAAAAAATTCGGCCCGAGTCCTAGGCCCGGGCCCGAAATATGGGCCTAGAATTTTGCCTGTGCAGGCCCAGAAAAATTCATAAGCCGGGCCTGCCCGCCTTTTTTAAATAAATACCAAAAATTATTTTAAAATTAAAATAAAAATTAAAAAAGTATTTTAAAAAATTTTAAAATTAAAAAATTTAAAAAGTATTTTAAAAAATTTAAAATTAAAAAATTAAAAAAAGTATTTTAAAAGTATTTTAAAGTTAAAATAAAAATAAAAATAAAAAATTTATTATTCGGTAAGGGGGGCAGCCGGCCAAAAAGTGGTGCCCGAGCCCTGCCCGCTTTTTTGCCCAAGCCCATATTTCGGCCTATATTTTACCTAAACCCTCCAATATTTTGGGCGGCCGTCGAGTCAGGCCGCCTACCCATGAACACCTCTAGTTTGAATGAATTAAAAATATTAATAGAACAATTCATTGAACCAAACTAAGGGTGGGTTTGGATGGGTGATTGGGTGCGGTGCGGTGCGTTTAGTTTACTTTTTGTCTCACGCTACAGTATCGCTACAGTGTCTAGTCTCACCGCCACCGCTATTTTTACACTAACCGCAGGTAAATGCACCGCCTATCCAAACTCACCTTAAGATTTGCGGTATGCAGTTAAAGTTGGTGGTATGAATTTATTGTTGGTAACGGAATACTAATGAACATATTGATATGACAGCCCACAACACCATTAATCATCTAAATTAGAGATTTTGGTTGAATTAAGAAATTAAAAACGTCCCTTTTGGTTCTAATTATTAGAATTTACCTTTTTTTTTAACATTTTATTTCTGTTCCACTATTGCAAGAAAGACAGCACAAAATCGTAACTGAAACATGTCACAACAAACATATAAATCCAACACAATTCCACCATTTTTTTTAATAATTTGATTAATATGTCTAGCCCTGTAATCCGAATGAACCAAACCACCGAACCACGGAGGCGATCACGGCTGCCAAGCCGTTCCCTTTCTTCCTCTAACATCGTCGACTGCGACGGCTGTGTCAGCAACAACAATAGCAGAAGGAGCCGGTCAATGGACAGTGCCAGTTTCGGGGAGATTTGTGGGGGTGCCACAGCTGAGTGTACGGCTATTTGTTGCTGTGCCCCTTTCGGGATAGCCAACTTTCTAGTTTTGGCAATGTACAAGATCCCTGCAGGGTTATGCCGCCGTGCTATTCGTCAGAGGCAGCGGCGTAAGTTGGTGAAAAAAGGGTTGATTCAGCCGTGGGACCACCGTGGATGTGAGGGTCTCCAGATTCGCCCAGTGGAGGAAATTTTCCCAATTGTGAATGGTTCTGAAGAAACTGAAAAGGCTGTGAATGAACTGGAAAAAGAAATGTGGCAAAGGTTTTATGGCACCGGGTTTTGGAGAAGTCCTTCTCAGAGGGAAGATGATTCACCTAGAATTAAATAACTGTTAAAAAGAAGAAGAAGAAATATTTGGACTAAATATTGTTTTAAATTGGGATTTTATTAACTGATTTTGATGTCATAAAAACATGGTTCTGTTTTAACATGTAAGAAGTGGACTATGACATTGGGGACCCCTTTGGCATAGGGTTCTGAAATTTTTATGTGTCTTTGCTTTTGCATTAGCTTCGTTAGGCAAATGACAACTGCGCCACCCAAATGTTTGGGTTGGAGTTCCGTTTCAAACATTAACACTTGACGATGTGAAAACCAGGTTTTTGATATCATCTAAATGATTTTTTTTAAAATTAAAGAAATTTGGTGTATTAAGTCGAACTCGCCCTTTATCTATGTACTGACATATTAACATCCTACTTTTTTTTAGGTATTTGATTAATATTGTTAAAATATGCTAACATAATGTATGGTGACACGTGACAACCTCACATTTCGACATGTGACAAAAATAAAAAAATTATAAATATGTCAAGCACAACCTGATATAAAAAATTTCCTTTTTTTTTCTATAAGAAAAATCAATTAGATCACTTGTTTATTAAAAAATGTGAGGCTACCACATGTTACTATGCTATTGGTCGTCAATGTCATGTCATTATATTTTAATAGTGTTAGACTTAATTCTTCATTGCTTTTGTGGTTAAAAAATGCTTTTAGAAGAAAGTATTTTGAAAAGTGCGGGAAAAAAATGCGGTTAAAAATTGTGGTTTGTTAATTTTGAGTATTTTCTTACAAAAAATTGTGGTTGAAGGTTAAAATATATTTTTGGACATGAGAGTGGAAAGTTATATGATGCTTAAATAATTTAATATAATGATACATGAAGTAAAAAAATTAAATGCTTTTAAATCATTAATAAAAATTATTTGTAAAATTAATGATATATAAAATATTTTAAAATCTTAAATATAATAATAAATGGCATTTAAATAATTTAATATAATGATACATAAAATATAAATCAAATTAATTTTTTATATTTAAATAGTTAATATAATTTAGAGTATTTTGATACTTTTTGCTTCCAAACACAAAAGCCAAAAGCCAAAATCCAAAAGCCAAAAACACCTAGATTCAACTTTTGTATTTGGGTGGAAAAACACTTACTATTACAATTTTGTCTCCAAAAGCCAAGTGTTTTTCATTACTTCTCCGGTGGAAAAAACACTTTTGAAACCTTAGTCAGGTACCTAAAAAAATACTAAGTTGGTTTAGGGTTTCCAAGTTCAGGTATCAATTAGGTCTAAAATAAAATTTTGATACTAAGTATAAGTAGTCAAGTTTAGATATCTATGTATAAAGGGTAAACTACATTGGTTAGCTTTCATTTTGGTCACTTAACTAAAAAAAAGTTACAATTTGGTCACTAAAGTTTTTGAAATTATTTTTTTGTCACCTAACCGTTAAATGACACTTTTTTAGTTGATATAATAACAATCGAGTCCTCAATTTTCATCTTTTCTGTTAATTTGACCCTAATTACATATTCAGAATGATAAAAAAAACTTAAAATTATTTAAAAAATAACATAGAGGTCAACTTACTAAATGGGGCTCATTTGACCCACATGAACTGGTCCGATTTGTGGAACTCGTGGAGAAGCCCTCTACTTAAAGCCATGATGGCCTAGTGAAACACTCTAGTAAAATTAGAGTTACCAGGGTAAATAGTGTAAATCCTAAAGGGATAAGATTTATAAAGTTTAAATCCTTAAGACTTTCAATTGTAGATAAACTCTAATATTGATCGTCAATGTAACTCAATCCGTACCATTGGATTTGGGGGAGCTCAACTATAAATAGAGACCTCACCCTTCATTGTAATCACTTCATTCCATTCATAGTTGTGAATATATTTGAGAGTATTTATTTAAACACTTGGCATGCTATTTTCCTTTGGCTTTTCTGTTCTTCGTTACTCTTTCGTTTGAGTTTGCTCCCGTTATGTTTTAGTGCATTAGAGAAATTCTACTAGAATTCTCACATTTACGAGAGTTAGGCTGACTTAGGCACATTTGAAGTGAAGAAATCGCCTAAGGCTGTGCTGATTGCTAGATAAAAGGTCTAACCCCGTGACAGTTGGTATCAAGGAGGCAAGGTTCGGAAGGTAAGTGGACAACTTCTTGTGGGAGGTGGAGCAATACTTTCATGTCGTGGGCATCAAGGATGATGATGCTAAGGTAAATACTAATGCTCGATATTTTACTGATTTTGCTCTTCTTTGGTGGAGACGTAGGTCCACAGATAAAAAGTGTGGTCAGGTTACGATTAGGACTTAGGTGGAGTTCCAGAATGAGTTTAATGAGAAGTTTTACCCCCAATATGCCGAGAAGAAGGCTTGGGCTAAGTTGTGTCGATTTTCACAAAAAAGGCACAATTCGGAAGTATGTGAAGGAGTTTAGTAAACTGATGCTCCAAATCATGGATCTGAGTGAGAAAGAGGCATTCTTCTTTTTTATGGATGGTTTGAAGTCGTGGGTTAAGTAGGAATTGAAATGTCGAGGGGTCCAAAAACTTTTAAAAGTCATAGTCGTGGCAAAGTTCTTAATCAAGCTTGTTCTGAGGAAATACAAGTTCGAGCCTTCCAAGTCCAAAGAGAAGGGCAGTGATGGGGAAGATGAAAATGGACAGGTTGATTTTAACAACGATAATGGTGGCCATATTGGTAATGAGAAACTACAAAATGGGAAAAGGAAACCCAAAAAGTCGTGGGAAAAGAAGAATGGGTTATTGAAATGATTCTTTTGTGAAGGTTCGTATATGATAAGGAATTGTGCGAAGCAATCCGTGTTTTTTGTCATCAAATAGGACGATGAGCCAGAAAAATCTCCCATGAGACTTGGTTTGGTTGTGCGTGGGTTCAAATCCAAGAGGGACAATTAGAATGAGAAGAAGTCAATGAAGTGCTTATTGTGTTGTGGTCTGCATAGGATGCGAGATTATCCAGAACAATCCAAGACTTCCGTGATCAGTAAAGGAGTGGAAGCGAAGCCAGAAAGTGAGACTTTGAAGCTTGGATCAATGATACTCAATTCTGCGAAAGCAAAGAGGGATCACAAGCAGAAATGGCTGATGTATATGGACATCAACATCGCAGGTCAGAATAAGAGTGTTTTTTTTATACAAGGGCATCAAACATGTTCATATCAGAAAAAACCATAGGTAGACTTGGTATTTCAATTAGTAAGTCAACTAAGAAGGTCAAGACTGTTTGTAGTAACCAATTTTTCCCCAGGCCCAATCTAAAACCCAAAAATAAATAAACCATCTACATTTTTAAAACCCAATTACAACAACCCAATAACCTAAAACAAAACAAACCCTAAGCCCAAACCCAACAAACCCATCGACTAAATTCTAACAAAGCAATTTCGCCTCCAAAGACCTCTCCAAGCGTCGCAAGACTCGGAGCCGGCCTCTTCCACATGCGCCGTTCCCTCACGTACACCTGCAAACACGGACTCAAAGAGTCCAGCAGAGAAAATATAGTGTAAAACAAAAAATGAAATCAGTTTTTGGGGCTCTATAAAGCCACTTTTATTTTGTAAAGAGGGGAGAGGAAATCGATAAGAGAACAAAATATCAATTTTTCTAAGGTGATTTTTTGGTTTTCTTGGCAGTGTCCCTCGTATTTTATTTACATATATTTCTTTTTTATTTTATTTCGTTTTTAAATAACAAAGAAAGGAGAAAAGGGGTTACCTCCGCTTTGAATCTGCTCAAAAGCAGTTGAGGGCCCATCGCGTCGCACCTCCGATTAACGCCTTCGGTGAGAATTCGGTGGAGACATGTTGCGGCGGCGGTGCAAAAGAAAATGGGTTTAAAACCCTAGTAGAAAGCACTTGGGGGTTCTTTTTATTTATTTATTTATTTTTACTTTTGGTTTCAAATGATTTTAGAAAGAAAAAACTGTTTTAAATAGAAAGACAAACGGCGCCGTTTTGGGGGGGATCCGCGCGTCGACCCGACCCGGTCCCAGGATCCGCGCTTTTCCTTTAGATGGGAGATTTGCGCTATAGGTCCCTCCCTTTTGCAGCGCACTCCAATCAAACCCGTTTTACTTTTTTTTTAAAATTAGACTACAGATTTGATTTTTGTTTCAATTTGGTCCCTCACTGCGCAGCATTTTGGAATGAGGGGATAATTTTCCTTTTTGGTCCTCCAATGTTACGAGCGCATTCAAGTTGGTTTTTTTAATTTTATTTTAAATCGGCCCCCATTATTTTTGAAAATGTATACACATCTGCATGTTTTTATACTCTTATTTTATTGTCATTACATATATACATGTAGATTTTTAGGAATTGTTATAGGTTTGCTGTATATTTTTTCACTTACCTTTTCATGTATACTTATATTTATGCGTGTTAAATATGTGTGTACACATAGTCGCAAAGCTTGTATATTGTACTTGTATATATATTTTGTAAATACATACTCATATATGTTTTACATTAAAGTTTTTGTTTCATATTGTACATTAACTTTAACATACCCTTTTAGAAAATACATTTTGGTTTTAACTATACATCAAGGTTATTTTCTTGATTTAACGGTTTTTTTTGAATAAAAGCAATATTCGAAGTTTGGGATTTTTGAGGGAAATTGAGCCCTAACGTATTGGGTTCTGATTTTCTTTGTTAATCTTAAATAACCGATGATATTCTTTATTCAAAATGCATGAGTATAAAAATCATTTTTGGGAACTTAACTTGCTGTGTCCTAACGCATTGGGTGTGGCATGTTACTTTCTCAAAATGAAGATTTTTACATAAAATAAAAGTGATATTCAAAGTTCGGGGATTATGAGGAATTGTACCCTAACGTATTGGGACTCGATTCTTTACATAACTTGAACAATTGATTATCCTTTTTCAAATTTCATCATTCAAGCTTATTTTAAAATCTTTTTTAACTTTCGACACCAAGACATCAAATAGTCAATTTGGTACCGATTTTGGGCGTTACGAGGGTGCTAACCCTTCCTCATACGTAACTGACTCCCGAACTCGTTTTCTCAAAATTCGTAGACCAAAATAATTTTTAAGGTGAGCTGATCACACCTTAATAAAGGATCGGTGGCGACTCCAGTTTTTGTTTTTAAGTCGACAACTAAATTTTTGTTTTCAAAAAGCTGTTTCGACAGCTTGGCGACTCCGCTGGGGACTTTGAGAGTCGAGCCATAAACTGATTATGTTTGTCTTTGTGTCGAAAATTAAAAGTTTTAAAAATTCACGAGTTCCCTTCGCATTCATCGTTTTTTTCATTTTGATGTTGGCAACTTTGCATTTGCATTTTACATTTTACCCTTTAAGTGGGAGCGAGAAACTAGTCCTTCGTGAGGTCTTCACCTCCGTGCAGGGTAGTGGACTGCTTCCAGGATACATCCGTACCCATGTCTTCGTGAGATTTTCATCTCCGTGCAGTCATAGGGAAATGTGTCCCCCTGAACCGAACTCGATCCACATGAGCCTATAATGGGTGAGAATCGAGGAATCTGCTGGTTCGGGTACCCTTACTCTAGAAACCAAGCCTCATATAGTGAGCTTTAGGAACTTGACCTAGGTAGAACTATCCCAAAACCCTAGTGGATTCCTGATTAAGTGTTTCTTGCTATTTCATGTTTGTATTTGATTATATCTCTATATGTGATACTGACTTGGGTTTCTTTTGTTTTGATTGCATGACATCATTATTGCATAGCATTTCATCCTAAAAGGGCGTTAGTTCATATTCGGTTGCTAAATAGAAAGCTTATCATGGAAAAAGGGTTTCTTGATAAGGTGAAAGATAATGTGGCTGTCCAAACTTGGTCTGAGACAATGCAGCAAGAGAAATGCGATAGTTTGGCCGAGGGATATGTGTCAGAGTTATGGGACTTCGCTCGTGTTAGCGTGACTCAGAATAACTTGCAGGAACTAAAGGAAACTTGGGACCGGTGGAATGATGAGATTAAGCAGCTCTTCTACTCTAGCTATGGAGACCTACCTTACTTGCTCGACTTAAAGGTGGATAAGCACTTATTTCGTGCCTTAGCCCAATTTTGGAATCCTGCTTATAGTTGCTTTACCTTTGGAAAAGTTGACTTAGTGCTTACGGTGGAGGAATACACGGCATTGCTTCGTGTTCAAAAATTCAAGTGGACAAAGCCTATTCAAGAGTTGCTAATGTTCCAACCTTTTTGAAGAAATTGATGAATATTAAGGGGATGAGTGAGCAATGGGTCGCAGCACGAATCAAGCAAAAGGGAGATAGTAAGTGCATTCCTTAGAGGAACCTGAAAGATTTAATTCTAGCGCACCCGGATACGAGGAAGAGGGTTGATGTCTTTGCCTTGGGTATTTACGGTTTGGTTGTCTTTCCTAAAGCTTTGGGACATATTGATGAAGCAGTCATTGACCTTTTTGACCGTCTTGACAAGGGGGTTACACCGGTTCCAGCAATTCTGGCAGAAACCTTCAGATCTCTGAATGAATGTCGAAGAGTAGGTGAGGGTAGATTCATTGGATGCACGCAACTCCTTTTAGCATGGTTTCACTGTCACTTTTGGAAGGTGGATAAGGTTTCCTATCGGGTTTTTTCTGAAAATTATTCGCCCTTGAAGGAAATAGTGGCATTACCCAGGTAGGATGGTATCTCAGAGGAAAAATGGATGGCAACTCTTCAGAATCTTCAAGAGGGGGATATTGAATGGAGAGCTCCTTGGATGCTGTCAGATGAGATCTTATATAGGTGTGGAGATTTTGACTGGGTCCCTTTACTTGGGATTTGGGGGGCTATTGGCTATGCATCGTTATTGGTACTGAGACAATATAGGTCAAGGCAATTCGTACCAACAACCCATGGATTAGCTCAGTGTGAATTCTCGTATAAGTGTGATGGTTACAAGAAGAAGATACGAGAAATGACTAATGCTTGGAGGCAGACTCGCCGATTGAAGAGGTTGGCAGTAAGTCTATCAACGACGCCTGAATATGTCGAGTGGCTTAATAGAAGGATCAATGATAACATACCTGTACCAGGTCAAGTAGATAGTCAATTTGTGGAAAAGCATGTACATATGATCTCTTCTGAGCTAGAAATTATAAAGCAAGATTTTGAAAGAAGGAATTCTGAGCTTGAGTAGAAGATAGAGCAAATGGAAGAGGAGAAGATGAATTTAAGGCTGGACATAGATGTTCAGAAACTGGAAACCGAAGGCCTGAGAAAAGGGAAGCGCAAAGTCGAGGAAGACCTGAACAGCTTGAAGACAGATTATAAGAGATTACATTTGTCAGTGAGAACTGTTGGGTTGGAAAAAACCTCAGAACAGTGGCGTCAAGAGGTTCAAGAAGAAAAGGCCAAGGCTGATAGGTGGGAAAAGGAGGCTCAAAAGCAAAATAAGTCATTTGAGAGGAGTTTGTCAGAAAGCCAGAATGAAAGAGATAAACTAAGGGCTAGAGTGGCCGAACTTGAGAAGATTGTTTATCAATACCGAAATCAAAATTCAGTGGCGGAACTGCAAGTAAGTTTAAGCAGGATCGAGCAAATGAAGAAAACTATAGAGGAATTAGAGATAGCATCGTAGAACTATGAAGCCAGGATTGAGCATCTGGAAGCAAACGAAGATCATCAAAGTGAACAGCTTCACTATTTCCAGGATCAAGTTGTAAGAAGGGATCACATTATGGGAGAAGCTGTGGTTTAGATTCAAGGGGTAGCTGAGCACCTGCAGACTTTGGCAATACAGGCTAATATACTAAGTGTGAAGTACGAATCGGAATCAGATCAGGGGCAGAAGTTGGCATCATTACTTAGGGAGATTAAATTTCTAAGTATTAGGGCAAGGCCTTATTTATAGCCATTTTATGTAAAGAAATTTTTTCTCTAGTAAAGTTTTCTGAGTGGAATTGAATTATAATTAACGCCTTTTTTGCATTCACCTCATGCATCACATCATATGCATTAGCATCGCATCATATGCATTAAAGACCTTTATTAAATCCTAATAAGTTAAAATCATTGCTCAGTTAACCTGGAAACCAACCAACCAACCCGACACCGATACGGCACTCGAGCAAAGACAAAAGATATGGATCAGAGATTAGAAAAGCTCGAACAGTACCAGAAGGAGATGCAAGACTGGCTTCAGCTACAAATGCAGGAGCGGTTAGACAAGATGAAACAAGAGATGTCTGAGAAGATGCGAGAATCCCAAGAAGATATAGTGGCAAAATTAACCCAACTGATAACTAAGGGAAGTGATAAAGGAAAGGGTCCCATGGCTGATGTCGATGAACCACTCTATCCTCCAGGGTTTACTCCTCCACATGTTCAAACTCAAGCTGAATATCCACACAAACCCACTGTCACAATCAGGCCTCAGCAGTCCCAGGCCAATGCTTCGAACTTTCAAGCTAGATTGGGCTCTAACCCCGAAAACTACCCTGTTAACTCTGCCATTCCTGACTTCGATGAAGTGGCTGAAAAGAAAAGAATAAAGGAGGAGTTACCAAAGCAGCTAGAGGAAAGGTGCAAATGGCTCGAGGAGAAATTCAGGGTGATGGAAGTCACTGAAAGCTGTCGTGAGATTGACGTTAAAGAGCTGAGCTTAGTTCCTGATTTGGTACTCCTCATAAGTTTAAGATTCCAGAATTCGAGAAGTACAATAGGACGACTTGCCCAGAGGCTCATATTACCATGTTCTGCAGGCGAATGGCTGGATACGTTAACAATGACCAGCTATTAATACACTGTTTCCAAGATAGCTTAGCAGGGGCAGCATTTAAGTGGTACAATCAGCTAAGCCGTACCACGATTGGTTCATGGAGGGACTTGGCACAAGCATTCATGAAACAATATAGTCATGTGACAGACATGGCTCCTGATAGAATTACCCTTCAAAACATGGAGAAGAAGCCGAGTGAAAGCTTTAGGTAGTACGCACAGAGATGGAGGGAAGTCGCCGTCCAAGTTCAGCCACAACTTTTGGAAAGAGAAGTGACAATACTCTTTATAAATACATTGAAAGTTCCATTCATCACACATATGTTAGGAAGTGCTACAAAAAGCTTTTCTGACATAGTTATGAACGGTGAAATGATCGAAAATGCTATAAGGAGCGGGAAAATCGATGCAGAGGAGAGTAACAAGAGGTCAATCTCAAGAAGAAGAGAAAATGAGGTGAACAACACGTGTTACTCTAAATCAGTTACAGTGAGTCATCCAAGAAAGGTGGTTGGTAATCAACAAAATTCATCAAGACATGATTCCGGTATAAAGACTGAGAAGTTTCAGTTTACACCAATCCCAATACCGTATAGGGACCTGTATCAAAATTTGTTTGATGCACATGTTGTTTCCCCTTTTCATGTGAAGCCTCTACAACCTCCGTATCCTGAATGGTATGATGCGAACGCACAATGTGAATACCATGCGGGAATTACGGGACACTCGATTGAGAATTGCACTGCCTTCAAGAAGCAAGTTGAAAGACTTATCAACATGGGTATTGTCAAGTTTGGTGACTCGTCTAGCGTAGGAAATCCGCTACCCAATCATGATTGAGGATGGAGGGACTGCAATGTATGAAGAAGTGGTGAGAAATTTGCACATCGATGCAATATATGCGACACAATTAAAAGGGTCCTTGTTAGATATTCACTTTAGAGGTGTTCTAAATAATGAGACTGCTGAGGAAACCCCTGAAGTATTTAGAGTCTGTTAGAGTAATGTTTAGAACACACTTGTTGCTTTCAGCCTAGAAGCAATAAGAATTTCTTTGTGAAATAGGCTCACGTCTAAACATTATTATTTTAATGAAATTCATTATTGCAATAATCTTTGAGCAAATGTTCTTTCATTTTTTATGATTTTTTTTTATTCTTTTGGATTTTTTTTTCTGCCAGACCATTCATTCATATTATTCATACATTCTTTTGTATATTCTGTGGTACCCACTATGGATCCTCCTTGATTTTTTGTTTCATAAAATTTATTTTTTTTGAGTCTCCTCAATATTTGGCTTCTTGAGGCTTTCATTTTAAGTATCTTCTATTTTTCGAGTTTTAAAAGGCTTTCACTTTTTAGATCCCATAAAATTTCCCAAGCATATTTATTTTAATTTTTTGGTTTATTGAAAATTGATCCATTTTTGGAATCCTTCAAGCTTCCATCTTTTGAGTGCAATAAAGTTTTTCAAGCACATATTTTAATCTTTAGATTTATAGTTTTTAATATTTTTATTTAAAAATCATAAAAGAAAAGTATAAAAAACAAAAGTGTCACCATAATAATCTTAATTATAATTTAAAAGAATAAATGTTTTATAATTTCATAACTGAGTTGATAATTCAATTAAGGATGACACCAACTTAATAAAATACTTAATATAAGTATTAGATATACAGACGATAAATTTTCCTAATACCATATTTTGAGATTTTCATCATTGCATATTATGTTTCATGTAGGTAAAGTGTACATATCATCTTGAAGAGAAATGAGGCTGCTGGTGGGATCACACAGGTTTAAGCTCTTCCTTTTATATGGCTTATTTTAATAAAATTTTCATGTCCCTCTAAAAAATCGAAATAATTTAATTCTTGTTAATTTGAAAGTAAACCCTAAACTCTTAAAATTTGATAAAAATCCTTAAATTTAAATTTAAGAAAGATACTCAAACACCCTAAGTTTTATCAATTAATTAAATTTTAAATTGAAAAGATGAACTTACTATTTTTTAAATAATATTTTTAATAGTGTTATAAAAGGAATTAAATTGTTTGATATAATCCAAGGGTATTAATTTAGACAAAAATAATGTTCAAGTTAAAATAAAATGTTAAAAATTAAAGGTTAAATGTTCCGATGAAAAATAATAATATAATTGAATGTATGATAAAAAATTTTAAATCTTTAGTTGAACACGATGTGATACACGAATTTCTAAATTAGCTGTAACTGATAGTTACAGTAAGCATAAAAAAGATGAAGACAAAGACAGTAGCAGTGGATAGATTGCGATCAAAGTTGTAGTTGGAAGGGACCTATAATTCAATAACTCATTCTCCAGCAAGCATTCTCCTTGATTTTTACACACATATATAAAGAAATTATTGAACTGGTAATTCTTTAAAGGAGCTGAATTTCCATTAAAATTTGCACAAGTTGTCTCTATCTCAGGCACCAACTTGTGCATTGTCTTATCCTGGAAGGAAAATATTACGAGGATCCTGAATTTCCCCCTATGCCTATGGCTAACTGAAGATAACAATTACAAGTTATACAATAAACCTGAAGCTTAATTCATTTGACTCGTGTGTTAGATATCGGTTACCGGCTATGTTCATGTCGCTGACAGATTGCCTAACAATCCAAATAGAAAGAGAACAGTAGCAAACACTTGCAGTAGAATTTAATGAAGGAAATATGATTTGCAATTACCTGTTGATGCATATATAACTTATAATGTGTATGATAATAACCCTCCAAAAAAATATGTCATAATCAACTTAGAAATACTATTCACAACAACATGAAACTTGAGATTAATAAGTAAAAAATGAAGCTATTAACACAAGGCTTGAGAATCACAATCTTCAACCTCCGACAGTGACTTGACGGGGCATCGTATCGGAGTTGGCCAAACTTGGAATTGGTCCACCATTCTGAGCAGGGTTTATTTCGCCCGATACAGTTATGGCATCCTTGGATTGAGGAAGGTTGATTGGTTTGTTCGGGTTTTCTTCAGGCTTCCCGACACAAGCATCCTGAACAGGGTTCTCCGCCTTCTTTGTTTTCGGTTTTGACTTTCCGGGCTTTTCTTCAGCTTTGGTGGTCTCCTTAGGTTGAACCTTAGGCTGGGGTTTCTTTACAGTCTTCTTGGAAGCAACATTTTCTTCATTACCGTTGGTTTGGGTTCTTTTGGTTGAACCGTTCCGCTCTTGGTTCAAGGACGGGCGAACAACAGAACCATCAACTTCCGAACGGTTGTTTGTTGCAGCAACATTACTCTTGTTCCTTCCGAGCTTTGGGGATATTGCACGCGTAGTTGGTATCTGTGACAATTACAATAGATATCAGATAAAGCTCTCTAGTTTGCTGTGAAAATGCATCGTTTTACTGATATGTCAAGGACAAGCAGAAAATCAATTAACGATCGAGAAGGCTGTAGTTCCCAATCGTTCATGGTGTCCCAGTAAGACAATTCAATATTCATACTATAGATATCACAGTTACCATTATCACACCATATGGACAATGATTAAACACGGTCCAATAATAGGCATATCCAAAACATTCTAAGGCGGGTGTGGTATCAAAGAGCATAAATCTGATAAAAGAATACAAGCCAGGATGAAATAGTAATAAAGAAAAAAGAAAACCATCAAATTACCTTCTTAAGTTCAACTTTTGGAGGAGGTTCCTTGTAGAAATTCGGCATTGGTGTAGCTTTAAAAGTCAAGCTCTTCCTTAATTGCTTGATTTCCGCCTCCTGGTTCTCCTGCACAACGCAACAAACCACAAAATTAATGAAATGAAGCAGAAAAGTAGGGAACATAGAGAAATATGTTCGTTCGTGTAATGGTTATATTGAAAAGTCATTGCCAAGACCTTTGATTTTGCCTGCAGGTTATTCTTTTCGACTTCCTTAGCATGGATCTTCTCTTCTAGCTTTGAAAGAAACTGGAGAAAAAAATCACGAAAGGGTTACTATAAACTTAATGTAGTTGAGGGCTATCGGCAAACAATGAATTGATGTATATTCCCAACCTCCTTCCTCTTTTCAGCACGTTCCTCCAACCTGAAGGTGAATCCTGACCCACTACTCCTCCTAGTGCTACGAGAGGTGGCACTGCTAATAATCACACAGAAATATTGATTAAACGATAATGATTAATAAAACAAGTTGCATAGCAAATGGAAGTTAAAACTAAAAGTAATGACAGTACGAAGTAGTGGAATGGGCATCATCGTCCTCTTTGCTCTGCATTGTAGCTGCTATTGGCTTTGAATCAGCTGATCTGGAAATCATACAGGATTTGTTGAGATCTATTGGCTTTGAATATAAATGCATTAACAGTATAAGATATTAACAGTGTGCAGCTGAGTGATGATAGGTCACTAAGGCACTTACTCGGATGATGAAGAGGGCTTAGCAGCCGTATTTCCAGGACCAGACTTTGCCGGCTTATTGCTAGGCAAAGATGCTATAGTGGTCCTTCTAGAAGAAACTCCACCACCATTTGCATTTGCCGGCTTTGTATCAACATGGATGGATCCGCGCCTGTTGGGATGACTCAAACGAGCTGATCCATTGGAAGAAGGGGCATGAGTTTTTGAGCTTTTCTCTTGGGAATGTTTGAGATCAGTGCTCTTCACAAGACCATCCCCATGGATTCTTCTTGCAGGAAATGAAAGACTTTGAGACAGAACAGGCCTCTGGTTACGAGAAATCAGAACTGCATTTCTCAGATTAGGTTTATCGTTTGTCACCTTATTGTTCTTTGCATTACCAGACTCCTATACATAGAAATAGGCACATACACAAACAAGAAATTATGCAAGTGATCAATATAAATAGAACAGCTTGAATGTATGAAACATATGGCACCTTTAAGGTTCTTGACAATTGAGTTTTGGAAACATTTGCAGGAGCTTTACTTGTCTTGCCTTCAGATTTTGTTTCTTGCTGCTTCGAATTTGAATCCCCTTCACCATTAATGTCAGCATCAACATCATCATGTTCCTTTTTCTTTTCTTCTGTAGCAGATTCTTCAATATCTGTTTTTTCACTCACAATTATCTCTTCCTCCACTGTAACCCAATTTTCAGACTCCATGTCCTGCAAAATTACAAGTGATAACCATCGGCATCAACTTAAAAACATCAAAAAACTTGAAGGGTTTTCTCGCAAGAATCTTAAATCAATGGCATTGCTCAATTAGATTATGGAACTACAGGATTCAACCAAGATCTAGCTTTAAATGAGTGATCATTGTACTGAATCTAAATAGCATGTTCCCTTTTCACATTCTCTACTAAAAAAACACTACAAACTCTGATCAAATTGAATAAAAAACTTGATATGAGAATCATCTCAGAATTGAACAAAGATCCAACTAAAAATTCTACAATTAAAACTCTCCAAGCCAAAAAAAAAAAAAAAAGCATAAGACAACCCTGACATCAAAAATTAAACCTTAATGAACATAACCAGACAGAAATGCCATAAACTCAAAAAGAAGAGAAACAAAAATTAAGAGTAATTTTTATTACCTTTCTTACAAGAGTTTGGACTTAAGAGAACTGAAACGCAAAGCTTCAAAGACTAAACGAAGAAAGCACTGAATTTGAAAACAAGTAAACAATAAAAGAAAGGAACTTGAAGGATTAACAAAGAAGTGACAAAATCTGGAACTAAAAGCTAGAAATCCAAACTGGGTTTTGGTTCAAGAGGCTTAATTCATACAAAGTGGCTTACGTAGTGTTGAGAGAGAGAGAGAGAGAGAGAGAGAGACTGTGTGTTTTGTTTGTGTATATTTTTTGAGTTTAAAGGACGAGTTTTTCAATGAACTGGATAGAAAGGTTGATGAAATGACTGTATTGCCATGGATTTGGATGGCTTCTTGCTCCCAATTCAAAGATTTTAACTTGCCCTTTTCCGAAAATTACAAATCATAATGGAGGGAATAAAATCAGTTGTTAATGTCCATAAAAATGAAGTCTTTGTTGTGTTTCACAACTGGTAATTTCCAAATGTTGGGTCTATTATTTGTCTAAATTTGGGACACCACATTTCATTTTGTCACTATTTTTCAATTATTTAATCAACTTAATATTTAATACATTACTCTTTTATAAATATTATCAATAAACAAAATAATTACATACCATTTAAAATTTTAATAGTATTCTTTACCATCATCCTCTTACGATATGCTCGTCTTATTCAATCTAACTGAACCGACTTTACAATGGTTGATTCGCTCAGTTACATCAATTAATCAACCTATTTATATATTTATTATATATTATAAATATATTTAACATAATTAAAACATAACATATACGATATTGATATTGATATGAAACTAAATTGAAGGAGAAATGATTGTATGAAACTGTGATTTCACGTAATTCATGTCTCTTTCTAATAGGAGAATGACAAATCAGATGTTAGCCAACATACCAACATAATCGATGTAACATAAAATTACTTAGATTTAAGCCTCTGTCTGAATTGATGTCATCATTGATCTGTATATTAAAAAAAATCACACACTAAATTATCAAAAGTAAAAAATAACTACGACAAACAATAATCATTAATTTAAAAACTATTCATAATTTAAAATTTTAATTTATCATACTTCCATAATATAATTATTATTCATCGTCAGAATGAAGGATATTAAATGTAAATAGAAGTGGTCAAAAAAGGAGCTCCATAAATGAAGGTCTGAAATCAGATTGGAAGTATGGGTTAGAAAATGACAAGTCAAGTTTTATTGTGAGAAAAGGGTGTTGGAGATGTGGGAAGTTTCAGGCAACAATCTAACATGTGTTAATGCCAATGGTGCATGGTGCTAATCAATGAATGTCCGGTCTTTAGTTTTGGACAATTTCTTTTTTGCCCCCATTCTATGATTATTCGAGTGTTAAATCACTATTTGGTGTTTGAATTTGACAATAACTCTTACATCGTGGTTTAAGGGGAATTTAGAAAACTATTTAGGAGTGACCAAGACTGAATTATAAAATTTTGAGAGATTAAAATATGATTTTATCATGTATTAGTTTATACTTTCATATTTTTTTGAAAGGACTAATCAATTTTTTTCATTTTGAGAGTTAAAGTGTAATTTTACCATATATAAATTTATAATTTAATGATTTTAAGGGGATAAAATTTAATTTTCTATTTTTGAGGGTCCTGCCCCTCTTTGCGTTCGCCCTTGTTGGGGTCTAAACTTTTTTTTTGTTAAAGTTAGTCCTTAAACTTTACAATTGCTCCCATATTGGGACCTGAACTAGACAATTGTTCTCGTACTGGGGCTTGAATTTTTTTTGTCCAAGTGTCATTGAACTCGGCAATTATTTCCACATTGGAGCTTGAACTTTAGGGTTTTCAAAGAAATACCAAGGACTAACTAGGATAAAAAAAAAGTTTAGGCTCCACTGTGGTAATAATTGTTAAGCTTAGGGACTAACTTGGACATAAAAAGTTCAAACCTCAATACGGAAACAATTGCAATGTTCAAGGACTAACTTGGACAAAAAAAAAAGTTCAGACCTCAAAAAATGATTTTAACCTTTTATCTAAGTAAAGAGCGTTGACATTCAAGTGGATAAAAAAATCAATATTTTATTATTTTATAAAAAAGTTAAAATATATTGTTAAGTCTTTGTATTTTGACAAAATTTGGGATCTAATCTTTATATATAAAAAGTTAAAATTGAATTCATCTTACTCTTTTATTTACCCCAATTCAATCTCGATTAACTTAACATGTTGATAAAACTGTACTTAAAAATAAATATCCAAATTAACAAAATTTGACAGAAAACACTATTTGTATTTATGATTAGAATAGGATTTGTAATTTTAAAGTATAAGGACTAAATCATGAGTTTTTGTAAGAGGTATAAAGACTAAGAAGATACATAGAGAAAGAAAAATGAAAATGTAGAGAATTTTGAAATAAAATGAAGGTGATGGGTTGAGCAAGATCTAAGCCTAATGACCTAACTCACCAACCACAACTTGAAATGTTAGAATCCTATCTTAATCTTTATTAATTAAGTGGGTATTGATATCATTTTAACACCTAAATTTGTCCTTAATTACTGCCTTAAGCAAAGGCATTTTAGTCCAAATAGAAACAAAAATTCATTGCTTAAATTGGATTTAAGGCCCAAAAATGTCATTTCACTACCAACCCAATAATTGAAAATAAATAAATAAACACAATGCACTGTTGAACAACATGGAAAGTTCCCAAAACAATTACAGAACACCCCTCCCCCCTTCAACTTCACGATGTAAGTTGAAATGGAGGAATGGTGGGAGAGGTGTGCAACTAAAAGTAAAAGAGCGAGGGGGGGTCCGGGACACCAAGGTAACAGCCGGGGCATGACCCACAATAATCTGAAAGATGACGTGGCAAGACCGAGGAACATGATTGGTCTCACGTTGATGCACCTAAGGTAACAGCTGTCACAGAACGTGCATGGTAAGATGAAGATTTGTTTGTTTGTTTGGAGAGACGGACAGCTTCTTTAAATCTTTTTTTTTAAGGTAAAGGATTAATCTTAGCCGTAGGATTAAATGATGGTGGTCGCTCCCAAATCTCAATCATAGCCTCTCCCATTAATAAAGTTTTCATTTTTGATTTTTTTTTTGTTTTAAAAATTTACAAACATAATCAAATTAGTAATAGATATAATTGAATTAAAAATTAAAAGCTAAAATAAAATTTAAAAAAATTAAAATTTTAACATGTGCATTTCAACCAAAAACTCAATTTTAATTTTTTAAATCTCTTTCTCTCTATATTTTAATGTGTAGGAGTTTGCAGGTGGTGAGTTGCAGTCGGGCTGAAAGAGGGGGAGTCGGCCTTCAGGTGTGGGTTTATAACGCGTGTAGCCCACGCGCTATATGTGTGTTTGCAATTTGCATGTGAAGGGTTTTGTCCGTGTCTCTGGATTTACTTAAAAATTTGTTTTTATCATCTTTTTGAGAATCCAATGCAATTTTTCGATAATGTCTATTTATTTAATCGTAAGACAAGAAAATAAACAAAATCAACGGCTTCTCGCTTTTTTACTATTTTATTATTTATTAAAATAACATGACCTTCAATTATTTATTAAGATATTATTTTTGAATAATAACTTATATTTTTTTGAACATCTTTAAAATTCGAAATAACAAAAATTTTTATCCTGTCAAATCGATGTCTGACATGTCATTTCGAGATCTCTAATCCCCACCATAATTTGAGGCCAAAATTACATTAAGATGATATTAAATTTATGAAAAAATGATTCGTTTCTTATTTTTTGATAAATAAATCTAAACACATATTATTTAAGTATATAATTGATTTCATCACTAATTCTATCAATTGAGTTAGAAAATTATTAAAAAATATTTTTGTAAATAATAAATATTACAATGAGAATGCTTTTGTCTTTTTATATTTTGTTATAAAACTAAAAAATACACATTTAACATCTCAATTTTACCATTTGAACTAAATTTTTAATTTTCAATAGTTTACGGTTCAATGCAAATTTTGTGTTAAACATAATTTGTCAGTAGTTATATTAAGCGAGTGGAGTGATCGAATTAACATGTGTAAATTGGATTACAATTTATGTAATTGAGTTCCAACTTTACATCCATTAATTAAAATGTTAGTAGCCTAGATGTTGTAGATTAAAGATCTAAGACTGAACTCCTAATTATATTCCATTACAAAAGTTAGCCAGCAACACTTTGTCAATTTGATATTGTCATATGTGTGTAACTTATGATCCCTTTAGAATTTATTCATTTACCAACTTTGCTTGTTTTCTTCTTCTTCTTCTTAAAGTTCACTTATATATACTATGAAGTAAATGATCATTCACCCACTAAATGATTTAAGACATTATGACAAAACCCTTAGCCAAGTTCCATTTACATTAACCATATAATGCTTTTAAGAGGATATCATTGGCTCTTGATAAGAGTTATGATTTCATATCTATAAATAAATCTACACCATGCATAAGTTGCATATTCAACGTGCAAACATACCTACTATTTTGAGGATGTTTTGGTTCATAATACATAAAAATATCAAGTTATATATACGTAATCACATACGTAATTAAGATAAAGGTTAGACACACAATAAACATCACAAGTGAATTGATCAACAAATGGATTCAAGATCATTCAATTTGGGTCTAGTCCAATATATTATCAATCTAGGCTAATGAATTTATGTCTCTACTTAGAAGTTGCCCCTACTTGGATAACAAGGAACAACTATCTCCCGTGGGGGCTTTAGACAATATAATAGCTCTTATATGAGTTTTTTGCTCATTGTAATTCCATAAACTATAGGAATGTTTAGATTACCAACCATGGAAAGTTGTCTTTCGCATACAAACTCTTTTGTTATAACACTTTCCCACAGTTAAACATAGATAATCAGTGAATTGGTTTGTTTATACCGTTTGCTTTACATGCAAGCTACTGGGAACATACTAGCATAGAGATTATTAAATAGCATGCATATCTTCTGGTGAATAATCACTTTAAATGTTCAAAGTAATTTACATAGAATATAATAAAATTACAGCACTTAGGGCACAAAGTCTAACATTCTCTATATGCAATTATGTCTTCATTTATTTTGTATAACTTATAGGATACTTATTTTTAAAGTCACAATAGTGCCAATAAAATCAACCATTATAAGTACTAAATTGCATTAATAACTCAGTTCAAACTAATTCACATATTTACATAAAATGTGACTTGAATCTAAGCTTCTCAAGCTGGACATTGAGCTATGACCTCATTAGCTTTTACCTTTTTGTTATCTGTATTTTCTTTTTAGCTTATTCTTTCATCCGATTATTTTGTAACGCGATGTATCTTTTAAATATTTATTTTTTAAGAAAAATTTACATTTCTTTTTCAAAGAGATATTTTGTTAGTATATTATTTTCTCATACTTAAAGCAAGTGATTTCCATAATTCCAGAGAAACTGGATCCCAATAAAGAAGAAAAAGAAAACCCTAACCAATGATCCAAATTAAGGGATGGTGATAGGCTACTTATAATCAACCGAATCATTTATAATCCCTAATTATGAGGAGATTATTAGCAGTGTTTTATTTTGAGAAGGAATCAAGACATACATGGTTGTCCAATCCTTGATTTCAATTAAAAGCTCATAATAATTTGCGTGTTTCATTATTATGTTAATAAATCGAAAGTGACTTCACACTAACCTTGCATAAATACAACATTTTAATTTGACAAAGACATGATCATATTACACTCCACATCATTAAATTTTAATATTTTGAGATTTTTATTTATTTATTTCCTTTTGTATGAGTGTAGCATTATGATTTAAAATATATCTGTTTTTTTTTATACAATATTTAGAACTATTTATAGCCCATCCCTGACACTTAAATAAGAGGATAATACGCTTCAGCGCACTCGAACCCATATATTCTTATACTGACAATAATGTCGATGCTAACTGAATTAAGAGTCAATCATCTATTTTGAGTTACTAAATTAATTTGTACATTAAATCTAATCACACTAACATGCAAGGCCTAAATAACAAAGACAAGGACAATAACTTGACAATTTAATTGCATTTGTCTACTTTAAAAAATTGAAAACTTAATCTCTCTATCTAGTTTGTCTTTGTACTTAAAAAGAGAATTAAGCGGATGCAGACCCTTCGAATTTTTAAAATTATATTTTAGATCTTTTAATTTTTTTTAAATTTTATTTATGTCCTTAATATAAATATATAAAAATACAGTAAATTATAGTTTGCCCCAAAGTTGTTTTAGTTTTTAATTTCTTTTGCCCCCTTTAAAGTTTATTTAAAATTTGATTTCATTTTATAAAAGTAATTTTGTATGCTAAATTTGGCAACAATTGTAGTTAAAATCTCATTAATTTTATTAATTTTTGTGAAGTGTGCCTCGCATTTCAAACGAAATAGAGTTGACGTCGTGACGAGGATGAGTCGTCATACCGACAATACGATTACGATGTCCTGACAAGAAGTAACGCCTTGTCGCAATGATGTGAAGATGGACGTCTCGATGAACTGATAGTGACGTCACGAAGTGATGACATGTTCCCCACTCAATCGGGTTTCTTCTCTTAGTTAAACTCCGTTATATTTTCTCAATCTAACTCTGATTATTCCAGGGATGTTTTAGTAATATTTCTATACGAAATTTAGCCTATAAATAGGCCTCTTAGCAACCCTAGATAGTTGAGAATAACAACAACAAAATTAAGAGTCTATGGGAATTTCGGGGAATCTTTGTATTTTTGGTTCAGGGTTTTATTTGTTTCTTCATCTTATACTCCCCTTTTTGGGTTTTTGTCATTTAAGTGAAGTTTTCTTTACTCGTGGTTTTTTATCCTCTTTAAAGGAGTTTTCCCACGTAAATATTTGTGTCCAATTTTCTCGATTTTCATTCGTGTTCGTTGCATAATTCGGGTTTGACCCAAGAAATTAGTATCAGGGTGCCTTACTAAAAATGTATTGTAGGAGGTACTTGTAACATCCCTAACCCATTTTCGTCTTTGGAACAAAGTTATAGAACATTACTGGAGTTTACAGAACAAATACAAGTAATTCTACTAACTACATTTAATGGTCTAATTGCCATATAAGGACCTCAAATTTTGAATTCTATAGTTATTTACTACATATAGCTACTAGAATTCAACTTTTGTATTTTATGCAATTTGGTCATTTCCTCCTAATTAAATATAAAATCGGTAAAATTCTCTTATCAAAATTTTCATACATCTTCCCTATCATAATGCAGACCATGTAATATTATTAAAATAAAATTTTTTTCTAACTCGGATTTGTGGTCCCGATACCATTGTTCTGATTTCACTGAAAACGAGCTGTTACAGTACTTTCGGAAAAGACAACAACAACCCTATGGAAAAAATTGAAAGCCCTGTATATGAAAAAGTCCCTCACAAATCGCTTTGTATTGAAACAACGATTATATACGTTTCACATGACAGAATGTGAGTCTATTAGGGCTCACATCAGTGAATTTGTAACTCACCTAAATGACCTGAAAAATGTTAAAGCCAACATAGGCGACAAAGATCATGCTATGTTATTACTTTGTTTTTTGTCCTATTTATACAAAAATTTCAGGGAAACCTTGATTTACAGTAGAGAGAGACTCTCATTTAAGGACGTGAAGGGAAATCTTTTGAGTAAGGATAAACTCAACAATGAGTTAGGCTCAAAGAACAAGTCAGATGGGGAAGCCTCGGTTTTGGTTGCTAGAGGAAGATAACAATCTAAGGATTCGATTTAGAGAAGATCAAGGGCAAGATCTAAGTCAAGGAATCGCGACAAAAAATATGGCAGAAGGACCACATCAAAACAAAATGTTATAAACTTTGGAATAAAATTAAGAGGGCAACCAAAAATGACGAGAGAGGCAAGCAAAAAGCTAATGTAGACGATGCTAGTGTAGCCAATGACAAAGGTGATAATTTTTTTTCTGGTGTCAACGACAGAAAGGTCTAAGTTTACATTATTGTGGATTTTGGATTCGGGGTGTTCCTACTATATGTGTCCCAACAGGGATTAGTTTTCCACATACAACTCAATTGAACATAGAGTTGTGCTTATGGAAAATAACTTACCCTGCAAGATAACCGACATTGGTACCATTCAGATTAGGTTGCATAACGAGATAGTTGGAACGTTATTAGATGTCAGGCATATGCCTGATTTAAATAAGAATCTCGTCTCTTTGGGTACTCTAGATTCGAATGGGTGCAAAATCGTCATTGAGTAAAACAGACTAAAAGTATGTCGTAGAGCTCTAGTGTTGATGAGAGAGCAGAAAGTTGGTAGCCTATACATTCTACAAGGTGCAACAGTGTCTAGTTTGGTTGCAATTACGAAAGAAAGGATAAAATCGTCACCACGTCCTGATGAGGACTTTCCTAACGTCGTAGTGACGTGATAAAATTCGCTCATTCCAGATTCTAAATCAACCCAGTTGTGGCACATGCGACTTAGTCATATGAGTGAAAAATGTATGACCATTTTGAGAAAAAGAGGTCTTTTTAGAGGCACTGGAGTTGAAAAGTTAAATTTCTACGAACATTGCATTTATAGGAAGCAGACCCGAGTCAGTTTCGATTCAGCAGTGTACAGGAATAAAGGGACCCTAGATTACATTCATTCTGATTTATAAGGTTCGGCTCCAGTCGTCTCCAAATGAGGTAGCAGATATATTTTAACATTTGATGAAACAATGATAATTTTATCTAAAATGGGGTCACCGGGTCAAAACAACATCGAAAGGTCGAGTGTTTCAAGTAAGGTAGAGTCAAAAACAAAAATAAGCGGTGACGTCATGACGTGACGGAGCACAATGTTGCAATGACATAATGAAAAGGGGTGATGTCCCGATGAGGAGAATCACCACGTCGTGTCGTCAGGCAAAAATTAAGAAACCTACGTTTCCTCGATATAGCAGAAGGTTTCTAAGGCTTCCCCATCCCAACCAAAGACCTTTCAAAAATATAAGCTAGCCCTAGATAGAAAAATGAGAAAGATCAAACCACCGCAAAAATACTGTGAAGGAAATCTCGTGGCATATGCTCTAAGTGTTGCTGAGAGCATCGATTTAGCTAACCTTTCGAATTATTTAAAGGTATTTCGAGCTTCTGATTTTAGCAAGTGGCTTGTTTCCATGGAAGAAGAAATGGAGTCTCTTAATGAGAATAAAACACAACAACTTGTTAAACCACTCACCAGGAAGAAAATAGTTGGTTACAAGTGGATGTTCAAAAAGAAGGAAGGTTAGGGTGAAGGTGACACAAGATATAAGGCGGGGTTGGTCGCAAAGGGCTACAGTCAATTGGAGGGACTTGATTTTCATGATATTTTTTCTTTGATTGTGAAGCATACGTCCATTCGAATATTGTTAGATCTTGTTGAATCAAACAATCTCGAGTTAGCAATTAGATGTGAAAACTTCATTCCTTCACGGGGATTTAGACGACGACATTTACATGCAGCAACTTGAAGGTTTCAGGCTTGAAGGTAAGGAAGATCGTGTGTATCTTATTTAGAAATCATTATACTGCCTGAAGCTGTCTCCACGACTGTGGTACAAGAAGTTTGATTCTTTCACGTTAGGTATTGGTTTTGTTCGAAATAAGTACGATAGTTGTGTTATTTACAACGTTTAGATGATGGTTCATTTATTTATTTGCTATTTTATGTTAATGATATGTTAATTGCGGCTAAGGATCCATCCAAAATTGAACGGCTAAGGATCTTAGTGCAACCAATAAGATTTTAGGGATGGAAATTTCGAGAGATTAACACTCCGTAAAGCTATTTTTGTTACAATAAAAATACATTGAAAGGATTCTCGAGCTGTTTGGAATGCAAGATTGTAAATCAGTTAGTATTCTTTTAGCTGCCCATTTCAAACTTTTGACTTTAGATTCACCATAAATTGAAGACAAAGAAAGGTACATGTCCTCAGTTCCTTATTCTAGTACAATCAAAAGCCTAATGTATGCAATGGTTTGTACTCGTCCTGATATTTCACATGTTTTTAGTGTAGTAAGTAGATATATGGCCAAATCTGACAAATTAAACTAGCAAGCTGTTAAGTGGATTCTAATATATTTAAAGAGGGACTTCTAATACTTGTTTGGAATTCGAAAGATGTTCAGAAGGTCTAGTCAACTATGTAGATTCAAATTATGTCAGAGACCTAGACAAAAGAAAATCTCTTACAGGTTATCTATTCAACTTCGAAAATTGCACTATTAGTTGGAAAGCCACCCTTCAAGCCAATATGGCTTTATCAATTAACGAAGCTGAGTACATGGCAATAGAGGTGTCCATGGGCCGGGCCGGGCCGGGTTCGGGCCGGGCCCATAAAAAATTTCAGCCCGTTTACCAGGCCCGGGCCCGGCCCGGCCCGAAATATGGTCTTGAGATTTTGCCCAGGCCCAGCCCGGGAAAAAAATAGGGCCCGAGCTCGGCCCGTTTTGCATTAAAATTAAAATTATTTTTTTAATAAAATTAAAACTAATTGTTATTAAAATTAATTGTTAGTAAAATTATCAAATTATTAATTGTTAATTGTATTAATTGTTGTAATAAAATTTAACATTTGATTAGTAAATTTATCAAATTATTAATTGTATTAATTGTTAATTGTATTAATTGTATGGAACAAAAATGAATAAGAATTGAATGGAACAAAAACATTTATTAGATTTCAAATTTATATATAAACAATAGGAAAATTATTAAATATATAATATAAACCTAAACTAGAAACATCTTTTGTGTTTAAAAATTGACTGAGATAGTCATACTTATTCTATAAGCTAAATTACATATGTACCAAAAAGAAATTAATGAAATTCAAACGCATAAATCCAATCCAAAATCTTAAATAGAAGCATCTTTATTTCTCAATCCCATTATTTTCCTACTAGTAGATAAGCAAGTTTAGCTTACGGGAAAATCTGCTAACCTGAAAATGTTGTACAAAGTAAAATAAAGGAAAATCAAATTAAATTAAATTGTAAAAAGAAAATGTAAATGAAAGCTTATAGGAAAGGAAGCTAAGGTAAGTCAAATCGATTTCAATGTCGATTGTTTCTGCAATAAAACAAAGCAAAAAAGAAGAAGAAGATGAGATTAAATGAATAAACTAAGCTTGTGATCTTAGTAAACATTATAATAAATTCATTAAATTCAATCCCATGCAATTTCAAAATTCGAGAACTTTATTTCCAGATATAAACATATAAACAAACATTTACCACTTAATTATTTGATTGAATCATAGATTAATGTAAAGCTAATTGACAAATTTCATATAAACTTTTATTATAGATTAATGATGAAATGGAAGGGAATATATATATATATATATATATATATATATATTTCAAAAACACTTTTATTATACACTTCTATAAACTTAGACAGAAACAAACAGAATTCTTAATTTCAACCAGAATATTGTACACAAAATACATGCAGAGCATTGGCACATGTTATCTGCATATGTTACCCTATTTAAAGGAATAAACTAAACCCAATTCGCAATTCAAGAGGCCAAAAGCTAACCTCTAACGTGAATTCAATCTGTAATTAATTTCTCAAAACTTACTTTATCTAATTTAACATTCTTATATGTCGATGTGGTATAGTTCTAGAATAGTCAACATTGGTTAACATTCAGCAAAAGGATGCCCCAAATGAAGTGTGTGTAACTTCAGTAGAAAGAAGTTGAAAGAAAACTGCAATTAGAAATGAAGTAAGAATGTTAGATTAGATTTCCATTTTTAATTCAAACTGTTTCTAAGAAAAAGTAAGAATTGTATTAATATCCTCCATTGACATGAATCACTACTGACTCTACCCTCTAATATTTTCATAGTATCAACCACTAAATACATGCATAAAACAAAAATTAAGTAAACAAAACACATCATGCCTGTATGTTTTGTAACTAAAATTAAGCAAATCATCTTGAGAGCTAAAATAGTGGGTAATCTGTTTCTAAGAAAAAGGAAGAATTGTATTAAATATCCTCCATTAGCATGAATCACTACTGACTCTACCCTCTAATATTTTCATAGTATCAACCACTAAATACATGCATAAAACAAAAATTAAGTAAACAAAACACATCATGCCTGTATGTTTTGTAACTAAAATTAAGCGAATCATCTTGAGAGGTAAAAGAGTGGGTAATCTGCAGAAAGTGGGAACTTAGCATTATCTACTCTTGATTTCAGTCTGCATTTCAGGTAAGCTTTTTGATGCTTTAATGCGTTTTATTTTACATTTGGTATTTATGTTATTGCTGTTTTGATGCATAAATTCATTGAAAGAACAGTTGTTTTTAATAAAGAGAATGAAAACGAGGAATCCAAAGAAGTTGAGCAAACCCGTACTTGTACCAAACTCCTCGTTCTTGTATGCTTGCTTCTACTTGGCGATTCGGGAATAAACAAACCGACCGGAGGTGGATCGGTGGAGGTCTTGACGGTGGAGGTGGATCGGTACTGGAAGACTCTGTCGATTTTGGACATGGGAAAAAAAGGGAGGAAGGCACAGCCGCACAGCACAATAGATAGGGTTAGGGATTTTGTCTCTATCAATGTCAAGGAAATGAAAGTAAATGAAAAACTATTATATTTTAAAACTAAAAAATAAATACATATTTAATATATTTTCGGGTCGGGCCAGGCCCGGGCCAAAAAAATTTTGCCCGAGGCCCGGCCCGTTTTTTAAATGGGCCTAAATTTTTACCCAAGCCCATATTTCTGGCCTATATTTTTACCCAAACCCTCCCATATTTCGAGCGGGTCGTCGGGCCGGGCCGGGCTGCCCGGCCCATGAACAGGTCTACATGGCAATCACAGAAGCTATGAAAGAATCATTTGGTTGAAAGGTCTATTTGAAGGGGCTAGTTGATAAAAACGATAAAACTATCGTATACTGCGATAGTCAAAGTGTCATACATCTCACGAAAGATCGATGCATCAGAAAAGAAAAAAGCATATAGATATTCGGTACCACTTTATTCGAGAGGTGATCACGCAAGGAGATGTTCAGATTCTCAAAATTGGCGTAGAGAATAATCCAACAGACATGATGACGAAGAGTCTTCCAATTTCCAAGTTCAGGCATTGTTTGGACTTTATAAGCATTCAACAGAGATAGAGTTAGGCCCTTGGTGGGGCTCGACAAAGAAAGCATTTCGAAAATATGAGTCAATGTAGAGATTTGTGAAGTGTGCCTCGTATTTCAGACGAAATAGAGTTGACATCGTGACGAAGAAGAGTCATTGCCCTGACAACGCGATTACAACGTCACGACGTCATGACGTGACAACGTGTTCCCTACTCAACCGAGTTTTTTCTCCTAGTTAAACTCTATTATATTTTCTCATTCTAACTCTGATTGTTCTAGAGATATGTTCGTAATATTTGTACACAAAATTTAGCCTACAAATAGGCCTTTTAGCAACCCTAGATAGTTGAGAATAACAGCAAAATTAAGAGAGTTTGTGACAATTTCAGGGAATCTTTGTATTTCGGGTTTAAGATTTATTTGTTTTGTACTCCCCTTTTCAGTTTTTTGTCGTTTTAGTGAAGTTTTATTTGCTCGTGGTTATTTATCCTCTTCAAAAAGGATTTTCCATGTAAATATTTATATCCAATTTTCTCGATTTTCGTTTGTGTTCATTGCATAATTCAAATTCAACCCAACAATTTAGTATCTTTCTTACCTTTTCATTCAATTAAATGGATATAATTACATTAATTGGTGTATTAATGTTTTTCATTGCGTTAAAAAGTTAAACCATTGTAAGTTTGTAACGTTAAAGACAAATTTTGCATTTTATTTTTTCATGCATGTAACTTAAAATTTTCTTCTATAATATAATATAAAATAATTTTATGTAATACTATTGATTTTAATATAATATTTGTTTCGTACAAAAATTTTACATATGCAATTAGATCAGATAAAAAAATTGTACTTGTGGCCAATCTAACTTGTAAGGCCTTTTAAAACTTTTTAATATTAAATTAGTTTTACAATTTACATATAATTTTATAATTAAAATCAACTAAAATGCATATTATAAGTTATTCCTTTACCAAAATTGAAAAATTAGTTGATAAGATTTTTACTAATTTATTACCTGCATATAAGTTGATGTGGGTTAATATTGCATATAAGCTACTAAACAGCTGATTTTCACAACAAGGCCCCGACAAATGTACCATCTTAGATGAAGAGAAAAATGCAGAGTTGGTTTTTTCTCGTTAGAAATTGTATATGGGTTTAATCAACTAATGGTTTTGCCTACAAGTCTTCATTGGCCGGGCCAGGCCAAGTTCAACCAAAATCTTAGGTCAATTTGTTAAGCTTGGGCTAATCTGGGCCAACTCAAAAAATAGGCTTAACATCTTACCCAAGTCCAACTTAAATAAAAATGTTAAAACTCGAACTTAATTCGTCCGTATTAAATTTTTTTATATAATTTTTAAATATATATAACACATCAAATATACAAAAAAAATATTTAAATAAATATTTCCTAATAAATTGAGAATAACATTAAAACAAGAAGAAAATAGCATTGAAACAACAAAAAAAACAACAAATATTTTTTGTCCTTTTGTGAATTCGAGCCGATCTAAACTCAAAACAAAAAATGTCTTACCCAAGGCCTGGCCCATTTTTTAAGTAGATATTATTTTTTTGCCTAAACTCATTTTTCGAGCCTATATTTTTATCCAAATCTTCTCACTATTTAGACGGGCCTGTCCAGCCCATGAACAGATCTAGTTTTGCCTGTGAATGAAATTACCACTTACCAGCAGCTTAGGTGGAGGGAAAATACAGAGTTGGTTAATCCATTGATGATAAAGCTCAAAAGTATGCATATTTATAAGGGGAATGAGGCAAATGCATACAGAGCTAACTCCCTCTGTAACCAATCCATATCTACATAAGAAAACATCAAAATCCACTTCTTTATGCTACTTCTAATGAAGAAATTTTGAAGACAACAAATATGAAACCACTTCAAATATCTTTAGCTAAACCCGACAAATCAATATGCCCAGATTCAGTTGGTTTAGGAGAATCTTCCTTCTGTTTGTGATCTTCAATGGGTAATCCTCGCCTTATAGATGGTGCTGATGAAGATCCTCTGCCATAAACATCTCCGAATATGTCGAAGAAATTATTTTTCATCTCCTCAGCAGCATCAAAGAAACGGTTTATCCCACCAAAGAACTGGCGTTCAATTGCCTCCATGTCACTACGTAGCCCAGGAAAATCAAACGAACCTTCTACGTGTGATCCAGATGAGAAACTCCCTTTTAGCATTTGTTCTGTGACATCATCTTCAGTATACTCTTTGGTTGATTGCAGCACTTCGACCGGCCTAATACAGAAATACACAAAAATGTAGTAAGAAATCACATTCGGTGATCAATCCAAAATGGAAATGGAAGAGTTGCAGTGAATATTCTAAGTTCCTGTATAACATAAACGACAGAATGGAGTAGTTAAAAGGGATATTAACCGTTACTACAGAAAAAGAAAATGATATTAGCCATTTCCACTTAAGTTTTGCAGCAGTCTCCACAAAGAACAATTAAGCTTTGCAAAGAAAGAATGTAGTGGACACGAACTAATAGCATCTACTGTCATCACAAAATAAGTTAAATAAACCAAACAAGAAACCAGATATTTGCATTTCATCTACTTCGAAGCATCATTAATTAGGTGGAGATGAATGGGCACACATGCATTAAAGGTGTCAATTAACTAAACACAGTTAAAATTTCCATGCTGCTCCCCCTCTTCTTTTTCCTCCATCTCTTCAACAGATGAAAAAACTGGTTGAGAGGTCATTCTCTGATAGATGATCTCTTAGGTATATGTAAAGCAATTGTTAGACAAAAGTTAACTAGAATTTACAGAGTCCTAACTCCAAAGTTGGAACAACAAACATGACCATAGAAACCAGTTAAGAATAAAAACAGCTTGAACTTGTTAATCAAAGTAATTTTCAATTTCATATTGAACTAGGAATAGCTGCTTGACATAAAAATGTACCATCAACTTAACATAATATGGTAATCAACCCATCATTATAATTCCTTCTAGACATGTCTTATATACTTAACTTTTCATTGTTTTCTATCACTGCCCTTTTTCTTCCCTCTTCCGTGGATAAAAAAGCTGGAATGATAGCAAATGCTATAATCATAACCTATAAGCAAATCATCATCTTTCTCTAGGCCAACAAATTTACAATGAAATAGAACACAAATATTTGGAATATTTATCGCACTACTTCGCTAGTTTTTAAAATCCAAGATCTCAAACGTAACCTCATATAATTACAATAATTGTGCATATCAAGTTCACGTAATTCAATTAATTAACGTAAAATTAGGGTTATTTTCTGATGATTACAACAGATTGAGAATTTTACATTAAAAAATTTGCAATAACAATCAAATAGAAAAAGGATAAGTTAAACGCTGGGATTGGTTTTACCTTCCAAAGCATTCTCTAAGAACTTCTTCAGTTTTCTCGCACTTTCGAACGAACTTTCCGGGCTCGACTTCTTCGGTCTTGCACTTCGATTGGATCACCTTTCTGGTAGAGCAATGATCGCCGTCGCGAGCAGTGGATTCGACGGCGTCATTTGGTTCGTCTTTCCACACCCAACCCATTTTCTTTTTTTCTCTATTGTGCGTTGCTGTTTCTAGACCTTACTATTATATATTTCGCTGTTACGTTTCCTTTGCGGCAAGGAAAGCGATACTGTTATCCTCCCTGTGGCATGTGGTGATGACCGGCCCAAAAAATAATATGGTCCGGACCATTGAAGAGCCTGAATGGTTGAGATTTTGGATAAAGGCATTGGCCCAACAATTTCTTACTTGCTACTTGCTATTCTCCGGTTTTGTTTTGACCAATTGACCCGATTTTCAAATTTGTAAATGAATTTTTCTGGATTTATTCACTTTTGGCCCATGAACTATACTCATTTTTTCACATTGGTATTTAAACTTCTTTTTGTCCCATTTTGATACTTGAACTTTTGTTCCATTGAATGCGGGAAAAAATCATCATCCAATCAGAACACGCCACATTTACACCGCTAATGTGGCTGTTGACTGCTGATGTGGCCGTTGACTGGGCGTTCATCAGTCAAAAATCATTAAGGAAATGTAAATTTTATTTTAAAAATTACAAAAATTTGTAAAAATTCTAAAAAATAAAAAAAAAATTACAATAAAGTTGTAAAAAAGAGCGCAAAATTGCAGAAAAATTGTAAAATTTATTAAACATTATAAAAAATTGAACAATTATTAAAAATCGTAAAATTATAATAAAAAAACTGTAAAAATATTAAACATTTAGAAAAATTGAACAATTATAAAAAATTTAAAAAGTAGTAAAAATTTAAAAACTAAAAAAATATATGTTAAAATTTGAAAATTATAAAAAATTAAATTAAAACAATTTTTTTTTGCTAAGTCCATCGTTTCTCTACAAGACTTGGGCCAGTATTCAAGTCCATCGTTCTTATGGCTTTGATACCTGAAACGATTCTTTTAAAGGAATTGATGTTCCCAATTCGATACCCATTTTTCGGAAAAAGCTAAGAAATTGGCTAGTATTAATTCATCTTCTCATGCCACTATCATCAAAACCAAAGTCAGCTTTAAATTCAAAAATAAAAATTGCAGCACATTTGGAGCAATTTCCCCTGACAACGAGTTATTTGAGTCGAGTTGATGAAAGTCGATGTAAATGGCGGCAGATAAGCAAAAAACATGGAAGCTCGCCGGATGGCGGCAGTCTAAATGGTGGCAAATAGGAACTCAAAAGGTTTCCGGCTTTGAGCTTCGAGGAATCGTAAGAGGGTGCTATTCACCGGAGAAGACGCCGAAATCCGACGGCGATGGTAAAGGCAGCGACGGCATCAATCAGTGGTTTAGCCACTGGAACTGTAAAACCTTACCCTTCATGATTGGCTACTTGAAAACTCTCTTGGAATTAGAACAAATCTTGGCTTCGGTTAGTGGTGAAGAAGAGTAATCGATCGAAGAAGAAATTCTTTACTTAGATAAGAAGATTAAGAGTTTGGGTGCTTTTCCTGAGAAAACAGAAGAGGGGAAATGAAATAAGATATTTTATTATTAATTATTATAATTTTGTAATAATTTTATTATTTTTTACATTTTAATTATTTTCTCGATTAGTCAACAGCCACAAGTCACTAATGTACACATAGTATGTCTAGGTATTTTATTGCTTAAAATTAACCACAACATCTCTTCAACTCTTTTAAATATGAAAATAAATACGACATTAATAATAATACTAATACCAACCAATAATTAAAAGTCATCTCTTTATACTTTAATTTATTAAAGTTTGAACTTCTCCATACACACATACTTAAATTACAATTTTGTTTGTTGCATATAAATTATTAGTTGTTGATTTTTATTAGTGCGTTGCATATAAATTATTGAATTATAGATATCCAGATCTATGATTTAACGGTATTATCCAATTGAATTAACTTCGAAAAGTATCACTATGACTAAATCATAAGAATCAGGAAAGCTTAAAACTGATTCTTGGCTTTAATAATAATAGAAATATATATACACATTTGTCATTGGACACACTATTTTGAGCTTCTCATCAAAGGTCATCGGTTGCTAGAAGACTCATAATGCTGCAATAATGGCCATGGTGGCAGTCATGTTTGCCCAAAGCATATATCTGAAGCATGTAAAGTGTTCAATTGCATGCCTTTACTTAAAATGACAGCGTTTACTCAGCCATACGCTAGCAACTAATTAAAAACTAAAAGAAACAAACACAATTAAGACGATAAAGTAGACATTAGGCACGCATCAACTTGTAAAACATATTCATTAAGGAGCTCAGTAAAATTGCAAAGGGAGTAATGACATTTTTAGTGTTCTAAGCAAAGTAGATGAAGCCATTAAAATATTCCAAGAAATTATCCGTTACTGTCACAAGCACTTATCAGCACTTGGGTATTTGCTAGGCCAAACAAATACCAAGAACCTAATCAACTATCCACTATAATAGCAATCAATCAACCATGACCTGGCCTTTATATTTTATTTTCTTCGTGTGCATATGTGTTTAACTTACATAGCATCAAGGAGTCATCAACCAGATGTTCAATCAAATCATACCTGAAAAAATCCATCAATGATAAATAATCAATTATCAAACTGAACCATTAGAAGTGAGAAGCAAAACATATGAATGCCAGGCCAATGACAGCTATCCTTGTGTAAAAGAGTTGGAAATTTCCAGTGTAGAAACTAATTCTAAATGCTGATAATACTCTTGTTTATGATGAGCGGCATGAGCCTAGTTATCAGCACATGGTTCTATAAGCAATCTACTTCAGGCAAGATGAGTGCTAATGGATTAGTGATTGAATCTTTTGAACTTAAACTATGATGAGACCCTATAGCCAGTGGCAAAGTGTGCCAACTGAGTCCTTTTTTTTTTTCCTTCTTCCTATTACAAAGATGCATATCAACTAGCAAACATGAACAGAAGCAGAGGTGGAGCATATTGAAACCAAGTTGTGGCTACAACTAAAATAAAATGTACTCACATCTGTTGTCATCTCCTCAATCTTTAAAGTTGTTGACCCTATAATAACATTGCTAGAGCAGTATGAACCTGAAATTAACATGAAATGACTTAGAAGTGTTACCAGAACAACTTGGAACATGGTGGTTTACAAAGATAAGAGCCAAAATTTCCAACCATATATCAGATTTATAACCAAAGCTCAAAGGGATAACTCAGTCATGGATCTCATGATCACTTAATACTCGGTCATTTAATATGGAAGATCAGACCCAAAACCTGAAGAAAGAGACATTTTGTCCCAGACCGAGATTTCTTTAATGTATCCATCTAAGCAGACAACATATAAATTTCGGAGTAGACAATAACCTCTGCATGTAGCAAATCATAAAAACAAGGGAGAAAAAGAATCAATTACCTCTATCAAAGCTTCTTCAAAATTTCTTCACTCGCACGCTGATAGTAAGTCATCCTCTGGATACAAGCCACAGCTTCATCAAAATTCCTGCTTTGGTATGCATTCACAAAGGAGTTAGATGATTCTTGCAGTTTCTCCTCCATCTGAAAAGACCAAAAAAGAAATAAATCCACAAGTTTGCTAACAATTGTTTCAGTATACAAATTTCCAATGAAGTAGCACTTGAATGGGACAGAAAATGTTTGAACGCCAAGCTTGATGCATAGAGTTTAAGCAAACGAAAATTGTAAAAGGTAAGGTTTTGCACTTTTAAGCAGCATTCCTATGCCAGGCACCAACTTTGCACACTTTGCTCTTTTTCCCCCCTCACAGGAAGAAAACGAAGGTCGGATCAAATATTTGGTTATATGCAGAAAGCAAAACTCATATTGGAAAAGAACTCCAAAGATTTGAGCATGTTTTGGGACAGTTGTAGGCAGAAGTCCTATGCAGGAAATCTAAAGAACCAATGAGTTTATCGTATAGCATTCAAGATTTTTGAATTAGCTGTTATCTCCCATTCTTCCTCTAGTAGTCCAAAAGTATTATAGTTTAAGAACATACAGATTATTAATAATTGCCATTTAGGTAACTGCAATCAATCTTGCTTAAAAATGAACAACCCAAGTGATAGCTAGAGAGAAACATCATGATTATCTAATGCTGATGCAGCTAAACTATTCCATATGACATGCATGAAGCTTGAGAACTCTTTATCATACCTTAGATTGAATCTGATTTAGAGCTTGTGAATCCGGAGCCTCTTCTACAGCTTCCCTGATTTCCATAATCTGTATATATAGAACTCCAAAATATACATTAGTTTTCTAAACCACAAGGGAAAGCTAAGCATCTAAGAAAGACGGAATAAAATAATTTCCGAAGAAGCTTTAATTACCTCAGTGAGCAACTCTGGATCAGAAACCGTCTGTTCTTCATCAACATCTACTCCTTCAAGCCTCAACTGTTAATGAAAATGCCAAATCTCAAGTTCACAAAAAATTCAAATATGGGAAAAAAAATTTAGAGAAAAGGGTTCCAAAGAGAGCCAAATCAATAAAAATTACTTCCTTTTAGCATAATTCAAACTGGTTGGGCCATGAAACATACGCACTCAGATCAACCAACTTATTAAATTTATAAAAATATAAAGATTCAACAATAAGGCTATTCGATCTAAGGTCGTATTCTACAGCTTTTCTCAGTAACACTAATACTATTCACTCTAAAACATCTTGATTACATTTCTATATAAAACAAGCACTTCATGTAAATGAAAATAACAGGATTAGGAGTGTTAATAGAACTTCAGAAACCAAATAACTGCGCGTTAATTAGGATTTAAAGCAACACTTACGATGTATATTGCCCTAGACAACGGCTTGCTAAGCGTGCGATATGCATCGATAACACGAGCAGATTGTTCAGCAGCATATCCTCTCTCTTTCTAAAAAATACAGAAAATAATTATAATCCTAAAAAAATGTATTCAAAGCCGAATTATTCATCTGGAATGAACAAACCTCGGATTTTGAATGAACAAGG
The DNA here is from genome assembly GCF_025698545.1 of Gossypium raimondii. NCBI lineage: Eukaryota > Viridiplantae > Streptophyta > Magnoliopsida > Malvales > Malvaceae > Gossypium > Gossypium raimondii. The sequence continues at coordinate 49,007,948 of NC_068565.1, forward strand.
TCAGGATGCAATTTCTTCTGCCAATCCTTGTACTTCCCTTCTAAACCGTCAACCTCAATTTCATACTTCTTTTCTCTGTTAATTTTTAAAAAAAAACAATTACGGAACAAAAAAGTAAATTAAAATTTTATACTAGCGGAAAAAAAAGAAAGAAAGAACACTTACAGCCCGAAAATCTGAAAGTAATCGATGGATGAATCAACGGGCTGAATGCTCCTGCAGGAATCACAATAGAGGAACGGCGTCGTTCCAGTCTTGTCGGCGACGCAGTTCCAACACCTTTTTGTTGAAGAATCGAGCTTTGCGGCGGATTGAGAGCATAAATTTTGAAAGGAAAAGTTTGAATTTGGGAGAAAATGGAGGGCGTAGCGTGGAGGAACCCTAGAAGAAGATTGGAGGTGAGAGGATAAAGATGGAATTCGTGAATTTGAAAAGTAAGGAGACAAACGGCGTGTTGTTGGAAGAACTCCGCGAAAAATGGTGGAGAGAGGAGCGCATAGCTTCTTCGTCTTGTACATTTTTCGTTTAGATTCTACTTCTAAAAGAAGTAGAGAGATAACCGTCCTCCTCCTTCTTCTTCTTGTTTTTTTATTTTTTTGGTCGAGACCTCCTTGTTCTTCATTTATGTTTTAAAAAAAAGTACAGAGATAACTGGAAGCGTCGTCAACTTTTAAAAATTATAAAAAATTATCAAATTATTTAAAAAATTTTATTTAAGTCGCTGAACTATTAAAATCGTTATTCAATGGTTTTCTTTATTCATATTCTTTGCACTAATCGAATCTTATCCGTTCTCTTCTCTTTTACAATTCAAATTTTTATGAAATTATCATATCAACTTAGATATAAGAATTTAAAGTTGAATGGCTAAAACGTAAACTTTTTAATAATTTAATGACTTGAGATGTAGTTTACCCTTTGTATTTTCATTACTTATTTTTTTTCATTAGTTATTAGTAACATTAGAATCGTAATTATAATTAATTTCTGTATTTTTTTTGTTACAATAAGTAATGTCTATATTAACTACAATCATAATCAACCAACAAATACACTTAAAATAGGTTAAATTCTGCTATGAGGCCCTGTACTTTGTGTAAGATGTGAATTTAGTACATGTATTTTGATTTGGTCATTTTAGCCCATGTACTTTTAGAATTTGAAAATTTTAGTATTAACCAAATGATGGCTATTAAATTTAAGTTATGTTATTTTTAAAATTTGATGTGTCAAACATATTATCACATATGTAATCTTGTGTTTGTTTGTTATTTTTACATATTACTCACAAATTAAAATATAAATACTAAATCCACAATTATGCAAAGCATAGAATCTAATGATAGAATTTAACCATTAAAATATCCATATGCAAAAAAATGAATTAATAATCAAAATATGAATGATATTTACATGCGGTAGAACTGGCTTTTTCTTAACGAAACATCACTTTCAACAAAAAAAAGTGAGTTGTATTACAAGTTGAACTATATTTTATCCATTTTACTAAAAAATGGGCAAAATACTCTTTATACATTAGATAAAACAAAAAACTGGCCATTCTGTTAAAAAATACATCCATTTCGATTGTTAAAAACTGATCATCTACGTCAGCATGAAGTACATATAACACACCATGTGTTACTTCCTAATTATTCCATCAACCATGCCGACATGTGTTATTTTATAATTAAACCATCAACCACGCCAGTTTTTAGCAATACAAATAAATACAAATTTTAATAGAAAAGATTAATATAAATGTATAGAGATTGATTTATCTATTTTTTAAGTAGAGAACAAAATACAATCTTAATTTATTAACTTCTAATACAATAGCCTCTATAATACGTTTACCATTTTACCTCTTTTCTCATAAATCATGCATCCTTGTAATATTACGCTCTAAGATACAATATTCGTATGCTCACTTTATAAAAAATGCAAAATTCGACAGATACATCAATTCAAAAATTTATTCTTCCTATATTCTCTCTTTTTCTTCTTTTTCAAGAAATAAAGGATAAAGGACAAAGATGAAATAGAAATTCTACATTTTAAAATCCATTTCCAGCCACTGAAAACTATATTAAAGCACCCATATGTGCCAATTCAAAGGACCAAGTGATTAAAAAGTCTCTGTTGGCACCTCGAGGTGTACGGTTCAAACCCTAGCAACATCATCTCTACTCCAATTTGTAATGTACCAAGAAAAAATAATTAAAGACTACAAACTTTTTAGCACTTCAAAACTTTCTAGCTTTTACGGAGGTGAGAAATCTCATGCAGCCATACCATTTGGTTCCTGAGTCCTGCCTTTGCGGTTCCAAATAGGAGTGGTTTCGATAAGTTTATGAGGTACAAGTCGTTTTTCGCGCTTAGTAAGCTTGCGAAATTTGCTTACCCTCAGTCGGGCTAACTCAGCCTCCTCTTCAGGGGTCATTTCCCTCACTACAACAGTTAGTCGGCACTCGGGTCTCTCTTTAATTCCGGATCGCCCTTTACCATGATATGAAACTCTTTTCAAAAATAATCCCTTCCCGACAAATGCCTCAGCTGTTTAAAATAAAAGGAAAAAAAATGCAGAATGAATACAAGACAAGTACTCCCAAGTGATATAACGAAGTTCATTTTCACTGCTTACCAACTAGCAGACGGTCTGGGTCCAATCCATGATTATGGGTAGCATTTGCTCGAGCCGAATGAATAACCTGCATTGCAAGTTTTTATAATTATAAACTGTATCTTTCTTTTCCATTAATGCTTTCCAAGTTGTATAGTTGGACTGGTACAAATTTAGGTTTCTTTTCCTGGGTTTCCTTCGGTGGCCAATAGCTATAGTGGCTTACTAGGACGAGTTTGGCTAGATTCCAGACCAGACACTTCGACCAAAAGCGACACAATTACTTCAAAAAGAACTATATTTCATCAATAGGGCAGAGCGGTTGAATTACCTGATAGACAGTTTTAGCAGCACGCTTTACCGTCACTTGCAACTGTAATAAAGCATCCTCAACACGCATACCACGAACTAATGCAGCAACCAAGTTGACCTTCTTAGGACTCTAAAACAAGCAAGTTAGCACATAAGTTAATCCTACCAGATAAGCAACACGCATCATAAAGGTAGCTTAAGGATCCATATTAAAGATGCAATAACAGTTTCTTTGCTTTTATTTCTTGCATAGCTTCGATTCAGCCTCCATCAGTTTCGCTAAAGACATTTAATTATCAAGTAGTTGCCTCAACGTTCTATGCTAAGTTCTCAAGCACAACAACAAAAACAGAAGTCAGTGACAAGTCAAGTTAGCACGTAAGTTAATCCTACCAGATAAGCAACACCAGAAGCATGTCAATGTAGCATCATAAAGGTAATTTAAGGACCCATATTAAAGATGCAATAACAGTTTCTCTGTTTTTATTTCTTGCATAGCTCCAATTCGGCCTCCATCAGTTTTGGTAAAGACATTTAATTATCAAGTAGTTGCCTCGATGTTCTATGATAAGTTCTCAAGCACAATACCAAAAACAGAAGTCAGTGACAAGTCTGTTTCAGCTCAAGTGTGCTCTAAAGCATAACTCACGAAAGTGGTTTCCCAAATGCAAAAGTCTCATGTGAAAGGGCATAGCATGAAAAGTACGCTCCATTTATTAAAAATCCAAAGCCAGGAAAAATTTTCATGTTGTTACTGAAAATTGGCAACTATTACAGGTTAGAGGATCATTGGTCATGGAAATGACAAAACTTTACTGTCTCTTTGTATTTTCATCACATAAATCACCTGACCCTTTTCTTACCTTCAAGTGAGACTGCCTTCAAATATCGAAATAAGAAAAAAGTTCAAAATTAGAATTTTTGGGTAATCGTTATTGAGGTAACCTGTTTTATTTTCTTTAACACTGCTTGAACTTTTGTGCGATTGGGAACAACTTTCTTCTCTTCAGTCTTTCCACTATCTATTGCCAAAACAGGGGTTAATGGTGATGCAATTGGTGTCTCTTCAGATGAACCTGCTAGTAACTTCCTTGAAGTGGAAATTCCCTATGCAAGTAAAACATAAGACAACTTAAAGCAAGGAGAAACAAAAACATAAAATACAAAGAATAAGGGAAATTTTAAAAAGTTTGCAATGAATTCCAAATATTTCAGAATAGAAAACGAAGCTATTGGATAGATAAACTCCTTTCGATCCGATCAGTTAATGATATACAGAGAAAAGTGCTGCTTAAATAACTTTAATCTTATGCGACCAGCTGGAATAAATATTATAAGAGCACACAACAATACAACCATGTGGGACAAACAAAATATAGATGATTCGTTTAGGGACCTCTTATAACATTGTTGAAAATTTGTTATTTCATTAGTTAGAAGCATCCTATTGATCTTCAATAAGTTGAAACCACCACAAAACAAGGGCATTATCAAATGCAGGTTATTTCACAACAACGGTAATCAAAATCATATCAAAGTGAAAAGAACAAGTAGGCATTACCAACTGCTGGAAATATCGATATAAAGGCGGTGACATACTAGCAGGAGATTTCCACAATTTCTGATAACTAGGCAGTTCACCTGCATAAACATTACAAATACATTTGCAATAGAAAGACAATAAATAAAAGTAACTGAAGTATAAGAGAGGAACCTTAAGCATTAAAGAAGCTGAATATATTAAGTATTAACAGCCAAGTGAGTTAAAAATTCAGCTTTTCGACATAAAACAAAGAATACCCGTGTTTTTTTTTCTCAGTATCAATCCCAAATTTAACTTTATGATCATCCAATAAAAAGAAAAGAGGGATAAAGAGAGAAACTAACGAGGTAAAACAGGGGAGTTTAAGCGAGAAACAGAAGAATAGTTGGTAGAATGAGTATAATTATGTTCTAATCTTCTCCCAACTTGACGAAGTGCACATTGTAAATGTCTCTGCCACCCCACCATGTTCAAAAGATCTTCTCTTTTAGGACTTTCCTCAAAATCCAAACAAAAACCAACAAAGAAAATGCATTAGTATAAATGAGAATTAAGAACCCAAATAAAAAACCATGAAGATCAAATGAAAAAATAATTTAAAAAGAAAAAGGAAAAAGAAGCTGAAATTTTAAAGAATAAGATTATGAGAGATCGGTAGCTTACTGGTTGCGTATGAAGCTGAGAACGAGAGCGAGAGTGAGGAGTCGGCTTTGAAGGGAAAGCGGCAGTGGACTCGACCGGAAATAAGACCCTAAAAAACACACCAGGTTTTGGGATTGTAGGCGAGAGAGAAAACCCGATTGAAACGTAGCGGGTTCTCGGGTTTGGATTATAATTAAGAGTAAATTGCATCCTTGGTCACTAAACTATTAGTAAATTTATGTTTTGGCCACTTAACTTCAAAAAGTTACAAAAATATCACTAAACTATTCAAAAGTTTTCATCTAAGTCATTAGGTTGTTAAAATTGTTGTTGTATAGCCTTTTTTGTTCGCACCATTTGTACCAACCCGAAGCTCTCATTCATTTTCTTTTCTACAATCCAGTTTTTTTTATGAACGTCAAGAATTTGCGAGTCAAAATCCAAACAACTTTCTTCTTTGATATTCGACATTGATCAATTTGGATTTAAGTTATGTTTTTCCTCTCATTGATGGGTACTGATCCATCGTACTGATTGTTGAAATTGTTGCTTGGAGCTTGCTAGCTAGACTTTAAAAAATGATAATAGCCTAGTGACTTCAATAAAAATTTTCAAATAATTCAATGACTTAAATGTGAATTTTTGAAAATTTAATGATCTTTTATAATTTTTTAAAATTGAATGAACAAAAAATAAATTTACTAATAATTTAATTACGATTTAACCAATTATGCCATTTTTATCCCTAGTGATTTAGCTCTTGAAGTAAATGGTGTTAAAAAGAGGACACATGGTCTATCAAAATGCGTCAGATGACGTTTACATGATGTGGCATTCATTTTGTAATACCCCCTACCCGTATTCGTCGCCGAAATAGAGTATGAGGCATTACCAGATTTTACCGAATTTTTTTTTTCAAGATAGATTTATCATATTCATAAGATAATTTCATCACATACCAAAACCAAAATTTGTTAGCCATACCAATGGCTAACTATACATTCATTTCACATTAACATCTAATTTACTAGCTTATACATGCCATTGATTTCCAAAATAAAGTTCCTTTATGTACCGAGATCTCGAGATTGATAGTGTGATGTGTCTCCGACCAAATCCGACCTCCGAGCTCTTAACTCTACAAACAGGGGAAAAAGAAACAGGGTAAGCACTTTGTGCTTAGTAAGTTCATGCAACAGGAATTATACTTACCATACTTATACATCCATCATTTAATAACACAAGCACACATTCAATTCACATAAACATATACCTATCACATACAAACTCAACCTCATACAAATTCATTACAAAGATAAATGATTGATGAGCTCATCAATTCCATGATTTCCATTTCCTTGTTATTTTTCCGTATTTATCCCGTCGAACTACTTGGAATTTCGATGGATATTCAGGGGTACACCTAAGTGTACAAATCCGGGTCCGTCAATTCATATTCATGTGCGCACATTTCCATTTCAGAGAGCACACTCCCGCGAACCTCATCCTTACAACGGGATTACCAGTCCAGGCTAAATCCCATGTAATATAAACTCACAGAGTATTGTCGGGATTACCGGTCAAAGCTAAATCACAACGACAATTACTCTAATGAGCTTGGATCTGAATTACAGTCAAAGCTAAATTGAGACCCTAATTCGGATTACTCGTCCGGCTAAATCCATTTTCCACATATTCTTTGGAGGGCTATATCAGATAGGATCACCCGTCCGGCTAGATCCTTTTACCGTCAATTCCTTTTCGAGATCCATCGAATTTTCCTTTCATTCAACCGGATTTATTTCCTCTTTTCATCAAGTATATCAATACTTCATCAATTATCATACAGTAAACATACAACTCATATTCACAACAATAACAAACATTTCAAGCATTTAAGAATATAATTCAAGTTACACGAACTTACCTCGATACTTGTTCGTAAGCAAAAATCTACTAATCCCGAACTTTTTCTTTTCCTCGATCTTGCTTCGTATTTGAATTTTCCAGATCTAAATAAATAAATTTAATCATTAATCTAATACATTTCATGTTCATATGTAGCTTTCTCTAAAATTCCATTATTATTTATAGTGCAGTCAAAGCTGCCTCACTGAGTCACAGTCACTAAATTATTTATATCTTGAGGTACGGAACTCCAAATTAAGATCCGTTAATTTTCCCTGAAACTAGACTCACATATCTTCTTACCATAAAAATTTCAGAATTTTTGGTTTATCCAATAAATACAGTTTATTCTTTAAAGTTTCCCCTGTTTCACTGTATGACAGTTCTGACCCCTCTTCACTAAAAATTAATTATCTCACAGTACAGAATTAGGATGATGCTTCCCTTTATTTCTTCAGAAAATAGACTCATTAAGGATTCTAAACATATAAATTATAACTCATAATCATTTTTGTACAATTTTTAATGATTTTCCAAAGTCAGAACAGGGGAACCCGAATTCATTCTGACCTTGTCTCACAAAATCTATTATATCTCATGATTTACAATTCCATTGCTTTAATTTCATATTTTATTCACCCTCTAATTCGATCTCTACAATTTTTGGTGATTTTTCAAAGTCAGAGTACTGCTGCTGTCCAAAACTGTTTTAGTGCATGGTGTTAATTACCATTTTTCCCTTAAACTTTCAACAATGATAGTTTTGTCCCTGCTCAATTAACCTCTCAATTGAGCTGATTTTTCTCAATCAACACTTTATTATATCACTTTAAACTACCTTATAACCTTTGGAAATCAGAATTTCAGCACTAAACTTTAATTCCAAACTTTTTCACAATTAGGTCCTACAAATCAATTTCTATTGGAATTACCTAATAAAATCATCTCATAAACAAATTAAAGCATCAATTTCATCCTATTTCCTCATAAAATTCCAGCACATATTCATATCAACTTTCAATATCATTCATAAAATCAAAAACTAATGAATTTAGTAATAGGACCTAGTTGTAAAAGTCTTAGAAACACAAAATTACAAGAAAAGGCAAGAATTAACTCACTTGGTGCAAAAATTATGAAAACCAGCTTGAAGAAACCCTTAGGACGTTTTTGGCTGATGAGAGTGCAGAAAAATAAAGAGAAATCTAGATAATTCCACTTTAGTCCTAACTTTTAAAGCAAATTTTGTAATATTCCAATTTTACCCTTATTTCTTCAATTCTCCTGATTTTTCTCAGCGTATGCCGCCCAAAATATCTCCTTTTGGGGTTATTTGCAATTTATGTCCCTCCTCATTTCACAATTGAGCTATTTAATCCCTCTAGTAACTTTTACACCTTTTTCAATTTAGTCCTTTTTACTTATTTGACTACCCAAACATTAAAATTTTCTAACGAAATTTTAATACCATATTACTAACACTTCATAAATATTTATAAAAATGTTTTTGACTCGATTTTACGAGATCGAGGTCTCGATACCTTATTTTTACCCAATTTCTTCAATAATTTCTTTTTCTAATTAACCACTAAATCGGTAAAATTTTTCTATCGATATTTTCATACGATTTTCCTATCATATCAATATTCATGCAAAAATATTAAAATAAATTTCTCTTTAAATCGGATTTGTGGTTACGAAACCACTATTCCGATAGAATTGAATTTGGGCCATTACACATTTGCTTTAAAACCCTATTTTATATTTAAATATTTAAATATTTAAGAATTTAAAAATATTTAAACATTTTAAGATTTAATAAAATATATATTTTATAAATATCTAAAATATAAAAATAATTAAAATTTTAGAAAATTACAAATATATATTCTAAAAATCAAAACTAAAAAATTGTTAAAATTTTAAGAATTTTCAAAAAATAAAATATATATTCTAAAAAACTTAAAAATTAAAAAATAAAAGTAATCTGGAATTGGCTATAATTTGATTAACTTTGACATGTATTGATTGACATTGATCAAGCATTGACAAGACTTTGATCTATTAACAGTTAACAGTGATTGAAATGTGGTCAATGTCTAGTTAATGCTCAATCAACATCATTCGATGTTGGTCAAAATCATTGAAACTCTGGTCAATGCTTGATTAACTCGAGTCAACTTTTAATTTAAGTTTTTAAATTTAGATTTCTTTAAAATATATATTTAATTTTTTTCTTGAGTTTTTCTAAAAGTTTAACTAAAATCTTAGAGTAATTTTAATTCTAAAATTTTAACTAATTTTTTCACTAAAATCTTAACTACATTGTACGAAATAAATGAACGTTCCTAAGCATCAAATGCTTAAAAAATTCGGTTTTGTGATTCTTTTCATTTAAAATTTACCTTGTGTTAGTTAGTTTAACTTAATTGCTTACATTGGAATTCTATCGTCAAATTGCTTAATTGCTAATAAGTAAAATGCTCAATAAATTTAGTTAGAATTCGTCGGATATAATTGACATGTTGTAGAATGTAAAGGTCTCATTATTTTCATTGTATATTGCATGAACAACATTGAGCATCTAGAAGTATTGTTTTTGCTACATTTCGCACATTTAATGTTTTGGTTGGCTTTGTAAAATTACGTTTATTGTGTACGAGAGTATTGCCATTGTTACTACTTGTGTCATTCCTTAATAATTGATTATGGTAGTTCGATTGGACACTTGTGTGTTTAAAGGTTTTCCCTACTAGAGTTACTTGGGCAAAAGAAATAACTTAATACACAGATTAATTTGGTTAACATAATGCTATTCAATTAAACTATTAAACTTGTATTGCTATTGTAATTATTGAGATAATTGAAATTGCTTAATTGTTAGGGAAACTATAAAATTGTTATCTTGCTATCGATTGTCAATATCACGTCAATATATTTTAACCTTATTAGTCAAGTGCCCAAAAAAAAGTACTAAGTTGACTTTTGATTTTCAAATATGTACTATTAACTTGAAAGAAAGACTTTCACTAAATTGCAAACTTACATAAATAATATAAGAGGCTTCTTACAATCTTACATGAAAGATGGGTTTTGATTTTAGTAGAAGCTACGAAAAGCACAATGGCGAATTTGTGGCATCTGGTTCGGGGAGTTCGAATTCGAGATCTGAGGGAAAAAAGGTATTTGTTTCAATTCTTTCACGCTATGGATACGAATAGGGTTTTAAAGGGTTCCCCTTGGACTTTTAATAATCATCTGCTGATACTCTACAAATTGCAATTGGGGGAGGATCCGTTACAGGTCCCTCTAGTTTTGACGCCTTTTTGGGTTCAGATTCATGATGTGCCTATTGGTCTGTTTTCCGAAAACCTGGCAATGCAATTGGGTAATTTCTTGGGGAGTTTTATGGAATATGATGTCTCATATCTGAGGAAAGAAAATAGAAATTTTATGCGAATTAAGGCCCAAATTGATATAAGGCTTCCTTTGAAAAGAAAGAAACAAATTTTATTTGGTGGGAGACGTTCATATGTTACTTTCAAATATGAACGATGATCACTTTTCTGCTTTTACTGTGGAAGATTGAGCCATAATGATTCATTTTGTGAAGCGAAAATGAATCTTGGAGTGGAAATTGCGAAAATGGGTTGAGACTTATTTATAAGAGCACAATATCGAAGGGCGTTATCCATGAATAGTATCTGGTTACGTGAGGAAGATGATAGTGATAGGGGAGGAATTGGGGAAGAAAATAGAGATTTCAGAATGGGCCAACAGAAGATGGGTTAGAAATTAAAATATGGGAAGCCTGTCGATCCAGTTCTTGGTTTTAATTTGGAAGGAGGTTCATCATATGTAGGCCAAGGAAAGGAGAATCATGCCTCAAATGTGATGGACCATGACCTAGAAGATGTAGCTCTTGTAGGGGAGGAGGGGAAGAAGAGATCTAGAGGGGAAATTGAAGATTTAACATGAAGAGAAGAGATGGGTAATATTATGGCAAAAAGTAGGAGAATGGTGGATCTTAATCACTTATCATCGGCGACTGCCAAATGGCAAGTCGACCGGGCGCAATGAAAACTCTAAGTTGGAATGTCCGTGGATTGGGAAATCCACAGACAGTTCGAAGACTTTAGCACTCGCTGAGGACTTATAATCCCTAAATTGTCTTCTTTATGGAGACTAAGCTTTGTAGAAACTAGGTGGAAAGAGTTCGACGTAGTTGTAGTTTTGTGAATGGCATTGACGTTGATTCGGAGGGCACTAGAGGAGGTTTGTGTTTGGAATGGCGAAATGATATCAACGTTACGCTTCAGAATTTTTCTAAAAGACACGTTGACGTTGTAACACCCCTTACCCGTATCCGTCGCCGGAATAGGATACGAGGTATTACCAGATTTTACTGATTTTAAAAAAAAAAAACTCAATATAACCCCTTATAAATATCTAATCCTCCCTGCAAATTTTAAACCGAGACCAAGCCAACACAACCAATCCATTTCAACATATTTTCAAGATAGATTTATTGTATTCATAAGATAATCTCATCACATGCCAAAACCAAAATTTGTTAGCCATATTAATGGCTAACCATACATTCATTCCACATTTACATCTACTTTACTAGCTTATACATGCCATTGATTTCCAAAATAAAGTTTCTTTATGTACCAAGATCTTGAGGTTGATAGTGTGATGTGTCTCCGACCAAATCTGACTTCCGAGCTCTTAACTCTACAAACAGGGGAAAAAGAAACAGGGTAAGCACTTTGTGCTTAATAAGCTCATGTAACAAGAATTATACTTACCTAATATTTTCCATACAATGTAATAAACATTCATACACCCATTCCATACATTATTCCCCTATCATGCACAAACTCAACATTCAAATTAGTCCAATAATTTCCATGTATCAATAATTTATACCATGATTGATGAGCTCATCAATTCCATGATTTCCATTCCCTTGTTATTTTTCCATTTTTTTCCCGTTGAACTACTTGGAATTTCGATGGATTTTCAGGGGTACACATAAGTGTACAAATTCAGGGTCCGTCAATTCATATTCATGTGCGCACATTTCCATTTCAGAGAGCACACTCATGAACCTCATCCTTACAATGGGATTACCGGTCCGGCTAAATCCTCAGAATATAAACTCATAGAGTATTGTCGGGATTACCGGTCCAAAGCTAAATCCGCAACGACAATTACTCTAATGAGCTTGATCCAATTACTACCAAAGCTAAATTCAAACCCTAATTCAATTATCCGTCCGGCTAAATCCATTTTCCACATATTCTTCGGAGGGCTATATCAGATAGGATCACCCGTCCTGCTAGATCCTTTTACCGTTAATTCCTTTTCGAGATCCATCAATTTTCCTTTCATTCAACCGGATTTATTTTTCTTTTCATCAAGAATATCAATACTTCATCAATTATCATACAATAAACATCCAAATCATATTCACATCAATAACAAACATTTCAAGCATTTAAGAATTTAATTCAAGTCACACGAACTTACCTCGATACTTGTTCGTAAGCAAAAATCTACTAATCCCGAACTTTTTCTTTTCCTCGATCTAGATTCGTATTTGAATTTTCTGGATCTAAATAAATAAATTTGATCATTAATCTAATACATTTCATGTTCATATGTAACATTCTCTAAAATTCCATTATTATTTATAGTGCATTCAAAGCTGTCTTACTGAGTCACAGTCACTAAATTATTTATATCTTAAGCTACGAAACTCTAAATTAAGATCCGTTAATTTTTCCTGAAACTAGACTCGCTTATCTTCTTACCATAAAATTTTCAGAATTTTTGGCCTAGCCAATAAGTACAGTTTATTCTTTAAAGTTTCCCCTGTTTCACTTGTTGATAGTTCCGACCCCTCTTCACTAAAAATTAATTATCTCATTGTAAAGAATTCGGATGATGTTTCCATTTGTTTCATATGAAAATAGACTAATTAAGTATTCTAAGCATATAAATTATAACTCATATTCATTTTTGTACAATTTTTAATGATTTTCCAAAGTCAGAACAGGGGAACCCGAATTCATTCTGACCTTGTCTCACAAAATCTATTATATCTCATGATTTCCAATTCCATTGATTAAACCATTTCTTCTATGAGAAACTAGACTCAACAAGCTTCAATTTCATATTTTATTCATCCTATAATTCGATCTCTAAAATTTTTGGTGAATTTTTAAAGTTGGACTACTGCTGCTGTCCAAAACTGTTTTAGTGTATGATGTTAATTACCATTTTTCCCTAAACTTTCAATAAATGATAATTTCATCCCTGCTCAATTAACCTCTCAATTGAGCTGGTTTTTCTCAATTAACACTTTATCCCATCACTTTAAACTACTTTATAAGCTTTGGAAATCAAAATTTTAGTACTAGACTTTAATTCCAAACTTTTTCACAATTAGGTCCTATAAAACAATTTCTATTGAAATTACCTAATAAAATCATCTCATAAATAAGTTAAAGCTTCAATTTCATGCTATTTCATCATAAAATCCCAGCACATATAGCAACTTTCAACTTCACCCATAAAATCAAAAACTAATGAATTTAATAATAGGACCTAGTTGTAAAAGTCTTAGAAACACAAAAATTACAAGAAAAAGGCAAGGATTAACTCACTTGGGGCAAAAATTATCAAAAACCAGCTTGAAGAACCCCTTAGGACGTTTTTGGCTGATGGGAATGCAGAAAAATAAAGAGGAATCTAGATAATTCCACTTTAGTCCTACCTTTTAAAGCAAATTTTGCAATATTCCAATTTTACCCTTAATTCTTCAATTCTACTATTTTTCTCAGCGTATGCCGCCCAAAATATCTTCTTTTGGGGTTATTTGTAATTTATGTCCCTCCACATTTAACAATTGAGCTATTTAATCCTTCTAGTAACTTTTACACCTTTTTCAATTTAGTCCTTTTCACTTAATTGACTACCCAAACATTAAAATTTTCTAACGAAATTTTAATACCATATTACTAACACTTCATAAATATTTATAAAAATATTTTTGACTCGGTTTTACGAGGTCGAAATCTCGATACCTTATTTTTACCCAATTTCTTCTATAATTTCTTTTTCTAACTAACCACTAAATCGGTAAAATTTTTCTATCAATATTTTCATACTATTTTCCTATCATACCAATATTCATGCAAAAATATTAAAATAAATTTCTCTTTAAATCGGATTTGTGGTTACGAAACCACTATTCTGATAACCTTGAATTTGGGCCATTACAGACGTGGTGGTGGCTAATGATGAAAGAGATGTCAAATGGCGATTTACCGGTTTTTATGGAACACCATATGCGCAAGATAGAGAAGATTCATGGGCGGGCAGTCTTGAAAAATCTCCACGAGGATGAAGATATTCCTTGATTTGTATGTGGAGACTTCAATGAAATTATGTATGGTTTTGAAAAAAAGGGAGGCTTGCTTAGAGATGAAAGAAGAATGGAGATGTTCCGTGAAGCTTTAGAATTTTACCATTTGACTGATATGGGATATTCTGGCAAATGTTTACTTGGGAGAGAGGTAATTTACTAGAAACAAACATACAAAAACGTCTGGACAAGGGTGTTGCAAATGAGAATTGGATTTCTATGTTTCCTGAGGTAAAAGTTCAGCATCTGGTGCACTCTTTTTCTGATCATTGTCTCTTTTTAATTAACACAAATAAGGAAGATGAACGGAGGTCAGTAAGTCATTCCAAATTTGAAGCCTGGTGGGTTTTGAATGACTCCTTCGTTGACGAAGCTAAACACATATGGAGGCTGGCATCCGGAGATTTTCTGAAGAAATTGGAAATTTTAAAAAAAGGCCTAGAAAATTGGGCGAGACAAGCACAAAAAATAGATAGGGGAAAAATGAATTTTTGACAGCAAAGTTATCAAAACTGATTGAAGCCGAAATGGATGATATCAGCTTGGCTGAGATGATTGATACGAAGATTCAGCTAAACTTTGAAATCGAAAAAGATGAAAGATACTGGGAACAAAGGGCTGACTGAACTGGATGAAACTAAGTGATAGAAATATAGCTTTTTTCCATAGCCAAGCAAAGCAGAGAATGAGGAAGAATATGATAAACAAACTACAAAACAATAGCGGATGGGAAACGAACGACCTTTACGAAATGGAAAGTATTGCACAATCCTATTTTCAGAATTTATTCACTTTAGGGAATCAAGAGAACTATGATCATTTGCTTTCAGGAATTGATCAGTGTGTTTCTGAGGAAGATAACAGAAAGCTTACAGAGCAATATATAAAAGAAGAGGTTAGAGAGGCATTGCTTGAAATGCAACCCACGAAGGCACCTAGCGAAGATAGGTTTCCTGCTCTTTTTTATCAGAAATGTTGGCACTTTATTGGATAGGAGGTTGTTGCTTTTTGTTTACACCTCTTGAATGGAGAAATGGATGTCAGTTCAATTAATTCAACACATATTGTTCTTATCCCAAAAATTATTAATCCTTCTAATATGACACATTTTAGGCCTATTAGTTTATGCAATGTTATTTATAAAATCATGGCTAAAGCTATAGCAAACAGATTTAGAGGTGTTATTGATAAATGCATTGACAGCGCGCAAAGTGCCTTTGTGCCAGGAAGATTAATCTCAGATAATGTACTGCTAGCCTATGAATTATTCCATACACTTAAACAGAAGAGAATGGGAAGAAGGGTTATATAGCAGTTAAACTGGACATGAGTAAAGCTTATGACAAGGTCGAATGGAGATTTATCAAGGAGATAATGTTGCGGATGAGTTTTGCTCAAAAATGGGTTGTTTCTATTATGAACTGCATGTCTACTGTTTCTTATCAAGTTGTGCTCAACGAAAGTATCGGAGAAACTTTTCGTCCAATAAGGGGGATTCGATAAGGTGACCCATTGAGTTCGGTTCTTTTTTTAATATGTGGAGAGGGATTATCTAGCCTCATGAGAATAGCTACAAAAGAAGGAATATTAAAAGGAGTCAAGGCAAGCAAAAACGATCCACAGGTAACACATTTACTATTCGCAGATGACTGCATCTTATTCAGAGAAGCATCAAGAAAAGGAGCTTTAACATTTAATGAGATCCTAAGTGAGTATAAATGATGTTCGGGTCACTGTGTGAATTTCGGTAAATCAACTGTTTTCTTTAGTAAAAACACGCTAGAGGAAGAAAGATAATTAGTTGTCAATTTGTTGGGAGTTCGGAGTTCAAATGAGCTAAAACGATATCTAGGTTTGCCAAACATGGTTGGTCGAAAAAAGAAACAATCTTTTCAAGCTTTAAAAGATAGATTGAAACAGTGTATTAAAAATTAGAGTATTCGATTTTTATCGCAATGTGGAAAAAATGTATTTATAAAGGCTGTCCTACAAGTCATACCGACATATTCAATGGCTTGCTTTTTACTCCCAAAGCCTCTATGTGAAGAAATGGAGGGTATTGTTGCAAAATATTGGTGGCAAAAGGGTCGTGGAAAAGGGGGTATTCACTGGTGTTCTTGGAAAAACCTTTGCTTTTTGAAAGAAAACGGGGGGATGGGTTTTCAAAATCTTAGCCAGTTTAATATTGTGTTGTTAGCCAAACAGGGTTGGTGATTGATTATCCAAATTCTCCTTTAGCCAGAGTTCTTAAAGCCAAATATTATCCACGTTCTAGTTTTCTAAATGCATAGTTGGAAAACTTACTATCTCTTACCTGAAGGAGCATTTGGGCAGCGAAAGGACTCCTTCTTAAAGGACTAAACTGGAGAGTTGGGAGAGGAAATGCAATATCTATTTGGACTGACCGATGGATACCAGGGATTGAACCTGAGACATGGCATAACAGAGGAGGCAATGGTGAGTTATATTTAGTATCAGACCTAGTTGACAGCACAACTAAGATGTGGAAAACGGAGACAATTACAACTACCTTCCAAATAGATACCACTCAAAAAATATTACAGATTCCTCTTGCGAGAACAGATTGTGAGGACATGCAAGTGTGGAAAGGTGAACACTCTGGCGAGTTTTCAGTTCGAAGCGCCTACAAACTATTACAAGAGGCTAGCTTGGATCCTAACAATTATTTATTACAGGCCGAAACTAAAGAATTCTACAAGAAATTATGGAATTTACAACTACCATAAAAAAATTTAATACTTATATGGCAGATTTCCTGGAACTATATCTCTTCACTAGCTAATCTTAGATACAAAAGAGTGATCACAAATGCTAGTTGTCTCCGATGCTACTCTGAAGAAGAAGACAACTACCACGTGTTTCGGCAATGTCCTACAAGCATTGATGTATAGATTAGTCTTAATATGATGTGGTTAACAGAATATGCAAATCAAAATGTATGGACATGGCTCACCTGGGTCTTTGGCAAGGGTACAAAGGAGCAGATCCGATTATTCTGCTGCGCCTTATGGGTTATTTGGGGCTCGCGGAATCAGATGGTCCATGAGAGGAAATTCACATCAAGAAGGGATCTCTCCCATAAAATACAGAGCTAATTAATGGAACTTGAAGGAGTGCGAGGAAAAAAGCTTACCCTTACGCGCATTAGAACTCAAGGACAAGACAGAGAGACAATAAGGGAGACGATACAGTTCAATGCAGCCTTTGATACCAGTAATTTCAGATCGGCGTCAGGAATAGTAGATCGGGATCAGAATGGTGTGATTAAAGTTTCAAAGTCGACTCTTCATTCCAACGTTTCATGTCCGTTTGTTGCATAAGCATATGCATGTTTAAAGGCAACCAAGTTAGGCATCAACATGGGTTTAGACTCAGTTACGATTATGGGGGATTCGAAAACAGTTATCAACAAATGCCAAACGACATTTAGGGATAAATCGATCATTAGAGCGATTATTAAAGATATCCAGAGCAACAAATCTCGCTTTCATGAAATTGTTTTTATGTTCATCCAAAGAACAGAGAATCTTCAAGCTCATAATCTAGCAAAAGACACGTTAAAAAAAAGGGGGAGAGATGTACCTGGTGAGGGAGACGCTGAACGAAACTGCTCCAGAAGTAAGATGGCCACAAAATCCAAACTGAAGAGAGTTGTTGAAGGCGAAATGAAACAGCAAAGATAGAAAATAAAGAAAATTTCATGGAAGTTGCTATCCTCTGAACAGACCTGACGTTTTTGAAATGAAGAGTTGGAAATAGTAATGGCGTTTAGGCTGTTTTGATTTGACTGGAAAATGACTGTCGGTTCTTTTTCTATTATTTTCTTTAGGATTAAATTTCTGTTTATTTCATTAGATTGACTTTCAGTGGGCTTCTCAATTTAATGTGCAACCCATGTTTTATTTTTCAGTCCAGCCCAGCACATCTGAGGCATTGTTTTGGGCTGTAGTATTGGTGTTTCTATTCTATTAATAATATCCTAGTCAATTTATTCAAAAAAAAAAACATAATATATTTGACTTTGATTAGAATTAGGTTTTTCAACTTATAAATAGATGTAGTCGAAACTCCTCTCGTAATCATTCGAATTTGACATAGTGAATTTTCTTCTCCTTTGCCCGTGGTTTTTTTTTCCAAAAAAGTTTCCACGTAAAAATCTGCGTGTTCTTTATTTTTATTTCTCTTTTTCTTTGTGATATATTGTCATTACCAACGTTTTACTTTTACAGAAGCCATTGCATGAAAAATATAATAATTAGAAACAGTGAAATAAAATCACATTAAGGTCCTCAGCAGGATTTTAGTAGCTTTGGGAACAATTAAAATCATCCTTTAAAGTCTAAAACTTGTCCCTAGTAGATTTAAAGACGAACCCAACAGTCGTCCTTTAAGACTTTCTATGTGATACATATAACAAAGAAAGATGTTCCCAAATAATAATTGATATAATAATCACCTTGATCATATATATCCCAAGCCAGAACCAATCTCACTAAGCACACCAATTACCAGGAAAAGGCACCCTTAAGAAGCTTTGTTCCTAAAACATCGAAGTATAGTTCTTAAATTCAAAGAATACCTAATAACATGGCTACTGCCAACTACTAAGTTAATTTATCCCTACTGCCAAATACAAGAACCAAGAATAATGCTCTGCATGTGCTAAAAAAAATCAATGCTTTCCAAAAACTAGAAAATAGAAATCCAACAAAAAAAACCCATTTTGTTGAGAGTAGAAATCCAACAACAAAAAAAGAAAACAGGAATAAGCCGAAGTTGAAAGTAAAGCAGCAAGCCTGGTAATTAAGTAAACAAGCAATGGCCGTATGGAGGATGAAAGTGAACGGTCAGCGGTGACTATCATCTAATTTGCCTACCAGTTCTTTCATCTAAGCTGTCATGGCTTCCCAAAACGTTTTCAATTTTCATCTAAGTGATACCTAAATCCATAACTCGGTCCAATAGGATCATGTTGGACTCCACCACCAAAATACTATTCATTACCATAAACCATAACTCCATTGTGACTATCAACCACAACATAAATGAATAAATCAAGTCAGGAAATTAGTTAACAGGCTTTACATCTCTGAATCACAGTTGCATTCTTTTAAATTTTACAATTTAGTCCTTATTGTATTTAAAAATCTAAATCCTTTATCTAATTTTGCATTATACAAAGGTGGAATAACTTTTTTATTTTGATTGTTATATACTTCTTAAATGGTAATATTTTTCTTCAAAGTTTGAGTTATACCTTCAGTCAATGTTAAATTGGATTTTAATATAATTTTTAAATTAAATTGAAAATAGTTGTTGAAATTCAATTCTATATGTATTGAATGAAAATATTATAATCTTTGCAGAGATCTTATTAAGCAAATAACACAACTTTTGAAAATTTGAAAGTTTTATATATTTTTATTTTAATTTTTTCATAAATTTTGGAATTTAAAAGTTAAAATTTAATTTTTTTGAATTTTTATTGAAAATATAATTTTTTAATTTTATAATTTTTATGTACTTTTAAAGAGAAATGACCGAATTGACAAAAAATACAAATATTGACTGCTAAAAAGTTATTCTACTTTTTTTTATAATTACAAATTTTGATAAGAGGATTAAGATTTTTAAATCGAGAAAGTAAAGAGACTTACTATTTCAAGTTAAAGTAAATTCACTAAAATTTAAATATTATTTAAGCCTTTAAAATAACTATAACACAAATTATTGACATATCAAAATTTAAGGTAAACTACATTTAAGTTCTCCTATTTTAGCTACCTTAATTTCTTTTTCTCAATTTAGTCACTTAATTAAAATAATTGTTATAATTAGTCACTATCATTAAAATTTTCATTAATCCACTAATAAAATATTGATGAGACATATTATTCAATTAAATAACACATTTTATTCAAAATTCGGAATATAGGAATTAAGGAAAATCTAAGCATAGGTGTTTAATTATAACTAATTTTGAAAATGAACCCTACATATTACACATCAATTTGTGATTTAAAATTTGTAACCCCAACCATCAAATCACTGCCCAACTTCTAAGGCGTTTTCAAAAGCCAAGCTGTATAGCCAAATGGCTTGCCCCCCCATTAGAGGTCATAATCTAAAGTTGGATTTGGGCGATTTCACTAATTTTTTTGAAAAATGAAAAATATTAAAAAAAACTATGTCTTTTAAAGAAGAGAAGAAAATGAATGGCTAATAAGCATTGGTTTGTAAGATACAGGATTTGGTTGGATAAGCTTTAGCATTGACTTAATGAACACTATTATGTAATTTCAAGAGTGGGTACATATCTAGCCACTACTCCCCCCACAATTTTGAATGCTTTTATTGATTACATATTACTTTCAAAATCTTGGTTCACTCGGGTTAATATTTGATATATTCTATTATATATATCTGGATTATTATGTTATTCAAGTGAAATAAAAATAATAATAAATAAAGATATTTTAAAATCTTAAATTTGCTTGTGAATTTTTTAATATTTCTTTGACAGGTAGTACACTTATGATCTTTATTTTTGAATATGATTTTCAAAATTCATGAGTAGGTCATATACATGTGTTTTATCATGATATTTTAAAGGATGTTCAGACTCTTATTTTCTTTTTCTTTTTCTTTAATAATCATTATAATATGTTATATCTTGCATTTCCAGGTCATGTGCTTCTTCAAGCACCTTGTTACATCGAGTAATAGAATTTTGATGAAGTAATCAAATAATTGTTTTTTGAAAAAAAAAAAATTTCATTAGTCTCAAAAATAAAATTACTTTATAATTTATATCTTCGACTCAAGGATTGTTTAGTAGGCATTGTTGGATTGTTTCGACTCTAATAAGTTCTTGTATCGTAAGCATATTACTTAGAACGCCCCTTATGCAGAATGTGGTTTGGTTTTAGAATCTATGTATCATATCTTACGCAAGTGCCCCTTTGCAAGGGAGGTATGCATGCCCTTGGGGGTTAATAACATGCAATCAAATTTCTTTCTTATCCCTTTCTATGGGATATGATGTTTACATTTATCTTATGGGGTTTATGGAAGTGTCAGAACAAGCAAAATTTTTAAGGAATATCGAGTTCACTGCAACAAGTGCTAGCATATGCATGAAATTTCATTTGGGATATTGAACGAGCGTGACTATCCCTGGTTTCACGTATCCATCAGGGTCCCCATTGAATCGCTTGGAAGCCTCCTCCGCTAGGTTGTTTTTTGTTGAATATTGATGGGGCTATAAGGGCTAATGTTACGATGTTTGAACTTTAGTTTGGCAAATCACACAACTAATCTAACTCTTGAAATATGAAAATTCTTATGAAAATTCTCTAAGGCACCAAAAAATATAACGAAAGCAACAACTCAAAACCAAAGAACTAAAATGCCATGATTTCAAAGTTCTATTTATAGTTAAACTCTCCTAGATTCAACTTTATAGATCGAATTATATCAATGGTTGAGATTAATTCACATCTAGAATAAAAGAATCCTAAAGTATTTAAATTCTATACATTTTAATCCTTTAAAATTTATAATAATTATCTAGGTGAAAATACAATTTAATGAAGTAATTACAATTTAACCAAAATTTAAGTAGATGTACCTTAATAAATTAGCTTTATCGGACCGATTGACCTTAATAAATAAGAGGGATCAAAGTGTGCGTTTGTGAGTGGACTCAAAGGTTGACGGTGAATGTTACCAATAGTATGCATTTCTAATTTTTTCTTTTTGTAGAAAAAAAAAAACAAAAAAACAAAAACGATATCGTTATTACGCGGTTACATCCGGCCCCCGCCGATATCATACTCTCTCTCTCTCTGCTTACTTAAAGTTTAACCCTTTTGTCTTTGTTGGCCTCCCCCACTTTTAAGTTTTAACCCTAGTTACCCTATTAACCCCCGACCCCGAGCCTAAGTTCATTCAACCTTCTTCCTTCATCAATGTCCACTCTCTCCCTTCATTTTTATTATTATAAATAGGGACCCTTTCCCTTCTGTCTCTGTAGTCTGTCCCCAAGAGAGTAATCCCTTTTCCTTTCAAAATCAAACCATTTTCCCTTTTAACTATTAAACTCGCCATTTTTTAATCTCTCTTTTAACTACCTTTCTTTCTTTTCCTTCTCTATTTTGATTCAAGAACCTCAAGATTGTTTTTTTTTGGGTAGTTTCGGGTCTACATTTCAAAAACCCAGAAAGATAACATATATAATTTCTGGGTTTTCGAGAAAATTTACAATTCCACGAATTTAAGGTTGTTTCTTTGTTGTTGTTGGATTTTGGGTTTGGGAAATGGTGGTGAAGATGATGAGGTGGCGACCATGGCCGCCTCTGGTTTCGAAAAAGTACGAGGTGAAGTTAATGGTAAGGAGGTTAGAAGGGTGGGATCTGAAAAGGGAAGGTGAGGAGAAGCCGGAGAAATTAACGGTGGAGATTCGATGGAAAGGTCCAAAGGCTTCCCTTGGTTCTTTAAGGCGAACGGTTAAGAGGAATTTCACTAAAGAAGTCGACGGCGGCGTTGGTCAGAACGGCGTCATTATATGGGATGAAGAGTTTCAAACCCCTTGTAGCTTATCGGCTTATAAAGACAATGTCTTTCATCCTTGGGAGATCGCTTTCTCTGTCTTGAATGTAAGTCTCACAAGAACATGTTTCTTTGAAGAGTTAAAGTGTTTTTGGCCTTCTGGGTATTCAATTTATTACTCTTTGATTTTGTTTGGTATGTTATTTTGGTTGTTCAATTGGTCTGAAATTGAAATGAAGAATTTTTTGATCTGATCCTTGTTTTTATACAAATCCATAGAATAGAATTTAGTTTCGAACCAGTTTTGCTATTCATCTAATTGTTTTGTTTCCTTATGACTGTTGACTATAGGACAGTTGGACATGTTCTGAAATATTGCTAATTTTATTCCATAGGAAACATCAGAAACAGCTGTTACCATCATTGTTTTTCTTGTTTGACTTACTAATTCTTCTGTCTGATCTTTTTGATTGGTCTAAATTATGGAAGGTTATGTTTTTCTTTTATCATCGTACTGTTGTCCGTTTCAAGAGGTTATCTTTCTCGATACAGGGGCTGAACCAGGGACCAAAGAACAAGGCTACTGTTGTTGGGACGGCATCGTTGAATCTTGCTGAATATGCATCTGTGGCTGAACATAAAGAGTTTGAGATAAAAATACCGCTCACACTCTCCACTGGTGCCGCTGAGCCAAGTCCCCAACTCTGCGTATGTGCCTCTTGCGAAAGTTTCTTTTTTTTGTCCTTCATCCGGAGCTATATGTTTTTTTTTTCATGTTATAATTATTAAGTTGTTATTCATCCTGTAGATATCACTTAGCCTGTTGGAACTAAGAACTACTCAAGAAACCAGTGAGCCGGAACAGAGAGCTGTAGTGCCTATTGCATCACCTCTTCAGTCTGGAGAAAGTGTCACAATGGAAAAGGATGAGCTTTCTGCGATTAAAGCTGGTCTTAGAAAAGTGAAAATCTTTACCGAGTACGTTTCTACTAGGAGAGCGAAAAAAGCTTGTCGAGAGGATGAAGGTAGTGAAGGAAGGTGTTCTGCTCGGAGTGATGATGGTGAGTATCCACTGGACACCGATTCACTAGATGATTTTGAGGAAGGAGAATCGGACGAGGTAAAGGATGACTCCACTATTAGGAAGTCATTTAGTTATGGTACTCTGGCACATGCGAATTATGCCGGGGGATCATTTTACTCCAGCGTGGGGATCAGTGAGGATTGGGTGTACTACAGCAATCGGAAATCAGATGCCGGCTGCTCAAACTTTGAGGATTCTGCTGCATCGATGTCAGAGCCATCTCTTCTGCTGACTTCGAAGCGCAGCATTTTGCCTTGGAGAAAAAGGA
Source organism: Gossypium raimondii (assembly GCF_025698545.1). Taxonomy (NCBI): domain Eukaryota; kingdom Viridiplantae; phylum Streptophyta; class Magnoliopsida; order Malvales; family Malvaceae; genus Gossypium; species Gossypium raimondii. The sequence goes on from NC_068565.1 coordinate 49,032,334, forward strand.
AGCTGACTTTCAGGTCTCCTAAAGTGAAAGGGGAACCACTGTTAAAGAAAGCCTATGGAGAAGAAGGTGGAGATGACATTGATTTTGACCGCCGTCAGCTTAGTTCTGATGAATCGCTTGGGGTAAGAATAATTCATTGATATTTTAGTTCAATTCGCATTTAAACTGTCTGATCATCATTTAAATTATTAATCCTGAATTTCGTCAAGTATTTTAAGTTCTGAATGTAGCTGTCATTGGTCTTGGCAGTGGCACAAAACTGATGAAGATTCATCTGTAAACCGTACATCAGTTTCTGAATTTGGGGAGGACAATTTTGCGGTTGGCAGTTGGGAACAGAAAGAAGTGGTAAGCCGTGATGGACTCTTGAAGCTTCAATCCCATGTCTTCTTTGCTTCTATTGATCAAAGGAGTGAGCGAGCTGCTGGTGAAAGTGCATGTACAGCCCTTGTTGCTGTTATCGCTGATTGGTTTCAGAAAAACTGTGATTTGATGCCCATTAAGTCTCAATTTGATAGTTTGATAAGAGAAGGCTCATTGGAATGGAGGTACCTCTGTGAAAACGAAATCTATAGGGAACGGTTCCCTGACAAACACTTCGATCTCGAGACAGTTCTGCAAGCTAAAATACGTCCTCTTTCTGCAGTGCCAAGGAAGTCCTTTATCGGGTTTTTCCATCCTGAGGGGATGGATGAGGGACAATTTGACTTTTTGCATGGTGCAATGTCATTCGATAACATCTGGGACGAGATTAGTCGTGCAGAATGTCTGAACAGTCCTGAACCTCAGGTTTTCATTGTTAGTTGGAATGACCATTTTTTTATCCTGAAGGTTGAACCAGAAGCTTATTATATCATCGACACATTAGGAGAGAGACTTTACGAGGGATGCAATCAGGCTTACATCTTGAAATTTGACTGTGATACAATAATCCACAAGCTACAACCGAATGTTTCTCAACCGTCAGATGATAAATCAAATGGCAATCAGCTGGTACCAACGGCAGCTGCTGAACCAAAAAATGTACAGGTTCAGGATGGTTCCATTGCAGGAGCTGTAGTTACCAAACCTGAGGAGCCGATCAAGACTGAGGGCAATGAGGAGGTTGTTTGCCGAGGCAAGGAATCCTGCAAGGAATACATAAAGAGCTTTTTGGCTGCTATACCTATTAGGGAGTTGCAAGCAGATATCAAGAAGGGTTTAATGGCGTCAACACCGCTACATCGCCGACTACAGATCGAATTCCACTATTCCGAGTTGTTACAACCACTACCCAAGACATCTTCTGCGCCACACTTGGATGAAGTTCAGTTAACTGAAGTCACTGCATAGGAAGTTACTGTAAATTCTAGGGAAGTGATTAACTTGGTTCTTTTTCATTTGTATTTTTGTTATGTGAACTGGGTTTAACAAAGAGGAACCCATTTGAGCTTTTTTTTTCACTTGTTTCGATCAGTTTGGCGAAAAAGACTTGTGTTTGTCTCAAGTTTGCTGGAAAATGGAAATATAACATTAACGTTTCTCATATGAATTGGTGTCAAGATATTCTTTTTCTCTGTATCCTGCACAAAGGTAAAGATGTACTTTTCAAGAAACTTGCTTCTAAAAGTTCATTTTTCTGATTCCTTTGAGACCAAGTTGAATACTTATTCCAAATTGTTTAGCAAAAGGATTCTTTTTTACTTATTCCAAATTGTTTAGGAAAAGGATTCTTTTTTGTTAAGTTTCCATGCGGCATGACGAAAGTAAGTGTAACACCCCGGTTTTTGGGGCCAGAAGATTTGAGATTTGTAGGTAGGGTCAGTGGTTTGATCGAGCAATTGGGTTAGTTTCTGTGTTTTAATGTTAGAATAAGCTTGTTGGTCTGGTGATTGGTTGTGTGTTAGTTTGGCTTAGGGTCTTAGGTTCAAATTCTCGTGCGTGTTCAAGGGAATTTGTTTTGTTTTTGTTGTTTTTAAGTTTTAAGTATTTATTTATTATTTTATTTTATTTTATTTTTTGGAAGTAAAAGGGAAAAATCCCCCAAAAAAAATTTGTTTTCACGTTTTTTTCTTTCCTCTCAGTTTTCTTCATATCAATTTTTTTTCTTTTCTTCTTGGCTATTCTTTTGAGATTTCACAAATAGATATTTTTGCATTCCTCTGCCATTGATTTCTCCTAGCCATCACTTCTATTTGTTTCTCTTTTTAATTTTGTTTGAAATTGTTGGGTTCCGTTGGACTTCGTTTTTTTTGGTGTTCGGGTAATTGAAGGAATCGAGTGGGGAGAAATTGTGTTAAGGAGCATTTTGATATTCATTGGTACTTGGAATTGTGAATTCAGGTGTGTGGTCGAAACCTTTTTGTTCCTTTAACGAATTGCTGCTTGGGCTTTGCGATATTCGACAATTTCGGCATGTTTCGCAATTGTTTGTTATAGGTGTTGTTTTGTTTTGAGTTGATGGTGAATCATAGGAAAATCTGCAATTTTTGGTATACTTTTGAGTTTAGGTAATTGAGAGGTCGATTTGGTGGTGAATTACGTGTTATTTAGGCTGTTTCAGTGTGGTTTCATGACCACACGGGGGTGTGTCCCACACGGGCGGGTCACACGGCCGTGTGAATTTGGAAATTTAGGGTTTTTGATGATTTTTGGTACCACACGGCCTGACCACATGGGCATGTGTCCCCACACAGGCGTGTGAGATCTTCACACTGCCGTGTCTCCTCTGCTCTTAATTTTTAGCACTTTTGGACAGTAAGTTACACGGGCTGCTCACACGAGCGTGTGTGGCCTTCACATAGGCGTGTAGACCCCCACACGGCCTGGGCACTTCCACACGGCTGGGGCACATAGTCGTGTGGCCTTATGTCGCCAATTTTGTACTGTGTTTGTTTTTGACTTGTTTGTGATCCTGTGTATTCCGACCCACGGTTAGGCCTTAGCAAGGGTGGTTGAGACTCTGTTTTGGCTCGGACATATCTGTTATATGTAATCGTTGTATTAGTTAAGTGATTCGTTAATGTGATATTGTCTAATAAATGAGTATCTGCTTCAGTGGTTAAGTGATGTGGGTGTGTGTGTGACTATTTGGAAACTGTGTACATCGATTCTATAATTGATTGACTGATTGCGAGCTTCTGCGTCTGTGTAATTGTTAGTGTTTGGTGTGCATTCTTGCATTTGCATTATAATTTCGGGTTTGGGATATGAAGAGAAGGAAGTCTGATTTGATTTGGTAGTTTCAACTGCAATATGTTTGTATAGCGGTTTACCGCACATTACGATACTTCTAGCAGCTCAGCTGCATACTGTTATTTACGCGGCTTTGTTCCACATGCATGGTGTGTAGGGTTGGATGAGCCTTTCGAGGTCTTATGTGGTGTGCAGGGCTGGTTGAGTTTCTTATAGCTCATTTGTGGTGTGAATGGGGGACGAAGAGGTGGTTGGCTGAATGGGTGGGTTTCATGTTGATGCATTTGTTCCGCATTTTGTCTATCTGTCTGATTGCGAGATTAACAGTATATAGATCAATGTGTTCAGTACTGATGGTTCTGTTTTGGTTGTGATGATTATTTGGATATCAGATTGCCATTGTGATTTTTTTAATTGTAGCACTTAATTTTCATTTTTCTCTTGTTTCAAACTCACACTGAGCTCGTGTAGCTCACCCCACTCAGTTTCCCTTTTTCAAGTATTTTCGTATGTTGTTGCTGGACTCGGCATGTTGGAGGTCTTGGACAGCCATGTTTAGAATCAACTTTAAAAGTATTTTTATAAATTCTGCATTTATAAATAAATGGTTTGAACTGTTAATTTTATTTTGAATATTGTGGTATGAGTTTTGGGTTTTACGCATGTAAGCGTTTTTTGGACAAAAATTTTTGTAATATCGGGATTTTACAATGGAGAGTTTTACATAACTTAAATACTGTTTGTTTTCTAGATGGTTAAACTAAAATTTTTCCTACGATCACTTCGGTGATCAATGTAACCTCCGAAGTTCAGTTTAAACTTTTAGGCCGAGTTTTGAGGCATTACAATAAGATTTTGACTTGTTCCTTTTAGTCAACATTTGAGCAACGTTTGGTTGACTTAAATGGTAAATCATGTAACCCTTACACAAAAAAGTATTGACAATGATGGGGTGCATGCCATCGGTGTTTGTATGTTTGGTCAAAGTCTTTGATTCTAAAAGATTTGAAATTATACAGTTGTTATCAAGAACCCGTCGTTTTAGGAGATTATGAGCTTGTTTTCGTGCAAAACTAGCAGCTATATTCACCGGGTGTCTTGGCCACTTAATGGTTGCCATCTTCGATGTCCATCCCATTCTTAGAAGATGGTTAAATTGTTACAAAATAAGGTAAGGTAAACTTAAACAAATATAGGAAGTTATTTTTGTAGTTACCCTTATCTTTATCATTAATGGGTGATATTAATTCATTTAAAAATTTTATTATAGTAAAGTTTTTAACTTAAAACTCTTGATTAAGTATGATATTCGAATTAATTGAATATTAAATTAATCAATAAGACTTGACAATACATATCTTAAAATAAAAAAATTATAAAAATATTTTTTGTTGTGTATAATTTTAAAATAAAAACAACTCCATTTAGAGAAACTATGACTCACGTTCTTTTTAACCACCTACAACTTCACCGCTTTTGAAAAATCTATATTTTTACCTACTATTACTATTTTTTCATGCATTATTATATTATTAATATAGATATAGTAAATAAAAGGTTAAAAATTTAGTCTTTTATTTAAAAAAATTGAGATGCATTAAAAATTCAATCCTACTACTTTTCAATTCACAAATTTTAGTTAGAATTTTTATCAAAATTTGTTATATCTTAACATGTTTATTTTCCATCAAGTATATGCAACATTTATAAGGATAGTCTAATCAACATGACAAGGTAACAGACCTTAATGGAAAATAGTAAAATGTTAATGGTAGGACTGATATATTTAAATTAGAAAAGTAAGAGGACTTAATTTTTAATATTTTAAGTAAAAATATTAAATTTAAAATTTTGTCAAAGTAGAGGGACTAACAGCATATTTTGACCAAATACAATAATACTCATAAGCTTGATATACTTGGCCCAAAACTAATCTGAACAAACGGGCCACGTCCAAACTAACATTCAAGTTGTTTCTCTGGAAAAAAATAAAGCTTTTACTTCAACGACTCATCAGATCCACCAAAAACCAAATTACTAAAAATTATGGCGAAATCGGCGGTTTATTTTCTTCTTTTTCTGATGACGGCGGCGACGCCATCACTGTTGGTGGAGTCAAGCGACGACACGAACCACGCGTACTTACCGTGTTCGGACACGAAAGTACAGATTTCGGATGGGTTCACTTTTGGAATCGCGTTCGCATCGAGACAATCATTCTTCTTCAACAGCTCACTTCAGTTGTCGCCTTGCGATCGCCGGCTCTCTCTGTCAAACGCCAACTCTCGCCTCGCTCTGTTTAGACCTAAAGTTGATGAGATCTCTCTCCTCACCATTAACACCTCCTCTTTTACTCCGGTCAGCTATCTACTCTTATTCTGTCATTGTTTAATAATTTATTTGAAATATTCAATTACTAGAATTTCTGGAATGATTGGATCTGAGGATCCTTGGATTAGAATTAATGTAATTTTTAAGTTTACTTCGATCTTTATGGTCCAATTTTGTGTTTGCTTTGTTGCAAAAAAGCAAAATGAGATAATAGTTAAATCTTAGTTGACTAGAATTGAGAAAACAATGAAAGCAATACCGTTCTGATTGCACATTTTGCTATTGAAAAGAAACCATATTTGCTACCAGAATAGCAAGTAGTAAAAGTGTCAGCCAAACAGTGCCCAAATTGTCAAATTTGTTCTTAACAAGCCAAATAATCTATTTGGAGCACTTCCTTTACCTTGTCAAGTCACAGACTTGTAATTCTGTCACATGAATATGATATATAATGTCTGCCAGCTTTGATATTTTCAGGACGTAGTTGGTGGGTATATGGTTGCGTTTGCTGGTCGAAAATATGCTGCAAGGTCTCTGCCTGCGTTTGTTGCAAACGGCACCTACACTGTAACAAGCTTCACTCTGGTAAGGGATAAGAAGAATGGATTTCTTTTAATGGTATTAGTTTTTTACCTCAGTAAAAGTCTATAGAAACTGATGATGGTTTTGTTTATGCAGGTGCTTGAGTTTAAGAAAGGCAGGCTGCAAAACTTGTTTTGGAAAAGGGATGGTTGTGCTCAATGTTCGGGAAGATCAAATTTTGTGTGCCTAAACAAACAAGATTGTGCAATTAATACAAACAACTGCAAAAACCATGGAGGGTCTGTTGATTGCAGTATTGGGATACAGCTAGCATTTTCTGGGACAGATAAGCACCTTTCTGCCCTGAATTCATGGTATGAAGTTGAGAACCTTCGGCAGTACTCACTGTTTGGCCTTTATTCTAATCTCAGGGATTCTCTCACTAGCCAGTATAACAAGTTCTTTTAATGGGGCTTTTGATTATTGGTTACATTTTCCCTCAGTTATTGTTATGTTGTACTTTTTTTTTCTGCTGTTCAATTGATGTTATGTCTACAATTCTACTTCTATCTTTGTTTCTATTCCTTTGGGGTGAAACTACTGGTCTTATAGTTCATGGAGGGTTACGTGGATAAATTATGTACAATTGCTTTCTTTTTTGTTTGTAATTATGAATCTGATTCATATGGATGCTTCGTTCTACATGTCATCTAGCTTTAACTTCTGATGTTGTTAATGGTATCTAACTTCTTGAAAGATTTTCTCATTTGGTTGGATTTTAATATTCTCTTTGTTATCAACTGATTTTGCACTTAAAGTCTTTATGATGCTCTGCTATTTTCACAAAGCTATCCTTGCATTTTTAGTTTTATCTGTATCTGTTTGCTCCCTTGTTTAATTCGGACATCTTCAATAGGTTTCATCTTTTTAAATGAGCATTTGTAGGCCTTGGTCTCTGTCTTCACGTCAGCTTATTTTTTATCATTCATTTTGTCAGTAATGGGCACTCCATCTCCTTTTCTTTTGTTTAAAATATATTATTTTCTAAAGTTACAGTTTCTTATAGAACCACACAACTGTTGTAATATTTGTATCTCAAGTATACTTATTCATTCATAGCCATAAAGTGCTGCTAGTCTTTCTTTCATCTTGAAAATCATGTGGGTAACATTTTTTGTCAATCTCATCCTTCTTCTAAATGACTGAGTGAAAACCTCAAAACCACTCCACTTTGTGTCTCATTTTGATATCTAGTTGTTGCCAATGTTCATCATCACTTAAACCTAGTAAGTTTACCCCCTTTTTTCCCAAAAAAAAAAAAAAGAAAAAGGAAAAGAAAAAGAAAAAAGGGAACTGCTTCATTAGAAGCTCTCTAAACTTTATCTCAATACAAGGTAAGTGGTAAGCCTTACTAATAACTTTAGCACAAGTAGTATTTTGCATTCTAGGAGAATGCAAGCACAAGTAGTAATTTACATTCTAGAAGTATTTTACAGCTTAGTAGAATAGTAGTTATAATTTACATCGTAGGAGAAGAGAACAAAAGGGAACTTAGCATGAGTACTCATTCATCTCTCCTGGTTAAAGCTTTGTTCTCCTCCTCTTTAGTGTGGCAATGCCCAACCTTGTCTTGAAGCTCTATACGGATCACCCTTGGAAGTCTATTTGTGGGTTGTATCTTGCATATAAGTTGGTTTCAGAGTCAATCCCAAATTCAAGCTCAGATTGGGCGTTTCAGTGTTGTAGCTCCCTATATCTTGAGAATGGCTGTGGAAGGTTGGTGCTAGGTTCTTGTCAATGCTGGAGCTAGTTCCTGCTGTCATACCCTCAGTTGTAGCTGGTTTCAGAGTCAATTCTACACTCGGACTCAGTCTAGGCCCTTTTGTCTTGTGTCTTGCTATATCTTGGGAAGTGCTGTGGTTGGTTGGTATGTGCTCCTTGGTGATGCTGGGGGTTGTAGTTGCAGTGATTCGACCTAGTTCATGGTTCAGGACATCTGCCAAATGATACTCAGTTGTAGTTGGTTTCAGAGTCAATTCTAAACTCGAACTCAGTCTAGGCCTCTTCATCTTGTATCTTGCTATATCTTGGGAAGTGCTGTTGGTGGTTGGTATGTGCTCCTTGTCGATGCCGGGGGTTGTAGTTGCCGTGGTTTGACCTAGTTCATGGTTCTGGACATCTGCCAAATGATACTCAGTTGTAGTTGGTTTCAGAGTCAATTCTAAACTCAAACTCAGTCTAGGCCTCTTCATCTTGTATCTTGCTATATCTAGGGAAGTACTGTTGGTGGTTGGTGTGTGCTCCTTGTCGATGCCGGGGGTTGTAGTTGCAGTGGTTCGACCTAGTTCATGGTTCAGGACATCTGCCAAATAATACTCAGTTGTAGTTGGTTTCAGAGTCAATTCTAAACTCGAACTCAGTCTAGGCCTCTTCATCTTGTATCTTGCAATATCTTGGGAAGTGCTGTTGGTGGTTGGTATGTGCTCCTTGTCGATGCCAGGGGTTGTAGTTGCAGTGGTTTGGCCTAGTTCATGGCTTAAGACCTCTGCCGAATGATCCTCAGTCTCAGAAGGCTGGAAGGTAGCTGTTGATTCACTGGAACTGCTGTGGCTGGATAAACCCTTATTTCTGTCAGGGTTTTGGTTCATAAAAGGAAAGCAAGGATCTTCATAAGAACCGGTACATTTCTCTGCTTTAATCCTAAGCTGCATCAAACCTGTTTCATCTTGCTCTCCATAGATGATCACCTTGTCACCCTCGCGAAGCTTCTTACTCTGAACAAAATGAATCCATTCATTGATGAGAACAGGCTTTGGATGGTTTGGCTGTTTACGTATAGAGCAGCTAAGATTCCAAACACATCCTTTCTCATCTTTGACAACAAAATCCTCCCGAGGGTTGCCCTCCAAACTTGCCCCTGGCTTTGGGAAATGTTCCATATTGAAGTATTCCATTGGAACTGCCAATCGCCTGTTGATATCTGTCTTGCTGAGTCTCTTCTCTAATATAATCATTGGTAGCCCTAATATAACCATTGCTAAAGAGCTACCCTAGACTACACTGCAAAGTAATAGGGAAGTTAAGAGAGAATTTGAGAAATGAAGGAAAGTAAGAGAGAATTTCAGAGAAGTAACAGCTACAAGCTCTCAACTAATGACCTTGCTGCAAGCTTCTTCTTTAAGCCCCTATTTTTATAGAAGCAAAATGGCCACAAACAGGTTGGTTTGTAGTAGCGCGAATGAGAGATGGCTTTTGTTTATTTCCAAACCATAGCGATATACATATAGAGAGTGCTTAATCATAAACGATCCTAAAAGTGAGGTTCTCAATCGACTCTCCCCCATGGTCTGTCGCGCGGTCACCAGTGGCGTGATTCACTGATATATTTTCATTTTCACATTACATCCCATTATTATTATACTCCAAAAAAATGTCAATTCCCTGGATGACGTCTGCCCTTGTCTGGGGAATACTTGTTTCAATGGCGCGAGTGCCCCGTTGTAAGAAGCATGGATTGCTGCTTTTCGTGGTAGGTTTTCGTCGCCCAAAAAAGAGAAGCAGGTCGGTCGTTGCTGTACGACTCATTTTTTTTCTTTGGGGTCGCGCGGCTGTTGAGTGATGTCTTCTAGATTCGAGTATTTATTGGTGAGAGGTAGAAGGGAGGATTAGTAGAGCGATACTCCAAAAAAATGTCAATTCCCTGGATGACGGCTGCCCTTGTCTGGGGAATACTTGTTTCAATGGCGCGAGTGCCCGGTTGTAAGAAGCGTGGATTGCTGCTTTTCGTGGTAGGTTTTCGTCGCCCAAAAAAGAGAAGCAGGTCGGTCGTTGCTGTACGACTCATTTTTTTTCTTTGGGGTCGCGCGGCTGTTGAGTGATGTCTTCTAGATTCGAGTATTTATTGGTGAGAGGTAAAAGGGAGGATTAGTAGAGCGATACTGCCGCACCAACCTTCGGTTATCGTGCGGGCTCGCATCGCCTGTTTCAACATTGGAGCGAGTTAACACCAGTATATGCAGATTTGAAGACAATCTGCTAAATGCCAGTTTATACAACTGAATTCTTATTTAAAAAAAAATAAAAATAAATCGTGTTTAGGAACTCAAGATGGAAAAGTACTTTTTCCCCCAATTCATTTACATACAACACGGTAAATATGATTAAAATAAATATCAGTTAACAAAATGAATTAATAAAATTCAAGGTTTCGAAATTAAATTGGTGGTCGAATTGATTTGATCATTGATTCTTAATTTTATTAGTCTGACTAATATACTTGGTTCAATTAAATAAACTATTAAAAATTATATTTAAAAAAAAAGAGAATTGATTTAATTGATCTGACTGTCGCAAGTTAGCTAACACAACCTGTTTATTTCATATTGGTGCCCCGGTTGGTTCCCAATCCGAACTCCAAACGGTTCGACTTACCAATCCAATTTTAAATACAATGGTAAAGATCTTAACTTCATAT